>NC_138912.1:24078755-24697627 GCF_965231255.1 Vanellus vanellus | reverse complement strand
ATTTTTGAGAGACGAGCCCACAACCTCATTTTTAGGTGTGTCACACTTTTCAAAGGCTTTTTTTAACCTTTTCTGCTGATCAAACTAATAAATATTTAAGAGCACTTCTGAAGTGGAAAAAAATATCAAAAAGCGATAGCACTACAACAAGTGAAATCTGAATTAATTTGGTCTATTACCATGGACTTCCGGGCAGAATTTCATGCAATCTGTTTGCCAACTGTTGCATAGCAAAGATAAACCATCCTTAGATAGGACTGCCAGTCCATCTACCATAAAATCAATTAGAACCTTCTAAACTGATTAACCATTTCTTAGTTTTCTCCTCCCACTTCTCCCCACATCACATCTTCATCACAGAAAATGCTATTAATAGCAACAGTATGGGTACAGAACCAAGTTAGCGAACCTCAGCAGCTCTGCAGTAGCCGGTTCATAGGTTTTCTTCCAGCAGAGAGTTAACTTCTGGGTGACTTACCTCAGTCACACGGACAGTTATTACAAAGCAGTCAATGTGTTGGATATTTCCTCTTTTAACCTAGAGTAACTTGTTCACGTGTCTCCACACTAGAATGAGCAAGTTGTAAACCTCTAACAAGTCAATTGACATCTTTGGCATCTACTGAAATACCACAGTCCTGTCTGTGACCACGGATTTCATTTTCTAGTGACACTTCACATGGTCAGTCTCTCTCTATAAATGACAGAGGAGCGGGAAGCAGGCTCCAAGGCACAAGCAGCTAGGAGCAAGACATACAAACACTTAATTGCTTTTGTAAGACTCACCGTCTCGTTTCCAAAAAGGACGTCAACATAGGGCATGACTTTCATCATAGGCTCTTTGTAGAACTGGCTAATAAATGGTGCAGAAAGATTCAAACTGAAGATCTTGTTGTTTGCAGAAGCCTGAGCAGCCACTTTTAATACTGCTTCTGGTGACACCGTCAGGAAGAATCCCTGCAAACATCCAAACAAACCAATGTATGTTACTAATTTCCTATTAGGAACGACATGATGCATGCTGATTCTAGAAAGTCTCCCCCAACCCACCTTTGTCATACACGTGCACAGATAAAAGCGTCTGGAAAATACTGCTGTTCTGTTAAGGTATTATGAAGGTGACAAAGAATCTGCATATACCTAGAATTACAGCACTCCAAAATTAAACACAACTCCCTACCTCTGCATGCCATGTAGTACGCTTTCCCACAGCAGCTAAAGCTAATGTTCGTATTTTAAAAGGTGATACATTGTAATTCTAAACGCCCCTTTTTAGTAATAGAGTCAATCAGACTGTGATGCTTAATTCCAAAGTCCAGTACGATGGCTCTATACACAGCTAGGAGATTAATGAAATCCCTTGCCTGAAAAATTATTACCTTGTTTATAACAAATATGTTGAGTATGCAGTCATTGTAGAAGTTGCTATTGTTTTGCAGGAGAAACCTTGGGGTTTTCGTGTTTCTGCACATGTAATGTATTGCACCCCCTCCTAAAAGTATTCTTTATTCTGAACCTGAAGCAAATAAACAGTTCTCAACCAGCAATGACTATTTGTCTACTAAATTGTGAATGCCGATCTCAACCCTGTATGAAGAACAGTTCAAGGCTGCCATTTTGAATTTAGCATTGCAGATGGTTACCTCAACCACATATGTTCCAGGAGTTATGTAAAGATCCCCTATAGTTTCATTAATCTACTAATTAGATGAAGGCTTAGTCTTCACACTATTTAAACAAATTTTGTATGTTTCATTTTCATAGAATCATAGAATGGTTTAGGTTGGAAAGGACCTTGAAGATCATTGAGTTCCAGCCCCCCTGCCGTGGCTCTCCTCTGGACACACTCCAGCAGGTCCATGTCCTTCTTATGTTGGAGACTCCAGAGCTGGAGGCAGTACTCCAGGTGGGGTCTCACAAGAGTGGAGTAGAGGGGCAGAATCACCTCCTTGGACCTGATGGCCACGCTATTTCTGATGCAGCCCAGGATACGGTTGGCCTTCTGGGCTGTGATCGCACATTGCTGGCTCATGTTGAGCTTCTCGTCAATCAGCACCCCCAGGTCCTTCTCCTCAGGGCTGCTCTCCAGCCATTCCCCGCCAAGCCTGTATTGGTGCTTGGGATTGCCCCGACCTTGCACTTGGCCTTGTTCAACTGCATGAGGTTGGCTTGGGCCCACCTCTCCAGCCTGTCCAGGTGCCTCTTTTATAATTTTTATCCCCATTTTACAAAAATCCCCATTTTCATAATCCTAAAAGCGATTTTACTATCTGTTCTTAAAACTCAACAAATAATAGTAATTTTCAAGCAAGAGCAGCAAGTGTTAAATTTAAGGCCAGAGAAAATGTCTAAGGCACAGCAACAAACAACTTTGAGGGGGCTCTGATAAATAAAACACCATCTCAGTCCTATCTATAACATCGCCACCATGACACTCTAAAAGGTATAATAGTGAAATAGTCTTATTTTCCAGTTTTTATCCATATTATTATGTCTTTGGATCACAGAATATCTGTATTTTTATCCTGCATACTTCAGCTAACAGATCATCTTAGGCACTCTACTCACTGGAAAAAATAATATAATGAAGAGTCTACAGATTAAAGACTACTTAGAAAGTCTTTCTCTTTACCTCTCCTTACTCCACACTCTCCAGTCTAACAAATGCATGATTGATTTCAAAATCTGGGCACGATTCGCTCCATGCCAATAAAGGGTGCAAGAATGCTTTGCATCTTGTAGAGTTACTCAGTACCTTGAGCGACTGCAAGCCTGTAAACATCCAAGCTTCTTTGCTATTTTTACATTCTGAAGAATTAAAATGAACAGTTTATATAACATCTCGTCTCCATAGCAATCTCTACCATCTTTTAGTTTTTCATTTAATGAACAGAGTTGGATTTTTAAAAACCGTTCCAAACACAAAATAGAAACCTTTCAAGGCTAACATGTTGCCAGCTGTGGATAAATCGCAGATTGCTATACAGTGGTCTACGTAAATAGTAACCTGGTCAAATAATTAGGCTTCTTACCAATTTTAGGCTGAAAACTCCATCTCAACTAAAATACATCTGATTGTAATTTAAGGTACAGAACGCTATCCCCATGAGATCTAACTCAGGCCTGCATCCAACTCCCTTTTCCTTGGAAAGGCAACATAAAAGTACTGAGATGCAGATAGGAGAGCTTGCTTTTCAGACTGCAAAGTAAAGGCCAGGAACTCTCAAAGGCTACCGCTCTGTCTTCTGGGTTTCCTAAAAATCACTTCTGCCATTTAATTGTGTCCTTCCAAGAGTTTTTTATATTTTTATTTAAATAACTATTTGACATTAAAACATCTAGAAATTAAGAGTTGTGTGTATGAGTACTTTTGGTAAAACTTTGCCAAGTATAACATTTCTTTGCAAAAAAAAGTTGTAGCCATACAGAAACAAAAGTTGTAGCAGTAGAATTCACGCAATGGAATTAACAAAGCAGGAAGAAAATGCATAAAATCTGAGCTGAACAGATTTGGGTTTAAAGAAACCTAATTAGACCCCCCTTTGTTAAGTATTTAAATTGAGTTAGTCTCCGTTTTAGTGGAATTCCAATTACAGCTATGGGCTGTATGGTTACAGGAACCCAGCTTTCTAAGTTTGAACTACATCTAGATAACAGACCACGCTATTGCAGCATGCTACCATTCTGAACAGAAAAGAACTCTACTAAAACAAATAGGTTTTCTTATATCTCACTGGGATTCACAAAGTCACTCTGTGATTTCTTAGAACCACAGCCCGCATGCTGCCATTGCTTATAGGCATCTGTCTGGACGAAAAAGGAATGTCTAACTCAACTACTCCTGCCTCCTCCAACAATTAACTGTTAGCCAACATTAGCTCTGACTGTGAGAATAAGCGTATCTTGGAAACACTGGTAAAAACCACTGTATTCCACTAGTTAGAAGTTCAATACCCACTAACAAAAAGGTTAAGAGGCCTCTCAGAAGATACTCTATACCCACCTACACACCTCAGTCTACTTCTGAGAGTTTTGGGAACCGTTTTACCTTCGAAACCCAAAGGTACCTTAAAACAACTAGGAAGAAACTACCTGTAATCAAAAGATGAGACGGACAATATACAGAAATTCCAATAGCCTGGGAAACTTACATTGTATTTATACATGAAATGAAATTACTGTGTATGTATCTATGAATGTTGCATATACAAGGACATATGATAATTAGACAGTGCGGTCAAAGAAAGTGAAAGGCAGCAATATTGTACTATGAAACCTATTAAACATTTAAAGGCTATCAGGCATACTAGCAGCACGCAGTATTCCTTTGGCGTGCACTGATTGAGACTGAGTATACCAGATGCTACAGCTTCATGATGTGCCACTATTTTCTGCTGTTCAAAACGTAACGAGCCTCTATTCTATGCCAGGAGTACCACAAGCCAGAGAGCAAGGCTGAACTAATATGTACACCAGGAAAATAGGATGATAGACTGAATTATTTATGTGCATGCTTGTATGTACATACATGCAAAACCCAACGATACTTTTCTTATGCACTGTAAGCAGTCCTTCTGTTTAAATACAGTCCTTTGGTGGAGAAAAACATTTTCCTTGTGGGAGAAAGATAAAGAGAAGACATAAGAAAAGCATTTGTGCATTGCAGACACATGACTATGGGAGATGCAGTAGCTTGTTTGTAACTTAAGAGCTTTTAAAATTCAATATTAAGATGCATATGACAAAGTCAAGAGAGAATATCATATTAATCTTGCTCACTTTTACAATATTCAGAAATTCTTTGATGAACCTTTTAAAATATGCCAAGGTACTGTGAGTATAGGATAGTCTTTGATACTCAAGTCTTTTTTTCATAGACACCAGCATTACTGGAAGGATTTGGGGGGGTTTACACACAAGCAATTTGTCTTTGCAAGTCATCTCTCTCATTTTTATCACACGCAGACCCAAAAGGTTTCTTCTGACCTAGACTAAGCTCACACAGCACTAGCTGTAGCAGATGTGAGGGCAGCAAATTCAGGGTGTCATAAGTGTCAGCAGCACAGAATCAGAGAGTGTTGAAGGACCTCATGAAACCTGAACGACTCCGGTTTTGGTGAAAGTAATTCTGTATAAGGTGTTCTGTCCAAACTGAGAAGTTTTGCCTTCATTTGTTCATATGAAGTAACGTACATGCACTGAATTCGTCTGGATTCCATACATGTAATGCTTACACAATGAGGATCGGGATTATTTTTTTTTTAGGCCAGGGAGTATTTCCTTAAAGCCAAAACTGAAATCTGTGACCTCCTATACATTTAGACAAATCCAGGCCGAGATAACAAACAGCTTTGCAATTTTTGATTTATTATTGTTTAATAGTACAGATAAGTATAAGAACACACAGAGATAATAAAAATATGGATTGTTTGCAAACCTCCTACCCACTAAGATGGATTTGCCCTCTCTTCTTTCTAGCTCTTCCTCTTTCCTTGCCACTCCCATTTGCAGAGTGAGTTAAATGAAAATAACTTTATCGTATGAGTGACAGGATTTTGAACCATGGTATTCGGAGCTGATTTTGAAATGCCATTTGGTAACAATGTAAAATCAATAAATCGCAAGCGTGAATCAAAATATTTAAGTTTCAGAAACACATATACAACAGTCTGCTGCCATTTAAGACAAATTATATTCTGCCAACATGAAAGGAACACATCATTTAATCCAAAATTATTTTATAGCAAGCATTTACATAAAAAAGCAATTATGACGATATCACACTCTCATCCATCTAAAGGGTGGAATTTTTCAGGCACGCAGAAAGTTTGACGGTTACGTAGTGACAGTCCTGATAAATACTGTGATTCAGTAAAGCCCTACAGAAATCATCTAACTTCAAGGATGCTGGCAGTTCAGTAAAGGAGTGAGACTGCCAAGGTGCCAAACGAATTCGCTCTGTTAAACGACAGACAACCAAGTCAGAGCTTTTGGCCCTGATAAAGTTTCCTATATTCTGTACACAAAGAGAACTTCAAGCCACACACTTGGGTAGAACAGTCTTCCCTCCGCTCTGCTCTGCCACCAGTCTCATCTGCTGCAGTCTAGCAGAAATATCAGGGCTTGGAAGGAGTGAAGCTGCAACACATGGCAGTTCTTGGGATGGAGAATGAACCACTATGTACCACTAGGTAGCTGCTCCAGACAGAAGAGCCTACACAAGGCTTCCAGGTGCCCTTCCAACCACAAGAGACCAAAAGTCTTCCAGCCTCTGAACTGCACAGAGCACAGATTGGGTGCAGTCCGTGTCCCACCCACCACAAGACAAGGCACCGAAATCATCTTCCTTCAGAACGGGAACCAGAAGGAATCTTCTTGGAGCGTTACAGCAAAAGCTCTTCATCTGTCTTAGTACTTATGTGAGTTTAAAAGAGCAGGGAACAATTTAAAAGCTATCTTTAGCACTGAAATATCTGAGCACGGTACTTGGAATGCGCAACACTGTCAAGTTAGCGGACTTACTGACCCCTTACCTCTTCCTCTGAGCTCTGAACATTTATGCCTGCAACCTGTTCCCGCTTGAAATTATTTGTTTAATTATTTTCCTTACTGAGATATGACAGAGTAGTATCAAATGATACAGATATTAAAATATTTAGGCTGCGGAAAAAACCTCCAGAAATAATTAACAAACCCCCACAAATTAAATAAACAGCATGACCATTATTAATGAAGGTGCTTGCGCTTTAAGTCATTTTTTACTTTCTCTAGGAAGGACAAAAGCTCTATATAACCATTCACTTGGGAAATGTTCAGTCTGTAAATTAGTGAAATACATGAACGTTACTTTAATCTATGTACCTGTTCTTCATGGAATAGGTCATTTAGGAACTTAGAAAGTACCTACACAGTATCAATTGCATCTTGGAACTCTGTTTTATCTTGCAGTGATCAGCAAGTGGTTACTTAATGAAACAAAACCTGCTGCTTTTTGTCCAGTTCCTACTGGAGACAGTTGTTTTAAATCAGAAAGCAAGGACAGCAAGAATGCAACAATTTCTCTGAGTAATTGTTTTGGCTTGTTCCTGTATGCATTGTTTATTTTTATGAAAGTATTGCTTTATAACTGGAAAATGACTAAGCTGTAAACTATTGTTTTATCGTTCTTAGTGGCCAGTGTTTCTGGTTTTGATAAAAGCCAAGTTTCAAACAGTTTTCAGTAACATCGGAAAAAACCTAACTGTCAGTAAATGTGCTTATATTGACCGTGACATTTTCCTCTGTGACGGTGCCAACATGTCAGGAGGAGAGGATTGCTTTCAGACCTGAACGACTTCTTTGTTGCTGAAGTGAACTCTGTTTGCTGCCATATTACTATCTATCAGATTACAACAGTAGCAGAAAACGTCCAATATTTGACATTATATGTTAAAGAAAATAATTATTTTATGCATATATTAGCAATTTCTTTTCAGTTTTAAACAATTTTGAAATCTTCTTCAATTCTGACTGCTATTGATTAAATTACACACTCTCCAGGAAGGTCTTCCCAGCCCCATCTAGGACAAAAGAGTTGTGTGACTTTACTTACGAGATGTATACTTGCAGAGTGTATAGATGAGAACTTAAACAATGAGGGGGAGGTGTACACACATGTGCGAGAGCGCAGCAATACACCCAGTTTTGGTGCAGGGAAATGTCACAAATGAAAAATTCTCCTATTTCCCTGGAAACTACAGAATTAATTAAGCTCATTTTGGCAAGATGAATCAAGATCTTAAGATGACGGTTTGACATAGCTCCCTAAAGTCTGCCCCTCTGTGAGGAAGTACAAAATCTCTATATTCTCTCCAAATTTCAGCACAGTTTTACATGAGATTATTAAGCTCAGGGAGCGAGACATCTATTTTTATTTATACTGAATTTGTAACAAAATTTTGGAGGAAGTATTAAACATCATCAGGGAGACAGGAGCCTAGAGGTTTTATTACTTTGATTAAAGTAATTCAACCTTTTTTGCCTCTGTTTACCCACTTGCAAAATACTTATAATGATAAATACACCTCCATTGGCAGAACCAGTGGGAGGTTTAATTACTTAACATTACTGAAATGACTGAAATTCTGTGTTGAAAGGTATTATAAAGTACAGGGCATTACCATCGATAAAATATAAGCTGCAAATCAAACAAGCTATGATAAAGAACAAGCCACTTTTCTCCTAGTATCCCAACAACACTTTGCTACACTTTTTCTTCATTGAAAACCAATTTAACCCTTACTGAGAAAGTGATGCATCTTAAAATATTTGTTAAATCATTGATTAAAGAGAGAAACTGCTTCCTTCACCTTTCATCCTTCTAAAATAACTCTTTATCAAAATTAGGTTTGCCTAACCCATCTATTAATATGAGGATAACATTGTGTTCAGACCAAAAAGTAGATGCAGAAATAACAATTGTTGCTTAATGAAACAACAACCAGAAGTCTAAAAATTGGTAATTATATTATTTATGATGTTTGGAACAATGAGATAATTGATTTTCAATCCTAATTTCCACAATTTTGAGCACAATCCAGGGTCCCTATCATGGCAGATAAGCATTTCAAGAAGTAAAGAATAAGGTATGGTTAATTTAGGCCCTTGATGACTGTGCAATATTTGCTTTTTTGTGTACGGCTAGTTACATTAATATAATTTGGCATCTCATTAATTATGTAAACATCAACCATATGTTGAATTCATTCAAGTTTGGTGTGTACATAATATTTACAGTATATTAGTAAATTGAGAGAATCTATGTAACTACAAATGCATAGATAATTTCTAATTCTCTAGACAGTTAATCCTCAGTTTGAAAGCTCTCTAAGCAAACATTTAAAACAAGCCTATCCCTTGCTTATTCAAATAGCCTTGAACAAGAAGAGGACAAATACGAATATCTTTTTAATTAAATATGCTTGTACCAGCACAATGGTTTATTCGATAAAGACAGGTAAAACACTCAAAGACGGAAACAATGACTGACCATTGGTGTATTAGTAGGTAATCCTCACTGACTGACTGGGTGTCAAAGGATCTTGTAAAAATGCAGAAAATTTAATATGATCGTACAAAGTCTTGTGGAGAACCGTTCAAAACTTGCATATCAGTACTGCTTATTTTAGAATCTTGTCTTTAATATTCCACGGCCTGAAAATCATAAAAATTCCTCTGCTGTGTACATGCAAGACACTTTTTGGTTACGTGACTATGCGCACAACTATCGTGACTTTCGGAGTGGAAGGGGAAATTAATTTCGGCTCGCCCTGCTGTATTTATAAGTATCAGTTCCCCTGCTCGCAAAACAAGGAAAAAAACCTCCTCACCGACCTCTTGCTCTATACTAGTATATCCTGCTATACCTGTGCCCTCAGAGCGTCAGGATTCCCAGGTGATGCAGAGGAACGTGGCTGTTACACAATATAAACAAATACAGGAATGAGTCCAATGCCATGAAAAACATGTCAACTCCAGCACGACTTCTATATCTTAGGGATTTCCCCGTCAACAACGTGGTCATGCTATGAAAGGTTTCACTTCAATTCAGGTTAGAAAACAGATATAAGGTATAATAAAACATAGGTCTGTTTTTCCCTAAGCACTCCCATACTGAAACACTTAAGCAGAAACCTTTCTTCCCTCCCCCCAGCTGCCTTTGAGATCTTGTAAATTATAAGAACATAGCAGCACGGGGATTAAATATTAATCAAAGTCATTACCATCGTCGTTAGAACATATTTCAAGAGCCCCAGAGAAAGAGCGTATTATTTCACTAATAAAGATCATATCATCAGAACGACTACGCTGATACTGTAGCATGGTAGGTATGGAGAGAAAAAAAAGACGTGATCAAGAGGTAACACAAAAGATTTCTGAAGCTCATTGCACTATTGAAATGCTAACTCAGCCTTTAACTGAGCCTGTTTAAGTAAAGCGGGCTCACGTGGGCAAAACAGAGCTCTATAAGGAGCCACAGAAGCGTACAGCACATTTACAAAATGTAATTTTGCTGGGGAAAAAAAAAAAAAACATAAAAAAAACAAGGATCCAACCTCCATAAATTATATCCGTGAAAATCCAGAGCAGCTCTAAAGCTTCAGTGGAGATCTGAGTTCATTTGGTGTGCAATAGGGCTGTCCAAAGCACAACCGGTACACCTGAAACTAACATTGTTCACAGGATGACTTATCCTTTGCATTAAAGTAATGACAAGTTTTATGGAATAATAGGTCTTTTGCTATTTGCAAATTAAGGTGTAAATGATTAATAAACCAAAATAACCTCTCCTGCTCCCCAAGGTATTTGCTGGTGATTATAAACAGCCTACATATCCTTATGATATATTTAATTTAATGTATAAGCACCACTACTGCATAAAATTAAGTGCATAGTAAAATAAAATGCTCAGAAGAACTAAAAAAGTAATTGGCAAAGTAATAAAGGATGTATTTCTTTCAATATCTGGCTTACCAACTTTAAAAGTAAGTGCATTATCATTTCCTTTTAAATATCGCTCTTCTCTCTACTCTAGTCCCAGAACCACAATTCAAAAAAAACTTGTTTCACAGCAAATATAACATTTACTATGAACACGCAATTAGGTCCTAATCACTTGGATTAATTACCGCATCAGGGTTTACAATAAAACATTTATTGCTCACACTTCCACACATTAAAATTAATTATTTAAAAGAACATTAATGTTATTGCTTGGCCTTTTAATTTTCATTATATAAGACTGTTGCATGACTTTGTTTCTGAACACACAAATAAATGAGGGTCAGGACCTATGCTAATTCTAATAATTATGAAGAAATACAGTTGAAATGTGGAAAATTACTAAACTCTAAACAAAGATATTTTCATTTAAATTAATTTGGGTAATAATAATTGTCTGTAGAACCCTGAATACAAGCAGCTATGCAAGTGCTTAGCATTAATTATTATAGTCTGAATAAGTACTTTCTTCAAATTCAAAGGTGGTGGTGGGGATACCCCTAACTATTAGATTTTTAGAGCCAAATAATACTTAACATTAAGTTCCCGTTTCTAATGAACTCAGGAGCTCGCACCTCAGAAACCCCCCTTTAATAGCAGGACCGCTACTGTAACCGGGTAGAGTAGTGTTAGTCTTTTACTCCCAGATATTGCAACCTGAGGGGAAACTTCTCCGCCAAGACACTGTTTTCCGTAACATCATGTTATTGTGGGAATAGCAGGTTTCAGTAGGGGCTTCAATTTGCACTGCTGTTCAAGATGCTGGAATAATCTAAATAAGTTTTAATTTTCTACTGAATATTTTCCATACTTCTCTACCTGAAAATGACTCCACTCCTGTCAGGTTATTTGCCCACCTTCACAGAAAATCAGGCTACAGATACAGGAAATATGACTGAACAAACTTTTTTTTTTTTCCCATTTAATTAAAACGTCTAATATTTTTAAAAATAGTTTTAGATCATTAAAAGATCAACTTAGGTGGTCAGCCCATGGCAGAGAATGAATCTTTCTTGATGCAGAATACCTCTGAGTTTTCAAGTAAAATGATTTTGAGAACAGGAAACCCCTGACACTTTGTGAGCAAATACCTATTTGTTCCCTAAGGAAGTGTGGCCCGTGACACCGCCCCTTTAGCCACCTCAGGACTATAACGTACCCGTGCAGCTTCTTGCTCTTCATAAGTAGGTATCCACGTTCAGTGGGGTACAGGTCCCTTCCGCGGATGTTACGGTGTGTTTAGTACTAAATGTTCATGTGATGTACAGCTTCTGATAGGAATACTTGCAAAGCACAGATTCTCCATTAAAAACACTAGTGTCTGCAACATGGGATCCAGGAAATACTGAACGAGGTTGCATATAGACATCATGAGACAATTTTTGATGGTAGGATTACGTGCTGCTGATTTTAAGAATACTGTGCAATGTTACACCTTTTTTCTGCAACAATAGAAACATATGGGCAGTATTTCCTACTTAATGTATGACAGACAAATGGATTTCATAAACTGTCATGTAAATGAGAACTTACAGTTCCAAATCAATGTACAGATTAAGAACAACAGAGCAGAATACAAATAACAACTAAGAAAATAACTTGTAACTGGTAATTAGTGACTTCTCTGGACTCACTTAAGCCTCCAAAACTGTTACTTTATGGAAACAGTTACATTCAAGGAGACATTTCCAACATGGCAATTCCGGTTTTGGAAGATCAGCCTAACCCCTTGAGCCAACGTCTCTCCTATTTGTTAGTGCCCAAATTAGTTTGTCAGCTTAAATTAAATTTGCTTGTTCTTGAAATGTTGAAGTGTACGGGGGAAAAAGATGAGAGATTTATATGTTTTTATGTTCTTAAAAAATTGTATTTGAAATTATATAATTGAAACAAACTGTTTTGGAAACTCACATGAGTTTTATAATGTTTGAAGAAATTCCACATGGAAAAAGAAGTTTCACAATAGGGGTCAAACATTAGAATATCCTTAGAAATATTCAAAACGACTGAACATAAAGCAACTGTGTAAACTATGAATTTGCTCTAACAAACCTCTGGCGGTCCATTCTAACCTGAATTATTCTAGCAGTCTCTGATATAGTAGATCTGTGTGTATTTGAAAAACAGGGACAAAAATTATGTGGACAAAGCATATAGCCTCCAATGTTTTATCACCTTCTAAGAGAGTATTTCAGAGCAGAGCATCCCAGATACTGCATATAGCTCAAACAAATAATGCAAGAAACCAGCTATTTTACCCTGAAATAAACACCACAAAAAGTATACACTTTGCAAATGAACCATGTAAATGCATTAGGAGTAGAATAACAACTTAGAGGTTAATGTCCTCCTGTGGCCCTTCAACTTCACATGGAGCTTCTCTGAATTCAAAATTATGAAGTCAATGAGATCTTAATAATGCCTACAGCCCTATATGTAGACAGTCCTTCGGACAGGAATGAGCTCTGCTACAAGAATATTAATTATGAAAAAATGTTCCCTGCTCTTCTTCGCCCTTTACTTGAATCTCTGCCCATCCAATTTGTGTCCTTGAAAGCAGAGAGAGTAGGAAAAATAGATACTAAAGCTATCACAATGTACTCAACAGTGTTAGCTTGTGTGCTAATTTATACACTATAACCATGATTTTCTACATTAGAATATCAAAGAATAACTTAGACATATTGGACGTATATAAATAAAGACAAATGAAAAAGCACTCCTTTTTAAATCAGCATTTAAGCTCATGTTTTAGTGCTTTTATAAGAAAAGGAAGTTGGGATCTCTCAAAATCACCTCCTCAGTTCTGATAGTTTAAATCTATTCCTTACGCTAAAGGAACACCATTTCTACTTTTTAAACAGCCAAACTAGAACATTTTGGAACTGTATAATAAATAACCTCATTTTAGGGCATGAAAATTAACAGTCCACGTCAAAGTAAAATGCAGCATGCATTCCTCAAAGCAAACATGGAAAGCCTCCGTCTCAAGTTTTTGATATATTTTTATGTACCTGTATCAATAGCATGCTTTCATTGACAGGAAAGCCCAATGATTTGGTATTTATTGGAGCTTGCTCTCTTTTCAAAATAGCTAAGTGGACATCAAGCATTTTCTCTTTACTCCTGTCTCTGCAATGTCTCCTCATTAATATTTATGGTCCAACCCAGTCAGAAGTCTAGTAAGAAACCAGACACTGGCAGAGTGGTATCAAACACTTCTACAAATAATAGGAAAAGAAAGCGATGATGGAACCTCCAAACCAGAGCTCAGAAGCCGTGGATAAATATTTTACATTTCTTCAACTTTCTGATACTTAGAGCTCGAACGTTCTTCAGGAAGGGCAGCGGAGACACACATCAGCTATTTTCACAAAACTTTCCCTCGACAGCAATATCTACACGACGCTACTTAGAACATCTTCTACAGAACAAAATTAAGCTTAGGAAGTGCCCTTCTGAAACAGATGTTTGAATACTGCTATAGATCACAGGGCAACATATTCCCCTCTCCAGTAGTCGCATTTATCCATAGTAATAATTGATGTTAATCAAAGGGTTAAGTAGTTGGTAACAACATGCAAAAAAAAAAAAAAAATTACTTGACAAGATTCCACCTTCATTCCAATCTCTACCAAAGCGTCAAATGTAATTATAAATTTTCACCAAAGATGTCAGATTCTTATTTTAATCTTTGCACAATTTGACATTGCCATTCTTCAACTTTTATAGATGTGAACAGTTATCACTTTGTTTGTATGTCACCACAGACAACATAATCAATAGTTTTCATATCTTTCTGTTCATACTTTTTGTTAAAATGATTTTTGTGAGTGCTGCTTACTTTTGTTCCACTACGAAACTTGTTACTGCTTGAATAGAGAGTACTTAATCTCAACAATAAACATTATAATGTATGATAAAGCAGTCAGGAAAAAAAAAGGTTCAACATTTTTTTCCATTCCCCATTTTAACATACTCTGTCCTTATCAAATTAATATCTAACAACAGTGACATGAAAGCAACACAATGGATGGCTTTGTTCACTTTAGATGTACTAATCTGAAGCACAAACTGCCTTTCACTCCTTTTCCTTTTATGCTCTGTGTTTTTGTAGTAGGGATATCTTACCCCACAAGACTCAATGCAAAAAATTTCTAACTGGAAATAATTGGTTTATAAACTATTACCTGTCCTCATCAATAATTTAAACAGGATCCACAAACAAATGGATTGCTTGTTTATTGTTTCCATACCCAAACAGCCACCAGGCAGGCTGGAGAGGTATTCTTTCCGACCTGTCACTCGGTTGAAGGTACCACCTGGGCACATTCAGCACGTCCTGCAGTTCTACAGCAAAACTCCTCCAGCTCCGAGCACAATCAGCGCAGTTGCTCCATATCGGAAACAGACACCAATAACTTTTCATGAAAGTTGTGAGTGACGCTCGCTGAAAAATTGTTTATTGTAGGATAGTGGCTCCTGTGAAGATAAACTTGATCCTGAATGTGCGTACCCATATACCTGTTCTCCATAGATGCTATGAAGAACCAAGACTTAAGAAGAAGATTATTTTTTGATCAGTCACCAGGGCACAAAAGGGCGATGTGAAGAGAACAAATTTCTTGCTGGCATAGGCTTTACATTAGCTTTTTCAAATGAGCACCACTGTGCCAACAGTGAAACCGGTCCTGATTTTGTGATGTTTGCTGCACTTAAGTTTAGAAATTTCCTTTCTTGACATGCAGTCTGATGGCAAGTTTCCCTTCTGGGCACCAAAACAGACAAAACTGTTCCCACAGAAAGAACTTATTGTGAATATGATGATTTAGCTTAGGTTTTAGGCTCTAGCTTGACCAAATGAGTACTTCAGACACTCAATACCCAACAAAGAGAGTCAAGATTTTCTGTTGCAGCACCCAACTGATTTCTTCCAGCGTGAACTAGAACCAGTTAAGAGTCTGCTTCATCCACACTCTCCTATCTTAGAAGTGATATACATAATCATAGGACAATATGTTTATGTCTCCTAACTCTGGCTAGGTTTAGTTAGAGGTAATTACTGTCACTCATCAGAAACTGCAGCCCTGGTCTTGTCCAGTAGCAGAGAAATTACAGGACTCTTCCTTGAATGAGAGCCTCAGACCTGTGAATCTGTGCACTTAACTTTCTAAATCCAACAGTACTGAAATCCAGTAACTAATGCACATCCATAACCTCTGAGTAATACCATGGCATGGTTCAGGCTGCTGAAAAAGCCAGTTTCAGAGAACGGGTTGCAGCACGGCAGTACTTTGGCATATGTGTAAGAAACAGAGACTGAGGTGTCTTCTGACCCTATTTACTCCTCACAAATTGCATTCAGATGCGCAGGAGTTGCAGAAGTCTTCCTGTGAAGTTGCTTTCCTGGCACCTACTCTCCACAATGATGATTGCTTGTATCTCACGTAGCCTGCCGTATTCCTGTCCACTCTAATCTCAGAGGAAAGCAACTTCAGAATATTCACTGTGAATAATAGTCCTTGGAAAATACTCAACGATTTCAAGACTGTATGATACATTTTAGAATTTAGATATTTAATAGCACTGATGACTAGCAATTTTCCACAATTACCATCATAACCATTCTATGTTCTGAGAAGAGGATACAGATGACAAGGAGCTGTTTGAAAAATTAAACTTTTATAAAACATCTTCTGAATGTCTGGCATTTTGATACAGTAACACTTTGTCTGGTTTTCTGACTGCCTGTTGCAAATTTGTATTTGCCTTTAGATATTCTTCTTATGGCAAAAGAGTCTGTTCTGAGGATGATTTGTACCTTGGTTTTACTACAGTGAATTATGTATCTATTCAGAGATCATGCTCTCCCAAATGAACATCCAAGCCTGTTAAAATAGTCTGCCAACATACTGTGAAGATCTGGGAAATGGCACACCCTCACAAATGCCAGATGTAATTCTGCCCACAAGAAAAGTCAGATGGATTCCTCCAATAAATTCCTACTTCTTTTGTCTGCCTCTTGGTTGATATATGATACCACTGCAGATGTATCCAATTTTATTAAAATTTGTCCCATCAGCTACATTCTGAAAGAAGAATTTTCAAATTTACCCTGAGCTTGTGCACGTTTTGTGATAAGCTGTTCCTAAGCTGAAACCCAAGCCTTAAGTTTTATTTCATTTAGTTCAGCAAGGTCCATATCTGGTCAGGCAATCTTCTGTGTTTCTGATTGTAAGAGACAGCCATATTTCACTAGAACTGCTTGGATATTTGGGCTCGCATTTCAGTAAATTTTTCAGTTAGCACTGAAACTGGAATTATTATGTCCACTTTGGCTGAGTTTGAAAATCATCATAACTAGCAGCTGAGTTCAAACACCAGAACCTCCCACAGGACTACAGGCAAGATAAAGATCTCATCACAGCTAGCTCTTCAAATTCTAGCAGAAGCTTTGCTAAAGAACTGAACTGTAAGAATAACATTCTTTAGTGTTTATAGTTTTATATCGAAAGAAAAGCTTTTCCTAAACGAGTGGCTAATAATGTACTTCAAACTATGGAGATACCGGTAAACCTGTACTTAAAGATGTCACTTAATTCCTCCATTCCAAAGACATACCTAATGTTAAAAGGCGTGTAAGAAACACGCAGTTGAAAGTCAACACAGTTGTCCGTGGTCTTTGCTGAATTCGATATTAATAAAATTAAATAAAAAACCATTCTGAAAACCTCATGCCCTAAAAATCATCAGATAGTAGAAAAGTATCTGCTAGAAAGTTAAAAAAAGTAGCAATTCAAAGCAATTTTTTAAAAGCCTTTCTGAGTGCATATTTGCTATGAATTTAAGCACGATAATTTACAAGTACTTCTATACACTGAGAGAACAACTGCAGTTGCTACACATTCAAGATTTTCCTAAGGCAACATACCGAGGAGGATAGGTCCAAATTTTTTGAGTTGGGGAGTACTAAGATTTGACATTGAGCTAATATCGAATGATCGTGCACTGAATTACTCAAATATTTAAAGACTGACGAAATAATTCCATAGAAATAAAACCAGGAAACAAAATATAGGTATACAAACATGCTGTTTGTTCTGCACTGCTTCACGTACAGAAACTAAGCTCCTAATTCAACTTGTCTTTGTGTAGTATTACTACCCTGGAGAAAAGAGGGTGTTTTGTTTCTAAAAATGACATTTTTGGCATTATGCCCCAATTACTTAGGATTCTGAAGATATTGCCCAACAGTTATTCTCCAGCTTCTTGTCATTCATTTTGTTACTAGTGTTTGCAAAGACTGATGATCTAGAATGTCCTTTGTGATAAGCTTTTGTATCCCACTTTTTCCCTTCTCAACTGAGGATATTATAGTTCTATTCACATTTAAGGGAGCACAGAGTGCAAAAGTTAGTGATGCTCACTGGGAGATACTTTTGTGCTTGGAGACACAGAAGGGAAAAATATTGTGTGAGAAACAGGGAGGTAAATTTTAACACAAGTGTGAAAATGAATTGGGGTAACTATTTTTGTCACTGTGGTGTCACAGCTGGCCCTGTGATAGATGAGTCTTAGTCTGCATATGAAATGAATATACACTAAAAACTTTATGAATAGGAAGTATTAATTACTTCAAGACGATAACATACCTTGTATCTAAATCAGATGCTGCTCAAGGGCATTCTGGGGGTTAACTAAGTATTGTTATATGGGTGTCTTTCTCACAGGAGAGAAATATAGTAAAGATTCTATACATTTCAGTTCTTGCATAAAACTATCCAAAAGCATATTGGAGCTTCCCGTAGAAACAGAAAACCTCTGAAAGGGGCCTTTAAAGTTGGCAAAATCAGCAAATTTAATCTATCCACTTTCTTTTGACCTTTAAACCTGACCTGAAAAAAGTGTTCAGCAACATAAATTTGATCTCTAAAGGCCTGCTGCAGATCTCATTTTCTGCTGTTTTTCCATTAGGCATTTATGGGACTTGCTGGTGTTACAGGGGACTAGTAAAATGTCGAAGTAATCCTGCAGTTCCTGTGTATGAATTCAGCTTTTCCCTATGAGATGATAACATTTTTTTTTTTTCCCTGCCAAGGCTTTTTCAGATACTGGAGTATAAGTCTAATACCATAGGTGTGATGTTATTTTTTTTTCATTTGGTAACATTAACCAGATCTAGCAGTTCAAGTGTTGAAACAAAAGAATTCTTTTCTGAGCCAATAAGGTGGCTTGGTGCACATCTGCACTAATTGAAATCACAGCATGGCTTTTCAGGATAGGAATTGTATCCAAAGCATACAGAGGATTTGAAGATCTTGGTTGTGTGTTTGTACATGCTCTTAAGTGCAGAGGAAACCAGCTGCTTCCATTTATGAACTGTGCTGATACATGTGCCTCGATGTACCAATGGCATAACGTGCAACTCAGCAAGCTAAAGATTCACCAACAAGGAAAAGGAAAGGATGGGTACAGAAGGCAAGACAATAGAAAAGCATTTATGATAAAGATATCTAATTTTCAAATAGCACATTCTATAATTTATGCTGTAATTCATGAGGAATAGAGTTAGATGATAAAAATATGATAAAAATGACAGCTTGTTACATCATCCTGCCATTTCATCCACTGATAACGGCCCTTGATTCTTTCCAAGTTCCCCTCTCCTATCTTTTTGGCTATTGCACTGTTTTTCCATAATATGGCCATTAACTTCCAACCCAAATTCACTTTCCCCTCTTTTTATGCTATAGTAAAACTTCAATGCAAGTTTGTATCACCAAGGCATAATCAAAGCCTCTACAAAATTCTTCCCAGCTCTGAAAACCTAAGTACTTGTTTTCTCCTCATTAATCATCTTATAATAGAATTGACCATCTTCTTTCTGAAGTGTTCTTCTTCTCTTAGCTTTCATAACTTTTCCCTTTTTTGATGCTTTTATCTCTCTAACAACTCCTTCAGTATATCTTTTGGAAGATCCTCCTCAATGTTACTGAACATGCTTCTACAGGTTGGTTTAAGACATCTTTTTTATGCTCTACCACAGGAAATATTTCTTTGAGTAACACCCCAACAGAGCTTGGATCTGTCATTAAGGCTCCAAGGCACTACAGTAACAGGATGAAAAAAGAAAAAGTTAAGTTTGCATGACAGGTTACAGAGAAGGTTCTAGGGAAAGAGAAGACAGAGAGAAGAGTTTTGATTGTGTTTTTACTTTATGAATACTCACATAATACTGACCCAAGTCAGTCCTCTCCACACTCTGTAATTGCAGTAAAACAACAGAAGAAATCAAGGGGGGATAGTTCTAATTCTTTTGTTAAACAGCAAAAATAAAATCAATAATTATTGATTGATAATTTGATCCTGGAAAATCATAAATGCCTTTCCAGTCAAGAATTAAATACTATACAGAAGAAGGATGTACAATAAAGACAATTAGGATCCTGACATTCTCACAAGAGAAGTAAAATTTGGTTCAACCAATGACTGAATTTCAGTGTCAACACAAGAAAATTAAGATTGCGGCCACATACGATCATAAACGTTCCTTTGAAAAAAAAAAGTCATGTAATTAAAGGTGCTAGTTTCCACATCAAATTCCACTTTGGATGTGGTTAAATTCCAGCTTGGTTAAGTATTTCCTGTCTATTTAATTTCATCCTGTAGATCCAGCTGCACATAGTTATTCCACACTTCCTGTCCTAAACTATCACACAGTGGCGTAGTGAGTAGTTTCATTCTTTTTTGATTCTTTATATGATGTATCAATTATGTCATCTAGAAAGTGCTTTGAGACTGTCTGAGAAGTTACCAGAGATGTCAGGTTAAATCCCTAACAAATAACATGAGTTCTTCTAAAGTTTGCACTACAACTTTTAAGAGGTAATATAAGTCAACTAAGAATTGGTAGATTTTAGCAAATTATGCAGAGTCCACTAAAAAACAGAAGCCAAATAAAAATTAATTCACACAGTTTTCAGAAAATTGAATTCTATTTCCTCATAAATAGGCTACAGTTTCTAGGGTGGCATTAGGAAAAAAAAAAGTCACGGAAATTGAGAAATAATTATACAAAACTAAAAAACTGATAAATGTATTCCTCTGTATTTCCTCTCTTTCACTTCTTTGCATTAAATAAAAAGAAGGTGACAAAACCAGAAGTATGCCCTGTCAATCATTCAGTAAAACCCTCGCACTCTAACAGCTCACAAAGGACCAGAGAAACTGACTCCTCAAATAACACCTGGTCTAAAAGCCTTAAAAGCATTTAAAAACACTGATCAATATATAAAACCGAACCATATATAATCCCCAAAGGGAACCAAGTCACTTTTATTCTACTGTCAGAGGTAGAAATAGAAACCCTCAACTGTCACAGGTCTTCTTGCCAGCTCCTGCAGACTTGGTAAGCCTAGGTGGTTGCTATTTACTTTTTTTGATTTGGGATTCAGCCAAATAATCCAGTGTCGATTGTTCATATTATTCTTCTATTCCCTCAGTTAGACACGACGACTAAGGCCTCTGTGAACCAAACCCAGAAACCAGGATTCTGTGACGAGCAGAATGGCATAACCCATCCTTTAAAATCTTCTGTCGTTACACACGGGCGACAGAAAAATAAACAGTTCTGTAGCCACCAACAGGTAACCCTCGAGACCATGACCAGAATTACTGGTGTTTCTAAGTATTCTCCCCGGGTGCCTCCCACATGCAGTACTTCCCCGGTCACAGGCACTCACTCTCTGTACAAAACAAGAAAAACATTTTTGGACGTAAAGAACATATTCCCAGTGTGGGCAAGCAAAGCAACAATATATCTAAACAAACAGGGAGTAAAACAGTCATCCGCAGACAAGCTCTCCCATAACTCTTTTGTCACCTACAGCCTGAATAACCAATAGGAAAATTTACCTGAAGATGGCCCTAATTCCCATCGCTCTAAACCCCCATTTCTGATGTTACACCTGGGTGTTAGGCCCCAGCTCTTGAAGCCTCTTTGTTCAGGCCGGTAGGGAAGTTCAGGCCCACCATCCAGGGACGGATGGACATCCACTCCTGTACTGAAGCTGTATCCCTGAGCCTTTGTGCTACAGTTGTGTCTGGATGGACTCACAAGAGCTCCATTGCCAATGATGCAACTTCACTAAAAAAACCGTCTCCTGACTGTACTGCACTGATGAGTAAACTCTGCTATACCCACATCAACCAGCTGCCTCCACCTCGCCGTCTCCAAAGGCTGCCAGAGCTTTTACCGCAAAGTCTTCAGAGTTGTCATTTCTAGCCACACAACCTGCCGACTGGCACCTGGGTCTTGTGAAGAAGTCAAAATGGCATGGAGGTAACTTCAGCAGAATGCTTCCTCCTGACGTTAATTGTTTATTGAAAGGAATAAACTCTTCTTAGTATATATACAACCAATTATGAACAGGCCCCGGACATCACTGGAAGAAGTCTGCGTGGAAGTTTTATATAAATGAAGACTAGTGGGTAGCTACCTTTTTCCCTTGTTAACCAACAGATAGGAGCAGTGAACTTCCTATTCTAGTGTCATCCTACAAAACTCACACAAGGTCCACTTATGCAGCATTGCCATTTTCTCAAAAAACCTAGTATAACACCGCTTTTCTTTGACATTGTGAACAAACCTAGATTTCATCATTCACGGAATCACGGAGTTTTCAGAGTTGGAAGGGACCTCTAGAGATCATCTAGTCCAACTCCCCTGCTAAAGCAGGATTGCCCAGAGCACATTACTCAGGACTGCATCCAGGCGGGTCTTGAAAATCTCCAGAGAAGGGGACTCCACAACCTCCCTGGGCAGCCTGTGCCAGTGCTCTGTCACCCTCACCGTAAAGAAGTTTTTCCGTGTATTTGAACGGAACTTCCTATGTTCCAACTTGTGCCTGTTGCCCCTCCTCCGGTCTCTGGGAACCACTGAAAAGAGCCTGGCTCCATCCTCCTTCAACCCACCCTTTAGATACTTGTATGCCATAATAAGGTCTCCCCCTCAGCCTTCTCTTCTCCAGGCTAAAGAGTCCCAGCTCTCTCAGCCTTTCCTCATAAGGGAGATGCTCCAAGCCCTTAATCACCTTAGTTGCCCTAATCATCTTAGTTGCCCTCAAATGGGTTTGAACCACATTTATGTTCTTAAACAAGTCGGTGCTCACTGTGTCTCAAAACAAGGTAAGTACACGAGATAAACATACGCTGCCTATAATACCATGTTTCAACAAGGCATCAAAGGGCCTGACCCATTTTCTACCAATACCACAGACAACACGTTAGTAAGACAAATCGCATTCATGCTATAGAGCATTTAAAGTCTGCAAAGATTTGTTATAATTCCTTCAGCGCATTTCAGACTAATGACCCACAACAGCGAAAGAGCTATTGGTTTTACAATGCAGATCAATGCTTATATGCAGCGAACAGCTTCCCTTCACTTTCTTTATACAAATTACAAGTTGCTCTGGAGAAATGGTAACAGCACGCTAAGTAAATGCAATCTCTCTTTCATTTACTCTTCTGTGGATCACAGTACTTGATTACCAATAAAGTTTCTCTGCTCTTGAGTGAGGAGAAATAAGAGAGCTTAATAACATCAAAAGGTGCAACCATGTAAATATAGGCAAATGAATCTATGCATGTAAAAAAACCCTGGACAGAGACACAAACAGGAAGACAGCAGTTAAGCTATTTTCACATTCAACCTCAAAACACTTTTACTATAACATACACATAATGCTTTACATCAATGTAACCTGAAATAAAGTTTACTTTATTCTTTCTAAATGTATTTGCTGATGTAGGGAAACAGGACCAAACAATGAGTCTCCATTTCGCAGTGGAAACACACAAACGATATTTGCTTTTTTATTAAAATAACATGTGAAAGATGTATTACAGATTGAACTTCCTTTTGGAAACTTTAGCTGCCCTGGGAGACAACACAGCCTATAATATTTCTTACTAAGAATATCCATAATAGTTTTGGAAAGGTCTTAAAATAAGATCTAAAATATGCATGAAATATATGTTTTTCGTGTTTTTTTTTCCCCCCGTCTTTTCCTCATGAGCTCTAAAATGCCAATTTTAATGTTTTAATATTTAATTCAATTCAGTTAGTCTTTTCACCCTTTGCCTTGTAGAACTTAGGAGAGAAAGGTTGAAAAGTTAAAGAAGGGGGGAATTTATCTAATTAAAATGAAATCTTTTAATGATGTTATGAAACCACTCAGAGCAATGTTTTAGATTTGCTCCTGCTGTTGTTTGAAGCTGTGGTGTTAAAAATGCCCTGGTTAGAGTTACAGACTGTTCTAAAAAACTGTGAGGAATTTATGTAGGATTTAAAACAGACACATGCTTTTAAAGTCGAGAACCTTCAAATACTACAGCTAATCCACACAATAATTCAACAACCAACCCATGCTCAAATTCCTAACAGATACCATATGCAACCTGTAATAAAAACTGCATCAAGGTATTTCAAGCAATGGGATAATTTCATTTTCTACTTAAGAGACCTATTTACTTTTAATTAACAATCTATTATAAGGTGCACAAAAACGATTCCACTGTTTTGCCTACAGTGCGTACACTGAAAATGGTCCTGAAGTTATTTTACTGTCTAAAGAGAGTGGGTTATTAATTAGATGCATTATGATAAAATTAGCTATCACTTATCTAAATATACTTGACAACCATATACCACAACGATACTTTCTGCCTTTACCTTTTCTGTAACTATAACAAAAAGAAAGATAGGACAAGTGAACCATCTGGTTCAGAAGTAGCACAGGTAAAAGTTAAAAAGCAAGAAAAAAAAAGCAACCTCCAGAGTTCAATGTGATGTATCTTGTAATGCAAAATGGTGCTTTGACAATATAGGAACAAAACCTAGGGATACACTGAATTTAATGGTTTAGCCTTTACATTTTTCCATCCACTTTTTTCATTCTAATATCCCCTCTCTCAATATCCTCCTTTTCCCTGAGGATTATACATCTTCTGGATTTGGACTTTCTCACAGGAATAACTGTGGTAATAAAGCTGGACTCAAATTCTTGTAGTAGTTAAAAAAATGTACTTCATACAAATAACAGGATGTAATTCCTCTTTTGACTGTCTCTTTGGTTAAGCTATATATTTAGTTGGCTAAATAATTAGGCCATTGCTAAATGTGAAGATTTTTCAAATGTGAATCTAATTAGCCTAAGTAAAGAAGGTATTTCATGGGAAATTATTTTTTTGCCTTCAAGGAGATGATTCTACACTCAGTGAAATTGTGTCATCTTATTAACACTCAGCTTGTCTGGTATAGGTCTTGAATGATTTACTTTTGTACTCTGTTCCAAATTACAGATTCAGTAGCTCATGAATACTAGCAATCTTTACCAAGATTCTCAGGATTGGTATTAAAGTACTTTACAATATAGAAGCAAAAATTTGACAGTGTTAATTTAAAAAAAAAGTTCAATAAACCATCCTATTACATCAAATGAAAATTTGCTTCAAATGAATGAATCAATTGCTTAATATGATGATGGGAACATGATGCTCTTGAGTGAGGAGATTCAACTTCAGATCAATGAAGTCCATAACTACCGGCAGCCACAAGCTATCAGGATATATCAGGATACTGCTGAAGAAACACTCTTTCTTCCCCCACTTCCTTAAATGTTTAAGGAATATCTGACCACCGTCAGATACAGGGTATTTGGCTGGATGGATTTTTGCCCTGATCTACTATGATAGATTATGTTTTGCAGGTATGAGCAGTTGGAAAGATTTTAACGTATCCTTGGGCATAGCAGCCTTTTACTCTGTGAACGGATTATGATTCAACACAGTGTATCTATTTAATAAACACAGCATGCACTAAACACAGTATTTAAACTCTTCCATAAAACACCAAGGGCTTAGCAGTAATTCCTAAAGAGAAAACAACAAGATGACAATACAATTCCAGAGAGCAAAAAAACTCGCACTGTCCAGCCAAAGCAGTCCTAATAATTTTCAACAACATAGATGCCCACTCATGAGAGCATGGGAAAAAAGCAAGGAAACAAAATGAGTAAATAAACCACATGACAAAAAAGAATTTACCTTGATTAAATCACTTCATTCTGTGGCCTTCATTTTGGGCGCTCACTATTTCTACTTCTGACCTGCCACGTTCAGCGATTCACAAAGCTTTTTTGCACTGCAGAGTATAATATCCTCTGTACTAACACTTCCACAAACTTCAACAACCTATTAGTGTTCACTGAGCGGAAGCACGATCAGTCCGTCTCGACAAGTCTGGTGTTCCCACCTAACATATCTTAAACGAATTATTTGGCGCATTATGCCGTACTTTATCTGTGACTTTCCTTTCCAACAAGTTTGCTGCTTTCAAGTTTGCATTAATCCATTCTGAAATGGTGAATACAACTATCAACAAGAAAGCATGGTATGCCATCATAAACTAATAAGGACATACTTCTCTTTCATACAGTTAAATAGATTCATTGAAATTTATAGTATTTTGAACAGTTTTTTATAGACAGATGCACACTTACGATTCGGGCCAACCAGCTGCAAGCACAGTCAAAAATCAAGAGTTGGGAAAGTTATGTTAGTGCAGTGCTGAGCCTAAGTTAGTCAGTAAGTAAGTGCATCTCAGCAAAAAGGTACATGAAGACAGGCTCAGTGCTGTACAGAATGTGGCCTTTGGACACATCAGAACGCAGCATAATAAACTTGCATCTGCTTGGAGTACAAAGAGCAAACGTGTGTCTGCTTACTTGGGCAGATATTCCTTTTGTTCACCGGAGATTATGGATAATGGACAATAATGGGTAGTTCCATAGTGCACATTTTGCATTTTTCACGGTTACGCACTCAGCAGCCCCATCCCTTAAACACCCTCTGCAACCAAAGAATCTTCCTCAAGTTGCAGAATGCAAAGCTTCCAAGATGAGGAAAGCCACCATCAAAACCATCCCCCATAACCTTGCTTCTGTTCTTTTTGCATATTTAATATTGTCATCATTATTCACATGTCAAAGCTTTCTCAGGTCTTTGTGTGAAACAACCACTTACTTCACAGGATCGCTTCCTAATTTAGTGTAGAAAATTAAGCAGGGTGGGGAATTTTGTACGTAGTTTCCGTTGTGATTTTGGGGTATAAAATTCAAATAACTTTTTGCATAATTTTAAACATCATCAGCTATAGTTAATTTACTTTTATGAATGTCATTGTTCCCTTTATCAAATGTAAAATCTCTCAGTATTCCATTAAATCCTTGCAAGATGAAGCTGGCTGAAATCTTACCATATTCTCATCTTTCAGCAAAACACTCCACCATTTTCTGTCATTCAGGCATCATTAGAATATTTAAAGAATTGTTTAACTCATTTTCACCATAGAACTCCATCTTTATTCTGCATCTCATTGCCAACATATTTACCTGTGTAACAGCTACAAGAAGTTCAAAGTAAATATCCTCAGACCATTCACTCCAAAACGACAGAACATGTCCCTCCCTGTTTTCCACAAAGGGATGTTGAAGTTCCAGCTCTATGTGACCGTTACTTTCTTGGTTTTCCCCCCCAAATCCTGTTTTCTTTCCAAGGAAACTAGATTCCTTACCTAAGTGTCAAAAGAAGTTCAATAACTCCCTCTTTGCATGAGATTGTACAATAAGATACCTTGCATTTCGAACTCAGACGACACTACTTGAAGATCCGTACAAGCAGCAAAAGGCCCCATGAAACTGCATAGCCTTTCTGACTTTTCTAACATTTAAAGATGGTGCCCCTTTATATATGGCTTGTTATGTAAATTAAAAAAAACTTCTGAGCTTCTGTTAAATGCTTTCTGGATTAAATAATACTGCTGTAATACACGTAAATCCTAAAATATCTCTGGAACAGTCCAGGGAGAAAAAACCTCTCAGAAGAAAAATTATTCAAAACTAAATGCACAAATCAACCCCCACCCCAACACTGGATTCCTTTCATACCTTAAATGACATAAATGTATTTAGAAAGTTTCCATAACTATTGTTAAAGTTCATCGAGCTTCATTATCTTTGTATTACAATAAAGAGAATTAATTTTCAGAGTCCAAAGTAAAACTAACAATTTCTTATTCTTACAAACTAAACGTTCCAATTAAAGTATTTCTAAATTATTGCTTAATTCTAAGTTTGATAACTGTGGTTTTTATGTATACATAAACTATTCAATAAAACGGTGCTTTGTCTTTCTTCTGAAGTTGTTTTATGAACAGATGAAGCAAAAACGATCATAAAATGATGAAGTAATTTCTAAAAGCAAAATTATTGACTTCAACTGAAAGGCTTTCTAAAGGTTTTTAATTGCCCTAAATTTGTGAAAAACTACCCAGGAGATCAACAAATTCATATCAATGAACTGCATTATACTATTGAGAGAACCCTTGGCCTCAAGCCAGGGAGAACAAATAGAAAGGACCATTTTCACTTGGCTGCAAATTATCAAAAAGCTAAGAGAAAGCTATGGAGTTAAAGTGACATGTTTGTATGGTGGGAAAAAGATCAAATATTGATCGTCCAAGCTGAGGTAATTAGAGCGGTTGTCAAGGAGATGGGATGCATGTCGTTAGCCCTACAGAAATGCATCTTTGTTTTATATTGAGTGAATTAGCTGTTCAGCAGTTGGCAGTGATTTTTTCTTTTCTTTCTTTAAAAGGCTATACACCATTCACTAGTAACATAGTCCTGTAATTCAATTTTTTAAAAAATAAACATATACAAATACACTTTAAAAGCTTATTCTAAATATTGAAAGTTTTTCTACATGGCTATTTTGTAAAACAAAATTGTAAAACATGCATCTTCCTATGCTTTAAGGCTTACACCGGTGTAAACCACCAGACTGTAAATGGAGAGAAAGACGCATGGAGTGGAACTGAAGTGCCTGCTGTTTTAATAAACCTTCAGCCTCCCCTTAGGTAGTAAGTCCTGGCAGATTAATGTCAGTCCACTGGGGACTGGAAGTTCACACCACTACGGACACCACAGAGACCCATCTGCCGGTGCTGGTGCCACTCATGCATTTCATGCGGCAGCAACTGCTGCCGCCTCCCCAGCAGCCCAGCCCGTAACGCTGGGGTCTCTCAGTGTGGCTCCCCTCTCCTCCGGCACCCGGAGCCCGGAAGACCTTAGGCTGACAGCGGCATCTTCTGCTGTGGCTCACGCTTTGTCAGCGATCTGCCCGGGACACTGAGCAAATGAACGTCAGAACATCTTCCGGAAATACGTGACTGTGCAATGTTACCAGACCCCACAGAAAGACACGGACCAAACCGCTAATGGTTTCATCCCTGCAAACTGGATATACTTCAGTCCTAAAATCTACATCTGTATCAATAAGCAAAACCATAACTGATAGGACACGTAACCTTTGTGACAACTAGGAACACGGGGACTGCATGTGTCAAGTCTAATCTCCTCACACAAAGAAGTGCTGTTTCCGATAGACATTTACTACGTATTTTTACCTACTAGAGCTGTGGCAAAAAAAAAACCACCCCAAAAAAACCCAAATCAGTTCCCCAAATGATAACATAAAGGTGAGATGTAAAAGACCTCAATCCACAATTGTAAAATGCTCTCAGGAAAAGCAACGCATCTGATACCTGAGAACTCGTATCAGGAACTTTATTTCCTACCCCTGGAATTCCCCCTTAACGTCATACAACTACTTAAGTGGTTTCATACTTTCAATTGTAAGACTGCTGTCAGCAGTCCAGCAGGTTTTTTTTCCAAAGAGAAAGTCACCACTGCAGTACTATCTTGCAGCCATTTCTCTCACAAAAATCTGGTCCAGAAACTGCCTGAAGAGAGAGTACACCAAGAGAGAGAGCCCCTTTCAGCGGGACACTGAACAAAGCCTTATTTCCTTACCTTAATGATCCCAGATTGTTTTTTAAGTACTTATCACCATTTTAAAGTGTCAACAGTAAGCACTAATCATTTTTTGTTTCTTACAGCAGGACATTTTCATACTGTTTTCAAAAATTCCAAAATCTTTTATAAAGATAAAACAAAACACAGCTGCTCAATCCTCTGATTAAAAAAACTCAGCATATTAAAATACGTAACGAAATAGCCTGTCTTTACTGTTCTGCCATGTGTTTAGTTTATTCCAGGTAATTCAACAGAAAGAACTTGGTTTAAAAGAGGCAGGCCAGGTACTGGAGTTGATACTTTTTCACAAGTCTCTGTTCCTTTTAAGTAGAACTGTACAGAATACACAAACCTTTTGCTTCCTTTGGCCATTTACTCTTCCCTACACAGAAGCTGATTCCTGGAATTCCTACTTGCTGGAAAAGGATCTCATTCTAACCACTTTTTTTGAATACTAACCTTCCAATGAAAGACAAACTAAAGAAAAAACCTGAGCCAAGTACAATATTCCATCAGTCTAGATGCCATGGGGCTCCTTAACATGGCGATGTTTTGTAAAGACCTACCAAGCAACTAGATCTGAGCCTGAGGGACTAGCAGCCATCAGGCTGCACATTCTCTCTGAAATACTTAGGTATCTATTTCACGCTTGCATTCCTGTCATATCCAAACTGAGAAAATAGTCGTCTTCATTCTTTCTGCCATTAGAATTTGGTTGAAGACACAATGGTATCAAAGCAAAATCTATCCTTCAGATTATGAAAAATTGCTCAGAAGAACATGTTCAGATCATTAGAGAATTTTATTCCCTTACTGCATATAGAAAGAAAAGATACATTTCTCATTTGTCATTAGAGTAACAATTTCTCCGGTTCCTTATAATGGAACCCCAAATTTGATATACCGTGAACATTGAAAGAAAAACAACCCAAAAGACCAAGCAACTAACACAGTAACAGCTGAGTGCAGCTCTGATCTTCCACTTTCTTGTATCCCATACTTGGTCAATACTTGTTATAAACAACAGTGCAATGACTCAGCAGTCTTGCCTCGCTGAGACAGTATCTTTACACAGTATAATATAAGGTGGTAGTTATCCTTAAAAAAAGACATCAACATTGTCCAATAGGTGCCATGTAGTGGTGAAAAACCTGTATCGCAAAGAATACTGGACGGATACCGTTAGCTAAATATTGGAAGATGCTGAATTTTTAATGTAAGCAACTGCATATTTACTATATTGCCATCTCGATCAATAACTAAAGTATACTTGTCAGAATATATGAATAAGAGACATGATTTCACATATCTTCGTTTATTATGTTTGTTTACTTCCTTAATCCAAAACCTGATCATATTTCATTATTAGCAAAGCTAAGAGTTTCAATTTCACAGTAAATGCCACACGTTGTGTTTGGCATAATCAGACCCTTAGATCTCCACAGTATTTTTGTTTCAGTACCAATACGGAAATTGTGATTCTTCTTATAACATAATCCAATTTTTGGCCCACAAAAACGTTGTTTTAATAACAAGCAGCTCTTTTACATACTACGGGTACATGGCACTTGGCCTCTGAACAGGAACAAGAAAAGGGCAGAATGTTCCTCTTCGTGTCCTGCTCACAATAGTGGACCTTTCATCTTACGTGTTAAAAACTGCATCGAGCTCACAAACCTCTCAAAAAAAGAAAGCCCAGCAATGGGCTCTGTCTCGATTTGCTTAATAGCAGGGACAGTTCAACAGCTGCAGAAGAGAAATCATAAGATGGCATGCACTGCCCTTTAGTGGTTGCAGAAATCCTCACCCATAAAGTACACACCTGCTAGTTTATCACAAAGGGAAGCATACCTTACTTCGCTTTTCTGGAAAAATCCCAATGCATTTTTCTCCAAGCTAAAGGTAACAGTAGCTTGTATACCTCAATGGCGTGAAGACTATTAGTCTCACGTCAACGTAACACATACTTCAACAAGAAAGGAGTTTTGGGGGATACTAAATGGCACTAAATGTGCCATGGTTTCTGACTGATCAAAGTGCAGAGCAGGATAAGAAAGGAGTAGGCTTGAGAAGGCAGGAAAACAGAAAAGTTGAAATTAAAGAGAAGAACAAACTCTTTTGTCCATCCTTCTAACACTGGACAGGGCCTTAAGGATTTTTTAAGAAAAACCTATGCATAGCTGGCATGTACAATACTACTTGTGAAACTACTATCGATGACCATCAGTATTACCGCACACACAAGTAGCTTTGAGTACTGAACCCTTAAACTTTTCTTTCAATTTAATGAAATCTTCATTTCGGTACTTTCACATTTGTTTTCCCTCTCGTACCTTTAGAAGGCAAGTGACAATGGCTATTCTGACTTCAACAGAATACGTAATGCTTCAGTATTCTTCCACAGTTACTTCTTGTACCATTCACAGTTCCAAGACTGGAACTATTGCAGAAAGCAGCAGCATGAACTCTCAAAGACCCGATCTACACTGACTTTAATATTGTCTACAGGCCAAGGGTTGTCACTGAATTCCTTAGGTTACTGTAAAATATTGGAAGTTTTAATAGTAGTTTAAAGCTCATTTGAGGGAAATGCTGCCATTTCTAGGCTAGTAATAGTGTGAAATAAATTGGGTTTAATTTTCAAGTCTGCTATGGATTAGCTGGCCAGTCATGACTGTCATGTAAGTTTTGCCTTCTACATGTTCAGAATTATTTCAAAAGTGTACTGAAACGTCCTAACAGAAGGGCTATATTTATTATTATTACCTAAGTGATGTATCACACATAGCAGATTTTCAGCTGTGAAAATGAGGGCCTTTATATTACTTATCCAAGAAATTAATCTCTAGGACTGCAGAATTTTTGTCTAAAGTCTCGCATTAACCTTGCACATGATAAATGAATGAATGCCATCCTGTATTTTCCTCAAAGCTGCAATGAAATAATTTTTTACTGTGAAAATCCTAGATGCAGATTCAGATTTACAGAAGAGGGCCTGTTGGCCCTGGAAATATCAAAATTAGCAGCAGTTCCAAACTATAAGTATGTTGCAGATACAGAACATGAAACTGCTGCATCTTCCTGGTGAGTCTTGTATTTCAATAACGAGTGCTTTGTCTCAGTACATTTCTTATGCCTTTATCTTACCAGTAAAAACACTCAGCAATTCACAGAAGAACACAAAGAAAGGCGATGAAAACACAAAAGTGTATCACATGCAATTTTCCACTGGAAAAAAAAGAGGACTAGAGAAGGAATGTATGTATCAGATTCCAAGTTACTGCTAGACAATAAATATTTACTTATTATATTATTAGGATGGCACACAGTTAAAAATATCAACACTTTTAAAAAAAATCCTATCATTTCTTATTGTGTAAACAGGAGCAGATCAGCACTCAAAGTCTTTGCAAATACATTTCTTGCTCACTCAGTGACCATGTGGACTATGACACAAATTCATAGTCCCCGTTAGAGACTTGTCACCTGATTTCTTTTGGTATTTCAACACATTTACACAGATTCTTATTACATAGTGATTTTATAATTTTGAGTACAGAATAACGTTCCATGGTATTTATTATGAATTTGGTAAAAAATGGTATGCACTGAGAAACTGTGGCAATTGAAAATTATGGTAGCTGCACTGGTTCATAGTGACATGTCCTGCCGGGAAAAGACCGAGTAATAAGAAAGCTTTCAAATTGCATCCCGTCTGTGACTGGAATACTAGAAAATGTTTCAACTTCATTATTTTTAAAATTCTGCACTAAACCTACACTGCCACAGTACCTTTCTTAAGTATCTGATGTATGCTACCAAAACGAAAGGCAGTTTTATAGTATTTTCCAAAGGAAGAAGATGCTTCTCTTGTTCACAAAATAAAAACATTTAGATTTTTACAAAAGTTGGATTTTCTCTAGTTCTCTCCTGTACAAGAAAAAAAAAACCCTGTTAGATGTTACAGAGAAGGCATTGAGACTTTGTTAACAGCATAGCCTTGTTCAAAGAGGGAATGGAAGCTCTGTTGCTCTTTCCTCTTTTAACATCTTCAAAAAGATAATTAGAAGCAGCAGCATAGTGGGAAGGAGAACAATCTTCATGCATTAACAGGCCATTGACCGGCAGATAAGGTAAGAAGATAAGATAGCATAGCTAATTAGTCTAAAGCATGCATCTTGAAAACCATTATTACTTAAAATAGATATTTGTACTTTAAAAAAAAAAAATTACACATTCAGTTACTTTGACTATTTTCTCAGAGGTAGCACAGCGAGGCTGGATTAATCCTGTTTAAACTCTGCAAAACCCTGTGTTCACTGTGTCCTATTGGATCAGACACTTGTGAAACAGAGGCAGTCAGCTGGGAATACTAGGCAGAAGGTCTTTGGCAGAACTTAGTTAATGAATCTGGGCCATGACGTCCAGTGGAGAACTTGGAGCATCTAAAGAATACCAAGGAGTTAAAATTATATAAGCTTTAAGTTATTACAGGCTGCTTTCCAAAAAGCATGACTTCCAATACTTGAGCATGCAAGCCAGATTTCATTTCTGGCTCTATCTCACAATACTGTAATAGTTTAATTCAGTTGAGCTAGAGATTCTCATCTGCTTTTAAGAACAAGAGCTAGAACAATACAAGTGCTTTACCAACTGCAGCAAAATTAATTTGCAATTGATGAGAGAGAGTAAAATCAATACTGTCCCGCAGCAATTTTGCATCAGTGTTTGCTTTTTGCAAGTTCTGCTGGCTTCTGAAAAAACCCAGCATTGATAAAAGACGCATTTTTTTGTTAATAACATATTATATATTAACTATGATTTTATTATCTTTCTCTCAAGTAAGTGTTGAGCCTAGTTGTGTGACCAGGAAACTAAGTTTGCATTGACTTTCTCTACAAGTACTTTAACGTCTGGGAATACTGAATCTAACCTTCTCTAAAGTAAATGTATCCTGAGAAAAAAATGAATGTTATTTCTCATGTCGTGAAAAATTTTTAAAATTGCCATTGCATTTCTATATTATAATAAAGAAAAACTTGAAATTACAGGCAAAACAAATTGTGAACTATATAATGTAAATACAAGCCTGGTATCTTTAGAAAAAATAAACTTTGAGACTGTTCCAGCCAGAACAGAAAGACAGATATATCTGTGTATACCTGTGCACATGCAAGTAATACCTCTATACTCTTGCTTATACGGCCTATAGTTCCTGAATACGACATCTATGATACAATCATCTCCGCTTTGAAGCGCCGTTCAATGAACAAGTCCTAGTCTTGGGACAGCAAAGCAGAATTTTGATTTTTAATAATGTTACATATGACCGGATTCATACAGACCATTTTCTTGGATGATGCCCCGAATTTCTTCGGAAATATAATGCATAGTTTCCTTTCTGAGCACATCACAATCATAACAGGGACTGATGGGACCCACGAGTGTATCATATATATAACTACTAGTGAATACAAATGGAAATACTTGGCTGAAGCAGTTATCCCTGGGGCAAATTGTCAACAAGGCAAATAATACTAATACTTTGTGCTTATAACACAAACTGAGAAGATTTCACAAGTGTTATTGAATTAAACCAAACAGCAAATTTTCAAGGCAAGGTTCTGCAAAAAATCTGAATTGCACAACCAGGATTCAAGGCCTTTTTCACAGCTCCAGACTCAGTGTCTTCATCTCAAAGACAAACTTTCTCTTATTCCCCCTCTTCTTCCTAGTAGTCCCAAATAGAACAGTTATTTTGCAATTAAGAGAAGACTCACGTTAATTACTTGCTTCCAGCTTTGTCACCTTTCTCACAATCTGTCACTGAATATTCAGTCATACCAAAAGTATCAATATCACACCAGTACTGTTCTGTGAGAACTCTGTATATGCCTTGAGAAATGCAGTGAAATAATTCTCTTTTTGGCAAAAGTGGATCATAATGTTTACTATTACAAAGTGATGGCCATCCGGTAGAAGAAATACATTTTATTTAAATTTTTAGAGCTCTCAAATATAGTAACGGGCTTGTGCAAAATAAATTACTTTATGGCATAATTTAGAAAATTAGGCTTTAGAACTGTAAAAATGGCCTATATTCCTAGCTTTCATGGTTCCCACGATAACTTCAAAAATAAGAACTGTTAAATAATACGGTGGCGATATCCCGAGTCACCAAAGAGCCTTGGCCACCAACTCTGCTCAGAAAACTTCCATCTTCATCGAGAGCTGACTGAAATGTCATCACTGCAGCTAATGTCATTCCCGATCCTTTTAGATGAAAAACCTAGAGTATGTGCATGAATTCAAAGAACACACGTGAAATAGAAATGTTCTTGTTCCTCCCAACAAAACCCACCTTATTCATTCTCAATTTACTTATGAGGAAATAGCTAATATTAGCAAAAAGCTATAGTTTTTCTCAATTTGCTTACACGTGACATTAACACAGCACTTTTATTCTAGAAAAACATTCAAACAAGCTGACAACCCAGTTTAGTAATTCCATTGAAATTCACATCCATCCACAAGGTAAGTTAATGATAATTTAGGGAAGGGGAGAAACAAACTGCAATATCCTTTTGCATTCCAAGACCACTGTGTGCCTTAATTTCCCTGAATGGTCCAGACAGGGCCGTGCTTAGACAGCCCTTTCTCTATCGTTATGATGATACCTGAAGAAGATACCTGATGAAGAACTGAAACTAGTCCGATGGACGATCTATCCACATGAAAGCCCATCTGTTATGACAGTGGCAATAACAGCAAACCTTTCATGAATGCTGGAATGTCGTTCGCATCCATAAATGGAGCGCTGAAAAACAGAAACTTTTCTGCTTAAAGCAGCATTATGTTTTCGTGAGAGAAACCCGAGTATAGTAATAAGCTAAGCTTTTTAGTGATGAGCTAAGAGGTATAGCAGAAACAAGTGTGGGTGAAACATTTTCCTATTGCTTCTTCAATTACATGGCATTACATAGTGATATCAACTATACAGAGTGAGTCCAGAGATATTAACCGAAAATGAGTGAAGAACGTGTATTGAAAAAAAACTGTTGAATAAGAATGAAACTACTTGCCATTCTTAGAAAACTGAATAGGAAAAAAAATATAGAAAGGACTGGATCTTTTCCTTTTTTTTTTTTTTTCTTTCTTTTTACAAAACTAGTGGGCACTCAAGTCATCTGCCTCTAAAGGATGAAGTACTTAATTTATAGTTCTAAGAAACTGCAGTTTTTTCAATTGCATTTTAGTAGCTTAAGCCACCAAACCAGTTCCTTATGTGTAGAACAATAATGGTCTGGTTTTGCTGAAGTTAAATAAGACTTTGTCCAACTTTCAATAGGACAGAAACAGACTGTAGGGCACATTTTGTATAGTCACTTCTAACACAAAGATAAAATGCACACAGCTTTTATCTATTCTCTTCAGGAACTGTACATAAATAGACAACATTTTGCCAAATACACACCAGGATTCCTTTTTAAAATTCATTTAGAAACATAGTCAATTGCAAAAAGAATATACTAACGTACTTATGAGCAAACACTATTATCTACCTTTGCTAAAAACGGGGTTTTACATTACCTTTTTTAACCTGAAAATACACAGGAGGAATTCCAGTACAGAATTTTCTCATGCAAATGCACAAATAAGGTGGGAAATCTCCCCCCTTCTCCCCCATCCCCAACTACAAGTTTAATTCATTCTTCGGCTGAGTGAAAGGAGCAGGTTACAATGACACAGTTAACAATTCATTTTAGTCAATTTAACGATAATTACTCTGCAATCATCACTTATTTACAAACATGTAAATGCTTGCTTTAGTTATGGAATTAATCATAAAACATATAAGGTATTTAATATTGTAATTAAGTATAGATTTATTAATGACACATAACACTTGTAACTAATTAATGCACATAGTTAACCATTAAGTATGTTGCTAAGTGCTTATTAGGGTGTCCCTATCCACGGACAGCTGATATTTCCCTTTGTCATCTGCCTGATATCTTCAACTTTCAAGACAGCAAGGAACATAAAGGAAGGTCAGACCTTTGAGTAAATTATTTTGCATCGTGAGTATTACTGCAGATTTCATTGTGCTACTGCTTTACAATTAGTAAATGAGCCAACAGCTTCTGTCTTGGAATGCTTACAATCTAATAATTTAAAATCTCAAAAGCAGGAAGTTCTGCCAGACCCAGATAACTTGTACTTTGTGTTAGAATATACATGTTTTTTGTTTTAATAGGCATCCGAATGCAAAAGTAGTTCTTTCTTAAGGATGAAGCCTTTTATTGATAACGGAAATTTCTTCTACACAGGAAACGTGCACTACCTCAATAACCCAAAGTTTGCAACTCATCTACACTTGACATATATAGAATTTAGGGTGGTTGTGCATCCTGTGCAGATGGGCTGCTGTTTCTTATTAATATCATTTTATTATTTGTTCATGTTGTGGTAATGTTCAAAGTCTCTGAGCTAGATTGCAACTTCATTATAGTACAGGTGATCTATACACAAAGGCTGACTCAATTTCCACCCCAAAATACTAATTTTAGAAAAAATGCAAGTGAATGAGATACGAGGTACAAGCAAAGTGATTAAGATCACAGACAAACTGCCTATTCGTTACCTGCTATTTTTATATCCTCCATAAATTCCCTATTGCCTTTCCATTTCCTCCTCAGCCATTGTAAGTAACGTAACAATTATGTCTCTTTCTCCATTTCATGTTTTAGCTACAAGAAAAAAGAAAAGAGACATACTACACTGAATCAGAACTGCTCAGCTTACTCGGTACCGCATTCCTCCCGTGGCTAGCTGTACAAATCTCCTACAGATTTTTAGTGGCTCCAGCTACCTCCTCCTGTTCAAGGAAGAGTGATGGCTACTGTCATGTATGCTGTGATCGGTCATTCAAAACTACGGAGTTAAGCCAGCTGTTGTTCCTGGTGTCTTCTGAACATAGCCCTACTCAAAGGACCTTCCTCTGAACCTTTATAAGTGTCGGCTTCATCACCATGAATATTTTCAGTGTGATTTCATATTTAAAGTTGAAAATGTGTTGCTCGCTTCCTCATCTTCCCCCCGACGCCTGTCTGCAAGTCTCCTCTTTCTGCCTCTGTTATTAAATAATTAGCCAACATTTATAAAGCAGTACAAAAGTCTGGAAACGGAAAACAAAGTTCAAGGATTGGGAACACAAGAATACCCCAACATAATTGGATACATACACTGATATTTCCATTTGCTTTGAAACTCGTACACATGGTAGGGCTTTGGTTAAACAAGTTTTTCTGTAATAACCATATGAAAGTGACAAGTGTGCTCATGAGCTAATTTCACCAGTTAGGGAAATCTTCACTGCTATCTTAAAATATCAGACAGAAATTTATAACCGATTGACCACGTATCCTTTACCAACTGCAGAAGATGATTTTATCTTAGCTGAGAAACGAGTACTTCTGTGAGGTTTCCAAATGTTTCAATTGAATCAGAGATATGTTTTTATCAGAAAGCTGAATGAGATGTAGCTGTTTAGTATAATTAGGTAGGTAGCTTTTTTTTTTTAAATTTAATTTCCAATAATACAGCACAAAACCTATAATATTTTTAATACTTTGTCATTAAGGGAACTTATACTAACTGCAAATGCTGGAATAAATCTTAGTGATATTAATGTGTAATTTATATGACAGTAGCTACATGATAGATGTCCAGTGCATCTGAGATCAAAACACTGAATCAGTCATGAGCACATGCATGCCATTATCTTAAGAGAAACAGTATGCTCCTTTTCTACTTCTGAAGAAATGCTTCAAATTTCAATCCAACAATGTAAAATTTTACTTGAAAAGAATTAAGCTACTTTCTCACTGTGAGTGAAAACAAGCACCATGGATATCTATCAAGCATTAATTTCTGTGGTGTTGGGTTTCTTGGTGTTTGATTTTTTAATTTTTTTTTTTAAAAACAACAACCCTCATGATGAGCAAAGGCTAACAGATGGCTAAAATGATTGTGTTCAAATTGTCCAGAGAACCTTGCCTTGACCTGAACCTTTGCAGAAATAAATACATGTATAGTTATCTCCCCCTTAGTAAACAGGACATAAATAAATGGATTGAGAGCAGTGCAACACAAGCACATATACAATAATAAAGGCACTGCAGGCAAAAACATGTTAAAACTTTCTAATAGAAACCAGTGAATGTGTGAAGCACACAAGATTTTTTTTTTAAAGGACGAAACGCGTACTTGTGGGGCTAGCACGCTGATCTCTCTCACTGTCTGCAATATCCCTGTCCAACCCCAACATAAGATAGCATCAGATGAGTAACAGGCACTCATCAAGACTCTTCGCCATGCCCACATGATTTGGAGTCCCTGAGCTGAGAGAGCACAACAAACGAAACAGAGTTAGAATTACATGGCTGATGGTCAAAGACAGTAAGACTGATAAAAATGGCAAGCCCAGCAAGTAATGATAGCTTCACATGTACGGACAATTCTCCCAGAGAAACACACTTTAGAACATGCCTTACTCACTGTTTTGGGGATGCTGTGTCACTTTGAGCTATTATAGATACCTTTCAAAACAACATGTGTAAAGGCAATCCATGGGCAGATGCTCACCCAGGGGACTTGACTTGTATTCTTGCAAACTTTTCAAAATGAGTCGAGTACCCCAAATAATTTTTAATTCAATAACAATTGTGGTACAATGAAAGAACACCACTAGTAATGACACAGAAAAAGAAATTAATTCTTTGCATAACCCACTCAAAGCTGAGTGATATGATGCTGTTAGAGTGAAACATATGAAGTTCATTTCGGATTTTAGCTTTCTTGTGCAAAAGATTTTTCCAATCATATTTTTTTGGCAGGAGCTGATGGGCAATACATAATGCTTGAGTTAGTGTTACTAATTGTACTTACTCTGCAAAAATTGATATTCCACTCCAACTGAAGCTCTGCTGGATGAAATAACAGGGCTCACATAAAGGGCAGATTGCAGCTCTCCATTTGTTCTTGTGTAAGCTGTTGGTTTATATTTTCCCACATCAGCTGAGCATCAGGTGTTCACATCTCTACAATTCCGCCAGAACCTGTTCCCTTCCACAGCTGTCTTCACAAACTTATTACTTCTACCAAAACCAAAGGCAAAAGTAGCAAATGGAAACAAGGAGCAGCACAACCGCTCCTATTAGCTCTATAAAAGTCTCTCTGTAGAACAGCAATTCTTTATAAATCTTTCAACATTTCAGTACATTCTGGAAACCAAGCCACAACTTCCAATACAGAGCATAAGAATAGCTATACTTGTTCAGTCGAAGATCCATCCAGTCCAGTGTCCTGCCTCTAATAATGGCCACGAGTGGACACACAAAGGGAAAATTAGGAATGAGGCATGCATTTATCACACATTTCCCATGTAATCTTTCAGCCTCCAACTGTTTCCAGCTCAAGAAATATCCTGAGCACGCCGTAGTATGTCTTACAAGGCAATACTCAGTGAATCCATCTTCCAAGAACTTGTCTTGGAAGTGAAGATTTTGAATCCACAACCACCTTTGGCAAGATGTGCCACATGGCCGCTACTGGTATTTGTTTTGAATCTGGCTCCTACTAGCTTGACTAAGTAACACTTAAGTCTCACCTTGGAAGAGATAGTGAACAGTTGATCCTAATGTATCCTCTCACACCGCTACTGATTTTTTCAGCTTCTGTAGATTTTTCTTTTCAGCTGTTTCTTTTCCAACCAAGAGTCCTATGTTCCTCATACAGAAGCCGTTCTTTATCTATGGTTGTATTATTGCCTTTCTCTGAGCTTTCTTCCAGTTCTACTACAGCCTTTTGGAATTGACTGACCCAGAACTACAAAGAACACCCAAGGTGTTGATTTCTTTGATGACTTAACGATGTTTTGTCTTTTGTGCCTTGTTCTCTAGTCCTTGCTTTATAATGCCTAATATGTGGGTTATTTTGCATTGGGTTTTGTTTGATTTGGTTTTGTTTTGTTTTTCTGTGGTCCATCCAGCCAAATCACAACTATTCCAAGTGCCCTCTGCATGGTTTTGCTTTGAAGATTGCTCCCATTGTAGGGCATTTCTTCCTAAAGTAGACATAGCTGTATTACTTGGATAACCCTTACGCACATGTTTGTTGAGTCTTTCAAATATGACAAGTTGGACTTCCCTTTGCAGAAGCCATACTGACTTCTCTCAAGTGGACTATATTTAGCCAGGCATTCATTAATTCTATTTTATTGTAAGTCTCTACTAAAATTTGCCTAGTAAAATCCTCCAGCTTACATGCCTGTAATTCCCTAGAAACTTCAGGGATTGATTGAGCAACAGGATCATCTCTAATAATCTAAACCAAAATGTTTAAATACTTGCTAGGGAAAACGTTAATTCAGAGATTCCTTTGAGTATGATTAGAATCCTCAGACAATGTCTTCTAAAAGACAAACATACTCCTTTTTTCAAGGAAAGGAAATCATAGAGATGTTTCTGTCTTGGCTTTAGATAACAGTGGTGGTAATAGACACAGTTGCCAGTCAAACCAACAGAAAATATTTTTGTACCTTAAGCATATTTTCCCTTTCAACTTTCTACCCCCCAAACTTATTTTTGTAGAACAATTTAAAGTAGGCATATGACCAAATGAATACAAATATTCACTACAGATGCAAACAGAGTCATGTATGTGTCTTCTACATCAACATTCAGGAAGGGAAGCTGTTCTTCAGCTACCACACTACATACTAAGCTTGCATTTTCTGGTAGTAGCATGAAATACAGTTGCATCATCGCCGATTGCTACAAAGCTGCAGCTTGAAGGCATGTGGTATTCGTTAAACAGTCAAAGCTACTGAGAAAGTCAGAAGCAAATATATCTGACTACGATAATATTTATCAATTATCAATACTTCTGAAAAAAAGACCTAAAGGCTTATTTGACAACATTTCTGAAAAATCAATCCAGTAGTTAAGAGGCAGCCCTTTCCAATAAATATTCCCTTACTCACAAAGACAAGGTATTTGTTGCTTCTAAAATGATGTTTCCAGCAGTTCCATGCTACTCATGATCATCTATGGTTGGAGGGGCTGATTAAGCCCGGTTTGGTTGGAGAGTTGGCTGCGCACAGGAGGGACACAGCTATGCTAGTTCTTTGCTGCAACAGAAACATCTACCTGCTTCCATGTGTCCAACTGGATGAGATCTTCTGTGCATACCAACTGTTACCATAGGACTATATTTCCACTAAGCTCTCAATGGAGGCTCTTTGCAATCTAATTTTACATATGTTTTGTGTTAGTCACATTTGCAATTACCCAGGTTATCCCCACCTCCTCATTACTCCTCATTACATTATTATAATTGCGAGTTGACTAATTGAAACCATAGGTGCAGTTTTAGAGCGAGACATACTTTTCCTGTAATAATACACAACTCCCCCTTCCTTCCTCCAAGGAAACTACAGGAAATTCACAGCCAACGCTGTTCAGTACAAAGTTTTAAATACTGATCATCTGCAACAAATCTACTGATGAGTAGAGGAACCATCATTTTCCTTCCCTTCACCTCCCTGTTCCTCAAAATATCAAAACATAAAAATTTGATGAACAGACTAAAGACGTAATACCCGTAAAGGCATCATACAGGAGATACAACGGAGAAGGGAGGGACATCTACCTTTGCACCTCACATCGTTTTTCACTTTCAACATATGCCAGAGCAGTGCTAATTGTTGCTCTAACGCACAGTGGTTACCTTCTTTCCACAGCTGTTCTACAGCACAGAAAACAGAGTTCAAAGTGCTCCATCCTTTCAGGCCCAGATGCTCCCATCCCCTCCCCCAGCAGACTTCATGGGAAAGCCATGGGGGCGAGTGGCTGGAGGGGCTTGTGACATTGCCTTTGAAGCCAAAGATCTACTGCAGAATGAATGCACCACTACAGACCTGCCCTAACAGACACTGCATAAATAAAGGCAATTCCAATTTTATAAGTAATTAAAAAAACACCCCAAATAAGATGATTTTTTAATCTCATTATACCAAATAGCAAAAGGAAAAAATTGTATCACGCACATTTCTTTGAAATCGTTCAAATTTTCATTTCTGCGTATATACCAGTTTTTACTCAGCTACTAAACCACCACTGACCCAGATTTAAAGAAAAAGATATTTTTAAAACAAAGTAGTGCATTCATGTCTTGGAAGTCCAAAATAATAACGTACAAGCATAACGGTATTAGAAGCGGGGGTGACTAAATATGCCTCACAATATATATCTTTTTCTTTATTAAAAATGTAAATGTGATGTAGACAGAGTTAGGCCACAATTACTTGCACGCTTTTATTACCAGCAGTGCTAGGGCGAGTAATTCCTAACCTCCACCTTCCCCAGCTGCTCATTAATATCCCTATACCATGGCCAGTTTTATGGGAGAACTGCTTGTGGGGTTGCTAGGAGATCAGCTTGAAAAAAACACCCCAAACCAACTTTTTTTTTTCCTTTCTTTCCCTCAACTCATTTCCCTGCTTCGATTCAGAGTGCAGCCCAAGAGATTATAATACTAGACAAGTGAAGACACGAAGTAAGGAGAGGGAGAACACGCTTGGGTACACCACCCTCCGCAAGAAATGCACAGACATCCTCCTCTGAAATTTTTCCAGATAGAGATTTGAAAACACATCTGTCTTATTTATCTTTAAGACTATATTGTCTGTCACAGAAATGTAGGAAGCACTTTTTTAAAATAATGAATTTGCACATAGTTAGACAACTACACTCAACCATTTGGCAGTTTTTTTCTCCAAATGACGAATGAATTGGGGCAGAATTCACAGCTCAAGGGCTGAGAGAATTAAAACAGGTGGAGCCGGATGTTTTTCTGGAACAAAACACCTATCGCATTTGGTGACAGCCACAGGAGCCAAGCAAGCGGACACTGCCCTGCTAGACCCTCATCCTGGCTCGGCCCCACAGCGCTTGCGCTCCTTTCAGCCAGCGGAGTCCCGAGCCCAGCACATCCTCAGGATGCTCCAGCTGCCCTCGCTGGGCTCCGCTCCTCCACACTGGCCACTGGCTCGGGCTCTGCCGCCCCTGGAAATGATTCAGACTCAGAGTGATGTTTCCTTCTATGCCTGCTGCTTAGCAGCCTTTCATTCGAGTGTGAAGTCACTTTTGGGGATTCCTGCAATCTTGAGTATTTATGGCTTATTCAGCCCATGCACCCCTAGTTTTTTCTACGCTAGCTGGAATCTGTTTCAGCCGCCATCCTGTACCGCAGCCTCTGGCGTGGCCCTCCCTGCTGGCTGGGCCAATTTAGGTTCCCACCTCCCCAGGCAAAGCAGAGGCAACGCTTCCCCAGAGGTCAGTGAGGAAAAAATGCATCACTTCCTAATCCTTAGGAGCTCGCACACCAAAACCTATACATCACACGTGAGGTAAAAATTACTATTACATTAACACTCACAAGACCAGTGAATACAGTTTATTCCTAGCTCTAAAGTGACAGCAAACAAATATGATAAATATTAATTTGGGGAGATGACGCCTAAATACAGGCACTGGAACCGGAGTAGGGAAGAAGCGCACTGTGAGCCTTCGTACGGTCTGAAAGAGATTTACATATGCAGTTTGTACAGGTACGCACTTGGGATACTGTCAAAGCTTTAAGATGGCACTTAGTTTTTATGGACAAGTTTAAGTGTTATCTTCAAGCTACCTCTTTATAACATAAACACTAACAAAACCTTAAACACTGTAGAAAGCAGTCTTACAAATAAGGTATAAGATGTTGCCCAATTTTAGCTAAATGCAGGATGCTTTAAGCAGTGTCAGAAACATAAAGGTGACATCATTTTGGCCACTTAAAAGAGGTGTGAAACTTGTTCTTATCTACAGTATCTGAGTGCTATTATGTACTGTACTTTGGAACGTCCATAAAACGAGGCAGATCAGATTAACCCCACTCACAGGCACCACTGAAGCCATAAAGAAAACAGCAGCTCCAGCCACAGCTCTAAAACTATTTTGTAATTCTGAAATTAGCACTACATGTACTCACGACATACTTGCCCACTATATTATCATTTTACAACTAGTTTTCCCTGTTCCTCCAGGTACTGGTAGCTTTCCAGATAAATTAACTTATAATATGTTATGGGAACATTATTATTTCGGGTCAACATTTTCAATATGAACTCATTGTCTCCATGAAGCAAAGAAATATTATAATCCATTAATATCTCTTTCAACAAAAAGGATGAAATCTTCCCCTGGTTAGGTTGATAAACACTTTGGTGTCAAAACTAAGCCTCTTTATCATGATAACCCAGAGTAATGGTCTGCTGCTCCAGGCACTTTATCTACTTTACAGATGAAAAATCAGTTCTACTTTCATGGAATTAGATTAATGCCATAACAGGAAATACTTCTGGGGCTGAACTTGCTTCATGCCTTCAAAGCTGGCTGTAAATTTAAAATACTTCCTGAACTCAAAAGATAAGACAGGAGAGAAGGAAAAAGAAAAACAGTGGAGTGACCCTTTTTCTGAAGAAAAATATTGCTTCCTGAAAAAGCTGTCGAAAGCTACTTGCTAAGGGCATTGTGCTCCAGAAGGCCCAGGGCAAGTCTGGTTTAGTTGAACATGAGGATTCTGGGTATATATCAGACATTTGCCATAAATCTGTTCCTTCCGTAATCCTCTCTGATAAACTTTTCTTTTTTTAGTCATCTTACTTGGCAAAAGCCGAAGTAATAACTTTCTCAGCTTTTAGCAAATACAAAACAGCTTGCTATTTTATGTACAGTATTTTTCAAGGATTACAGTTTTGCAAACTTTGAAAAATGCTGACCCCGAGCCTTAAAATTGAATTTCAACTCTGAAAATGGACAAGCGGCAAATTCAGTAACACCTTTATATATAAATAGCCTTACAACAAAAGATGTAAGGCATTCTTAAGAGCAATTTCACATTTATAGTAACAGAACCTGAAGTCTGATACAAAATATTACTTTAAAGGCAGACTTTAGGGAATTCTGCGTTAAGTTTGTCAGGATAGGGAAGGTTTTCTTTAGTTCCCTTCTCCATAGGGATACTAAGGAGTCCCCTTTTTTTTTTTCATGTGGTATCCTTTAAAGACATGGAATACCACACCAATAAAACCTCAGGATCAAATATCTTAGTAAATTTCACAATTAAGTACTGAATAGCAATAACATTTATATACTCGGAACTTCGAGTTGGAGAATCTGAGGAAGATAATATATGTGATTTCCACCCATCCATCCCCTGACTAAATCAACACTTGTGCCTACTTGGGCCAACATTTTTATGGATCATGTAATCCCTTTTGCCTTTTATGTTCGTTGCACTCAGTACATTCCTGATGTTGGGAGAGAAAAAAAAAAAAATCACTGTCCTGCCTTCCTGTTCAAACTTCACATCTGTAGTATTACTAGCCCAAAGATGCACGGGTTGAAGTGGTTATTCCTATGCCAAGGCACTCGTCACTTGATCATGAAGCAAAATTGTTACTTCGAAACAGTAAACAGGAAAGGAAGTTTATTGACCAGCACAAATCTAAAACCAGCACAAAAGGGATGGTCAGCTGTCGTCTTCTAACTAGTCACGTTCAGGCTTCCATGCTACATGTCAAGAGCTGCGCGCTATTTCTGAACGTTAACGTCACTCCCCGGTCTAAACGGGTAAATAAAAAAGCCCATCCACAAATCACCATCAGTCTTCAAAGATCACATCAGATCCACAAGATGCATAGCCTGCAGCTCTCTGCTCGCTACTCTTCTCTAAGCACCAATTTAATCAGTAGGAATAACTACAGAGGTTTGCTAAAGATGAGTGGGAGGTGAGAGAATGCTGTGAAAAGGGCACGTAAGTAATGCAACCAACTGAATTTTATGACAGAATTGTGTAAAGCATGCATTTACACATTTTTGAGAGATCAGCTTGAAGCTGAAACATGCACACAGTTGTTTAAATGTTCAGGAAGACTGTAACAAACCAGATGCTTTTCTTAGTAGATTTTAACTGAGCTTCTCACAAATTATAATTGGACACATTATTCTGCTAGTTCTTTCTGTGATCCAAGACTGCATGCCGAAATAAACCAGCACCGCAGCAGGATCTACCATCTAGACAACGACTCCACCTTTGACCTTACAATATGCTCAAAAGTCCAGGAAATAGAAAGAAAAAAAACCTCAAAAAATCTATTTTAAGATCCCCTCCCTATGAATTGCACCCTAAATGCCCGTTATTTCTCCCACATATGAAATCCATTCATAATAGGCAGTTCTCAGAGAATTTTCTGAACAATTGCAATATTGCTAGCAGTAGTCCTTTTGCTTGTAAGTCTTTGGGATCAAGTGCTTTTTCCTGAACACCTTATGCTATGGAAGAAACATACTGCAATTCATGGACAAACAAGGTGAGCACGAGGGAAATGCAGTATTTCAGACTAGCACTTCTCAAGTAAGGTAATACTTTTAAAAACTACATTTAAACTCATGTACTAAAATTGTCTTGTGCACCAACTGCCCTGGAAGGAATTGTGGGTGCATGGGTCCAGTTAATGCAACAACAGGACCGTTTGCTTGTAGGATAATGCCATCTTGCAAAACAACACATCACTGGCATTCAACTCCTTTTAAAGCTATACTGATTGATGAAGATGGTTAGACAGACACAACGAGAGCTCTAGTTCTCTATGTGTTTTTCTTGTCAATGTTTTACTCCTAAGACACATGGCAAACACAGGATTCCATGGGAAAATGTAATATCACACCTGCATATTTATCTCGGTGGCCTTATGGAGGAGAATACAATCTTTCCACTAACTTCTATAGAAATATTTTATACTGATGTATTAAGTAATAAGAACATCGACCTCACTAGAAAGTTAAATTAAGGCAAATTATCAGTGTTTTCTTCTATGGAGTTGCAAATATATGAAAAAGCTAGTCCCTGTTAAAAAAAAAAGGTAGAATATTACAGTAACAAAAAAGGAAAGCAATAGTAAGAAATATAAACTAACTGGTAAACTAAATTTCTTTGGTGATTTTCTTTGTGGGTTTTGGTGTTGGTTGTTTTTTCTTTTTGACAGATGGATTTGTTTTGTTTTATGGAAGACATGCTGAATCTGAGACCTTGCACTTTCTACAAATAAGTATGTTAGCTTCGATGCTGGGATTGCTGGCAAGCAGGGTTCCTACAATAGGCAGCCATCGTGCTCTGAGACACTGGCATGGGACACCAGTGCTCCAGAAGCGTCAAGTTTCCGTAGAACTCACTACAAAGTCACATATAGCATCGCACCCCATCTCTACTTCCAGAACACTTCCTTGCATTCACAGACATCTGTTAGTTTTCTCTTTCTGCAGCACAGACGTTGATCTTGCTGCTATGGGCTGAAGACCACACACGAAAATACTGAGACTACACAGGCCACGGGTCACTCAAATGAAGAACCATTTGGATCTTCTCTATGGAAAATTTTGAATGAAAAGCACTGCAATGCTAAAAGCCACATTTCAAGAAACCACTCATTTGTTTTATCAGAGTTAAAAGCATGATTATGAAAGAATTAAGCTCCTTTGTGAAATGGATCCATAACGCAGAAGCTTCAGTGGGAGACTTTAGCCTTATCAATTATTCACATGTGAAGGAAATTTTTATAAATTAACATTGCTCCTGTCAGAATGTTGTTATATTTGCATGTGTTTAACAAAATGTTGCCTTCTTCCACCTACACTCACTAGAAATAGAGCAAACATTTCAGTCTTTTCATGAAAAAGAGCCACAGAAATACTGCTCTCCTAAACTTCAAACCCTCAGTTTCATAAAGGGAGGCATTTCAAGTCTGAGTAGAATATGTATCTTTTCCTTCTTGAATCTTTCGCTGCGAAGTTTATTACTTCAATTATTGTAATACATCAAGTCTAGAGCAAGACAAGATCCATAAGTAGAACATGTGATCGCGACAGGCACCAGCTGTAACACTCATTCATCTACTGGTGTCTGTATTTGTTACAAAAGGGGTGGAAGACTTCACTTGAGTGAGCTCAAACAATCCTCTTCTGTCCCACACGGATACCACATCAATATCCACTTTTGTGAGAGACCACTCTTCCAGAAAATATTTGTTTTAAAAGAAGAGAACTGGAATACTCAATTTGTTGGGTATATTTAAGAAAATATTCTTCAGATTTTCCCCTGAGGACACATACTTGGCATTTATGAGCAGGCTTGTTGTATTATGAACAATGATTCAGAGGAAAAAACAAATTTTCAGGTGGCAATAACGTTACTGCGTTAAAGCGTTAGCGCTTTTTATGGATGGATTTTTTTTTTTTTTTACATTTCAAAGTTTAATTCAAAGTATGGACATTATCTTTTGGAGTGTTGTCCTGCGGGTGGTAATCTACAAGGGAAGACGACTGTCAGCTGGAAGCAGTTAACATAACTGCTTAGGAAACATATGGGATAGTGATTTAGCTTACCGATTTAGCTAACCCTGGGATGAGCCCCAGGAACCTGCGTGTCACACACAGAATACAGCAATGCCAGGGCATGCATACCGCTATTTTGCACCCTCACTCAAGATATGCGAACTTCAGTGCGTCAACTGGAGCTTAGAAAACCTGACCTAGCTCAGTAGTGTAAATGTACACGATGCCCTTGCATAGCAACGCAGGGCCTTTTTAGGGAGCGCTCCCAATCTGAGCGCAAAAATTCTACATTAAAATTTACACACACAACCTGCTAGTAATAAAGTTACTACCAGATTATACTGACAAATGTATTCCTGCAATTCAAGGACAGGCATAAAGAAGGTGAGAATGTTTTTTGAGGGCAAAATAGACTAGCAGATCTGTACAGAAAAAAATCTAGAAAACGATCTCAGAGCAGCCAGTCAGGGTAAAACACCTGGACTGTTTATACTGTGGTGCCACTAAGACCATATACAAAGAAAAAGAAATGAAATTAGACAATATCTGAAGGCACATGTGCTCTTCCGAGGCCTGGGCAGACATAGAGCCCATTCACACTTGACAAAAGCCATGCTCAGGCTATTTAAGAAACCAGCAATACTGCAAAAAGCAGCCTGCCGCAAGGCACCACTGCGTGCCCACGATGTCCTCCTCCGCTTCCCACCGGTTTCTTTTTAAAGGATTCGTCGATTACTTTGTTATGCTTATCTATAAAACTTGCCTTACAAATCATAAGTGGTCTGAACAACAGCCTATATAAATGAGAATATTTGCTGCTGTGAAAACATGGAATGATTTGTAAGGTTGATTTTATATCCTCATTTTGAGCAAAGCTGCAGGCAATTGCCAGGGTTAGGTGTGGGAGGGCATCACCGTGATAACGTTCTTTCCAGGATATTATTGATTTTTTGCAAATCACTGACTGTTCTGGCATTAAGCCACGTGCAGCAGCCCACATTTTATAATTACTAATTTGGGGGTTTTTGTTTTTAAACTTACTGCTACTGGATAGACAATAATCTTGAGGCAGCACAGGTTTACACTCTTGGGAAAAAGAATACATACCCATGTATGCAACTCTTTGTGAGTTGCCTAAACAATGTAAAACAAAACCACAAAACAACCACCTTTTTTTCCCCTGAAAAATAAAATAAAAAAACCCCGCCTTTGCATGCCAATTAAAAAATGGGGTATAATAATGTAAGCAACATCAATTTTTGGGTTTTTTTTTTGTGTGTGGGATTTTCAACTTCCCAAACCCTAATCTAGATACCACTTACAAAACAGCAAACTGATTTCGGGGAAGCATACAGTCGTTCTTCAGCTTGCCCTCTTCTTCACCGGCAGCACCAAACCAGACATACACACTCAGGCCTCCAGACAGGTACTATTCTCACGTGCTGTCAGTTGTTTCATTCCTTTGGTCTTTACCCTCCCAAAATCTAGATGATTGATTTTTTTTTTCCTTGTATCTTTTAATCTCCAGTTCGCCATCACTAGAATATTTATACAATTCTATCCTAGAATTGTATCCCATTCCACCGCCATTCAAATGAGCAAAGGAAGGTTTTAATATCAGGGGCTTGAACCACAAAAAAAGATGACACACCTTCAAGGTTTACCTACTTGAGAAAAACTCATTGCTCAGCAACTACAAAAAAAAAACCAAAACAACCAACCCAAGAAAGACTCTATGTTAAATTTAGGAAATAATTCTGAATAAATTACAATCATACATCCATGAATTCTGAATAAATTACAATCATACATCCATGGAGGAGCCAGAAGCAGGCCTCCATGATCGCAGGCAGAGCCAGTGTACAAAGAGAACGTAAGAAAACCAGGACTGTGAAACTTAGAGCCAGGATGCCATAAACATATGAAAACAAACATGTGAAAATATTTCTCACAAAATTAAGAGATACTATGTTTAATATAAGAGCAAAACAAAGGAAGGATAAAGTTACTATGAGAAAATAGAAATCTATGCACACATGCTGTATTTGGGCTTGTCCACATTGGACAATAAATATAGAGTAAGCTAGACTGTAATACAGTATTGTACTCCACGGTAACTTCTGGAAAGGCTATACTTGGAGCTTATCCATGGTTTTAGTGTGAAAGTACGTCTTGCAGCACCTTTAGCGTGGTACACATTTGGAGTACTCATGTAGCAGTAGAGCGACTACCATGCTATAAACTCACACTCTTACCCACCACTTCTGAGTGTCTGCAGGCAAGCCTTAGGACTCCATAAAGTCTTTGCACACATTAGCCCGTTCCACTTCAAACATTAGATGCGTTTCCTCACAACCTACCCGCACTAATGAGATCCACATGGGGTCAGCCTGGCATGCTACACTCACATCATCGCTCACTCCGTGTCGACCATCTCATGTGAACGCACCCTTTCTAGAAAAAACCGCTAGCTTCTAGTGTCAGGAAGGACACAGAGAACAATTGCTCAATGTCTCTCATACTATGAGGATCGAAGGACATCAAATCAAACTACCAGGTGGCAAGTTCAAAACAAAAAAATGTACTTCATACATACACTACTGAAGTGTGTGACTTGTTATTCCAGAACGCCACAAACACAGACGTTCAAAAAACTATTATTTGCATATACTTGGGAACAGCCTCAAGAACTCTTGAGCCGCACGCTACCACCCTTACCTGAGGAAGCCCTTGAGCTGCAGACTACTGAAAGCTGGGAGAGTATTTTGTGCACATTTCCCTATACCATGGCCATGATCTCCTAACTCTTCCCTTAGCACTTGCCTTACTCTATCAGCTCGGTCTCTCAGGAGTTGGAAGTGCGGCTCTTATTTTGTCCCACATTTTTATTTCTCACTTATATTTCTCCTTTTTATTCTGTTGAAGAACATATTTTAAAGAAAATAAACAGTATCGAAATCCCAGTTTAACGTATGTTTAAATATCTAATGAGAGTGACATAAGAGGAAAGAAAAAAAAAGGAGTTTATTTAATCAACACCATCGATCTAAAGCAAATAGAGGGGATGAGGTTAATTCTTGGGTTTGGACTTAAAAGGAAAATCAATGACAATAACTTCGTCCAACCCATGCCTGAACAGTTGTATTAAACAACCTCTCTACAACTTTGGAGAGCACCTTAAACTATCAAGATCAATCAGAGCACAAAGTACTCCTAAACAAAGCATCGTAGTAGCTCAACTCCTGTTCAGCTAAAACCAACTGTCAATACTCCTGCTCTGGCACAGCTGGAGCAGCATGGCCATCTCTGAAAGCAGACTTATCCAGCTGCTTTCAAGCCAGTCGTAAACAGCTACAACCGCATGCAGCATCAGCTTTGAAAGTGATAATAAATGTCGTGCATTTCATAGCAAGTTAAGTAGTTTTCTTCATTTCTCTCACGTATACCACTTCTTCTGAGAATTCGCTTCAATCCACAGGAATTCCTCTAAATCTAAATCCATTTTGACAAAGCAGCAACTTGAAAGTGTGCTTAATTTTGCATTTGACTTGCTAGTATCTGAAAATCTATTTTCTGAAATGAAATTACCTTTTCTTTTTCTTTTTTTTAGGATTAGCTTGCTGAAGTCAGATGAAAAGTTATCTTTTTATTAAAAGAGGAACGCACTGTAACATTTCTGTTAAAAATCCAAATACCCATTATGAACATATGGCAGTGTTGAATAAAATTTTAACAAAATTTTAATTAATAAGTATATGGTATAGTCAACGTAATGCATCAAATATTTAGTTCTAAACTTACCGGGTGGTCTTACTAGCATATAACAATCTCTTGTAAAAATCTGTGAGGTATGTAACAAAAATATGAGCAAAATTGGAGAAAAATTATGCTGAGATTTACTGCTACATTTGAACCACCAACCATAAGCACTCCATTAGCTCAAGGCATATCAACCACCGCTAGTCTGGGGCTCTAGTCACTGAACTTCAACCACATACGTCTGCAGAAAATGATTTGTTTGCTTTATTGTGCTTAACCAATGCTACCCTTTCAAGGAAAACCACACTGTAAACCAAATGGGGTATCCCACATCCCAACAAAGTATCTTAAATATGTTGAATAAAAACACGAGCATTTACCTAACAGTGCACTAAACTTCTTTATAACATGCTCTTTGCCCCCTCTCATTTAATTTCCTTCCATACTGCGAAAAAAAAGTCACACCTCCTATGTACGATAACAGCTGCAGATTATACCATTACCGCTTTTTAGACAATTTATGAGGCCCATGACTCAGTTTTCAAGGCCCACGTGACTGTGGGCTACCGAGTCCTGCAGCTCATCAGCAGGGGAGATTCTGAGAATGACAAGATGAATTTTCATATTTTGCATCAAATTACAGTAAGCAACAGAAATCTTCCATGTGGCACAAGCAAATTAAACTGTAAAAGGCAAAGCATAGAGAACATTATCATGAAGAAGGTTGAGGTCTAAGGAGATTTAAAAAAAGGATCTCTCTCTGGAGACTAAACGAAACCACCTTTGCAGCAGAAGTCGTCTGCTTCCACACACTTGAAATCCAGGATTTTATTGCCAAGATTGCAGTAATCTTTTTGATGTGGCAAGTTAGAGGGAACAAAGACGACAGAAGAATGAAATCCAATTTTTCTGGCCCATTATTACCAAAACGGCAGAGAATATTTTGAGGCTGAAGGATCTGTGGTGTTCCATTATTTGAAACACTATGCCAAACAAGGCTATAGAAAATAAAACAAAGACAGATCAACCTTTTATAATGCACTTTAGACCACAAAACACTTGATATCAGACAGTAGAAGCTAAGAGCTTTTGGAAAATAAACAAACTATAAAGTTCAATATAAAAACCAGTGTATTGAGAAATTTTGGGAAAGCGGTCTTCTCATCAGAGGTTTTGGTAATGAAAAAACTTGATGGCAATTACAAAGCAAAATGAGTCATTAATAACAATCCTTAACATCTGGGTAGAACTGGGTACTTTACTATAATATATTCTCAAACACTTGTGGCTCTTGTGGCAATAAACACTACTGACATGGAAGATGAACCCACAATGTTTCACAGGATTTCTAAAAGCTTTTCATTCTTTTTAGACAAGAGAGTATAATTTGAGAACTGCTTTTATGCCTGCACTAAAACTTCTTACTCGTTTGTTGTATCAGGCAAATATTAACTCCTTCTAATTTGCACAGGGCTTATTTTTGAACCATCATCCATTTCAGGGCAATCATCATTTTTGAGTATTGCTAGGCAAACTTATCAGTGAAGGCAAACAGAACTCCAAAGCAAATATTACTCATGTAGAATTTACAGCTAACATGCTTTATGCATTTCATCAAGGCTTCCATATTTAGCCAGAGCTCTTCAACTTGAAGGAACGATAAACACATTCTAGATTGAGCCCCCAAAACTGTACAGGATTGTCTCTAACATTTTGCCTAATTCATAATGCAAATTTTTAGTTGATTGATGTCACAATAAGTACTTAATCTTCCTTCAATTAAAATCATTAAGGCACATACGCAAAAGTAAGAGTACACACAACGTAACTGATTTTTCTTTGTATTTAGCTGTGGGCTACTGTCGCCCTTCTAGTATAGATGAGTCACTGCAACGCTTTTTTTTTGCCAGCGGCCATATCAACAAACCAAGCTTCTTATTACCTCAATCCCCCTTTTCTTGTTGTACCAAAACTAGAAATTGATTTCCATTGGACATTTTGAATTTGCAAAACCAAGAACACACATATGCCACCTAAAGGGCACATACATTCAATAATATTAAGGCTTTTTGGGTTTTGTTTTTCTTGTTTTAAGAGCCTTCCATCTACCAGTGGAAGCAGCTTCCATGAGTTCCAAACAAAGCTACTTATTTTTTATTAATTTACAACTAAAGCCTACCTACTGTTAAAATTATAAAAATTGAAATCTTAGCTGAATCGTAACAAGAGGACAATACAGTATTGTAAAACCAATGCAATATTAAGTAGTATCTATTTACAATTAAATGTAAGCGACTACTTTTAGCATTATAATATACATGGTAAGAATGAAAAGACAAGACGATGACTGAGCTTAGATTTTTGGAAAAGTACTCTTACTGGCTAAAACGATACCGCTCAATTACTCTTAGGAGAAGGAGAAAATTACTTCTCAAATGCCAACTGATGCATCAGTCGTATATGCACAAGTACATTTATATTATGAGTAGAAAGGAGGAAGCACGAGGGAAGTCTAAGGTTTGCGACTCTCCACCTGGGCTGAAACGAGAATGGGGGGAAACGTAGTGGTGCTCTTCCTTCCTGACAGTATGCCACTCGGCACCAAAATATCCCACACGCTGTCAAACGGTATGAATTATTCTCCCAAATGGGGAAACAAGAGGAGGCAAGGATGACTCTAACTCCAGTTTAAATACATATTGACTGTGATTCAATTACAGCTTTTTAGCTATTATAACTATTTATAGCCTTCAGCTTAGAAAATGGAATTCATGTCCTGGGTAGAATGCTAGGTGTTGTCTTCTACACGCGGAAGTCTAAATCAACCCTTGCATTTTCTGCTTACTTACATATTATTACATTGTACAGTCAGAATTAAAAACCAAGCCTTCAGGGCAGATATTAACTGTTAAGTCTCCTTCTAGTTGGTAATACAGGCTTAAAACAATTACAGCTTAACAAAGTCTGTTTTCAAATCTAAAACCACTGGCTTGAACGCTGTGGAAAACACAGTAAATGCTCTGCCATGGCTCACAAACGTGTGAGCTGTACTCTGTTGTATTAATATTATCACAATTTTTCTGGAAATAAACCATTAAAGTATGTGTATTCTTTTTATGCAAAAGACTAACAGACACAATGTTACAACATCCCAGGAGCATTTTTTCCTAACGTCTAAAGATTTACGCTTTTCTTTTTCACCTCTAACACTTTTGTCTTACTTGTCATTATTGTTCACATTTTTCTTCTCTCACGAGGTCAAAAACCAAGAACAAGAGGCGCAAGCCATGAATCTTTTGAACTTAAAAGCTACAATAGTAAATTATCAGCTCAAAGTTCCTCCTAGTCCAGTATCGCATCCCAACAGCAGCCACAAGTGGATGTCTAGACAAGAGTAAAAGAAGAGAAGCGCATATAATACTCTTCCAGCTCAGAGGATTTCCTACAGAGATGTGCAGTCACAGAAATACTCAAGTACTCTCTGATACTCTTCCCTGTCAGGCCAGTGGTGACATGACTGCTAGCGATATAAAAATTAGGAGACACAATCAGATGATCTATTCATTGGTAAGCTCACCTCTAGAGTTATTTCAGTCTCGGGCTCCTCGGTTACATGATTTCTACATACCCTTCTAAAGTGTTTTTGCTGCTGTGCCCCTATCCTCCAAAGTATGATATCACTTCATCAAGATAGCAGGCAGTAATCACTTCTTTTAAAAACAAAATTGAAATTAACTTTTCTTACAGATGAGATCAATTCAACCTAGTGTTAAAAAAAAAGAGAAAGATTATTCTAACAAAAAGATACGTCCAAAAGACAGCAGCATGCCTGTAATTCTACATTCTAAAAATAGAATATTTGGTTAGGGAGCATGACTGAAGTGTAATATAAAATTGATGTGCTAGATGGACTGAATAAAGCAGAGAATGTGCCTCCAATTACAGGGTGTTTTAATACCCTTTTCTGATACTTATCTAGTAAATGATAATATTTAAATGTTTTCTGTTGTTCCTTTTACCACTGTACAATACTGGGTACCAACTCTGCAATTGGGCAGATTACTATGGGGACATTTCTGCTCAAAAGAAAAGATGACATCTGCTTTCAATTCTACTGACATAATTTTATCATCATAGTGATAAAACTAAGACCTTACTAAATTCCTATTCTGAAGGTTTGGGGGCTTTGTAATAGAAAGAAGTTCAATGATTTTAAAATAATTAGAATCTGACGATTTTATTAAACGGATTTACCGTACAAACGTTCAAACATTTGATTCTGCTGCAATACAAAGCCTCACAGTATTCCGTATAGGAGGCCATTCCAAAAAATTTTAACGTTTTCTGTTCCCCTTCCATGAACTACATTTTACATTTCTGCCGTTGAGGAGAAATGCATTGAAGGCAGGCCACATGATTTCCCTCATGTCAACAAATGATGGCTCAATTAGGCAGATAAGAATCTGCAGCCCTTAGCAGAAACTCTCTTCAGCCCATTCTCAGCAGTATAAAGAAGCACTTAGGGACTGCACTAGTTCTGGGGAATGAATACTTGGTATCCTTTATATACACACTCACTGAAAATTTCTCTTTTTCTTCAAAGAAAATCGGACCCTTCGTGTAGTCGAAAATTTTCAGTCACAGTTTGTAAATTTTTTTCTACATTCAGCTACAGTTCATGATTAAAATCAATTAAATAGTAAGGAATTTTAATTTTAGCACATTGCTCTACTAATTCTAAATCATCTCTTGTAAATGAGATATCTTAATAAGTACATGAATACAAACTCTTAAGTTTTGACTCCAGTCCTCAAAGGACAGGAGAAATCCATATTTAAGGATGAAATTCATTCTTACCTTACTTTGCTGTGATCAAGTGCCTTAAGAACACCATATACAGAGTGTCAACGATCGTAAGCCCAGCTATAAATCCCAATATTCTCCTGGGTGCTCTCAGTGGATGATAATGTTGTTTCCGCTTTGTTCCAATTACTCAGACCATCTTCTGTGCCCACTACCTGCCATTGTTTTGCTGAATTTCTTAATTTTAAGCCTACTGTGAAGAGAAATCTATCAAAAATACTGTGGTTGCTCACTTCAGGCTACGCAGAGAGAGAGACAGAATATTCAGTACCTCCCTTCTTTCTCCCATTTATTCCATTTGTCTCATTCTTAAGATTTTATGGCTCTTTATAATGCTTAGCCTTTACTTTTCACAAAACACCTCAATGTTGTTCAGCACCAATTATACTCCATATGGTCTTAAAAAAGACATGTTCAGAGGCATATGCCAAGGCATATTTCATGCTAAATACTGTTAACTGCTGTTCCCCACCATTTTCAAATTTGCAGGAAAGTATTGTTATATTGCATCTGGCAATAGTATAGTTGGCAAAAAACTATTAGGAGCGGTGGCGTTCTGCAAAACAACTTCAGTAACTTTAGCATAAAAACTGCTAACAAGATAGATCTTGAAGGACTAGACGTTATTAGCCACCTACTACACGTAGGAAACCTTGTGATTTAGAAAGGGCTTTGCAATACCTGTGGACTACAAGGTTTGAGTATGCTGACATTTACGGTGAATGTTATGGCCAGGTGTTTATTAAATAATGTTGCCCGAGCAGCTACGTTATTTAGAAACACGAAAAAACCACATTGTCCTTAATCAACACAGTCCTGCCAATAAAAACTTTGGTGCAAGTATGATTAGTTTGGGAAGGTGAGAGCATTTCTGCTGGTATAGCAGCTGTTCTGAACTGTCTCCACATTGGGGTGCTTATGCCAGAGAGAAGTGTAAATCCCCAGGGGGGGTTTCCACAGCAGCTGCATCAGCAAAATCCTGCTACTGTGGAGAAAATCTAATTGCCCTTAGCTTGTGTTTAAGACAAATCTTTGCAAGGATTAGTCCCGGTCTTTTTATTTTGTTCATATTTCTAAAACGATGTTTCATCAGTCAAGCCCTACCTGCTACCACGATGGTCTGGATACGCCTTAGAAAGTAACAGTGTCTACCTCTATTTCTCCAACTAACACATTTCTTCTAAAGCAGCACTCATGACTTACTCAGAGAATTTAGTATTTCCTTAAGTATTCTATCCTTAATTAAAGAAAGAAGAAAAGAAAAAAGGAGGATCTTCTTTCTTTTGACCAAACCAGACAGTCTGAAGCACATTTACCAAGCAGGTGCCCCAGCGCACTGCTGATTGAGCATTAGCCCCACGACTAGAAGGATTAAAGCCACACCACAAAACCTGCTTAGCCCTGTCTTTAAGGCACAGTCCTATTCTTTAAGAAGAAATGCAGAAAACACCACGAAAGACCTCAACTAAAGCAGATGTGCCCTGGGAAAGGGAAAAGGTCTTTTCCTCTGTTGCACCAAGGCCCGTCCAGGATCCGTCTTGCATCCCGTAGCCTCTTTCAAATGAACTTCCAGTGTCTGCTTTTGGAATCAGTCAATTCCTGTTTCAAATAAACCCGAAAGCAAACAAGGCTGGTGGGACTCAGCCCTTCTGCCTCCTAAAGGCATAAAGAATCTATCACAAAGCTGGAAAAAGTCCGATCTGCAGGGTATACCATTAACGTTTTTAGTATGTTATCACCGAAAATCTGCGCAGAAGCATTTTTGCAAAATACTTTTTACTCTAAGCACACAATTGCTAAGCACAACGTAGCACACAAATTTACTTGACACAGATTTTTTAGGATATTGATTAGCTATGCTGTAAAAACATTTTTCCTTTTTCAAATACTTGTTACTTGCAGAATCAAAAAGTGGCCTTCAGGTTCCTCCCCGGCTTGCAACTCCTGCCATTTCAAAACCCCACCTGTAGTCTACAGTGTAGACCAACGCCATTCAGCACAGTTCTCTTTCTGAGCTAAGGGGAAGCGCATATGAATCCCCTAGCACTATGTATACATATTTTAGCATTCTATAATTTTAGTGCAAAAGGTTACTGGCTTTGAAAGAACAAGCACAAATGTGTGTGCTCAAAGCAAATCATTAATCATAAATTTTTGCAAGACAAGAAAAAAGAGTTTTGTATTTAAGCAACTGCACTGTCCCTATTGCACATGTAAAAGATAAATGAAACTGTAATTTCAACTTCAGACCAAGTAGTGGACTATCATAAAGAGCTTAACTCAGCTCTCAGGTTACATGCATGCACATAGTTTTTGCTGTCAAAAAATTAACCTTCATGTAAAACAGAGCACAATTGCTGTCGTATTTATATGAGGTTTTTAATGCAGCAGTTGATGACATAGACACAAAGAATACCTATTCCAGGGTTATGCAGACTACGACATCTCCACAGGTTAATGAGATCAACTCCTTTGGAAGAACGGTGGAACGCCAAATTTCAATCAACTGTACCCAGAGTGCTGACTACCAATTTATTATACATTTTGGTAGTCAGCGTCCAAAATAAGCAAGTTACCTCAATTCAGAAAAAGTCACAAATCTCAAGTTTCAGTCTTCGAAAGAGCCTTAAATTAACGATTCTTTTTAAACCTTATCAGAGAAGTACTGTAATAAAAAATAATTCAAGATAGAACCAGTACTATCTCAGTCAGAGCTTCTAACTCCTCAATTTGCCGGTGCTTTAGTTTTGAGATTTTGCTCTAACAAAGTTGACATGGTAACAGACAAAATTCTGGTGCTCTCATAAAGGGAGCAGCTAATAAAGACTGACATGCAAGAGGACCTGCAGTAAAAATTTCCCTTCAAATTGACTCACCTCACCCCTTGGAGTACGAAGGCTTCCCTTTTTAATTTACATTTAAATAGTGTGTTAAATCTGCCCAGACTTTACATATGATTTGAGACTCAGTGTCCCTGAAGGCAGAGGCACCTGGGAGCAGGGTCTCTGCAGGGTCTGCGGGCGGCACGGCGGGTCCCTGGCCCTGGTAATGGCCTCTTCTCACCGTTCCCCAGTCTGCTACAAAGCCCGATTCAGTCTTTGCAGACACGCAGCTTGCAACCAAGAGACCGATTTAGTATTTCAACAGATTTACAAATTCTACTAATGAAATAAAAGCATGCCCTTTCCCCTCTTTCCCCCCCTATCCCCCTAAAAAGCAATATACTTTTAAGAGGGTAATGCAATCGCAACCATTATGTCAATGAAAATTACATGCTGGGTTTATCTCTGTAGGTATCTGTCAAACGCAAACTGCACGCAACATCTTTGGAGTAATAATGATGTTTTATCATTTTAATTACAAACACTTTGAAAAAAATCCCTAAAGTGTACCAATTGGGGTGGTCTGAATTAACAGTAGCTTGATAGCCCAAGGGTAGCAAAAATAGATTGAGCTACCAAATTTCATAGTAGTTATAGCAGCTGTCTTCTTGCCTCAGGGAACCTGGGTATTTAACAAAGCAGACAGCTTGGCATTGGCATCTGATTAGTAATGTGGGTACTGTTGGACAGAATACGCGTGGTTCTATTGTTTCACTGATTAGGAATTTGGAGAGCTATGGCATCATTTAGCTTTTATAGCTAGCTTCAGTATGTTCACTTACAGGTACTGCAAAAGGATATTTTCTCGCTTCTCGTTTGCTGAAAGTAGGGAACATTGTGTTGAACATGATCGATGAAACATGACAGGATTTAAATGTCAGGGTCAGTTGCCTCCCCATTTCTGTGCCAAAATTTTGTTGAACCGACTGCGTAAGTTTTTCTAATTGGGGAGAAAAGTGAACAAGGTGAAAGCCTGTTCTTCCCTTACCACAGGATACAAACTATTTGGAATTTAAAATCATTTTAAAACATCATTTATTCCAGTTTAACTTTACAAGGGAACGTTTCTCTTCACAAAAGAAGTCTCAGAGGAAAAATCCAACTGTTGGGGTTTCTGGGAGAGGGGGATCGATTTTTATTTTTCTAATCCCACAGTAGCCTACCGGTTTGGACAACCGCCGGGGGTAAGAGAATCTCTGGTTCACACCCAATCCGCTTGATGGTAAAAATCTTAGTTAAGATGCTTTATCTAAAAAGACTTGATCTCAGGGAATAACCTCAGCACAAACAACAATATTACTCCGAGGTTTGCGTTTGAACTCCATACAGCCAAAAAGACCCCCCACGCGGCTCTTCGCTCTTTCGTTCTTTAAGTGTACATCACAAATTATTGGTGCTTGTTGGCAGAGTTCAAATCACTGAACTCATTGCAAATAGTCTACTTCAGCTAGAAGTACATTCTTTTACTCTATCAAATCCATCTGAGGTAATAAGACTTGATGTTTTATTCAACAGAGCTGAGGAAAATTGTTGCACAATAGGTTAATTCAAAATGGCAGCATAGAAAATGCATCTGTCAGTGGGGATCAAATTACAGGGCAAGCTCCTCTCAATGCTTAGAAAAACAAGTCTGCAGTTCTACAGATTATGTACATGTGTGTGTTTAAAGGGGTGGGAAAGGAGCTAAATATCTGAGCTAACCTCCAATTAAAGTCAATCATAAAAACAGCCAATTTAATGAGTACGGATTTCTTTGGGTAATTATAACACCAACCACTTTTTTTTCTCCCTCTCTTTTAAATCTGTAATTCTGCCTTCTTGTTATTGCTTGCTTTGTCATTAATCGCCTCAGGAACTTGATTTCCTAGCAACAGACTCTGCCACCAAACATTTGGCTCCTGTTCAACATTTTCTTTGTGAAAAATGGCACTGCTATTGCCGCCTGGCTGTTGCAGCTAGACTGGCTGTGTAAGTGCTCTAATAATGCATTCTTCTAAAAAACACCCCAAAAATCACATGATAAAAGGAGCGATGACTGAGCTTCACTAATTACTGTGCTGAAGAAGTGTATCTGCAATTTAAAGGCTCCTGGGGTAGTAGGAGAGTGACAGGAAAGGAAACGTGTATGTTCTTCACGTGAATAAATATAATTAATAACGTAGAGGTGAACATTTAGAAATAAATATTTTTACGATGTTAAGACACATTCTCATTAATTTTCTATGATGGAAAAAGAAGGTACAATCTTTCTTGAAAGTTGACGGTGCATTTTTCTGCATAAAGTACAAAGCATTCACCTTCTAAGAATGACATCTTGAGGATCAAGCTTCGCAAAAAATAAGAAAAAAAGTTTCTAATTCCCTTTTCCACATAAGTTACTTGAGAAAACACTGGCAAAATTGTCTATGCCTGAGAAGTTATACCTGAAATGGGAGCATAATGCATACCACACCCTAAACACACCACAGAATGACATAACGCATGCTGGTGCCAGTTTAGACAAAGCTTCTTTTCGCATTTTGATCAAAGAAATAAAGCTGGGAATGCCTGTGTTTATGAGAGAGAAAGTATTTTTCTTATATTTGTTTTGGAAGCCAGTAAACGGCAGATTTGCTTCCTGGTTAGATACAGAGTCTATCATCTCTCCACAACGAACACATCACACTTCAGCCAGAGTTTCCAGAAAACACAACCCCTCAACACGGCGGGTTTCAGGAAGGCGACGTTGTCCCAGGCCAGCAGGAAAGGCCACAACTAACCCTTGCTAGCTGCAGCTTCTTCTTTGTGCTTAAGACATTCCGAATGTTTTTTTCCTGGCCAGAAAACCTATTCATTATTGTGAGAAATTGTTTTGCATGTCAAATGGCATACATACTGATGCCAGAGCACTATGGCAAAAGATATCAGTGGAAAAAAAAGCTATTGTGGAGTTACTCAAACAAATATCTTTTTTAGGGGATATTTTGATTCCTGCTAGTGTCTTCGTCTCTTGTTTCCCATGATGCACACGTAGATCCAGAACATCTCAAAGAAAAAACCTATCACAATCCATCGTAAATTATCATACTCATCATAGCAGCAAATTACAATAAAAATGCCTTCAGTGAATATGCCTCTGAAAGGAGGAGACAGCACAAAAGAAATTTCACTTATACTTACATTGTTATAATAATCAGCATTTTTTTCTCAAGTAGAATAGCCAAACCTCACGTAAAATACTGTAGAATGTTATTTAAGCTTTGCTACACATTGCTGACATCAAGCTTATGTTTTGACAGACTCATGTTGAAACCAGATAATTCCGCCATCAAGCCCACTACACCACCACAGTATCTCTCTGCTTAGACAAGCGCTGAGGCATTAGAAGAAAATAAATATAAAAATACCACCGGATTTGTTGAAATACAGCAAGGTGGTTGGAGCTTTAAAAACTTCTCCTCCGGCAGATAGGTATGTTACATTGGGTTCATTATCGTTATGCCGCAATACATGACATTTCCTCCTTAAAACTCAGCATAAGACCAGAATACCTGGTCTCGATCAGAACCGTCATTAACATCAAAATAAACTACACTTGCCATTAAATTTGTAAACACAAAAGAAATACTGAAGGTGGGGAATGTAATTCTAACAAATGTGGGCGAACAAATCTAAGAGGTATTAGAAAATGTTATACTTTACGTGGTACAACTGAAGGGCATTACCATTGAGAAATTTCTATTTTTTGCTACATGGAAGTAAGAGAAGGGAATGGTTTAAACTTTTATGGATTGTGAAATAACAACAGCCGACGCAAAGCTGAGTGAAAGTGTTATCTTCTCTGAATAAAGGTTGTACGGCAATCCTGAAAGCGAGCAACCCAAAATTCAGCTGCAGAGAAATAAAGTCTTAGAGCTATAAAAAAGCTTCATTGCTCCTCTACTCTCTAGTTACAACAGGTAGCACAGGAGCTGAAGCTTTCAGGCACTGGAAATTCAAAAAGCAAACGCAAGGGATCGTAATGTATAAAGTACCGTGTAAAAATGGTCCCACGTCTCTTCAATGATCACAGATAAGCACAAGTATCAGCAGTGCCGTACCTATATGAAATGGCTAGGCAAGAAGTCTACAGAGACACCACTGAGAAAAGCTTTTTAAGCACACAAACTATATCCACAAAGTACAAGTTCAAATACAGTCCCTAAACAACAACCTTCTATTTTCCTTTGTACAGAAAAGAGACAAGCATTTTATTAAAGGAAGATCTGTGGGTTTTGGGAGCTACTTATCTGATCCACTCTAAGCTAAGACTCAAGTTACTACAGATTGAGGACCTAACTGCAGTCAATACTGCCATTTCATACGCTTAGTAAAGGTAAGTATTTAAATAAAAAAAAAAAGAAAAACTGAAGGACCTTTCAAGAGCACATTTATTACTTCAGCATCAAGATAATGTTAGCATCAAATGACAGCGTTTCACCTAACGCCTCCAACTGCAAGCATTAAATGAATGCAGGTGTTGGACTGAAGAACAAATTGAGTAAAGCTAAATAAATGGCAGAAATAACTGGAACAAGAGGATACACACATCGGGGAAGCACCACACTTGGGGCAATAATGTTCAAATACAGGCAGAAAGTTCAAATTGAGCTGTCTGTATGAGCAAGCTGTATCAGTTGTCACAGGGTTAAGATTTCACAAAGTTAAGTGCAGCTTTTAATGAAGGAAAGCATTTTCTCCTTTTCCATTTTCTTCCCATTAGGAAAGGACAAGTACAAAATTCCGTACTCGCATATAGTAACACAGAGGTGCTAATTGGAGTCAAATGACAACTAAAATTCTCCTGAGTTTTTCTGCTCTCCTAAGTAACTCTTCTCAGCAGATTATTTTTTTAATTAAAAATAAAAATATCTTTGCATTCCAGGTCTTCGTAAGATATGAAAATTAATAGCTATATACTACAACTTGCATTAAAAATGTTAAAATGTTTGTGTGCAATGTCAAAGCAAGTGAGTACCAGCAACGCCCATAGATTTCAGCTGGCGCTACAGACATTGATGATCCTAAAAAAAAAAGCCCAAACAAAACACAACACAAAACCCCCACAACCCAATACATGTTACAGAATTCTTAAAGATGCCTACATAAATACAGTACTACCATCAGTTTATTAAATGCCTCTGAAAATAAGACAAGCAAGGTGCCCAAATATGGAGTTTTGTCACCCAAGTTTTTAAGATGCAACTCTAACACACAAGAATTCTAAAATGCAAGTCCTGACAGAAAGCATAGATTCACAGAAAGAAGGAAAAAAGAAAAAGCTACACACATAAACCCCAACTTAAGATTATTTTCATGTCAGGTTGTTTCCCATTCACAATTTCAGAGACAGAATGACAATGTTTAATGTTATTGTAACTTTCAACTTATTCTGAAATAAGGGAAACGTCTGAGGAAGAGACATTTTCTAGCCCCAGTAGGAACCAAATAAAATCCCTCACAGTGAATTCTAATCAGACACCAGCAGCACAGCTACCTGATCCACAGCGAAATGAATATGACAGACTGAAAGATATGATGCCAGTGGTAGAAATTACTGCAAGTATATGAATTATATCTGGAGAAGGGAAAGAAATTGCATGGAGTTTGACAGTACATGTAATCTATCTTAAATGATACAAAGTAGAGTAATTTTAAAGGATTAAAATACACCTTTAAAGTTTACCATCTTTGAGGAGGCTGGGGCAGCCTCTGCATTTTGCTTCTCTCTGTGATTTACAGGGTTCTATTCTTTGCTACTCTTCCCCCAATTTGTCTGCCGGATCTGATTACCAGATGGCTAAAATAAACGTATTGTGTTCATTCATGGTAACAGAAGTTGTCTTTAAGGGTTCTGTCACGGCTTCACTATCTTTTCCTTTGTACCTACTCCTCCCTCTGTGAATTGATTAGATTTCGGAGCTAAGTTTCATCTGAGGGCCATTCTGCTGAATGCTGCATTGAAAAGCATATTATCTATTCTAGGAAGCACATACAGATGACCACAGGATATCCCAGACCTGTCCTAAAGCAACGACTGCCCTGCTCTGCCAAGAAAATAGATTGTTTGATAATCTCGGGACATGGATTTCCAGAATAAGTATCTGTCACTAACATACGTTCTAATGCAATCCAAGAAATAGGTGACAGGTGGATAGAAAGAAGGAAATGAAAAGCAACACATGCCCAGTGCAAAGCCACGGAAGGTAACCGGACTAAAGCGAAGACAGACAACAGTAGACAACTTAATGACTCGGAGAGCTACCCTATACCTCAGGAGTGGTAATTGTTCGCTATTGTTCTGGTAAACCGCTACAAACCTGCACATAAAGAAGTTAAACGAAAGAAAAGGGCACGAGTGCACTGTAGCACGAGGGAATGTGTACGGCTCTACACACTGTCTCCCCTCCTTAAAGTCACACACGCAATCTGGCATCTGAAGCTGTAACACCCTCCGAGAACTCTCTCAGATGAGCCCATCCTTGAGTGCTTTTGCTACAGGTGTGAACCAGGTTCTTTACCCAACAGATCTCCTCCTGCAATCAGACGTTTCCCTGATCTGAATTCTATTTTGCAAATATCTAATACAATTTATTAGCACTTCAGTGTTATTTATTTATCCATTAACAAAGGCGCATCTTGGGTTTTATTTTCAGTTTAGTACAATAATTCTCTGTCTCTTAGTCAAAGCTTGGATGTCATAGAACTGGCACCTGAAGAACAGCTTTTAATATATATGAAAATCACTGTAGTGAATCACCCAGTCAAAATTTAAGTGATCAAACTGAGTGAACACAGAAGAGTGGCTTCGGAACTAAAATAAGATGAAGGCTGTATCTCAAAAAACCCAAACCTATTTTTCACCTCATGTAATGTTTCCCACTTTTCCTGAAGCATCTCCATGAAGTTTATTTTTTCTAAATTGTGTATTGGAAGCCTCATTGGTAATTATATGTCAGCATGGTAAAATTAAAAAAACCCAACCTTAGTGCAGTATAGCTTTTGGTAACATTTGTTGTTCTTCTTTATTTAAACTATTCTCTTAGTCTTTCAGTATTTTTTTAGCCAATAGCATTAATTCTTCAGCATGGCATTTGGAACAGACTGCGGTGTAATTATTGGGAAACAAAAACTCAGAACACTTGAAAAACAGAAATAAAAAATGAGTAGACAATACACCTACGCATTTTTTTTTAACCGCAGCACAAACATATGGTCATAGCAGTGGGATGTATTTTCTTTGTATACTGAGAAAGTTATAAGTATTTTTTGACAGTTATAAAGGGGCAGTCTTGGCCGTACACAAGAATCAATAACAACCATGTAAAGCCTATAGCAGTGCGCACTAACAGGCTGTTGGGGACATTAACACTAGCTAAAAGAAATAACTGTATTTTCAATGAACTTGTTCCTCCTGGATAATCAATTTTTTACACTTCTTACCAGCTGTTCCCACATAGCTCAGGTAGCGGAATGGAAGCAGCTGTCATACAGAATCCATATATTACATGCATGTTATGAGGTTTTAATCTGTCATAGATGTTTTACGTTTGCTAATTTTGATCAGTCATATCAACTTGAAAGCAAGACGAAAACAAATTCGCCACTTCTACTTCGGCAAGATGTAATCTACACAAATACACTAATCTGGCTTGATTCATTCTGGATGGTAAAAAAAGAATACTAATTGTGAATATACTAATGCCCCATCCTCAAAACCCCTTTATCCCAGAGGTAAGATTTCATCATTAAAATCAGTTTGCCCCACCGCCCACATTCAAGAGATTTGTCACAATCATTGTTTCTGAAATATTGAGTTATAAGGTACCGTAGTAATTACTATGGAATAAATAGCAATTAAGATTGTTCACACAAATAAGCTCAAACTGTTTGCAGTGAATAATTATGCTAATAGTGTTTTTCTACATAATTTGTGCATCCTTCACAACAATTTACGAGAAAATGTGAAATGTAAATTTGATGCACTACTACAAAAGCTCTGAAAATATGTTTAGTTCTTATTTTTTCCCACTAATTTAAGAAAGCACACAACTAAAACATTCTTCTACATTTGTAGATTTAAATTCAAAATCAAACTACGCTGAATTTCAAGCAATCTTTTTTTTCATTGTATTCCGACGAAATCATCCTAAACCATATGCAACAGACATGCTCATTGCTTAAACCTTAGAATGTTGTAACACAAATTTTAGCAATTTGAAAGAAGCTGAACTTACTGCTATGTAATAAACTTTGGCCTTTTCCACCAACTTCCAGTTCTTCTCCAAATCAAGGTGCTTTTCCTTCTTGTAGCAATTAGCAGCAGCGAGGTTAGCTACAAGTGACCTGGAAGGGATTAAAAACCAGGCATTAGATCTTCTTTATCTAACACTACGGCAAATTTCTCACAAAACCCAAAATTTCTCAAAGAGAATCAAAGATCCTAAGGAACACAAAAGCAATTAAGAAAAGTACCATAAAACATATACTGACCATTTAATAATATTTAAATAGTATGTTTTAAATCAGAAATTCAATACAATTTAAATTTAAACCATATATTAAATAATGTATTTTAAATCCAGCTACACAGTTTATGTAATCTATCACTATTATACTGTTCATGTGCCTTCATTTGCTTAGACTCAACCTTTGTTGCATTTTGTGATCAACTCCTTCGGTATGGTATAGCATCTGCAGATTTTCCTTAACTCTTCTAGTAACTAACATCTAAAGGAAAGCAGCTACTCCAGTTTATCTTCTGAAAACTGTTTTGCCTGACTAGAACCAAAAAGTTGATGGATATGTACGTCTTGCCTTCATAATTTTGCAATGAATAGTTAAATTATTTAAAAAGGGGTTTGTTTGGGTTTTTTCCCCCCTTAGGTTCATATTTTCCTTTAGCAAATGAAAAAGGGTCACATTGCTAGTTTTAGATGAACTGTTAAAACAACCTCTGGTTTATACCCCTCTGTGTATTACTGGAAAGCTACCAAAAACTCATTTGTACTTCATTCCTTCCTAACAAGTTATAACACAAGCCATGGGACACAACTTCCATTGGCAAGAACAAAAATACTTGTATCATATTTACTTTATTACAGGTAAGGTACATTCTACTTTAAATCCCCCTCTTCAGCCGTTCAAGTCAGCCTCATGAAACACACAAAACTTACAGATATATTCCTAAAAATAGGTCATAAAAAGATGGGTACACGCTAGCTCTCCACTCTGGCTACCATGAACAAATCCTTCTGTGCAATTTTATTATAAGAATGTTTAATAACATCCAATATTTAGAGGAGGGGAGTTTGGGAAACAGACATTTCCATGCTAGCATACAGAGTTTTACATTTAATTGTCAAGATTTAATAGTCATAGGATGCACCTTTATCATTAACACAACATTGCTTTGTGATATTTAAGTACATTAGCCAGATTAATAACATGTAATGGCTTCAAGCTCCAACAGGGTAGATTTAGACTGAACATTAGGAAAGAAATTTTCACAGAAAGAGGGGTCGGGCATTGGAATAGACTGCCCAGGGAGGTGGTTGAGTCACCATCCCTGGATGTGTTTAAGAGACGTTTAGATGTGGTGTTGGGGGATATGGTGTAGGGGAGAACTTTGTAGAGTAGGGTAGATGGTTGGACTCAATGATCCCAAGGGTCTGTTCCAACCTAGACAATTCTATGAGTCTATGATTTTAATTACACATACAACATACAGCTATTGAAAACTTTTGCCTTCTCCAACGTGCATACAATTGATGTCATGTACATGATCCTTTCCATATAAATGCTACTACAATCCAGAGACAATGGGTCAGAGTGAATTGCTAATCTGCTTTTACCAAGTTATGCTTTTGCCTCCAGCCTGAGTACCATGTACAGGCATTAGGAGGTAACTAAACTGGGAATTCTTGAAAATTCCACCTCAAAATAGAATCTTTCCATTACTGCCACTTCCCTTTATCCTATTCAATAAAAAACAAACAGAGGCCCAAAAGAATCTCTTATGAAGACTGAAACCAAGTCTCCCTGTAAGCTTCCTGAAACACTCATCACTAACAATCCCTGTAAGTTAAACAAATTAAGTATATAAAAATGAAAACAAAAAGTTAGACTAACTTTTTCTGAATATACCGAAATACACAGCACAGTTCTGTGTCATTTCATCCCAGGAATATTCTTGGGGCTTATCTCTTTAATTGTAAAGCCTAAAGGCAACAAGAACTAAGGTGAATTAGGAAAATTGAAAAAAAAAAAAATTATAAGCAAATAGACCAAGCCTGTGTAGCAGTACAAGTAACAGGGCAAGAATTTTTATTCTTGATGAATATCATTTCAATGACAAGAAATCCAGCGGAGAACCAAGTAAATCCAAGAAAGACACGTGCATAAGGATGGAAATTTTTTTTAAACCAAACTTAAAAAGCAAATTAAATCTTTCAGATTTGGCAAACCCTAAATATCCATCAAGGACCTAGCTGGAAAAATCTTGCCTGTCTACGTATGTTGCTAAGTGAAAAGCAATTATGTTCCAGAAAACTAAGCAAAGACTCTCTCTGTGTCTCCTTTCACTTACCACATGCCCCTGAATCTGTAAACCCAGCTCTCTGTGGCTACACCCAACTGTAGAGATGCTCTGCATATGATGCGTAATAAAAGATTGTTACACTGAAGACAAAGCACCAAGCTTTTCCAAATTAAAACTGTAAGTCTAACAGCACTAAGTTCAACATGTGGGACACAGAGAAGGTTTTGCAATGCAATAGGGTAATCGGAGACAGCCAGAGCTCTTCAAATCAAACAGCTTAATGGAGACCCTGTGCAAGTGGGTATTTCTGAGCATAATGCACAAATCAAAGTCACAGATTATGACGGAGCGTACGTACGACTTTAGAGTTCAAGCATGTGTTCGGATTTTCTTGAAAAGCTCTGAGAAAACAAAACGTATTAGTATTGCTAAGCTAGAGAATTCCAAGTGGTAATCACGAATTAGCTCCGAACCCTTTCCTGCAAAAGGCTATACGGACTTAGCAGAAACAAGAAACGTTCACATCAGGGCACCTGGAACATAAACATACACACTCACTTACTGGGAAAACCGGGAGTGCTATTAGCCAAGTCCTCCAAAAGAGACAAGAAAGCTGAATTGCCTGAAGAAGGAAGTTACCACGTACCTCAGCTGGCACAACAGACTGGTGAATGAGCAGAGTTATCAACTGGGGCCAGGTTGAAGTGATTCTTACAGACATAGAAAATGCTGAAAGCCAAGAAACAATCAGAGGGTAATTAAAGATTGAGAAGAAACTTGGTCTCACTAGAAGAGGGGAGGTTGCACAATAAAACCTTTAGCAGCAAACATTGGCCATTTTTTTTCTATCTCCTGAACAGGGAAATAAGTCTTTCGAACTTGCTGCACGCTCCCAAGCATGCTCTAAAACAGCCACTGAGATGGAGCCACTGTCTCCAGTATTTGAGCAAACATTTGATATTAAGAGAGAAAAGCGCTTTATGTTAGCAAACCAAAAATCCTGCTTAACAAGTTAAAGAAGTACTTGCAGACATTTTTATGAATACCTTTATCTAAACTTCTAAATTCCATTGAGATGAACAGCAAAAGTTGCACATATTTTTCCTGAATTCATGATGCATGTCTATTGACAGTCTTCAGTTCGGTTTCTCATCATGTCTTCTAGGAAATGGTGATTGCTACAGGATGCATACACAGACACTATGTGACTGAAGAGAGAGAGAATCACGTAGCAGAAACATCTTTATTGCTTGTCTTCTCTTTGAAAAACCTAATATGGATCCTGGAGATGAAGGGGGAAGTCTGTAGACATAATTAATGTCAAAACTCCAGATGAAGATGAATGAACTTCCTTCCTCCACTGAGTAAGTACATTCATTCCTGAGAGTAAGACATCATGTACGACATTAAATTGGGAGGGACAGGTTGATAAGCTGGAGGGCAGGGCTGTCTGTCATTCAGTGGATCTTCAAGAGCCTGGAGAATTGGGCTGGCAGAAAACTTGAAAGCAAATGCAAAGTCATGCAACTAGGATGGAATAACTCCCATGCCACAATATAGGCTGAGTGTTGACAGGATACAACACAGCTTTGAAGAAAAGGACCTGGAGGTGCTGGTGGACCGGATTTGGTCAGCAATGCACCCACACAGGGAAGGTTCATCCCATTCTGGTCTATATGACCAAGCATGCAGCCAGCAGGACAAAGGAAGTTATGTACTCAGAACAGAGAAAACCTCTGTTCTGGTCTCCAGACCTTATCTTGAGTTCCGTGTCCAGCTTTGAGCTTTCCATTACAAGGAAGACACTGGCATAATGCAGTGAGTCTGGCAGTGGGTCATCAAGATTATTAGGGGGCTGGAACACTTAAGAAATGAAGAAAGGCTTGGCTGAGCCTTAAGAAGAGGTACCTAAGGGGAGACCTTCCTGCCGACTTCAAATATCTAATGAAAGCTTACAGGCAAGATGGAGGAAGACTGTTCTTGGACAAAAGAAGGAATATACACAAGAAGTGTATATGGAAGAAGAAAAATTCCAACTGGCTATCATCAAAAGAATTTCTGCCACAGAGTGGTCAAACACTGGAACAGGTTGCCCAGACAGGTTGTGCAACCTCTATCCTTGCAGATGTTCAAAATCCAGCTTGGTGTGGCCCTGAAAAACCTGTTCTAACTTCAAAGTTGTCCCTGTGTCCTGCAGGGGTTTGAAACAGATGTCCACTCTAACTAAAATTGTTTTACGGTTCCACATGTTATTTGGAATATTCTCCCTTCTCTGACTGTCAGATCAGTTCATGTTGCTGCCTATTACTTTTTCTAACTGTACCCAAAAACATTCACTAAATTCTAAGGAAGTTTGGTGTGGATTTTAATTATGGGACTGCTCTCTTACCTTAATAAATTCTACTAACTCCTGATACGGCTTTGAAAGGGAAAAAGCACTTCCTTAGGATCAACAGCACTGAAAGCCACAGAGGGGAAACAAAAAGGATAATGACATATTTTACTCTTATTCAGAGCCAAACAGAAAATATTCTATAGGGTAACCGATACCATTTTCATTATTGTTTCAATATCTAGTATCAGAAAATTTAGCTATTGGCAGAAATCAGGGAGGGTTGGTATGTGCTGGTAACATCTCAAGATTAAGGCAGACCTGACTGGCTGGTTCTGAAACTTTTAAAAAATTGTCAGGAGGTAATCAGCAAAGTAGTAGCACATAAATTCAAATGTTGCAGGTGGAAGGAGAAAGAAAGAAGCAAAGAGCTATGCTCAAGATTAATGCATATTGTCTTCATTAGCTCTTTCTGAAATTCTTGGTTTTATTAATTTTATTACAATACCCAAAACATATCACTCTATAAATGGGTTCTTACTTATGGAATGCTTTGAAACCATACAAAAATACCATAAAGGTGATTGTTCATAGTCTACAAACATAAGAAAAGTTGAACAGAGTTCTGGAGAAGTGATTTTTTTATATAGCAAAGACCATCTAAAACGAGTAGCAAACGAAAACATGGAAGACAAAATTCAGATGAAATTGTTAAGATGTAGACATAAAGAATTACAGTTATTAGATGAACTCCTCAAAACCAGCAAAAAAATTTGCTTTTTTTCTTCCTCTTATATAAAATCAAATTAACTCTTTCAATCAGGGTATATGCTGACACCTGTCTTCTTTAAACACATTATCACCTGAAGTATATTCTTCATTTGCCAATCAAGCACATGCCTTACATGCCAATCAGCTTTCATATAGGCTGCATAAACATACTTGTTAACCAACTTAACTCTCCCACGTATTTTCTCTCTCCAGAGCAACTGGACGCTATAAAGTTCAAAAAGTAGTATATTATTATCTTACACCTTTCTGCCATAATATAACTGCTGTTGTATCTCTGAAAGTATAGGTCCAAACTACGAGCTGGGCAGTCCTGTATTGTCTCAAACTGGTGTTAATACTTGCTTTATCATTCAAATCAAAGTTTTTCAAGGCCAAATAGTCCAACCATGTTGGGCTTCACACACTATGCCAACTACATTTATATCTTAGGAAAATATCAAAGGCCCCCGACCTGTTATCACTAGTGATGCAGGCAGCACAGGTTCCTGTTGGCTCTTCACTCTGCTCATAGTAATGCGCATCCACATGAGCTTCCTCAGCCTTCTTCTTTAAGATCTCTCCAAATTTATCTTTGCCAATGCACCCAAAGAAAGTTGCAGCTTTGTAAGGGCTCTGAATCATCCACTGCAGATTGACAGGAAAAACAAAAACAAAGAACAAATACACAGTTAGCAGGCCCAGCGTATTATTTTTTGCCATTTTTTCTTTCCACTCGCCGTACTTAATTCTATGTGTACAGAGCACTGTGAGATAGAGAATACTTCTATGCCTGAACTAAAAAACATCTGGTACATCAGGGGAGGGAAGGTCGGCAAAGAATAAAAAACTACCCTTAATGATCCCATTGAGTGCTTAATACCTAACGTAAAACTTAAATACATGTAGTTCACTATCAAATAAAGTGGATTATTATGTTCTTATAAGGTATTTCAAAAGAAGTTCCCCTGCTCAAAGCAGATGCCCCTATTTAATCAAGCAACCTATGGTATCTTTAGAGAAAAGAAAAAAAAAAAAAAAACAACAATCAAAACCCACAAAACCCAGAGATAGCACATAAGGAAAACAATACATTTGAGAAACCTAAGAAGAAACATTGTGCAACATTCACAATATGTAAAAAAATAAATGGTACTGAAAATAACCATTTGTGTCTACCACTTAATTATATGCAAAAAAGCAAATGCTTCCCATTTACATTGTTAAACCACGCATGAAAATATCTATCTCCAACTTTATTAAGAGCAGTTCTGTCACTTGAATTGTAAAGAAAGAGCGTAGCTGCACAGTGTTGCTAAGGTGCCAGGTTATTTCATAAAGCTCCTCTTTTATTCATACAAAATATGTATCATTCAACTGTAAATGTAATTCCATTTTGTACTAAGTCAAAAAAATAGCATTTAGCAGCAATGTAAAATCAAGAGTGAGCTAAAAAAATAAATGTGAAGCAACAATCATAGGCCCTACTCTGCTGGTGGTGAGTCAACCAACTGAAGTCATTATAATTCACTCTAATTACAGTCAGAAAGCTTATCCACTCAATCTATAGTATGAATTAAAGGCTACATCAATTTACTGCTATACTAAAACCCTACTTATAATTGTTTCCTAATCAAGATTTAAATAAACGATAATGTCTCCATTAGAAAGCAGCATTAGTGGTAGCTGTGGGTTGTAGAAAGGTCAAGTAACTGAGTTGCAAATACATGCTTAGTCACATCTTTATTACTTCCAGCTTCAGAGGAGGAAAAAAAAAATAATTCTTGAATCATGTGAAAGTCTTCATTAATAAAGCAAAGGTAGACAAAAGTTGCAAGACCTCTTTCCTGCAGCAGTTAAAGATATATAAAATTTAAGGACAAAAAAACCTGTGTCGTCAGACGGTGGCAGCGTTCAATCTCTCATTCGTGACATGCACGCTACATATGCTCTGCTAATCTATTCCATATCACTCTAAATTAATATAAATTAAGAAAAAACCCTAACAAGAGGATTATCTATGATATCCTTGCATTTTACATGCCTCTGCACATACATAATGCCCAGTTGCACAGTGTTCATTTAGGATGTCTTAGGAACAGTAATCTCTTATATTTGGAGGTATGGTTAAGCAGAACAGATCATTTAACAAGACTAAAGATGTTGTGACCTACTGTAAGCAAGTACGGAACCAATTTCCACACCGATAAGAAGTACCTGAAGCCTTGTGTCTCATGTCGAAAAGCATGCCTCACTGACAAATAACAAGAATTAATAGGGATCACTACGAACAGCATTTGTCAAAGCATCAAACCCCAACAATTCTTCAAGAAACATAAGACTTCAAGCTGCACCATAGGCTTACACCATTTTATCAAATGACACAACTTTTCTCTCCTTTATATATAAAGTCTGACAACATTTGGAGCAGCAGTAAGTAATATTTCACATACATCCCTGAAAAAAAGAATTTCTGTTCAAGTATCACAGTTTTGGCTATTGGCAGAAGCTCAGTTTGAATTCAGATGTGATATATGCCATATATAACTATGTCAATCCTTACTTTAAATGTAAGTAAAATTATTCTCAAGAATCAGAACTCACGACCTAGGATTTCTTGAGACGAACCTCTGCATATTGAAATGAAAATAATATCTGTACAACATCTGACCTAAGTTAAACAACGCTGAGGAAGATGGAAAAGTAGTTCAGCAGTGTTTCTGGAAAGATCTCATTGCAGATCTCCAGTTACAAATACTGGTGGTGAGGTGTTGCTAGTTGCAGAACTCCTCCTTTCCTCAGGTAAAAGGCTACATATTAGTAAAGGCATAAAACAGACATCACATTACAAACTTGATGAAACTGAACTATAGAAATGCCTCTGGGTATGCCACTGAGGTTGCACCTAGTGGAACGAGTCACAGCAGGCATTTTTTGCATACGTGTGAAAAAACAAGAGAGACAAAATAACCTCTTCAAGGTAGTCTCTGGAGCTCTTTTTTAAAAATTTGACCCTGGATAGGAGTTTAATTTTGAATCACTTGATATGGAAATAACAGGCTTCTATGGGCCACTTCACACACCGTTGTTATTAGCAACGTTTTGGCTAAAATACTCTAAATGGGAACGAGGGTCAGTCGTCACCAGACATCTATCACCAAGAAACTGTCATGCAGCATTATATCCAATAGCAAATGAAGGCCAGTAACAAACTGCACACATTAATGCCACGTATATGGTTATATAAACTGCAAATTCATTTTATAGATTTATGTGGAATACAAGATTTAATTGAATGAAAAAGACTCCAGACAGGAACGGAAAATGACCCAGCTCAGCAGGCACTAGCATAATGAGTTAATTATCTAGGGTTTGGCCAGGCAGTGAGGCAGCTATTAACTAACTGTATTGACAGTCTGGTCAGGAGAGGTTGGCACCTGGCCACACCATGAATCCTCACCATCACCCAAGGGAATTTGAGGCTGTTAATGGCTCAAAGACAGAAGTGTCAAAAGTAGGAACTTATCATGAAAGAACGAGACAGCCTCGGGAGTGGGATACCACAAAGGAAACTCAGAATCTAGAGTGGTTTATGACATCTAATGTGTTTCTCCATCCTAACGTTTTCTTCTGTCAACGCAGTTTGGCCATCAGGTACACACAAGGACAGGCCCTGACCTTTTCTAAGTTAGGATAAGCATCTGTGACAGAGGAAGGAGCACGGGAAATAGAACACCTTTCAGACGTTCTCTGGAGTGAAACAGATTGCATTTGCTTACACTTTTGTCGTATGCACCCCGGTAAACTAAAAGCAATTATTAACATTTTTTTAAAATGTATTTCTTGCCTTTAGCGTAACTGTCTTAAAATTAGGCTGATTTGAAAATAGCCATCATCTAACATGGGATTACCCTATCCCTACGCAGGCATATTATTTCTTATGATCAAAGACCAAAGCCCACATGCTGGCCACTCAAGGATACACTAGAGAGTGGCAGAAGGCTTCTCTTCTTATTTTCGCGAGTCTAACTTGGGCTCACAGTAGTAGGAGTATCTGTTCAAGTGTTTTTTCACGATCAGAGTTAACAGGGTGAACTCTTTGGTATGCTTTAGCTATCAGAGAAGTGTAAGAACCTTTGCGTTCCAGGGAGTGGGTGGCCATTGCAGAGAACAGCATCGTCTTTTCTTGCAATATGCTGAGACGCCAAGAAAACCTGGTAACAAGTAAAACTTCTGAAGACTCAACTGTGACTTTGTGAGACTGCTAGGAGTTAACTATGTCCCACTCTTCCACCTCCTCAGACTCAAAGGATGTGGTACACCTATCTCCCCCTTTTGTCTGATTAGAAAATGACTTTGGAAATAACCTTTCCTCTGAGCTACAGAAGCCCTTCTAGAAGCACTTCTTCCAACACTAGAAGGGACTTGACTTTGAGTGGCTACTGAATGCTGTCTTTTGAGAAGGATATTCAAGATGAGATGACAGAGTTACCTGAATGGTGTCTTACACCCATAAAATAAAAAAATGTCCCTTCATACTATGTGAAAGAAAATCAGCGGTCTTAAAGAATTAAAGAAAGAAAGGCAGAGAACCGAGTTCTTTGATTCGTATTTCCCAAACTTATCCTATTTAGCTTGAGAATGCCATACTTCTGCCACAGGGGCAGAGTCCAGTATCCCATATCACAACACTTGATCTGCATTTAAAGCTTTTCTTTGCTGTTCCTGAAAAGTTCACTGTAGAGTAGGACCTCTACTTGAAAGGCAAAAAGCAACAAAGCTAAATAGCTGATCTAGTTTATGTCACTATCTCCAGTTGCAAATACACTTCCCCTGCCAAAAGGAGAGTTTGCTACTGCTGGGTTACAGTACAAAATCCCACAAGACTTAAAAAGAAACATCATACTGATGAAGCTTAAGGCAGCTTTATAGTCCTGACTGAAACAAAGATCCTTCAGAAATTATTTCATTTTACTCCAATGCTATGCTTTGCCCTAAGTGCCACTGTTAACTGGGCAACATCGATAATCAGTACAAGGAGGCTGATGAAGACTTTCACTATCAGTCACACATTGTTCTCCATCTGAACTCCTTAGCTCCTGAATTCTTTTTTCAAGCTGCAGCCAGTAGTGCATTTCCACATCTGTCAGTTATCTTAAACTAACAACGCCAAAGCACATGAAGCTTTGCTTAGATTGACATACCTTCTGCACAGAGGAGTTTTCAGCTGTAGACTTGAATCCTAAATGCTTGGGAACTGACAACACAACAGGAAGCATTATGCCCCTTCACAGTGAAGGATCTTCAAAACTCATTAACACTGAATACAGACATCTGAAGTGCGTTATTTGAAGGTGGACTCTTCTCTGCATGATCTGCCAAATCTGATCTTATTTTAAATTGCAGCTTGCAGAGGAGAGGACTCCAAAGACCTAAAATTAACTAAGTCTTAACATTCTTGCTAAAATCTAAATGAAACAATGTTAACAACTACTCGTGAAGCACTCTTTTTAGTAAATCAGAACAGAAATGGCTTCTTTTTATACAGCGCTATTTGGAGTATCTCTTATTTTTACATTCTCAATTTTAGAATGAATCCACAGACTTTTCAGAAGGTTTCACCAGTCTGTTGTGCCCCTAGGACGCGTCCCATCACCAATTATATACACAGTCCATTAAAACGCTCTTATGAATACTTTTAGAAATACTTTAGATGCTAAAAGAAATCACACCTCGTCTTAGAAAACCAGATAAAATAAGTGCGATCAAACTCCAAATCGTTTTATATCTATCTTAAAAACACAAAAACCTGACAATACGCAAAACAATCCTAAAAAAAGACATTAGTGTCACTGTTCCAAGTGAGCTCACTTATTTCTTTTGAATGATATGATACAACTCAAGCACAACTAGAATGCAATATTCTGTTACCGTTACACATACTGTATCATTTAAAATCCCTATCGTGGTGGGTTAGCCCCAGCCAGCAGCTAAGCCCCCCACCCAGTCGCTCTCTCAAGCCTCCCTTCTAGGGGGATGGGGGAGAGAATTGGAAGTGCAACACTAAATAAAAACCACGTAGGCCAAGACGAAATGATGCAAAGGCAATCACTGACCACCTCCCACCAGCAGACCGATGCCCAGCCAGCCTCTGAGCCACGGCAACCTTGGAAAAACTCCCCCTCCCTCCCTGCCCCCAATGGTTTTATTGCTGACCATATTCCATATGGCCTGGACTACCTCTTTGGTCAGCGGGGGTCAGCTGGCCTGGCTTTTCCCTTCCCAACCTCTTTCCCACCCCACAGCCTACTTGCCGGGGCAGCAGACTGAAAATACAGAGACGGTCTTGGTGCTGTGCAAGCACTGTTCAGCAACAGCTAAAACATCACTGGGTTCAACAACACTGTTTTGATGACAGACCTAAAACACAGCACCATACGGGCTGCTATGAAGAAAATTAACTCCATCCCAAGCAGACTCAGTATCCCTACTCCAGAATCATTGTTTTCAGAATAAAGTATCAAGACCCTGGAAAACAGACGAGATACTACAGTTTTGTTCCAACATCTTTGTAATCTTTCTTCCTTTTTCTTTTTTTCATTGATCAACATCTAAAGAATGCAACAGCTATTATCACATAATGGCCATATAAGAAAAAAATGGAAAAGGAAAAAATAAGCTTATCTTTATAAAAGCAGGCTTGCAAAAAGGAGTCCCATGTCCTGCACAGTAATTCTTCCACCATTAGCTGAAGCTGCCAAATCTTGCATGAGGAAGTGATATTGTTAAAATGCATGACAACACCCTCAAGCAACTTCCAGTCAAACGATATAAAAGTGATAACGTTTTTTAAAGGGAAAGACTAGCTAAAGCCTTGCACTGAGACCAATATATAAATCTTATCAGGATTTGGTTCAACATACATTATCCAAATCTCTGCACAGGAATATCTATCAGTTTTAGTGCAGAGCCACAAGTTGTGTTTTGCTATAGCTTTTCAAATTAAAATGTCTATCAAAACATTAATCATCCAGGAGCAGCACTTCATTCACTTCTACATTCAAAAACACAAAGCTAACAAAACTGCCTCTTAAAATCTATAATCCAAATAACTATTTACAGTGCTGCTATTCTTTTGTATTCCATTTCCTATTATTTCCTTTTTCCTCTTCATCTGCTTGTCCACTGTTTTATTTTCAGTCTAGTTTGTAAGCTTCTTGCTGTACAAGGAAATACGAGCGTATTTTCTGTAACGAGACATGTAGTAGCCACATTCCAAAGTTTCAACGTGGCCAAAAGCTAGCTCTCTTTTATTGCACCCCTTAAGTATTGGCCAGTCTAGGCACCTAATTCCAATATTCCTTACTCCATCACCCTTATCCTGTATTTATAATGCTACAGTTCTGCCTCGAATACCTGAAGTGCTACAGCCTCGCTTCTGAAGTTCAATATATGTTATCTGAGGCCAAAGGCAGAAAGTCTCCTGCAAGACATTACAAGGCACATAATTGTGACCGCAGCTGGCCTTGTGTCCCTTCCCCATTTGAAGCACAGAACCTGAGACATCAACCAGCTCCTTGTTTGATCTGCTGTGCCACTGCCTGTCCCCTTCCACTACATGAATTCGGTCCCTTCTCCAAACCAGGTAAAAGATGATACACCTACAAAACAGGGTTGGTCACGCCAGTTCTCCATCACTCAAATGACAGTTACATGAAGGGTATCACAACGGTGAGAATTCCAGGTTTACTTGGGACTCTTCTGTGCTGTTTCAGTGTATACAGCTGTTTAGTAAGAAATTTGCTAATATTACAAAGCTACGTACAAGGTAAAGTTTGAGAGTACCTTTATCAGTAAAAGAACTCAAAGAGACTGACTGCCTTGTTGAACATTGTGTGAACACTGTGAACCTGCTGGAGCGTGTCCAGAGGAGAGCTACGAGGATGATCCGAGGGCTGGAGCACCTCTCCTATGAGGAGAGGCTGAAGGAGTTGGGGCTGTTCAGCCTGGAGAAGAGAAGGCTCCAAGGAGATCTTATTGCAGCCTTCCAGTACCTAAAGGGGGCCTACAGGAGAGCTGGGGAAGGACTTTTTACTAGGGCATGTAGTGATAGGATGAGGGGGAATGGCTTTAAACTGGAAGAGGGCAGGTTCAGATTGAACATTAGGAAGAAGTTTTTCACTTTGAGGGTGGTAAGGCACTGGAACAGGTTGCCCAAAGAGGTTGTTGAGGCCCCATCCCTGGAGGTGTTCAAGGCCAGGGTGGATGTGGCCTTGGGCAACCTGTGGGTTGGTGTAGTGGGAGTGGGAGTAGTGGGTAGTGGGAGGTGTCCCTGCCTATGGTAGGGGGGTTGGAACTCGATGATCTTCAAGGTGCTTTCCAACCTAAACCATTCTATGATTCTATAAAACATGGCAAAGTGGCTAATAAAAACAAAAAAGTCTTGTTACTGTGACTAGAAGCTGTGGTGTTAAGCTATTAATGGAAGCATATTAACAACGTGAAAACAGAACGTCGTACTTGGGTACAGTAAGACAGACTCATTGGGCAACTGTACATTACGGTTAACCATACCTCTGTTCTACCTGTAAAGAATTAGCACTCACTTCATAGAGATACAGGGAAGACTGACAAGCATTTTAAAAATGCCTTAAAATTCTCCAGTGTAAAACACTGTATATGTATTCAAGTACTAATCTATAAGTGAAGTTGATATTGTTGCAAAGTGACATTTTAGGATATTTCACATATGATTTTGCATATCTATAACCTTAAACCAAATCTTCCTTTCCAAAGTGCATGCATATGTCATTCTCCCTTCCCTGCTAGAAGATGTGCAGTCTCAATGAAACACCCACACTCTGAATGACAGCAAAAAATCCACAAGTGATGAGACTTCTCTCGTTGTCTGGCAGCACAGAATTCATAAAGCACAAACTGTAAACAGCTGCCTATCAGCTTCTATCAGCAATAGTATCAAAAACAGATGCCAAAGGTCAAGTCAAAGTTTATTGACAATGATGAACTTTGACAGCCTCTATTAAATTACCTCTTCCTTTAAGGTGTATGTGATCAAAGCAGCAGAGAGATTTTCACTCAGTCACATAACAAGCTATTTGTTGAGATTGAAACATCTGGTCAATATCTTCTAACACTGCAATTTCATGCACAGTTAGCAATAGGGTACATTTCTTCTCTTCTTCTTACAGGGTCCATAAGGGTGGCACATATGGCCGATCATTTCATTCAAAAAGGTTTCAATTCCAGGCATTACATACAATTGTCTCTATGCTTTATAGTACTTTAAGTCTACCTACCATTGTTTTCCATCAGCACCGCTGTCTGCTCTACTCTTTGCTATAAAAGCCCACAAATATGACAGAGCACTTAAAGCTTAACAGCTTTTGACTACTGGAGTTAGAAAGCAGTTAAGGCAAGGGAGGTTTTAAAGTGGCAGGTCTTCATCTAACTGTTCTCAAGAATTCCCAGTGCATTAAACTATTTACCAAAGCTCTAGTAACAGAGATTATAATTTTTGCTGTAATAGCAAACCCTTCATTTATGAGGCATTCCCGAGCAAGTAGGGATCACCGGTTTTACTCATTTATAAATCATTGTACATTTTACAAACATAATATAAAACATACATTATATTTCAAGTGAACGTGTGATAATTATAAGAATTTGATGAATCATAAACCTATTTCTCAAACTGAAACAGCAAGAAGACAAAAAATGTTATCTATCCCAAATGCTGAGAAATGCTTGCTTTTAAAATTATGCATCTATGTTGCCACAGCAACAAGTAGAGGATAATGTGAAATGTACTTCACCCTTCCGTTTCTAAATCCGAATCTTTTTGGTCAAAAGAGAACGGAGGGCGAGTTGCAAACGTGCCCACAGAAGGTACACTTCCAAGAATTTTCAGTTACTATTAAATAGCCTACATTTTTATTCAGTTAATGGTTGACTTCCACATCTCATTCCCACACTGGCTGCCTCCAAGTGGTATCTGAACCTTAAAAGTTTATCTAGCAGTTGTATGAAGACATTGATTCTAAAACTCCTCAATATAATTATGCATTGTGCCCCGATGCTGCACCAAAGGCATAAGGGAGGGATGGGCAGGGAAGGGAGAAGGTAGATAATCTCCATGTGGGAAGATCTACAAAATGTTTGAACAGAGACATCCCTCAGAGATATCGTTGAAGATGCCTGGACTTTTCTGGAGCGTGCGTTTGTTCACTTTTGGCACTATGGCATTTATTCAGTAGTACCTCATTGTTCTGAAGGAATAGGATATGCAACCTAGATTTAAAAAAATAAATAAATATCAGAATTGTCCACTAGAAACCGATGGGTTTCATATAAATGTCAAGATATGGCTTACAGGTAACAAAACATGTTTACAGGTTGTAAACATGAGCATAAATAAGAGCCTGTCACACCGTGCCACAAGGCAGACAATCAAGTCAGGAAAGCAACTAATTAGCTGTCACTTAGTACTAGCAGCATTGGTGTAGAAATTATGTAGTTAACCAGATTCTAACTGTTTTTTGATAGGAATGCAAAGCAGGAAATGTTCCAGGAGCTCCAAACAAGTTCAGAAGCGATGGGATTAGTACCCTTAAATTGCAAGCTTTTTTTCAAACAAACCCACAACAACCCCAACCAGTCACAAAAGGTGTAAACTCAGCCCAAACCTTACTGTATATGTACAGCAAGGCTTATAGTATTGTGGTGGAGCTTTCCACCTAAGCTGATATGATCTTTATTAACTCTGGAAGAAATAAACAAGTTTCTCCAAAAGAGATTACGAGAAGTTTAAAAAAAAATAAATTTAAAATCTGGTGTCTCTCTTCTAACATCAAGACTTTCTCTCACTCGAGTAGAAGCCCTTTGAATGACCAAGATAAAACTTTGGAAAGGTGATATTAGGCTTTGAGTAGACCCCATTAGGAATTAATATTTCAGGACTGGCCTCTCCTAAGTGTTATCCCACATACTCCATCCACAGTTCCACATGGAAATACCTCCCCTCCAAGGTTCAATATTCTTAAGGAATGTTCCCTCTTGTAATGAAGAAAAATGTTAAGCAAGCGAAAAATGACTGCCTTGACAGGCAAATCTCAGAAAAGCCTCTGGATTCCTCATGTGTGATTTCCAACCACATTTAGTTGGAAATGCTCTACATCCATCTGGGATGGAAATTTTGTAGCCCAGTGCAGAAAACAACTTCAAGCCCCTATGTCAGATACTTTTTCTAACCACTTAGGGGAGAGATGGTATGCTGTTCCTCTGCACTAGTTAATATTATCCACTCACGTAAACAGATGGTTTTTATTCTATTCACCAATAACTGAATGGCAACAACCTTATTTTTCCCATTTCTTAAGCATATAAATACTGTATTGTACTTGCTCTAGTTCACAAGAATCACCTTTCCTCTTGACAGTTTAATCTGCAGTGCCTTCAGATTTGCTGTGGTGGGACACCAGCAATACCTTTCTCAAAATAATTTAAGGCGGCTTCCATTTCCCATAAACCGTAAAGATACTCCATTCTGATTCCCAAGATATCAACCAAAAGAGCAAAATACAATTATTTATTATAGCTTTTGATCACTTTTAAACTGATGTACTCTTTCCTTCATGATAATTTTTGTATTAGATTGTAATAAATTTTAACTTTTAAAAATTTTATTTTAACAAAATGTATGACAGAAGTTGCATATAGAATCATAGAATTGTCTAGGTTGGAAGGGTCCTTTAAGATCATCAAGTCCAACCATCAACCTAACACTGCCAAGTCCATCACTAAATCATGTCCCTAAGCACCACGTCTACCTGTCTTTTAAATACCTGCACGGATGGCAACTCCCCCACTTCCCTGGGCAGCCCGTTCCAATGCTTAACAACCCCTTCTGTGAAGAACTTCTTCCTAATACCCAATCTAAAGCTCTCCTGGCACAACGTGAGGCCATTTCCTCTGGTCCTATCACTTCTTACTGGGGAGAAGAGACTGACCCCCACCTGGCTACAACCTCCTTTCAGGTAGTTATAGAGAGCATTAAGGTCTCCCCTCAGCCTCCTTTATTCCAGGCTAAACAACCCCAGTTCCCTCAGCTGCTCCTCATAAGACTTGTTCTCCAGGCCCCTCACCAGCTACGTTGCCCTTCTCTGGACACGGTCCAGAACCTCAACGTCTGTCTTGTAGGAGGGGCCCAAAACTGAACACACTATTCGAGGTGGGGCCTCACCAGTGCCAAATACAGGGGGACAATCACTTCCCCAGTCCTGCTGGCCACACTATTCCAGACACAGGCCAGGATATAATTATGTGCAGTTGAAAGCAGAGCGTGGCACTACGTGAATTTCTTGGCACACAGCTCAAACATTCTAATAAGTTCAAATAATTTTCACAGAACAGATAATTTAGTTGCCAACTCCTGTGTACTTCTGACAAACTGCAAACTGCTCTTAAATTTGTTTTTTCCTGAATAGGACACTTGACTCCCATGATCAGCTCACCCTCAGCACTAACTCCCAGACCTAAGTTGTCAGGAATGGAAGGCAAGGCAAACCTTACATTTACTAGAATTCTGGGTTTGATTCAAAAAAACTCTTTTATTGTTGGCTTCAAAAATCACAGGATCAGACCTGATAAACTGTATCTTCTCTTTTGTACAACAGGAAATACTTTTTTTTAAACTCTAAAATCAATATTAACAGAAAGACAAAATGAATACATGAAAACACTAAGAAGATGCTTTGCCTGATCCAGTTAATATTCTTTGAGTGAGGTGTATTTTGAAGTTAACGATTTCCTTTTTCCAGTTTCCTCTGAGAATCTGAGAAGCCCAGGCCAGATTGTGATCTCAATTAAAACAGTTTTACACTGATGTAAATTTATTCACTTCAATTGAGTTGTGTGTGATTTATGCAGATGCGAATGAAATGAAATCCATACCTAGTATGACCCTATATATATTATCATTTTGTTTGGTAATTTATTTTACCTAAAGGAGTAGCTGCAAGTATGTGCGTATAAGCTTCATTATTTCAATGTTTTAAAAAACTACCCAGTACTGACCACTATTAAACTACAATATAGTTAAGATAAGAAGATCTATGCCAAGGATTAGAGAATCGCAGAATGATAGGGGTTGGAAGGGACCTCTGGAGCTCATCTAGCCCACCCCCCCCCCACCAGAGCAGGGTCACCTACAGCAAGTTGCACAGGACGGCGTCCAGGCGGGTTTTGAATGTCTCCAGAGATGGAGACTCCACCACCTCTCTGGGCAGCCTGTGCCAGTGCTCTGCCACTCTCAAAGTAAAGAGTCCCTCCTCATGTTTAGATGGAGCCTTCCTATGTTCAAGTTTGTGCCCGTTGCCCCTTGTCCTGTCACTGGGCAACACTGAAAAAAAGACTGGTCCCATCCTCCTGGCACCCTCCCTTTAAGTACTTATAAGCATTGATAAGATCTCCCCTCAGTCTTGACATCCACTGCAGGAGACACTTAAAAAGTACAACCTGAAGAGCTTAAAGTAAAATAAGGAAACAATGTCTCATCTGCATTAAAGCATGTGCAACAATAAAATGCCAAGTTTTGAAAACCAACAATTTATGAAACAGAATATGGAGTATTGTGTCTTTGCTTTTTTCCACGAACATGGAAACCAAGAATAAATTATAACTGGAATTCCTGTAAGGATAACAAACTATAGTGATTTGTTTTTAAAAATGATAAATAGAACTTCAATATGTTTTCAATACAGCCACCATCCCAAAACACTCAAGTTGCAGGATCAGCTCCCTGAGCATTTTACTCGTGTATTCAGATTTGCTGAAGATCAGGTAAATACCCAGTCAAACCACTGAAAGACCATAACCCAGTAAGTGACCACAAGTGACCCTTACAAAAACTTAATTTAGTGATAAGCATTTCAGTTCAGTCTTACGCTCCTACTGGTAACAAGATCCTTTAAATATGGACAAAAAGAGCATCTCTGAAAATGTGCTTACATTCTATCCCCCGAATTCACAAATCTAGGATTTTCTCATTTACTTTTTCCTGTATTTTGGTATGTTTGATGACTGATGAAGATTTTACTGTGCAGGTGAAATGCCAATTCACAACTTAATTTTGAAAGGCAAGAGTTGGAATAGCTACCACTGAAGAAAGGAAAAAAAAGGATCAGAGAAATATCCAGAAGGAACTGCTTTCCAAAACATACTCTCGGACCTTTTTGTTCCTACAAGCTTCATAACAAACAACTGTTCACAAAAAAGTATGTATGAAACTAAATGAAAAATCACGTGGCCAATATTTGGTGGGATACACTCCTGGCCTGTACGTGTCATAGAGCATAGTCAATGCTCTATGACAAGACAGAAATCTTCAGCTTATGCATTGGGAATGCAGTAACTTCATTAATTGTTATAAAGTGTGATTTTTTTTCTCTCATGAGCAATTCCAAATATCCAAAATTATCTGCTTTTCTTTATCTGTCATAGAATATCTCCATCTGAGCACATACAATAGCCCATTTACTTTTAAAAGAAATATTTTTACGTATGCTTTAAAGAAGAAGATGATGTAAAACAGTCTGAGCAATAATGTAATTCAACAGTCTCTGTTGTTTTCTGCTCAGGGGCATTTACTGCTTTCAGCAGCATCAGGCAAGCCAACAACCCCGTGTCTTGCTTGCACTGGCTGGAGGATATGCTAATTGTGAACCCTGAAGATCCAACACATTAAGACAGCACGTACTTAATCTGAAACCCTAACTGCATGTGTGCTAATTAATTTGGATCTAAAATTATCATATTATTACTTTGGTATTTTGTATAATAATTTTCTGTACAGCACAAAATCCATCATATTGGAAGTGCACAAGTACAAACGTATTTAACTTAACATCTAAGAAAAACTAAAATCAAGTGTTTTAAAACTATAAATACCTCGGGTTATTTTCCTTCTCAGAAAGAAAAACTGCAACATAATTTTAAGGATTCTTTCTGGAGTTTTTGGATATTGTCATTATTGTTAGCTGTTCTACTGATGTTAATTACATCATTACATGATTTCCCATGGATAACAACTTGTAATTCCATCTACTTATTCTCTATAGAGGCAGAGGAACACAGTAGATTAGGAGGCTGTCAAGATGATAAAATGACATCGAATGCAAATTTGTATTTGTAATACAGCATGCAAGATTTGGAAATGCTACTTAAAACAGAAGCAGCAAACTAGCTTCAGGCACTCAATGTATGCTTCAGGCAGCGAATGTATGAAAAAATGCTAATACATTAGAATATCTGAAGCGACAACAAAAAAGATTCTATCTAAACTTCATTAAGAGGAGGATCTGCCAATAAATCAACTGAAAGACAAGGACAAGTATCAATATTAAAACACTCACCAGTTGTAACTGGTATAACACCACTTCTCTTGACGCAAAAGCTAACAAGTAATGATACAAAAGGTTAACTCATTAGTCCTTATTTTTAATTTCCCAGAACAAATTCCTAAGCGTTTCAGATACTTTTAATCTAAAAGCCAATTTTCTGCTCATACTTATATTGAACCTGACTGATATCAGTGGGATTATACCAGTAGGGATTAAAAGAGAATTTGGTCCTATTATCTTAATTCTGGTAAATTGTTAGTTGTTCTACATCGTACGTGACTAATCAAGACTAAGTCCTCAGGCTACAGATACATCGCTCTGTTAGCGGGCTGTGAGGACATTCCTTAGTAACTGTAAAGCAATTTGAAACTGAACAGAGCAGATCAATGCCGGACACTGTTAGGAAAGTACTGCCTCTGCATAGGACTTTAAAGCCAACATCACTACTTTTTAGTCCTAAGAAAATACAAACACATTTCTTTTTACCAGTTCAGGTACAAAACCTACCTCTTTAAAATCAAAGCAATCTAATATTAAAAAGAGCAAGCAAAAATTCAGTTAGAACGTCCAGGTGTTAACAAAAATTATTTCTGCAGATCCATTACCTTAACAATGTTGAAAGCTTTCATCCCTTTATTAACAAGATGTAACCCACACTCTGGAAAACGCTGCAGAGATTTGATAGGTTATCCCTTTTTATTTTTATTTATTGAAACAAGAGAGGGGGTTTGTTTGTTTGTTAATATTCTTATTAATATGGCAATGTGACTACTCTTATTTTAAGACAGTCTAAAACAGGACTAGACAAATTGTTACTGAAGGCTAAAAGCAGCTTACTACTGGCTAGTAGCAGCAGTGGCCAGTGGCAGCAGGCCACCAATGTAGATATCTGGGTTTATAATGCATATCTTTCGAGATTCACACTTTATTGTACCACATATACAGGGGTTGCCTTGTGGATACATGATAAGAGATGGCCAGGATGGGTTCTCTCTCTAGGGAGAAGGTATGGATCGTGTACTGCCACTTTAGCCCCTAGTGCGATGATGTGATAGTTACCATCACTGCCATTGCTTCTACTTTTATAATTTGTTTACTCTTTCTTTTGCCATTTTTAATTTTACTATTATTTTCCAGAAAACAAATATAGCTCTCAGACAAGAATAGACTGATTTTTGTGAGGCTGAAATCTGTTATGATCTAGGTTTCACACTGAAAGAAATTTCAGAGGAGCAAGACCACAATCATCAGCTTCTCAAAGAGCCTGACAAGTATTTACAGTGTTTCCATTTAGTCTAATAGGGCTAATATTTCTACTGATGAAATGTGACATGGTAATGAAGATTCTTCATTTTCAGACTTCTCCAGTTTTCTCCTGGAGCTCCACAGACACTTAGATTTTCACTATACAGATTCCATATAGCAGACAAGAATTTTCTTTCCTCGTTCTATTTCTACAGACCACTTCACAAATCCATGATTACTTTTAGCTCACTTGAATACCCATAGACAAAACAAGGCAAATACCCTTTGAAGGAGGCTGTTGTTTAGCAAGTTAGAAATGAACCCAAATTCAGCTAGTTCAAGTCGACACCTTCAAGTAGCTGCTCCTATTCCACCTGCCCCCCCCCAAACCAATAGAAGGTTACAAAGGAAAGTAGTGTTACCAGCTTACAGCTAACCCTTGTTAACAGACCAATGTGTCATGCCTTGTGTGTCTAAATCCAGATCTATCAATTCTTCAGGTCGCTCTCTCAAAGCAGAGAAATAATTGCCATAGTGAGGATTCCTTCTAGATTTAGAGATACTAAAAACTCACCCTTTAAGCAGCAATGATTTTGACGAGTTGCCTCTCTACAGCTGAGCCGAAGCACCAGCATACCATCTTCTACAGCTTTTTACACACAAGCCAAATTAAACACTTTGTTTTCCAAACTGTATTTGTTAAAATCCCAGCCTAACTCAGTATTTTAACATTTTTGAAAGTTTATTGTGACAAATGTAGGAAAATAGTGTTATTACAGTCATTCCTGCAATTAAATATGACATTGTATAGTTGTGTCAACTTTTTCTTCAAAAAAAAAAAAAAATTCCTCCACTAAAAGCCAAAAGTAGCATTCTTAAACCGAGGAACTGTATCTAATTTCCTTGCTAATCCATTACCCATTTTAACAATTGCCAAAGTCTGAACAAAAGATAGCAGTGTTAAAAAATGAGAGCTAGAAATACATCAAAACAAATATCTTGGACGGTTTCAGAATGAGGTTTTAAAAAGACAACTTTACAGCTCTGTAGGCTGCACATTCAGAAGATATAGGAAGCTGTAAAAATCCTTGTAACCCTGACCTTGCCAGAGATCACACACAGAGCAAACTCCAGGTGTTACAACATTAAGCTAACCCCCCCCTCCCCCAAATAAAAAACCCTCAACAGCAAAAAACCCACAACACTGACACAGAAGTCTAAGCTTATTCCTCAAATGCTTTAGACTCCTTAAAAAACAGAACAAAAAAACCCCAACAAACCCAAACACAAAAACCTTCTTAACTTGTTACTAAACTGTCAATCCACACCACTGCCAGTTTATACATACCAAGTTTAGGATTAGCAGATTGCATTCCTGTACACTAAGAAAAAACTAAAACAGAGAAAAGAAAATTCAGAGAGAATTCCACAGCACAGCGATGAATTCTGACAACTGGCACTGTGCAGTGATGGATCCCATTTAGGGTATTAATAACTTCTATCAAGAATGCAGAAATCAGCTGGTTCATGGAATTCTGAGTTTAACATGGCACATGAAATTTCTATTAAGAGAGAAATCCAGTGTTTTGGTCAGATGTAAACTACCTCAAAATAAGGAAGCAATTATAACTACACTACACATATGACTGAGCATCATACAGTCATTCAATATTTTATTTTGTTACTTTAACAGCTTAAATACATCTCAGGATGTATCTTCTGTATTGTAATACATAGCGATTGTACAACAAACACTTTATGGCAGGAGAGTATTTGCTCTACAATCATGTCAACAGAAGACGACGTTCACTTAGCTGATTTCCCCAGTAAAAATTCTACTTTTCTGTCTGGGAGAGTACATCACCCCAAAACTTCCTACTGTCGCTAACTGGAAAGCAATCACAAATTGTTCTCCCTTGAACAACCTATTATTCCAAGACAAGGTTCTCCTTGAACTGTAGCAATGAAAGGAACGCACCTGGAAGAAAAACCAAGCTATTGTTACTACTACATGGGTAAAATTTGTTCAGTCAATCACAATAAATTGTTCCCCGGTATGCATATAAAACCTTGCTGCTTCCATCAGAATACATAAAATCATTGTCTTCAGCATACCCCTAGAAATTTAAATGAAAGGTGAACGTTGATAAGCAATTATGAAGCAATTTTCCATTTGTATATATTGTACTGAACTCCAGTGAGAGCCTAAAATTTGGTTCAGAAAAGATGGCAGATAATAATCCACTTTAACATTTACTTCACTCTACTGCAAGTGTCATAACAAAAAGAAAAAAGATTCTGCTTACTCAAAATTGTCTAAAATAATATTCAACTATACCTAGCAATAAATACTATATATGTAACCAGTATCATCTGTACTATTGATTGTGTTCTGAAGACAACATTTATCACAAGGCTCAGTAAAGATAGAACTGCACTTTGTATTTGGAAAACAAAATGACTTCTTCCAAATACACAGTCTGAGATCCGGATCACCAAGTGAAACCTTCTACATGCACACTAACAGGAGCTCCAGTTATCTGCAGTATTCTGCACAAATTGTAGGGTGTTATATCATATTGTGTTAAAAAAAAACCAACACACCCACAAAAAACCCCACCCAAACAAACAAAAAAACACAACAAAAAAAGCTCAACAACACTTTTTTTTAAAGCCACTCTCAAATTAAATACGCCTTTTTTTTTTTTTTTTTTTACACCTCACAGAATCAGTAATGAAATTTTGCTTTTTTGCCATGTAATAAATTTACTATAATCGTACAGCAAGTATCCAAAAATTAACTGATCTTCTAATAGCTCTGCCTTGGCAAATCAATAGGTTTCTGCACAGTACAAAGTAAACTAGTACATCACTCAAATACTTTTTTCCTTTGAGTCTAATGATCACATTTCAGTAACCAACGAACCAAACACAGCTCAATTAATTCCTTTACTGCATTAAGAAGTTCTTCTCTTGACATTCAGACATAACTCCCATTAATGCTAATGGGAGTTGTGCACGTTTATCACAGTGACAATAAACTCTTTTAGATACAGAGTACAGAGTCTGCAGGCAAGTGTGAAGATCCTTTGATAATATACTGTACGTCCCGATTCCAAGACAGAAAAGCCTTGTGCTTCAGAAGCTGAACTATTTAGTCCCACCAGAGATAACTCTAAGTGGGCACAGTCAGCCTAACTGCTAGGAAGTACTTCTGTTTCCTTGTTTTAAACAACATAACTCCTTAAGTTGAGGGTCATACAGGAAAACACTGAAGAGGAGAAATTTTGTCTTACCTTTGAATACGTTAAGAAAATGCAACTTATAACTTTAAGGAACAGGAAAAAAACACATGATGGGACAAGAGTTCCAGGTGGGTGGATCTGCAGTTCTGAGGAACAAATCAACAGTGCAATGTACAAACAGAATATAGTCTTGGAGAAGAGGTGGAAGAGGTGTTGTGGGGAAGAAGCCACAATATGAAAAGAAAATTGAGTAGATTAAGATGTAAATTTAATTACTTTAGTGTGTAGATCATTATAACAAGTTTGACACTGAATTTAACCTGGCTAGTACAACCTTATCTGCAACCACCCCGTTTTTTTTTAATCTGCAATTTATGCTGTCTTTTTGCGAATTTATTATTTCTTCAATCTACAATATTGGGCAGAGTAAAACAAAGTTATATAGAGGGTGAAAAACTGTGGCTTTAGATTTCTTGAATTAATTTTCAGAATAAATTAAACCTAATACATTTTTAAATATTTCATAAATACTGTATACCCATGTTCAATTTTACAGCTACGGTTTTTATAATCTAAACTCAAGTTATTTTTAATACACTGAATAGAAGACTAGATTCTTTCAGCTACAAAAGAAAAGTTTCTTTGAAAGACTGCCAAAAATACTTTTATAGCTGATATGTAGCTGACACATTAACCTGCTAAATGTTTGTGGAACTACTAATGACTAAGCAAGGGATATCAAAGACAGTGAATAAAAGAACAAACAGCTGCCAGTACTTGGCATTCCATTCCGTTATCATAGCTAATATGATTGGCAAAGGAAGTTACACCTACTTCATAATAATAATACTACATTTGGCAAAGACTTATAGATGGAAGTATTCCAGCACTCAATTTTACGAAAGGTGTTGTATGATTCATTAGAAAGATCAAAATAAAATATACTACTACTGTAACTGCAATACTGCAGAGAATTATAAAAATAATGCATCCAGATCAGCAGTCTGGATATATAATCAGTATTACTCAATTCGATGGGGGAAGGGGGTATTACCGGGTTTGCCTGTGACCAACCAAGGGATGTTGTACAAAGGAAAGAGGAACAGGGTGCTGGTGAGGGCCTGCAGCCATTCGCGCCAATATGTGCTGGCTACGCTGCAGCAAGCTCAAAGACTTACAGAGAAAAGCCAGGAGCTCCCGGACCAACAGGAGCCAACGGGGAGGCACTGTTAATACATGGCAAAGGAATGCCGCCTGGAGAACAGCGCAAAGTAATTACAGCTGCTCCAGCCAAGTCAGCCTCAATGAAGACACGGCTGAACTGCCTCTACGCAAATGCTCGGAGCATGGGGAACAAACAGGAGGAGCTAGAAGGCCACAAGCTCCCTGGCATCGGCGAAACTTGGTGAGATGACTCCTATGACTGGAGTGTTGCCATGGAAGGCTACAGGCTCTTCAGGAGAGACAGACAAGGGAAATGAGGAGGCGGTGTTGCCTTATATGTGAAGGAGCAGCTGGAATGCATGGAGATCAGCCTAGGGATGGATAAAGAGCCAACTGAGAGCCTGTGGGTCAGGATTAAAGCAAAATCGGGACCGGGGGACGTTACAGTGGGGGTCTGCTACAGGCCACCCGACCAAGCAGACCGAGTGGATGAAGCCCTCTATAGACAGATAGGGGCTGCATCACATTCACAGACCCTGGTTCTCATGGGTGACTTCAACCACCTCAACATCAGTTGGAAGGGTAACACAGCCAGGCATAGGCAATCCAGGAGGTTCTTGGATTGCATTGAGGACAACTTCCTTCTCCAAGTGGTGGAGGAGCCAACGAGGAGAGGAGCTATGCTGGACCTTGTTCTTACCAACAAGGAGGGGCTGGTAGACAGTGTCAAACTCAAGGGTAGCCTGGACTGTAGTGACCATGAAATGGTCAAGTTTGAGATCCTCGAGGCAGCGAGGAAGGTGCGCAGCAGGCTGACCACCCTGGACTTTGGGAGAGCTGACTTTGGCCTCTTGAAGAATCTGCTTGGTGTGGTGCCATGGGATGAAGTGCTGGAGGGAAGGGGGGTCCAAGAAAGTTGGTTAATATTCAAGGACCACCTCCTCCAAGCTCAGGGGCGATGCATCCCTACAAAGAGGAAGGCAGGCAGAAAAGCCAGGAGGCCTGCATGGATGAACAAGGAGCTCCTGGACATGACCAAAAGGAAAAAGGAGGCCTATAGGGAGTGGAAACAGGGGCGGCTAGCCTGGGAGGAGTACAGAGGAATCGTTCGAGCAGCCAGGGATCAGATCAGACAAGCTAAAGCCCATATAGAACTAAATCTGGCCAGGGACATTTAGACAAACAAAAAATCCTGCTTTAAGTATGTCAGCGAGAAAAGAAAGACTAGGGAAACTGTGGGTCCTCTCCGGAAGGAAACGCAAGAACTGGTTACCCGGGCCAGAGAGAGAGATGAGGTACTCAATGACTTTGTGTCAGTCTTCACTGGCAAGGACAAAAGATGCAGCCACCCTGTCCTTGATGCATAAGGCAAAGACGAGGATTGGGAAACAGAAAACTGCCCACTGTAGGTGAAGATCAAGTACGAGAGCACCTGAGAAATCTGAAAGTGCACAAGTCCATGGGACCTGATGAGATACATCCATGGGTCCTGAAGGAGCTAGCAGATGAGGTCGCTAAGCCACTAGCCATCACATTTGAGAAGTCGTGGTGGTCTGGCAAGGTTCCTGCTGACTGGAAAAGGGCTTGTACTGTTCAATGTCTTTGTCGGCAACATGGACAGTGGGGTCGAGTGCACCCTCAGCAAGTTTGCTGATGATATCAAGCTGTTTGGCAAGGTAGACATGCGGGAGGGGAGGGGTGCCATCCAGAGGGACCTGGACAGGCTGCAGAGGTGGGCCCAAGCCAACCTCATGCAGTTCAACAATGCTAAGTACAAGGTCTTACATCTGGGTTCGGGCAATCCCAAGCCAAATACAGGCTCGGCCGGGAATGGCTGGAGAGCAGCCCTGAGAAGAAGGACTTGGGGGTGCTGATTGACAAGAAGCTCAACATGAGCCAGCAATGTGCGATCGCAGCCCAGAAGGCCAACCGTATCCTGGGCTGCATCAGAAGAAGTGTGGCCAGCAGGTCCAAGGAGGTGATTCTGCCCCTCTACTCCACTCTCGTGAGACCCCACCTGGAGTACTGCATCCAGCTCTGGAGTCCCCAACATAAGAAGGACATGGACCTGCTGGAGCGTGTCCAGAGGAGAGCTACGAGGATGATCCTATGAGGAGAGGAAGAATTTTTTCAGTTTGAGGGTGGTAAGGCACTGGGACAGGTTGCCCAGAGAGGTTGTTGAGGCCCCATCCCTGGAGGTGTTCAAGGCTGGGCTGGACATGGCCTTGGACAACCTGGTCTAGTGGGAGGTGTCCCTGCCTATGGCAGGGGGGTTGGAGCTCGATGACCTTCAAGGTCCTTTCCAATCTAAACCATTCTATGATTCTATGATTATTTTCACACCGATAGACTTTTTGCTACCATTGGATTGTGATGTGGTTGAAAGTGTCCAGTTAAATATATAGGAATGTCCAATTGACTTGGTGCTGAACATTATTAAAGAGTGGCTTTTTGGATACTATGATAGCATAAGAGTCCAATTTTAAATAATCCATTCTACAGTAGTAATGATAGGAAATATTAAAAATTTCCGTTGACTATCCACTGAAAAAGCATGGAAATTAACATTTAAGAGCTATTTAATATTTAAGAGCTTTGAAAATCCCCTGAAAGATGAAGACTTGCATAAAAAGCCAAGAAAACTTGGAGTTTCTAACTTATTTTTACTATTGGTATAAGAATTATTCCATGATACTCAGGGTAAAATGGAACTCTACATGTTTATGATGATCAATATTTATAACTTATGTTAATTTTTTACCCAGTATGGTAATCTTTATTATATCTTTGCTTATACCTTCCACATTTAACAGATTCCATGTACTGTTTCTAAACTGTTACAATAAAGTGATTTTTTTTTTTTAATGGTTGCAAAATACATAGAATGCTGTTGCAAACAGTTGATTACAGAATCATTATTATGATGATAGCAAGTGTCATCATAAAACAGGAAAAATTAATCAAAAATTGACCTTAAATCCATTGGGGTTACCAAAGAGAATTAATTAGTCTGATATAACTGGTTTAAGAGACTAGGATAATATAAGTATAAATTATATAAAATGTCCACTCTCAAATAATACAGGGAGTTTATTTTAAGCAGATCGAAACATATACTAAAAATTGTTCACATAAAAATAGTATTTTAAAAATTCAAGTTTTAAATTTTAACAATATTACTTTAAAAATCTGAAGACACTGGTTTAACATGCTGTCACAAAGTTCACAATATAGAGCTTCCTTAAATCTTTCTTAAATCTTTCGTGGAATTTATAATGTGAATAAGCATTCAGAAATATTGTCTTCAGTGTTTTTGTCTGACTTGCAATATAAATAGAATCACAGTATCAGAAATATTTAAGTAAATGAATCAACAAACTAAAGTTCCCAGGGCAAAAAATTATTTGTTTCATGTACTTAATTGTCAATACCTTCTTGTTAGGAAGCAAGAGTTTAGGGATCTGTAACCCACAAAAGCACTATCATCCCAATGTGCTTAATAAGCTCTTGATTGGGACCAGACAGAAGAGTAATAATGAGCTACGTACACTTATTCTACTTAAGTGTTTGTACCATGCATGTTTACTAATGTAAAAATTGGTAAAATGATAATTCACATTCAAACACAAGGCACCAAAGGAAACAGCAGACAGCTTTACTCCTTGTTGAACACACCTAAGGAAATGAGTCAATCCTCCTTTTCATTACGAAAAATGGCCAGGCTCCCTCACAGATAAGGAAAAAGCATGGTGAGTTTGCAGCAAAGGACTTAATTTGGTGTCTTTGGAAGACTTTGCAGGGTACACTAACTATAATAATCACTCGTCTTCACAGAAGAAGTTGGCTAAGAGGAATCTGATGTGCAGGTCTATGTGATGCAGTGGGGGATTGACAACAGCTCCCATCACTCATCCTATCTTGCTCCAATCTCAGCTGCACACTCCCACTGTGCCATTTCATGCCAGCTCCAGCAAGGGCTTCCTGGGCTTCCCGCAGAGAAGCGCCAACCACTTTATGGATACGTATTTACATAATATTGGTTCATAATACTGTGCCCAATAGCTGCCTGAAGTTTGCTTTATTACTAGTTTTCACCTACAACTTCATATGCCTTGTTTTCCACCTTTATTCCAATACTGTAGCACAGCATGATAAGCATTTTGGGTAGGAAGGCACATAATTTCAAGTGGCTGCATTATAATGAGCATTCTAAAATAAAAGTCATGTTCACCTGCCCCGCCAAATTCTTGATCACCATCCCAAACCCTGAAAAAAAATCAGAGTATTTCCCGAGATAAAACTTTTAATTTTTTCTTAAAATTTGTTTTAAGTAAACCAGTAAAGATTTTACACCACACACTACCAAGTTTTTATCTTTGCACTTAGGAAAGCTTTGGAAATGTTTGCTTTGCTTCCAAAATAGATAAATAACAACTCATTACAGTACAAAAATTATGTTCCAGATCAAACTCTCAAAAAATAGCAGAATTCTACTAGGGAAAACACTCAATCTCTCATCTAATTAAAACTATTAGAAATTTACATAGTTGATGAAGTAAGGGCACGGAAAATATGCACAAAGAATTTTCAACACAGCTATTGGAAACATGATCAAGTACCTCAAGTACCATTTCTTACAGAAGATGTCTGCTTCAGAGACTTACGTCCCACAGGTATTAACTGGCATCTATACAAAATTACAGGATACAATAGATTGATTACTAAAACACCATGTACTGCAAACATGGCTTCTTACATTTAAGAAATGGGAAAACATGATACAGATAACTGGATATGTGCAACGTGACCTCAATATCATGCAAGATTGCAGGCACTCTTCTTGAATAGTTGAATGAAACGTATGGAGGTAAAAGCAGGAAAAATGCCACATGGACTTCCTAAGGGTAGGTTATGCCAGACAAATCTGACATTTTTCTTTGATATTTAATATATCTGGACTTGGCTGAAGTATTTGATTTAATGCTGTAGAGGAGACTATTAATAAAGCTGCAGAAATGGAAATTGGTAGTACGCAAATCCCAGGAAAGTAATAGGCAGTGGTGCCTGGCAATGGGTTGTGCTGAAATAGGGATCATCAGGCTTCAAGCAAGTTAACACTGGAGCTCCTCCAGGATCAGCCTGAGGACGGATCTTACAAAACACTAACGACAGACACCACAGAACAGTGCTAATGAGATTTGCTTACAAAGAAGCTCAATAAAGGGGAAAAGCAGAAAACCTTACAGAGGAACCAAATGACTTCGAGAACTATTCAACTGTGAAAACAGAAATGGTACGAAATGCCTTAGCATGAAATGCAAGGTCACATACTCAATGTCCAACAACTAAATTTTTTTTAATATAAAAAGTAGGGGTTTATTTGTTGGAAAAAGATCTGGATATAGTAATTGACCACAACCTGACTTAGATAACCTGGGACTTGGACACAGTAATTGACCACAACCTGACTTAGATAACCTGAGATGCCTTAAAAGACAATTTATTTTATTATTTTTTTTTATTAAAGTATTTCCAATATAGACAGTGGAACATTAAGTTAATTGTAATCATCTTTGTTATGACCACAACCAGAATATGTTTTGCAGTCTGGTGACTGTTTTCAGAAGTGAAAAATAAAAACTGAACAGAACAGTAAGATAATGAGAATGAAGAGAGTATAAAGGGATCCTAAACCAGTTCAGCTTTGTATAGGCTAATAAAACAAAGGATAACAAAGATTGTATACATTAGAATACATCCTTCTACAATGAGATTACTAGCTCAGTGAATAAGGGGAGAGCAATGCATGTTGTTTATCTTGACTTCAGCCAGGCTTTTGACAACTTCTCTCATAACATTCTCAAATGATGAAGTATGGCCTACATAAATGGACAATGAGGTGGGCTGAAAACCATCTGAACTGCTGGGCTCAAAAGGTTGCGATCAGCCCAGTAAATCCAGCTGGAGAGCAGTCACTGGTGGTGTACCCCAGGGACTGATACTGAGGACAATACATCTTCATTAATGACCTGGATGACAGGACAGATTGCACCCTCAGCATACTCGCAGACAATGCAGAACTGCAAGCAGTGGTTGACGGACCAGATGGTTGTGGGGGACTTCGACAGGCTAGAGAAATGGGTCAACGGGAATCGAAGTTCAAAAATGGTAACTGGAGAGCCCTGCACCTGGGGAGGAATAACCACATTCACCAGGGCAGGTTGGGTGGAAATCAGTTTTGCAAAAAAAGACATGGAGGTCCTAGGAGGACAACAAGTCAAACATGACCCAGAAATGCACCCTTGCAAGACTACTAACAGCATCCTGAGGCTGCAGTAGGAAAAACGCTCCAGCAGGTCAAGGGAGGTGACTGCTCCCCTCTACTCAGCAGGACATACCGGAGTGAGTCCAGTGAAGGGCCACTAAGATGACTAGGGGATTGGCACATCTGTCACGAGTAAAAGCTGAGAGAGCCGGGAGAAAGTTCACTGGAGGTTTTACCAAGATACATAAACACGTGATCAGAAGGAGCAAGGAAGACAGAGCCAAGCTCTTCACAGTGGTGCCCAGTGACAGTACAAGAGGCAACGGGCACAAATTGAAAAACAGGAAATTCCATTCAAGCATGAGGAAAGCACTTTTTTAACTTGAGGGTGGTCAAAAGTGGGCACAGGTTTCCCAGAGCGGTTATGGAGACTCCCAACCTTGGAGATATTTAAAACCTGACAGTTCACAGCCCCTGCTTTGAGAAGGGGGGGTGGAGTGGGTGAAATGGAGGGCCTTTCCAACCTCAGCAATGCTGCAATTCTGTGTAAACACCAAAACGGCTACTTGAAGGAGAATCTTGACACAAATGTGGAAGCAAATTAGCCCGGAATAGCACAGGACAGAAATTACAATGTTATTTACTTTGGAACAGCTTTCCAGAAAAAGCAGAGGAGGGTAGAAAACCAGTCAGATGGTTTTGAGATGACGACAATAAATTTATGAAGGGCAGTACAAGACATAGTTACCTGTGGTACCTAGACAACTTCAGGTCTTTCTCTTCAAAGAGAAAGATAACTTCATACTTCACATCTGCAGCTACCATGAAATAATACAGCCCTGACTACATACACAATTGAGCATTCGTTATTACAGTCTCCGCAGATGTGCAACAATCTTTCAGCAGCCCCAGCTTTAGTGAATCCTCTCCTGGATTAAATGAAATACCGTCTTCAGGCAATTATGAGTTTTACATTTAAATAGCATGCTAAGTTCTGTTTCTTTAAGCAAAATTAACCTTAAAATTTTAACTAATGAATATTTCCAAAACAAAGAGCAAATTGTACATAGTCTGCATTTCACATGACATCTCTGATGTTTACAGAGAACGACAGGATCTCAGTCTGACAACTTACTAAGCCTCCAGAAGCCAAATTACTTGCATGTTCTCATATTAAATTAATATTAAGTAACTGTGACTGGGACCGCTAAAGTACCTTAGCCCTTATGTTTTTTTACCTTAGAAATATTTTAACTAACATACCTTGAGAAGAAGTAAAAGTGTTAATGACTTCTACCAGCTTGAAAGAACCAAAACCAACCAATCACCATCCCCTCACCAAAACAACAACAACAAAGAACAAAACCCGCAGAACAAAGTCCAAAATTTCTGTTAGGATTTTTTTAAATGCCAGCACTTGGTATGATTTCTGCAATTAAAGAAAAAACCCTGAACTAATAAGCAAGAACTAAGAGATCTCAATTTTCAAACCTAAGTCTGCAGAAGTTGAAACGTTCGAGCAGGCTACGTCGCCTCTCCTTCTTGACATCTGGGTCTCAAGATCACTGCGTGCGAGAAGTCTACCTTTTGTTTTATCTATTTTACTCCAAAGCAACTTCAGTGCCCTACCAACCGTGCCATATCACACAACTTGGGAGCAACTGATTTCATGGCAACAAACAATAAAACATACTACTAAAACTGCTGTAGGTGACCCTGCTCTGGCAGGGGGGTTGGACTAGATGTTCTCCAGAAGTCCCTTCCAACACCTACCATTCTATGATTCTGTAAATAAACATTCAAAAACTACATAAATTGATGTCTTATTTTTAATTTCTAGCAGATTACCAAATTATCAATCTAGCGTATGACTGTAATAAAGGATGTATCAAAATTTAGTGCATGGAATAATAACTACTAGTCATTACAAAACATGTTTCACGCACAAGAAAACCAATTTCTACATACCTCAATTTAAAAGTCTATGTTTTCTACTGAAATACTTTCAAATACAGTAGTCTGTGGAGTTATTCTACCTTCTCATTTGGCAGTTTTAAACTGCTACCACTAGATTTCCTCTCTTGTAAACAGCAGCTGTCCACACAATACACAAAATTGCATTGTAATTATTTTCAAATGGCAGGATTTTCTTACACATGGCTTAAAAATTTGACCTACATTGGCATTCAACATATGCTCTTTGCCGGCTTTTAGAAGTCACCCTACTTCAAGCAGTGTAAATGGACCACTACAAAGTTAAATAAGAACTAGAAGTTACTACTTTATCACAGTGCCCTGCTAGCAAGATTTTACCATCCCCTGATCTTAAAAAATGAAAATACCACACAAAAAGATCCCTCTTCTCATTCCTTGTAACAATAATGGATCCTGTTCCATCTGATCCATAAACCACAAGTAACTAATCAGTTTCTGAAATGCCTGCTGTAGCATCTCTATGTTTATTGTATCCAAATATAAAAAACTTTGATAAAACACTTCAGAAAAAAATGCTGAAGTATCTACCATAATGCATGTTTCCAAGATGAATAAATGAATACTTTAGTTACAGATGATGTGTTATTTATTCTTGCTAAATCAGAGCAGTACTTCTGCCAAATACTTCATTTGATAGCATCCTGCATGGAAATAAGTCAAAAAAAGCAAATATATAATAGATATAAGCCAAACCCTACTGCAAGTCAGAAAAAAAAAAGGACCTTGGGGAAAAAGAGCTCTATTTAACTGCTAAGAAGCCACGGGACAACTATATTTCACTTGAACCGATAACACCAGAAACATCTTTTTTTGACAACTAACATTTAGAAACTATCGGTTCGTGTGCCTAGCCATCTTTCATCTCTGCAACAATTCTTTGTCGCCACATTTTCAATCCTTAAAAGAAGGAAGCAACTTAAAATTTAAGAATGTTTTTCTTCACTAGAAATAGTTTTCTGTCTGTGTTACTTCAATGTGAATAAAGACTCATGAAAAATTTCAAGCCTACATGCCCAAATCACTGAAGTTAGGTATTAAATATACTGGCTTCCACCTTCAACAGTACTGTATAACTCCAACTTCTATTGATATTGATTAGAGGTAAATTAATTGAATGGCTACTGTGAAAGCAAGGTGCTCAGCGGCTCTGAGTGTTTCTGTGTGAACATTTAACCAGAAGAGAAGATGAAATCTTTCATGAGAAGCTCCTGTTCTCATGCATGGTATAAACAACGCTGTTTTCTGACACATCTGAAATTGGCAAATCAATCTCCCATTTGCCAGCAGGATAGAGGATTTGAAGAACTGGGATCTCAAAATTTGATTCTCATTTAAATAGATTCAGGTTCTTCCAGCTTCACTGTTAAAGAGTTGGGTCATAGGGGCATGCAAGAATCATTTTATACCTGAAATACATCTAGAATTCCAAACACAACTTCAGAGGTTTTCTCAGATGTAGAGAGATCTAAATGGTTCGGAAGATAGCAGTCAAAAGTGAAGACAGGAAGAAGGGTTAAATGGTGTTCAGTGGTGTCGACGTTTATAAAACCTACCAAACAAGCAAAAAGCCCCAGATATGCAAGAATGCTACTTCAGCCGGAATCTAGAAAGACCCGGGGAAAAGACAAGGGAAGTGCTAGCCAGCAGGCTGCCTAGTTGTCACATACCTGTTGTGTGGAAACGTGCATCTCCATGACTCCTCAGGCCTTTTCCTACACACATCTTAAGGGGAACCTAGCAAACATGTGCAGCATGAAGAGTTCTGGGGTATGCCACCCAGCCTTACTATTTTAAATTACAATAAGCATTATTTCTCCCAAATAGGTGGTCAGTATTCTTTGTAAAAGTCACAAAAGCATGCAAAAAAGTTCCCAAGTCAATTTGGCTACCGTCCACTCTGAATCTAAATTCCTTTTTCCTTAGTCAAAGAACTGAAATCAGCAAGCCCAATAAAACGTGTGTTTTAACAATCTTCTGTAACTACAAGCAGAATTAATAATGAAAAACCATTTCTTCTTTAAGTATCTTCAGAGTTAGTTCCTATTCTGGCAAACACACAGCGTTAAAACCACAGCGTCTCTTTTAGTAGGCCTGTGGACTCCCTACTCTTCACATTTTAATGTTCAGTGCAAAGTTAAGAGAGACGTATGATCCTAGGCTCACTTCAGTTCCTTCTGCACTGCAAGTATATGAATAAGCTACTTCTTATCATCCATTCTCTGCACTTTTAATGTTTAAGACAAAAGTACTTAAAAGCAAAATGTAGACACTAAGTACAATGCACTTAATCACTTTGATCTGTAATGTGGCCCTCCTAGAAGATAGAAAATTAGACAGCTTTCCTTTATGCATAAACAGATATACCAATATTTATTTTAAATTGGGATGTGAAAAACTTTGGTTTTGGAAAAATGGAAGAAATAAGATTTACCCTGACCTGTATGCAATGGTCTCAAGTAATATGTAATTTTATTGCTTCTGAAAATGTTAGTTAAGAAACAAAATTGATAAAAAGCAAGTAAAAACTGCATGCCACTGTCATAGTTTTTTTACTGAATTACCAGTAACACACACACTGAGAAAGATTGGTGTTGAAAAATTACTGCCTGCTAAAATGGATTTAGTACAAACCAGAACACATAGTATAAAAGAAAATTGATCACTACTTACAGAGTGCTATAAATGAACACAGTGCTTTTCAGATAAACATTAACAGGGTTCCTTCCCCTTAAGAGCGTATAATTGAACTCAAATGGGATACTCTGAATGACAATTAAGGTTTGTGAAAACGAGCAGAGGCATTGTTATTACAAAGATGACTACAGAAAGAAACAGACTTGCATACTCTGCTGGATTTTCTGCAAAAGCTGTAATTCACACACTGCTATTGTTCTGATGGCTGCATGGATTTGTTCAAAGGAAAGATTACATACCTGTAATTTAAAAGGTGCAATTGACTACTAGAACTATCAGATTTGATATTCCTTTTATTAATACAGAACACTTTAAGAAAAGATAAGAATTCTATAATTGATGTGGCTCGCTGCTTAAAGTATGACATTACTTTTCATCTCAGGACAAACGAACATAGTTATAGCATGCATTTTGTTCAGCTTCTCGTTGTGGTGGAACAGACCGAAAGCTGTTTGACAAAACTGAGGAGATCAATATAGATGAGACGACAAATGACCACCAGCTGTGTAGAATACAACACAAATGCAATATACAAAAACCAGAAGAGAAACAATCAGAAATAAATGACGTGAAGTAGGAAACTGAAAAAGTCTTTGTCAAAAGATGAATTTAGTATAGTTCTCTCAAGGGTCCCAAGACAGTTTACAGATTAATTCACAGAACAGAATGATATATGAAAGTTTAAAAGCAACCCATAATAGGACAGCTGGGGATATTCCTCCGTCACTGGCTCTACCACAAAATTAACAAAATCAAGGACCAGGTGAGTGAGGTAATAGGCACACTAAGAGACCAGCTAGGAACGTTTTGATGCTGCAGTTGCTGCAGTTGAGAAAAATCACACCAGATTTTTTTATAGCTTTAGGAACTTAAAGCTACTCCCTATTCCAGCATCTATTCAGAATGCATCTGAGCACAAAGAATAGAGAAGATGATCAGCGACTTTCCAATACCGTACGCAAGAAGGGATGCATTCAAAGGTTTCCTGAAGAGCTAGATACTAGACTGAAGAAAACTCTGAGGGAGCAAATGGCCTGCTTGTTAACGTGCATGATCACACCTAAAGAAAACCCCCAAAATACTGTAAGATATGAGAGAAGAAATGTAAAGCATCAGTAAATATAGAGGCATCAAACCAACAAAGCAGGCCTCGGTGATGAAGTAGTCAAGTTGTTTGAAAAATACTTGAATAAAAGCTGGGTTTGGGTTTGTTCTGGGTTTTGAGGGTTTTTTTTGGACAAACAGGAAAACTACTTGGAATAATTAAGCAAGAAAAGAAATACTGAAAAACCAACAGAAAACACTACTTTTCTGGTCAAATCAATTTAATTTACAAGCAAATGTTTAGGTACCCACAGAGACAGAAGAGATGGAAGAGTATCTGAAAAGTTTTCAGACAATTAATAAATATGAAGTATTCTTAACCACAGATTAAGATGCCGAATTTTAAACATTATTCCTTGGCACAAGGGGAAAAAACCCTATTTTTAAATGTCCTCATTTTTTGTCTATGAGATCAGAAAAAAGGTGTCCACCCACATGCAACAATATCACAGTGTACAAGAACAATCAGACCACCAAAGAGAAATGGAACACTACTGTGGGATCTTCCAAAGAGCTGCAGCGTTGTCATTTATGACACAGAAGGCAAAAATTAAGGTGAAAATTATGTGTACCGTTATAAAATTTAGTTAATATACTTCTTGTTAATTGTTTATAGAACTTCACAAGGCAAATTAATCCCCCCCCCCCCCCCCCCCCATCCAAAAGAAAAGCATTGCAAATTTTTTGGCCAAAACTGGAAAATACATATCAATGAAGAGAAACAACTGATATTTATCACTAGTTATCTTAAAGAAATTAAAATACAACTAGCATTCCATACTTCATCTGTCAGAACCAAGGAACATCTGAAAGGGGTGGCAAGGGACAAATACAAACCCATAAGATTAGGGAGCTACTGTTTTTACAGTGCACCTTCATAAGCATTTATTCTGCTAGCAACAGCTCATCTGTTTCTGTAAGAGCTTCTGGTTTTGCAATTAGGAATTCAACATCATGAGATGTACAGTTAACTATCTAGATGGGCAACATAATGCTGTAAAGCAGGAGCAAATCTGCATTATTGAGACTATAAGAGTAATGGTCTCAACTTTTGCAGCATCGTTACACTCAGTACAGCACCTAAACATCAAATCTCATTAGTGCTGTTGCTTTAAGCCTTTTCATCTCAAGCAGATGCTGAAATAATACAAAACTTGAGTAAAAATTGAAGTAGAGTGCTATTTTAATAGGATTTTCAGTTATCCAGATTATACATAACAGAAAGTAGACATTACAAGAAGAAGAGGCTTAGAGGTGCCACTTACACCAGTACTGTTCTTTATTTACTTGAGAAAGGAAAACACAATTTTTGATCTATGACTCCAGATTGTCTAACCTCATCATAGCATTTCGAACATAACCTGAAATAGTTCCTTCAATGTACAACTGCAGTGTACCCCTTAAAAAAAAAGACTGAAGCAGGTATGAACAATTTGTTCTTTTCATAAAACACAGTGGCAGGCTGGCAGAAATTTAACCATTTGGGAATTAAAAAATAGTTAATACACAACAGTGATGAAAGCAATGCTGGCATTTGCAGTGGGTTTATAGTCTATTGCTGTTTCTTTTTGAAAAGAAAACTTGAAATGCGACCAAGTTTTCGCTGAGTTTTACACAGAATAATTGAATAGAACGCCACACTTCTGCTAGAAGCAAATCCCTGAGAAAAAGTGCATTGAAATTAACCACTGAGAACAATATATGTATTTAGAGGGATGCGCATTGAGAATGTCATTTCCTTATGCTATTTAAACACATAAAAAAAAGCAGGCTAAACATTTCAGCTCCATTCACAGAATCTGTTTTACAACATGTTACATAAAGTGAATCTAAATCTATCTTAATTGTAGCAGATGCAAAAATTAGTGAAAGCTCATCCTTATTACAGGACTGCCCTCATGTCCATAAATACTGGCTTCAAGTGACAGTTACATTATGCAAAATTCTCAGTTGCAAGAATCCTGATAGAAGCTTCACTGTTTTTATTGGGTAATAAAAATGCAAGTCACTCTAGTGGAACCTTTAGAAGAAATTTCTTTAATATGTCATTAACACTACCTCATAAACTAGATTGTTGATTTGAAAAGGGTGCGAGGAAAACTCCACGCGTATCTTGCTGGACAATTTACACCTGAGAGTGCAGAAATAAGGCTGACTAATAAATTCATCCACCCTTTTTAACCTAAGATATTTCAGAAAATAATATTCCAAATTAAGGCAAAAAGTAAAAGTAATTTATCACGAAAATGTAAAGACATCAATGCTAGAAAATCTGAGAACACAGTGGAAGAAACCTAGTACCAGTTCATTGATATTATACTGTGAGATTATACAACCCGAAATAACCAGAGTTTAATGAGTCCAAGACAGTGGAGAAAAGCTGGAATCTAAACTGCCTCCTGTAAAGTTTAGATCAGCTTCAAAAAGTTTTCCAATTGCATCATGCCCAGAAGAACCCTTGCAAGCTGACTAAGTGGCAGCTGGAGAGTCTTTGCCTGTTCCAGGGAAGCTCCTGAGACACCGGAGAATGTACAATGCATTATTTCTAAATTCACTGGGATCAGGATGGAGCGGAACCATGTCTCCCCATAAGTCTAGCTCTGAAAGCAATCCAACACTCTTAGGGTTTAGAATTGGGATGTTAACACAAGGATCTCACTCTCTGACACTTTGAATATGAAAAGCATAGCATATCCATTTCAATTCAAGAGCAATTTTCTCCATATAAAAAGTCTTTTAAAACAGCTACACAAATCATCCATATCTATTTCTCACTGGAAGTCAATATTTTTAAAAACTAAAACAATGCAGAGCATTTTAACCTCTTAACACCTGGATTCAGTTTTTTTGAGATTCAAATACCAATTTTCTGAATAGTATACAGATTATTCTGTTATTTTCTCCCAAAAACATATTGGTCATACTTTTACCTGTATGATGCCTGGTTAATATTGGTAAGACATAGGCAGCTTCAGAGTTAAACAATTTTTCACTAACGTACTACAAGGAAAAACTGGAAATATATGAATTATACTGGTTTGTTTTGTGTTGTTTTTTTTTTTTTAAACAGTATTTAATAGTACTATTTTGCTGCTCTTCCAATACCAAAACCACTCTATTGGAGAGACTTCTCAGGAAATTTCATGTCTAGAAGTAATGTCACATTCAGCTTTGGTCGAATACTGAATTTTGCTATATTAGCTGGATTATTGATAATAGCATCTATAGGGCTGTATACTCTCCACCTCTACAGTGCCTTTTTCTACCTGAAGCTTAACACCCTGCTGCTGTAATAAGATTTTCTGTCAACATACATGCCAGTTCACATTGTATCATTATCTTATACATGGTTATAATACTTTTAGACCTGAAAATACACTTGTTTCCCCCACTAACTATAATTATTTTCTGCTTTTTTTTTTACTCCCTCCCAACAATTTTTCCAGTTATCTTTAAAACTGTTCAAATGACATGGGAAATGTATTATTATGAAAATTTACATGTTTTTTAAAAAGTAAAGCAAACTCTCAACAGCTTGATTAGACTAATTAAAAAAAAAAGTTTTATACACACAGACACAGGAATACAGAACAAACAGTCCCCTCCATTCATGCACATACACACAAGAAAGGCCAGAAGCTCTACTTGGACTTCTAACTTTCTATTTTTAAGCACCTCCAATACTTCTGAAATAATTTACTGAATATGAGTCCAGTCAATATATTGAGTTTGAGATATCATTTATTTTATGTATTTACTTGTTTTATGCTGGTTGTGAATCATTAAAGCAGAGTCTGTATTCCTGTTAACGTGCAGCCCTTAGTTTGTACTGTGGAAATTTTAGTATACTATGTCATGGCCCAATAGCTTAATGATTTTAAATCATTTTCCCAGCTGGATACCACAGACTTCACCTTCCTCATAAAAAAGTATACTGCATACCCATTTAACGCACACTGGTAAACACGCATTAAATCTGGAAGTCTTCCTCTATTTGTCAATATTAATATTGAATTTAATATATGAAAAACCTATCCTATGAATAACTATATGACTCCTGAAAACAAACATAAAACCAAAACAGCTTCAAGGTGATGGAGAGTGTTCCATTCAAAACAGATCTTTACAGTTTTATGGCCCAGATCCCACCATCCTGCAATTCTTGCCACTAATACAGCTGGTTACGGTAACTTAAAATATTTTTCCATCTCGCAATTAAGAAACTATTAAATATTGGGACATGTTAATAACTCTCTCTCATTACCACATTAGAAATCATTATTGTCACCACACAGTATAATGTAATGCTGGATTAATATAGTGGAAAATTGCTAATCATATAATAACATTTCAATGTTTTTACTGCATTAGCAAAACTGATTAAGAATAAAGTGCAAATAATAAATAAGACACAATTTTACAAGCAAGGAGAAAATTACAAGCAAAATGACAGCACTGAGAAAGCTGCTGTACTCGATAATATAAATATCAATTATGTTACGCTTCTGGCTAGAATTTAAAATACTTCAGAGTTGCTGATACACAGCACTTTTGGAAATCAGATCTCTTCTCCTATGCCTTAAATAAACCTAAAAATTGTTATGGCCTTTTCTAATTGCAATGGAATTTGCAACCAAATGGGAATTATTTTAAAGGTTGGAAACCATCTACAATTTTAACTTCTGTTAAATTGTACACATTTTCAAGCACTACATTATAGTAAGAAAGCTAGCAGATAATTTCAAGTTTCAGCTAGAAAATAACTGTATCGTTTTAATAATCCCCTGTAGCATATTTAGATATTACACTTTTGACTTAGTATGCATGAAATGGAAAATACCAACAGGATCCAATTTCTGTTAACATCCAAGCACTTTTTTTCTGAGGACTTTCAAGTGTCCATAAAGACTGCTTTTAATTTAAAACATCCTTTTTGTAGCATGCAAGTTCCAAAAAGCATGATGAGATGTAAGATTGCAATACAAAAGCCTATCCCTTTTATCAGGCTTCATTTTGCATACGCTTACAAAATATGAAATAATTTTTATAAATGGATCCATTAGTCATTTAAATATTCTGATCAGTGCATATCACTTAAAACCCAGTTAACAGCATATATTCAGATGCTTTTGTAATTTCTTTTGATATAAAGAATGCAAAACAGAACCGTAACACAACTTTTACTAATTCCAGCAAGCCTACTGCAATTCATTTCCAGACTTGCAAAATTAGTTTGAACTAATCTGAATTAAGTATAACTAATCTAACTTAAGTATAAACATAACTTTAACAAATATTTAAAGATAATCGCAGAATGCCACTTTAGACCTTTATTCATTTCAGTAAAGAAGTTTTTAAAATACTGAAAAGAACAAAACATTGCAAAACGTTTCCTTTTCTAACTCACGGACAATCATACTAAGTTAAGGGAAGTGAAGTTTTGATATCCCCTTGCTTACAGAGTCTCTCTGCTGGCTCTATATTAAATTACAGTACTAATTAGGTATGTTTTCACTTACAGTACTCTACCATGCTTGCTGTGCACCTCAGTCTCGCAGTCCAGACAAGTTTTTGGCACTCAGTTACTGTCAGAAGTTAACTCAAGTTCCACAGAGAGACAATGCCCGTTGCGTATTGCTCCCCATTGTTAAGGAACCCACTCTTCCCACTTGGTTTTAAAGTAGAGAAGAAAGTAGACCATGAATGCATTAGATGGGGGATTTCATTTTAGTCCATTTAAGATTTCTCATTAAAAAAGTACCGTCTCCCTGAAACCAAGGCATAGCACAGAAAGGTATCTTTATGTGACAAGACTTTTGTCAGGGAAGATTGCTCATGATGAAATGCATTTCCTCATTGGAGAGACAGACCTGAGCACACCCAGGAGCTTTGTTGCAGATCTAACTAGGGTGTTGCACCTAACGAGTTGCACCTAACTAGGGTGTTGAGAAATGCCAAAGCACCTTCTGTATACAGGTTTTCTGTATCCCAGTGACTGCATGGACTACTTCAGTATTCCTGGGATCGACTACTGTTTATACTCGTATCAATTTCTTTCTTACCCTGTGTCCTGGTTTGAGCAACACAGGACTAATTTTCAGTAATCTTACTTTGCAGTAAGGTCTCTTCTAAGGCTTGCGAAAACTGCACTTTTAGAAGACTCTAGTGTCTGAATTTATGAAAATATTTCCTCTACAGCCAGCTATGGTACGTGGGGTTTCAAAGTCTCGGTGTTTTTGAGCTTGCCAGGGCAGGGATGAGGAGGAGCGAGACCCAGGCACTTGACCCAAGCTGGCCAACAGGATTATTTCATACCATGAACATCATATTCAATATAAATTAGAAAGTTTGCTGGGGAGTTTCTCCTCTTCTATGAACTTCGTGCTCCAGTGCCAACCCCTGAGCCCTTCCCTTCCTCCTGAAGCCGCAGTGCTCACAGTGTGCCACATTTGCTGTCCACTGCTGGAAGTGCACAGCTTCCCATTGATAGAATGGGCTGAGTATAATTCTTGCATATTTTATATTGGTATTGGGATCAATACTCCTTCTTTAGTATTATTAATGTTAATTATTTAGTCTTATTCTATTAAATCTGTTTATATTTCAACCCTCAGGTTTCCTTGGTTCTCCCGATGCACTTTTCCAGGTGGGGAGGGGTGATCAGGTGACAGAATAATTGTCTAAATGACAATAAATTGTTGTGTGTTCCTCAAACCATAACATCCTGTCACATGTGGCTCAGTTGGTAAAGGCTTTGAAAAAGTCAGCTCTTGAAAAAGTTGGCTCCTCAAATCTTGAAGTGTTTCAGAGGAAGGAAAGAATATTTGCTGACAAAAGCATAGCTGAGAGCGTGAAAAGTCACAAAATACCAGTGAAACTGCATTTTATGACAGAGCAAAAGAAAAAGCTTCTTCTCTGTATTTTCTTCCTCAAATCCGTAGAGGTAACAGTCTTCACCCAGTAAATAGCAACACTAGGTACTTCAAAGTCTGAATATATTTATGATTCTTATACCCATGCTGGGAAGTACTATGTTTTATACTGATAGAAAACCCTGAGAAATACAGAGGGAAGGGTAATGGGAAAACAATTCTCCGAAGAATCAAACCCTGTATTTGTCAGTTCCTAGTTCCCAACTTTGAAGTTCCATTCCTGTAACGCCTAAATTAACAAGATTGAAATACAAAAAAAGCTACCTAAAAATGCCTTAAAAGGGCTTTTGAAGTAAACCTAACTTCAAATATCTTTGCTATTAGGAGATGATATTTAAAATTTTATGTTCCAGTTCATTTTCAGACTGAGAAATTTAAATACTCATCTATCATGCATTTCAGTTTCATCACCATGCTGGTTCAACTCTATTTAAGAAAAAAACCCTAAAGCCCCAGAACTGAAAAAACTTGCCCTAACATTCATCATGTTAAGTTATATTACTAGAGGAAGCGTGGTATCTGCTGACTAAGGCTCATTACTTCCTTCATGAAAGACCGGTGTAATGAAATTAAACCAGTATCTGATCAGTGTCTCATATTTTGGCATGGGGTTTTACAGTTTATGTTTTTTTTTTTTTTTTTTTTCCTGAAGTACAATCTCAAAACAATGCTTTTGTGAAGAATGAGGTGATACTTCCTGAAATTCACAGGAACACGGGAAGACTTGATAGCAGGTGCATAACAACTCATTTATTCTTACAACGTGTATTTGTAAACCAATCATTTTCTATTTAGTCAGATAAAACCAACCACTTAAAGTACTGACATAATAAACTCTTTGCATGCTGAAAAATTGTTTTGCTTTTTATTATATTGGTCCCAGCGGAAATTTAAGAGTTTCTGCAGATGCTGACTTGCTGTAATTCAAAAGCATTGCCTCAAATCCAGCTTACCCATGTAAACTCCAAAATATCACTGCTTTTAAATTAGAGGTTTAATAGATTCCTAAATGATTTTGTCATACAGAAGACTGAGTTTTCAACTCACACAAAGAAAGTATAATACAAAAACCCCAACTCAGAACAGGCACTAAAGGCCTGAGTTTACCAACAAAAGCCAAGGTATCCTACCTGGAAGCCTCACCTTAATTGCCTGGTGTCTTGGTAATGCACCACATGCCACGTACAAGATCATGTACAGATGTGAAACTGTTACAGCACTTAGACACCACACACTAGACTGAGGACAGCAAGTAGGTCCACACTGAAAATCTGTTACATGTGTTCACAACATGTTTTGTTGTATTTCCTATTAAAGAAACACCAACAGTTTGGAAAGTGAAGATAGCAACAGATTTGAATAAAAACATGCAACTGTGTTGTTCCGTTTCCTAAAAAACCTTAACCTATGAGTACATACATGTTAAGCTACTACTCTGATTAAATAATTATGCTCTAGTATCAGCAATGATGTCGGTCGATGGTGTTATGCCTGCTTAAGTAAGGAGAATGCCAAGCCCGGGCACCTTTGTTGAGAAATTTTGCAGTATCGTGGACCAATCCCAACTGTAAATCTTTTTATTGCTCTCTAAAAAGTTATTGCAAGTGTTTGAAAGAGAGGTTATTTCTAAAGTAAAAGCTCACTTTTCTCATCTCGTACTTCCCCTCACCACCAGCACCCTGATCAGAAATTGATAGGTGCACGTGCAACCTGATTTACTGAGAGACAGGTATAGAATGAGACTAAAAAAGGTCAAAGAAAAAGTAGGTAAAATACAACTGCCTGATGGCATTCTGCCAGAGACACTCCACTTCCCCAGGAACAACTATTTTTACCTTCCAGCCCAACTGTAGAGCTAAATATTTCTAAAGGTACCAAAAATAAATAAATAAACAGACCTTTATTTTCCCCTCAGTTGTCTTTCACAGTCTTGTCTGAACTCTTTACTATGTTTATCTTGCTCTACACTTAAATCTGTAGTTATTTTACTCCATAGAAAGCAAGAAATGAAATGGGCATTATCATAAATAGTTACTGAAGAGGCATCAACATTCATGAAAATGGAAGAGTAAAAAAAGATCATAAAAGTCTGGAATTCAAAACAGCATGATAAAAAGAGTCTAAGCAAATAAACACAAAGGTATAATAATGAGTTATCATTTTTGCATACTGCTTCCTACTATTCTGCCACTGTTTGTGAAAGCAAAAGAGCACACTGCTGCTTTTTTCATCCCCATACTTTGGAATATATTTCCTTCCTGCAAATTAAAACCTGAGCATAACTAGTAGCAGCAATTATGCTACTAGTTACATGCGCTTCAGTACAACTCTAAGCTGGCTGAAGTCACCGCCACTGAAGGTTCTGTACTGCAAGTTTCTAATGCATAGCACCTGGGTATTTCCTTCTTTTAGGTACCCCTAGAGCTTGAGAAATGGATTACACTGAAATGAAGTTAAAATATTTGACTTAACAATTAAGGCAGTCTTTAACTGTTTCATATAATATACTTCAATCTACAAATTCAGGCCAAAAGATGCCACTGACTGATTCAGAAATGAAAGATTCTAGAATGTGCCTTTATCAATGAAGATCCTCTATGCACTGCCACTCAAGTGCTCTTAGGAGTAGTAATTTCCATCAGATACCGATACACTGCAGTCGGATAGGAAAGGAGAAGGAATCAGAAGGTATTTGCCTTATTCTTATTTCTGATACAGTTTTGAACGAAGGTCATAGGCCAAAACAAGGCAGGCAACTACTTTAGACCCTGAAGACTTGTGCCTACTTGGCAACTCGGAGTTCCTCTCTGATAGAGCGCCGTATATGAAAACAGTCTCTTTCCACTTCAAGTATTTATGGCCATAGCTAACTATGGTATATACATATGAACTAAAACGGTTAATGCAAATCACACATTCTTTGATCCATTCTGGATTTATTGTCACCACTGGAAGTTTACAGGTGATTCAGAAGGCAGTAAGATCTGACGTCACTAATTTCCCCCGAAGAAAATTTCTGCGCGCTGATCATCAGGAAAAATCTAGGCCATGTTCAGAAATGCTATAAAATGCTCTTAAAATATATTGCTTTATATTGACTTGACTTATTTGTCCTCTGTTAGGATGTGTAAGTTAGAGTTCATACCTATAAATTATTTTCTTCTATTTCCAAATTTGACTATTTCTTTCTAGATTTTGCAGCTGTTATTTTGAATTGCTCCCCTGTTTCTGAAGACGACAGCTGTTGTGAGAGAGATCTTTACCGCTAAGGGAGACAGAGTCCCTTAGGGAGTCCAGTCAGCTTTCACATTTAGTATCATGCTCTGGAGCCAGTTTCAGCATGTAATGGAGAGCAGCTGTAGTTTAGAACTGAAGCTTCCAGCTCATTTTAAGTTTCTGTATTTTGGACCAGATAGCATTATTTTAAGCCTTCGGTATTTTCCAGGTACACAATTGTTAGAGTAAACAAGTATGAAAGTCTCAAAGGTAAGCAAGATCTGTATGTGTCAGTATAACAGCATAGACTTGTAGTCAATAAAAAGCAACTTTTAAAAGCTCTCTCCTAGACTGAAGATCCTAAGTTGCATATCATTTTTAACAAAATGCAATATTTTAAGCGCTAACCTCTGGCAAAGGTTTCGTCTTTCCATTGGTATCACTAAGTTCAGTGCCAATATATTGCTTTTCATTTCTGTTCAGATTTCTCGGAAGCTTTTAGATGATGCTCCCTGCACTGATTTAAAGGAAACATACAATTACTTCATGTCTGCTTACTGGCAACATTTGATAACCCCCCGGGGTTTCACTTGAATTCCGTCTACCATGGAGAAGAAAACACAGTTCTGAAAGACTCCATAGAACACAGTTCATGCAACAAAGATGTAAATCCTCATAATACCTAGTTACCAAACTTGGTTTGGTATCACTGTTACTGACAGTAGCAACAACATTTGGATCCCTGAGTTGTGTGCCAAATAAATAACAAACAAGACTGTGGAAAGGCTGTCTCCATCTCTTCTTTCATTACTCCTCTGATTACAGCCCTAATATTAGCTCTGTTAAAATGAATGCTTACCTGCATCCAAAGCCAACCTAATGGAAGGGGCAAGTGAAGTAGATTCACAACAATGGCAGAAGATGGGCATTTTTTGGAATGGTCCTTCAATCTGTTTCTGAAACAAATTCCTCACAAAGTGAAAAGCTATTCTACAAACAGAAAGATACAGGAGCATCCAGTGCTTTTCTTTTTAATTTTCCTTTGTACTAAATTATATTTTGTAACTGCACTTTACCAAAAAATGGCACTGCTGGTCTTCTTAGAGGAGATGCAGATGTCTACAATTCAAGCATGATCCTGTAGGACAGGCTGGACCCTATGTTCTACCACAACACTCCCAAACATACTCCAAAACCAAAGCAACAAAGCAACAGTTTTGGATTTAATTATACGGTACTCCTTCCATAAGGACAGTGGGTCCTGACACTTGGCAGAGAAAACAGCACTTGACAAATTCTGTATTAAAGAAATACGAAGTACTATTCAAACAGCCATCAGCTCTTCCTTCAGCAGACTGTCAACTTAAAAAGGGAAAGCTTCTAGTACATGACATCCCACCATTGCACTCTGGGTCCCTCTGTTAGAAAAGGAGGGGTACTTCTACTTTCCTGACAGTAACACGGAGCAGCTCCCTTGGAAAAAGGGATGCTCCCTTCTTAAGTTCAGAATGGGGAAAACAGAAAGCAAAAGCAACGAGAAAGCTGGAGAACACGGGAAGACTACAGACTCCTAAGAGGTACAGTGAGTTTGCATTTGGAAGCAAATCCAAAGCAAACACTTGCAGAGATCTGGGGGTGAAGAGAAAATGGGCACGGAGTTTGTCAAGTGTCAAGAAGACATATGAAGTTCCCAAACTAGAAAGCAAAACCGTTTAAAAAAGCCCTATAAAGAACGGAACAGGGTGGGATTTGTTTTTAAACTTTATTTAATCTGCCTCACCCACATAATTTTAAATCATAGCTTTAGAACTGGCACCATTTGGCATCTTTCGCTTGCTCACAAAAAAAGGCAAGGAGAGGGATTGTGGAAAGCAGAAGAGGCCATTTTTTGTTAAGCCAGACACACTATAAAAGAGAAGTTCAACTTCAGTGGTCAGAGAGCAGTTCAGAGCATGAGCTAGAAAAAGGTTTTGTGTCTTTGACTTCTTGGTTGAACAGAAGATTTATTCTTTGGTAGTCAAAACCCTGCTTTCAGACGTCTAAAAGCATCCTAAAGACTAGACTCTTCTCATGATGCTACCAAAATGAGAAAAATCTGACAAGAACACAGGTCAGATGACGGTCAAATTCTCCCCTTCCTTCTACACCTTCTGGAAAAGATGAAAGAATAATTAAAACTCACCTTGATAGGACTAACAAAATAGTTTATCAATATGTTTCAAAGAATGGATGGGAAAAATGAGAAGATCTAAAAGAAAAACAGATCCCAGTATGCCAGCTCACTCCATATTGCAATTAGAAAACAATTATCTGATACATGTTCTCGCCTGCTTGACTTGGAACACACTAAATTACTATACCCTGATATTTTTAATAAAGCATGCCATGCCATTCTCCATTTTGTAAGTGAAGCTGCTTTGGAATTTAATTATTAACTTTTAAATTGATTCTAAAATTTAACTTGCCCACAATATTTAAACAAAAAGAAACCTGGATGTCAAGCCTGTGTTGCCTCACCAATTGCTGCACTCAGCTTCTTTTATTTGTAAAAAATATTAGAACTATTGACATAGAGGTCTCTTGAACAGGTAGCCTTATATGACCAGGTCACAGTTACCTTTTCTTTCAAGTACCTTAGTTCTCAGGATCTTTAAACTTTTGAATTGTATTTCAGAGTTTAATAAAATACCATCAAAAATCTGTCATACACAGAAGCTCGCTTTTTTTTTATTTGCATATATATTCCGTATGTGTACAGCTCAGATTTTAAAACAGAAACCTGCTTTATTTTTAGCAGGGCAGCTTTGAGTCATCTAGTGTAAAATTCTAGCACAGTTAGATTGTCACAGAAAATCACACTTGGTCTACTTCCCAGCAGCATTCCCAGCATAAAGCTCAAATTTACATTATGTATGTAAATTTAAAAACTGTCATTGCTACAGTTTCTAAAATCGTGTTAGTTCTTCTGAAAAAATTATATTTGTCATATCTAAAGCCATTATCCATCCATACCAGAAATAGAGTAGCAAAAAGAGAAGATTTCCCTCTCATTCCTGCCAACTTGCCCTTATTTTGTGACCCAACAGTCCTGGCTTGTGCTAGATCATGCTCTGGATCTTAGAGCATGCTTACTGGGGAGAAGAAAAAAAAAAAAAAAAAAAAAAAAAAAAAAAGGCATGCAGTTTCTTACAGGCCTACTGCAAAGCATTTGAAAAACAGATATATTTTCACTAATAGTGATAGCAAAACTTGACAAATTGCCCAGTTCAGAGGGTCACGGACTAGCTTGTAATAAAATAAAAAAATAAATAATTTTTTTCATTAAAAATGGTACTGAAGAAACAACGTAACTAAACATGCCAATACTTGTACAAACGCTTATTTGAGACCAATTATTCTCAAAAATTCCTTTGCTTTTGGTAGACGTGCTTTTCCTTACTTTTATATATTAAGACTCCCTCAAAAGAATGAGTCCGACTTCCTTTTGCTCTCCAGAACTGGTTCTTTCTGAAAAGGGTACAGAATGTAAAATTGTCATTTCTGAGAGGTGAGCTTTCAGTTCCATGACCCCAAAACAGCACAAAGATCCTATAGGCAACTGATATTGGACAAGAGAAAATGCAATAAAATTTCAAAACCATTTTGTGCATTGTAAAGCATATCCCTGGATAAAAAAAAAAAAAAAAAAAAAAATCAGCTTAGCCTAAAGGTATAATTGTTACATAAGTGTATTCCTGCAGTGTTAACTCCTTGCATTCTGAATATTTCAATTCAATCAAGTTTTGAAAATAGTATTTGAAAAAAACTGCACAGTGACTTAAATAGGCAATCCCTAAACTTCTAGATTTGGTTAATCAGAAACATTACCATTTTATCTCGTTTATATAAAAGGGGAGGGGTGGATTGTTATAAGCAGCAGCATTTAGCAACCTTTTGCAGCAATTTAAAGAGGTAACACATATCATCATGTATTAAGATATCTGCATCTCACATGTGACAACCATTAGTAAAATTAATTTGGGGATCCAAACTCTTCAGTTACAGTAATTAGACTAATGCTGAATTTTTGACTACCCTGCGATCATCATTAGCTATATTCATAAACTGAAGATGCAATAATCCGAGATCAAATTCCCTCTCGCAACATGGCAGGGGTCCTTACAAACATAGCTGGACACCACTGGTAACGATCCAGACAGATTTCTGTCATGTGTATCCTCTAGAGAGGACGAGCTGATTTCTGGGCTCTCATCTCGGCGCAGAGCTCCGATTTATGAGCAAGAACACATTTCCATAGGGGAGCTTAGTGGTGTTTAATCAGCAGGCTCCCCATCCCTTTCCCGGGAACCCTTGCCCTCACTGCAGGAACAATTCAGTTGCTCATGACATATCTACTGAGCTACTACAGCTGACAGCCTGGTAAATTAAAATAAACCAGCACCTATTTTCTCTGAGTATTTCGGCCTGCAGGTTGCAGCAATTCAGCAGCTGTTACGGAATAAGCTGACCCATCCTGAGATCATAGGTGAGAATTGCTGAGGCCACACAAAAGTCAGCTCTTTTGATCAATCACGCCCACTGTAGTCCTGACTTGTACACAAAGTACTTTAAAAACTCAAACAATGAATAACAACAATATTAAAAATTTACGTCAACAAGTTACCTTCTTTATTTAATAATAATCTACTGTAGACTACGGAATTAATCTACAGTCAAGCAGAATCTCTCCCACATAAGATTCATGAAAAAGGCAGTGAGCTCTGGAAAGCTGCTTAGAAAAAAAAAAAAATAATTTTTTTTTTGTTATGAACTAAGAATATAATATCACTGTGATCGTACTTTTAAAAGACAAACTAACCAGCTTAATTTATCCTACAGCACATTTGTACCATTATAATGACAGTGAAATAAAGACTCGTGTTCTTGTGTTTACAAATACATCTCAATGCATTAATGCTACTGTTGACAGAACAAGAGTAAATAATTTTCTTAAATTAATTCATTTTTGTCAGACTGTAAGATCAAGAAGAAACTCGGTATAATTGGGTATAGTCATTTCACTTTACTAGGATATCTAAACTTAACTCTTCTTACACAGGCTAGTACGTAATACAAATAATATCTTCTATTAGTAAATACTATTCAATTCTAAAACGTGCGCATTTAACTCCCAAAGATGTGCCAGTAAATTAGAGTGGTCTTCTCTTTAGAAGAACGGAAAATACAAAAATGCGTGTGTAGAAGCAAACAAGTTAACTTATTTTGTTTCCTAGGGCTAATCTATAGTGAGTCGGGAAAAAGAAATGCAAAAATACTTGAAACACTGTTCATTTAGTTCTGATAGTGTGGCATGGGTGAGGATGGGGGAAGAGTCTAAGGCAGATACTGTGAACGGCTAGGGAAAGCATGCAGACTCTAGCTATTACACATACAGGGCCCTTCCTTCACTCACAAGTGAAAAACATATCAAGAGTTAAAAGCAGAACCCAAGCACAGCATTTGAAGTGAATACAAAACTGTCAACTTTCAGTGCTTTACTTGACTAGGTACAACATAACAAGAAATTAAGCGGAGCTGCTGCATATGTGGTTATGCTTTACCGAATTCAGAGTATACAAGAGGTGTGTTTTTTCTTTAAGGTCCTGTGACTGTTTTGAACAGAACCCCAGCAATATGAGATAAATATTCCCCTACAGTTGTTAAAGATGATAACAGGCCAAATCCATCTAAATACTATTTTGCAGCAAGAATAATTAAACAGTGCAACAATGCATCAAGGAGGTAAAATTTTGGAAATTTGAAAAATTTTAGAAATTTCCAAAGTCTTTTTCTAAAAAAAGACTAGACATATATACCGATAATTAGAGTACCCTGAGGCCAACTCTAACGGGTCAGGGTGTAAGTCAACTACTGTTGGAGTAGTCCTAGGATAAGACTTCCCTATTATGAGTTTACTGCATTATCCCATATCCTTCCTTTGGACAGAATAGCACATAACGCTAGTCACTGCAAAGGCCAGTGAACCAGTCTGCTGATGTGATTTGTAAGGCAATCCTACATGTTTCCTTGAAATCCTGCTCAGGGTCCTAAAAAACACCAAACACCTCCACACTGATGTATCTCCTGATGAGCCAGTTAAATTACCAGTCCTTACACCTTTGCATTCTTAAAAAGACTAGGTCAATTCCTGTATTAAATTTCTATTCTGATAAACCACTATTATCTCCATAATATATATAAGAAAGAGAAAGGTATACTAATTTACGATATGGCTACTACACACGTTAGCAGCAAAGTCAAATTCAGAACTCAAAAGTACAAAATCAGACATATGTGCACTCGGATTGAGCACAAGTTATTGAAAGACAGAAAAGGATCGTTTTAGGCAACAAACCTGTGAATACATCTAATAAACGTGCCAGGAAGTTATACTAATATATTAAACTTTGAGGAAAGCACTAGGTCTCCAGGAACAGCATATCATAAAACCTGCATAGAGTTCTTAGCTAACAGCAAGATTTTCAGTGTCCTTGTTCAGGAAAATAAAATAAAACAAAACGTACGCTTTCAACAGCAAGTATTCTAGACATGTGCAAAAAACCCCCTGTAACTTGGCATTTCAGATTTCCAGGGCAATTAACTCCCCACTGGATCACATCACTTAACATTAATTAATTGCTAAAGATGTAGTTATGTAACTTATTGAGCTGCTAAGGATAAAACAGCTCCCGAGCTCCCAAAACTTGAGTGGCATGCCAAATTAATCAGTGAAGCACAGGGATTTACCCTCTCTTCTGAGATTGCCAAATCAAGCAGTCATCCTCCTTCCCGTGTCAACTAATGGGAACAAGTCAAGTAAACGTCAGTCAGCTCTTAGAGTGGCATCAACCCACCGCTGCATGGACAGCCTCAGGGAGTCAAAGGTTCTCAGAAAGTCCCATGGTCGCTCCATGTACAAAAAGTTTGTTGGGTTCACAGCATGGTACCCTCGGAACCGGGTCCCCTAAATGTGGCTCACTGCTGTTTATTTCTTCAGGATAAATCCCAGCCTACATCAGTTATTGGCAGAAACATCTTTATTTTCAGAAAAAGCATAAATTTGGGAACATACTAATTAATCTCACTCTCACATATAGCCTAGCTTACAAGTTAGAGGTGGCATTGGCTCAGGGGAAAACAAAACCAAAAATCAGTGACATTTGAGTCCACTCACTCAGCTGGATGTTAGCTTAGGGACAGAGTCCAAATTCCTTTGTTGCTTTTGAAAAAACTGACAAATTTTTACAGCTCCAAACATGGTGCTAACATAGCTAAAGAGGCATAGAAGCTGAGTCAAGCAGCAGGCAGCTGAACTGCATTCCCAGGAAGAGCCAACTGCTACCATTTATATAGTGCCTTCTGATTCCATGTGGGTGACTGATACTTGATGACTCTGGAATATGGAAACAGTTTTTAATCATTTAAATAAATTACAATTTTGGATGTATGAACAGAGGCTGCATATGCACTCTGAAACTCACTCAAACGCACTGAAGAGAGAGTTTCAAGGTTCTGTCTGAATGGATTTAGGGGGAATGTGATTGTACAACTCTCTACATTCTTCCCACCGTCCTATTGATGGTGCTGGCCGGGGGCAAGACCTGAAGAAGCAAGTGGTTATAGCTCTGGTGCATCAAACTGGCAAATTCATGCGACCAGTGGCCAGCCACTCAACTCCATGCCAAAGTGATGCACATAGGGACATTTGTCTTGCAATACTTAACAGTTACCATCTGTCTCATAACAAAGTCTGATGCAGACCGATAGCGGTGTGACTGAAACTGCCTTATTTTCAAGAGAACAAATTTAAGGACCTGGCATTGCAGAATCTGACAAAGTACCACAGGCTCTTTGGAACTTAATATTCTGACCATCCTGGTATTAGCTGAAACTCTATTCCCAGGCCTATGAATATACACCGAGAGCTGTATACAGTTATTCCCAGTATGCAACCAGTACCAGTGTGCAGAAAAAAGCCTCACCATCAGCAACCTTGAAGATTTAGGTCCTCTAGCGCACTGCTGCATCATTTACTTTCAACATCTGACCCATAACCATAGAAACAACGTATGGGTTTCCTTCAGAAGCACAAAGAAGCTTGAGAAGTACCTAGCTTTGTAACCTGGGGGAAATTTAGGGATTTTGTTGTGTTTTTGTTTGTTTGTTTGTTTTGTTTTGTTTTTTTTTTCTTAACTGTTCTAGGTATCTCTGAATAAGGCTTTGAAAATGATCTTAGGTACAGCGGAGTAAAACATCTCGCAAATCTTCTTTAAGGCTTTCCAAAAAATCTAGGCAGCTCTCAAATATTACAGAATTTCTCTGATATCTGTAACAATCAGCTTACACATTACACCAGTTTCCCAAGCTGCATGTTATAGCTCTGAAGAGAATTCTGTCAGAAGCATGGACACTTCACCGTGGTGTTTGAAATAGACTAATTTGGAAATGCACATGAATGACAGAGTGCCCTTGAGTGAATAAATAACTTAGGAAATTGATGTCACTGGCATGTGACACTGTTCACTGTGACACTATCAATGGGATATCGTCTTTGCAATAGTGGGAATAGCCATTGTTGTGTTTCCAGAGAGACAAACAAACTACATTGTTGTCAGCACTGAGGCATGTTGTTTTATTCCTTCGGTAGGTACAAGTCTCACTCATTAGGACTGGCCACAGCACTGGGAATAGATGCTGAAGAGATTCAATTTACTGGCTAGTAGCACATAAACATTAGCAAGATATAGGTATGAAAAAAATTGGCTATAAGTCCTAACTTTTTCCCTGTTTTATCTTCTTTTACAATGAATAGGTTGAGAAGGAGGTCATGCACTTGCAGGACAGCCCAGGGTGCCGGCATGGTTGCTGACAGGAGACACTGGTGGAATGCCACACCGATGTGGCATGGCAGAAACATGTGGAAGCTGGCATAGAAGGAAACACATGCCTTGGGATTGTTTTCTAGCAGAGAAGGTGAGGCTATACCCCTAAGTTTATTGAACAACTGAAACCATAAAATGCTTTAGAGAGCTTTTTCATACTTTTTCTTGAAAGCTGGATTGAAGTATTGAAAACATTGGAAACGCGTGTTTGCTGGGGCCACCAAGTCCATCTGAGTAGAGGGATGTAACGAAGCTGCTGAAGGAATATCGAGCATAAGGCCAAAAGTGACTCTGAGGAGTTTAAGATTCTGACCCAAGTGGTTCAGAGAGCACAGAGCCTACCTCTCAGAAAAAAAATGACATATTTCCTTTTGGTCAACAGAAAGACACGTAGCTAGATGTTCTCTGCTTCACTGAGTAGGAGGAAAAAAGTTCTTTAGGGCACTTGCTTGCACTTCCTGGGAGCACTATTCCAGAAACAGTTTTTGGAGAAAGGTGTTTGTGGCACAAGTGAATTTAAGCACACAATAAGCAGAACAGAGAACATTTCTAGTTGATGGCATGATGGATTCCATAAAACAATGATAGGTCCTGCAAAGTTGCATCAACACCAAAAAATTGAGAGCGTGCTTGACATGACTACCCTGATAACTTTGCCATTACCTCTCTCCTAGTTATGCATATTCAATACATTTTGAGGCCTGGTCTCAAGCCAAACCTTTCTTCCTGCTATGCCTCAATCAAATCAATTATACAGAAGTAATCCAGAAATGTTCACAAGTGAGGAAAAGATTGAATTAATTAATTATATGCCCATTTATATAGAATGATAGGAAAGTGAGGAGGAAATCAGTAAATGACCGAACACTGAAGAGCTAATGTGTGATGGACTTTGTAGATTACATACAATAAGTAACGTTTAGGGAAAGGTACTACTTTGAAAATACGTACAAACCTAATTTTAAAAGCGTGAAACCAGATGCAGTGAGACAGTTATATGTTTACAAGATTACAGCTTATATTCTTTTAAAAATGCAATTCTGCCTGCAAGTATTTTTCATAGATAACTTTGTAATTTTACAGACGATTTTTGGATTAAGCATGACATGACCCTGTGGACACATATGTTTAACATAAAGCCAAGCTTTGGCTAATTACTCACATAACAAATCGTAAAAATTTAAAACACATCTAAGCCTTCAGCATATATTGCTTCTTATAAACAAGCACTAATCCGTTCATTTTTTCAAAATTAAATTCTCAAACTTGTCAGCATATTAGAATACTAAAAAGCACAATCACTTTAGATTAACAGATCAAGTTAATCATAATTGAAGAATAAAAATAGGGATGAAGTTACAATATAGGCTGATTGAAGTTGAAATATAGGCTGATACTGGGAAAGTGTTGTACTTCCCTAATGTACAAAAGACTGTGGGACACAAATGTTCAACACAAATTTTGCATCATATTATTCTTAGTGTTACCCCTCATTTAAAAGTCATTCCAATCAACACATTATTAAAAGTAAACAAACACATACTCTAGTCTGAAACCAAGCTTCTTTAAAGTATCTAACAACAGTATGTAGGCTTTTCTGAAAAATGTTGCACAACCACAAAACCCCAAAAGCTTACGATTAGATAGTGAGAGGTAGTGTGGAAAAAAAACAAAGAGTCATTATGATTTTCTGAGGTATGTATTATAAAAACATTATCTTGAGGTCCCAAGAGTATCTCTAGGAAAGCTTCCCAAGAATCGTAACATGTTTTTCCCCTTATCTGCCAGTCCTACAAATTCAACTTGAAGTGTGTCAGCTATGTTCTTCCAAGTTCACGTGGCATCACTAGTAATAAATCTTGTGCAATGAGAATTTCACAGTTCTTCTGAGGATGAATAAATGACAGAATATAGCGCTTTCTAACTGCTAAGTTAGATACACAGCAATAGCAGAATTGTTAGAATGAAAATAAACTATTAAGAAATTGAGCATAAACCAAGAGCACCTATTCTGAGGATGAAGAATGTGGCAACTTATGTATGCAATTCCAGAAAAACAAGAACGAAAGTATGCTGTTTGTTGCCAATGCTGTGTTGTTTAAAATCCGAGTTACAAAATTCTATCAAGTTAGACTTGAAATCCAGCACTTGAGTTAGAAAGATAAAACTTCAAAGACACCTTCTTGCGGTTCTAACCTCAGCACTCTAAAGTCAAAATAAACACTGATAAAAATCATGCAAATATGGCCTGGTCAGCAATACTTGTCCTGTCTGCAAGCTATCTGGTTTAGATACTTTAAAGTCACAAGCCCTATTAAAAGATTCAGACTTTTTTCCTTCCAGATCAATGTATGCTGCTAGACAGGCGCAGTCTTAATTAAAATTACAGAAGGAAGCTGAGAAGCAGTAAAATACTGTCTTCACAAATCTGAGTTTAGTTTGTTGGCAGAACTCTAAAACAATACATTATTTATGAACTGCATGGAGTTACATGTATGCATATTTTATAGATTTAATATAATGGATCCAATCATTTGGAGGGATTGCAAGAGCTCAGATTAAAGCAAGATGTCACATATCATATTAGATGTAAAGCCAAAATCTAATGAGACAAGTAAAGGTCAGAGCAGCACACTCCAGTTTCAATTTGATACCCCCACTCTCCTCTCTGCTCTTAAGCATGCATCATAACTTTAACTTTAAACAGAAAGCAAAACCAAAAGTTAGGATAAAAGGATTATCCCAATGCCAAGATCACTAAAGCAAGCAGGAAAGTTAAACTTTAGTTTCTATTCCAGAAACTGAATAATTGCAATTCAGTTCATTGCCTCTAGTCCTCATTTTCCAAAGTACTATGACACAATTTCTAGTGACAGACACCTGATTAATTACAGCTTGATCCAGCAAAGTTTGAACTTACTAACACTCCCTACTGCTTGGTTAGGAAAAAAATAAATCCCAACAACTGTCCCCCATCGTAACATAGCACCTCTAGAAGTACATTACCTGCACTTGTACCAATTCCAACTGTTTTCTCTATTGTGCTGCACTCAGGAAAACCCTCTATCATTATTCCTCTTCCCTGCTCTCCATTCTTTATGGTCTGTCTCTATTTTCGCATTTGGTACTAAAGTCTTAAACAAAAATATATTTATTTCAATAAGACTTTTCCTTAAGGTCTTAGAAGTACTCAATCGGGCCTAGTTAGCCATCTTTTCTCTTCCAGGTAAACAAATCTACACCCAGGAAAGATGAGAGTGGACAAGGAAAAGCAGATTGGTAAGGAAGAAACAAGGATGGGACAGTGAGGGACTCAGAATCAGAGCAACACTGGGATTTTTATACTATTTTTCTTTCCAGATTACTTATTTCCTATCCTCTCCAACAGCTTTGTCTTTTCTCCTCACACAATTTTGTCTCCACTTTCTTCACCTTTCTGTTACTATTTCTCTCCTAATATGAATTAGTATTTCCAAGACATAATTTGCTGTTAATTTAAATTCATTAAGGAATGACTAAACTGTGATCTCATTTATTTTATCTTTTCCATTTTTATGCCTGTTACTGTCATTTCTGGAATACATCAATCACTTCCCCTCCCCATTCATAACATGAGTGAGGTCAAGTCAAAATAATTTTTACTTCTTCCCTCTTCCTAAGAACAGTATACGTTCAAACAACGTTAATATCCAAGAGAACTTAAACAGAAACATCCTAAGTCACTGACTTCAGTACTGCTCTTCATTACTTTTATATTGCTCTTGGTACTCCATTTCACTATTTTCAGGCATTTTAAAAAAATATTATTGTACTTATAAAGACTTATATAATACACTTTTGAAAATTAAGTGTGATATTTCCAGGTTTCTGCCCCTTTATCATTGATCTTCCATCCATTCAATTTTTAATCCAACAGTTTTCTGTAGTTCTTTTGCAACAGAGTAATTTTTCATTTGGTCCTTCTTTTCTTTTTACAGAGCTTTCCCTATAACATATGTGTTGACTCTGCTTCCACATTTCATTTTGCAAAAATCTGTCTTATCCATCATACATTAGAAGCATTTCTTCAAAAAAATCCTTTCTGTTGTCCCTGATACATACAGACCTTTTTCTGACCCTGCTCAGATACCCTGTCCACATGATGTCTACTTTGGGCAGTCAACATTCAGCTTTTTGATGCTCACAATGCTCTCCAACCATCACGCCCTCCTGCAGCATGCCACACACTCTACTTCTGCTTGGCTGCAAGACAATATTGAAAAGATACCAAGATTCCCTTTAGTACCTTACCTGCCAAATTTTTCCTTCAAGACTGTACTTCAGATCTTTCCTTTCTGTCAACATGCTAGAAAAAAAAAAATCTAATTCTACTCCTCACAGCTTGACTGCAATTTTGGCTAATTCTTTGTAAACTTCTAAAATCTTAATTTCCATTATGGTTGATGCTGTTTTAAATTTTAGTTCCAAACCTCATGATTTAAGCTTCATTTTCTTCCCAGCTTTCTTCATAATTCACATCTTCTTTCTATTGCCTCTTTCTGTGATTACCATCTCAAATTTCTCACACATGATAAATTGATAAATACAATATTTCTAAGACTTTCTTTTTTTTTTTTTTTTTTTTTTTGGTAAAGAAGTTGGCTAATCCTTTTCAGGAACAGAAATATAGTCTTTCTTGAGTAGATCTCACTAACTTTAGAGATATGAAATAAATATCCAAAATATATGAGCATGTACAACAAAAGCGATGATCGTCGTATACCACGTAAGCAAGCATATGACAGTTCCATTTTTCCTTTTTAAACACATTATATACTGTAAGTTTCCCCGCCCACTTTGCCTTTGGGTATTCTTTTCAGCATAGCGTTGCTCTTCTGACCCTTAAAGAAGTAGGGTATTTGAAATAATTCAATGACCCTATTTATGAGTTTTCTGAAATTCTCTCCCCCCCCTTAATAAGACAGTCCTCCCACTCAAAAATGAACTTTTAAAGAAGCAATTACCAGACTTCAGAGGCCATTTGTACGTTTCCAGCCATTCTACTCAGACAGTTGTACACTGCAGTCAGGCTTCCAAGGATGCCTTTCATTAACATGCCATTATTTCCCACCAACTTTTAAACAATTGAAACAAACTTTTTTAGTTTATATTGCTCAGTTTTTAGCATACTTTTTCAAGCTTTTCCCATAAAGTAACACAAATTGAGAAATTAACAAGGGTTGTATTCTTAGAATTTCTTCCCCACACGTCTTCTCACAGAGAATGCACATTCACTCAGAGTGTGACTGCCTCGGATCTCTGAATTTATTTATTGGTCCTTCGCTTCTCAACCACCAGTCAGGCTTCCTGAATTCGTCTGTGCTCTCTCCCATTATGTTCAATAAATAAATATATATTTAAGTTATTCAGGTCTAAGATTACTTACACACTCATTCTCTCCAATATGCCAGTGAATATTGCTGCAAAAATTCTTCCAGAACTTCTAGTTTAATTTTTGGTTTACATTTAAACTATTTTTTTCTATTCTCACATTTTTTTCTTTTGCTAAAGCTTACAGAATAACAGCTTCTTTTGAGATTTCCAGAATTCTCTTTTCTCTCTCTCTCACCCTCCCATCCCTCTTTTTAAAGCCTCTTAGTGATGTTATGGTATTCATGCACAACTGTTTGAAGTTTCAATCTTATCTGAAACAAAACCTAGGAGATGACAACCCTTCTGGAGACAAATACAATTCCAGATGGCAACTGGAGCTGAACGAGACTCCCAACCCAGAGCCAAGGTAAAGGGAAAAGTTCACTGACAAAACCCGATCAGTATAAGAAAGGAGCACTGACACAGAACCCCCTACATTTCATTTATTTAAATTTCATTTTTTCCATTGGCTCCATATAGGTTCTGTGTACGTCATAGAATAATTATTAAACACCACCTGGACTGATAGATTAAGAGATAGTTAAGTATGAGACATAGTTCACTAATAAATTGGCTGATGACAAAGAGGTCTCTTAAAGGATAGATGGAAATAAAATCCTGGGCTCTTCAAAGTTTAGAAACTCTGAGTCTACCATATGCATTTGCTTCTAAACCTCCTCAAACTAGATGTAGGAATGGAAGCAGAACTTCATGCCTCTGAAGTAATGAACAGTTGCAGAACTCCCTCCAAAAAGTTGACCTCTGACCTCTAATCACCTGTCATGGAAGAGAACAGCAGCTTTCCACCTCTATGCCATCCCCATACGTCAAGCAACAGTCATACTGACACAGAATGAATCCAATAACTTAAGCTCTCCCTATGAAAAGGTTTTTTTAAAGTATCAGAAACAAAAAATTGGCTTGACCACATAGTAAAAAAACACCCCCGAAAGATCTAAAAGATGTCTGTATGTAAAAAACAATCATTTCAGAAATATAATGTGATATACAATAAAACACATGCAACTTAGATTTCTCTCTGTTGTGAAATATTTTTATCACAAATATTTTTAAGACGTTTGGGGTTTCAGAAAATGAAGAACTTAGTAAAGAAGCAGTAACTATTTTGTACAAGGAACAGCAATTACTACTATGATGAATTTTTGCTTTTTATTGGCAGGGGCAACCTTTGTTAATTTTTTTTTTTTCTCAAATGTGCATTTAATGCTATCTGGCAGTAAGTTTTAATTATATAGGAAGTCTGGAAATTAAAAAAACAAGACTGTTAACAAAAAGGTTATAAATACAGTTTGTATATTTTTATCTACAGGATTTGTGCATCTATCACAATCTAAAAATACACACACAGATATATGCTTAAGAGTACTGAGACAAAAAATACTTCAGTTATAGAAAAGCTAATACACCTGAAACCCAATTCATCATTACTGGTCTTCATTGTACCCATAGCCAGAAAAATTATCCTTGTATAAAAAACAAACAAACAAAAAAAAAAAAACAAAACACACAAACCACGTTTTGCATTTTAATCTTTTAGGGAAAAACTTTCAAGTTCTTACAGGATAAACTTGGTTATAATGACAGAACAATGTAGGCCAGGAGGGATCTCTGCAGATCTCTAGTCACCACAAGTCTCCAACCCACCACTCAAAACAGGGCTAGCCTCAAATTTATATCTCTTTGCCCAAGAACTCATCCTGGTAAGTTATGAAAGTCTCCAAGCACAAGAGATTCAACAACTACTCTGCTTATCCATTTTCACTGTGACTTTTTTCTCCTCATTGGAAGATTCCTAACTAAAGCTAGGGACCTTGTTCTTGCCTCTTAGCCTTCCACTGTACACCTTTGACAAAAGCCTGGCAACCCTCCCTATCACTCTTTGGTACATTGTAGTTGTAACTATAACCTTAACAAAGTGTAAGAAAAGAATAAAGAGCACAATTTCAAAATATGTCAAAAAATACAAGCATAATCTGAGCAACAGAGTCACAAGCACCCACTCAGTAGTGCTTATGATGAGTGTAGACAACACAGAGCATCAAGCTGATTCAAATTCAACACTTCAAATTATCAATAATTCTTTTTTAAGGAAGAACAAACCTGGGCCACTTTAACGGAATTTTGAGTAGAACCACCAGCATGATATTCTACTTTGAACTTTTTCACAAGTTCTTCAAATCTGTTAAAAAAAAAAAAAAAAAAGAGGCGGAGAAGACAAAAGTTAAACTCAATTTTTTTGTTTGTTTTCAGGAGAAGACATGAAGATTAGAAGTAGGTGACATCATGTTATTTGAAAACAAGAAATTCAGATACATTAGCTGTTACACATGGTGCAAGCTGGAAACTACTATTAGGATTCTGTCCAAATTACAAAGCAAAGTGTGACATCAACTTGAATACTTTACCTTAAAGTTGCAAGTGGAGTAAACAACTAAAAAAAAACCCATTATCGGAAGCAGAAGCTCGATTGCAATGAACTGTTAGATTGATAAAATATATGCTTGAAGAAAAATCATATAAACGAAGACATTCAGATCTTTATTCCATCTCATTAAAGCTAGAAACAGAATGTAAAATAAAGTGAGAAGATTAAGATCTGGTGTCTATTTCAAAATTAACTTGACTCAAACAGTGCTATGTTTTAAGATTTCATACGGAATAGTACATTTTGACAGGTGAAGCACTTTTATGAACAAATCTACTAGTGTGTGAGAAAATCTGATAATAGGAAAGCCAAGTGTCTCCAGATGAGCTTTCAAATCCTTCAAGTCATACTACTATGAAAACATAGCATTCTCTAGTAACATTCAGTAGTATATTAGGTTTGAACATTAAAACAAATATTTAAACTTTTAACGGAAATATCAACCCTCATATTTCAGATCAAACTTTAGGGTTAAGACGGAGTTCTATCAGACACTCTTCCGTGTCCAGGGTATGTTTTGCATCCTTGGTAACAGTACACCACAGCTTAAGAACCAACCTTCTCTCTAGTGACAGGCTGTAGAAGAGGAAATGACCCAGAAAAGGGAATGGGAACAAGCGAGTTGTGGAGACTGCAGGGAGGAAGGCTCTGCACCAATACTGTACCATGCCTTTAAGTTCTAAGCACACTCTAAATGAGTGGATTAAACAGCAGGATTAACAACCTCAGAAGACATTAGACTCGGAAGGAAGTACTCCTGTGGGCAAGTTAAAATGTTTACTGTAAAATTTGTTTGCACATTTGAGGTTCAAAATGACCTCCGGGTCAACCCTAATTAATAGCACAGATTTGCTCTTAAAGTCTATTAACTTTGGTGTCTACCTTTAACAAATTAAGCTTGTCCAGTTAGATGTATTTCAACATATTTTATTGTATTCACCTTTAGCATCTTTTATAAGTGACCCATCTTTATTTCAGACACAGTGAAAAACGAACTCGACCTGCAAACCCTACCCTTCCTCTCCCCGTCACAACCCTAATCTCCTTACAGCATGTGAACAATGGCTTTGGAGATAGATTTGTCAAATAATGACTTGTTTGTTTAAAAGGTTTTGATTTTCAACACCATATTACTAATAAGACCATTTTTATTTCTACAGTACTTTCCATTCAAAATTTTTGAATAATGAGCTACTCACCGTAGTAAACTACCGATGGGCAGACAATTAGAAAGAACCAAAACCTAAATTATTACATATGCTTTTCAGTTATCCACACTACTAATTATCCAGCAATTCTATGTCAAACAATTGAAACCTCAAATGATAGCAAGTAGCTGAGAGCGGGGGGGAGGGGGTTGGGGGGGAGTGGAAGAAAAAACAACAACAGAACACAACAGGTCTCCTAACAATTGCTTCTCAAGCAAAGACGTACAAACCGTCATGAACCAATCAAGTATTTCTGCAATATTTTTTCTTTAATTTAATTGACATTTCACCTTTTCAATCTATTTGAGTGCATACTGCCCAAATCACATGATTATTTTTGTATTCTTGTATATCTACAAGCATGCCAATTGATATTTTAATTCTTTACCTCCAGGCATCTAACGTTTCTATGTTTGTATTATTTAATGGCATGTTAAACCTTATTACCTTAGCATACTGTAGTTGATCACCTAGGTTAGCAGCTCTAAATCTAGATGAGTATGTATTTAAATGCTTGTCTTGTAGTTCGAATGACTAAAATAGGTAGTATCTGAATTTGGAAAAAAAAAAAAAATGGAAACAGCCTTAAAAAACTGTCTTTATTAAAAAGATTTCAAAGTGACAGCTATGTAATCTAAGAAATAATCTGAACAAATTATTTTACAGTTACTTAATAAGACAAACAATGGCAACCACCTTTCACTATTTCAGACTGAATATTAAAAGACCTAGCTCCTTTTCTTCGAATTAAGATAGCAAACTCAACACCTCTCAAAGTCTGTTATATAAAATAAAACACGAGTCCATATAAACACAAGAAAAGTAATGATTGCTGGTCATTTTCCCTGACACATCAAAAGGATGATATAAATTGTGTTATTTTAAGCCACAAGAGCCTAATAACCAAGTTGTATCAAGAATGACCTCAAAATTAAGAATGCCAATAGCTTTTTATCTTAAGAAAATGAACAGTGAGATGGACATTTTTCAAAATGTCAGCAGATGGCACAGGCAGCGTGGGAACACTGACTTTGTCACTGTCTGCTGTGTGTCTGACCTGCAAAGCGAAGACTGTCATTCCAGCATGCCTCAGAAACGTGGTATTTGCTTGTACAAAACTCCCCATTTTAAGGAAGTAAGTTCAACTGTAGAAACTGCTCTGAGGCCTGGGAACGCTAAACAGAGCTTCTGTGTGTGCTCCAGGACTAAGCTGTTATCACACTTAGGATAATTCAGGAAAATTAGAACCTTATGAGCAAGACTGAATAATATTTTTGTTTCACATTCTGCAATTGTTGGTCTTTCTGAGTATTTCTTAAGGCTCTGCTATATCTGAGAACTGTGACCCTTCTCCTGACCTAGCAACATACCATTACCTTAAATAACAGAATAATAAATCCCACAATCAGCACCGCATAGAGGGGCCCCTATTTTTGGTACCATGAATTTGTTCGCCATATTACAGTGTAGTTTAACAAAAACAAGTGTGCATTTGCAGCAGCATATGTTTTCCCCTGTGATACCGCTGATCAACTCTAGCACTGACCAGAGGATATGTTAATGTTTTGCTCAATTATACTAACGGCAATAGCACTTCTGTCAGTTGCTTTTTTTTTTTCTCCCCTTTTTTCAAAAGAATTGACTCCTAATTGAACTTGATACTGAAAGGTGAGCCTCTTCATTAGCTTCATTTTTGACAGAATTAATAGTTATTAAAAAAAAAAGTATAAGAAGGTAACGGAAGAAGCTATTTCATAAAAGAATACAAATAAGAATGAGAACAACATTTTTTAGACTTTTTTTTTTATAAACAAAATACACCTCCTTACATTACAAAGGGTGGAAGCTTACCTTCAAAAGGCACAGAATCCTCTTACACATGCCATACCATTACCTCAAACTGGAGACAGCTACCAGAATTCCCCTCAGTATCACTGCTGACAATTTCACCACCCTGTTTGTCACTCAAAGCATTCATAACCTGAGCATCACTATTCATCTTCTCTGTGTCCCCTTCCCAAACTCTGTTTAAACCTTAAACTATTCCTTCATAGCATGTCTTAAAAAGCAAGATTTCCTGTACTATACACACAAATGCACTCATCTTAATATCTAATCCCTTCAGACAGCTGCAAAGATCATCTGTGGGGGCTATCCTTCTGACCAGCTCGCCTCTCTCCGCACCCCTCTTCCAGCCCCTTCGCACTCTCTTCCAGCAGAAGCCATTTCTCCACATTTTCAAGGCCCTACAAAGCATTACGGCATGGAACGTACCATCCTTCATTCGGTACGTTCAGATTTACAACAGCCTCCAGGCAAAGCAGTCCACAGAAATACCTCTTCTCACTAACCCACGGTATTGTCCAATGCCTAGTTGCTAGCGTTTTCTATGAATATTAGCAAATCTACTTTAAATCTTCCTTCAGACTTTCACCATAATGCCTAAAAAAAAAAAAAAAAAAAAAAAAAAAAAAAAAAAAAAAGTCATCAGCGAGGCTGTGTGATTTCCCGAGGCTATTCTCCAGCCTAATGACTGGCAATCCTCTCCTGGATCAATAGCCATCTCTCATAACTCGCTTTACACACAAAATCTGAGGCTTTTTTGGGCTGCGACTAGCTTCTTGTCCTGTGTTACACAGCAACAAATACAGTCATGTTTGGCTCACCATGGTTTCAAAACCAAACTGACAACAAAAATAAGCACATAAAACATTCCCTACAACTGAAGGCAGACAACATAAGGCAATGGAGCTGCAGCAAGGAAAATTAAAGTAATTCAAGCAATGATGTGAAGTTTCTGGACACAACTTATATTAGGCTACAAAGAAACTTTCTGAAGAGCAAAATGGCCATAGAATACCAACATTTAACTGTCTTCTACAGAGAGAGCACCAGGAAAAAACACTTCTGATGCATATGTCAGAAGGTACTTATCCGCAAGAAGTAGAGAAATGTAATCTCTTGTTTTTCAGCAGGGTGTGTTGCCCTGGATATCTCTTGATGTATCTGCTTATTACCTCAGATGTACTCAATAGCCTACATCAGCAGGGAGCTACACTTTTAAAAAAAATCAGCTGCCAAAAACAGCTAGAGAAGAGAGAAAAAATAATTTTTGCCCTTTTTGCTTTGTATGCCAGATAATGACAGCCTGAATGTAAGACAAAAATCTGGTTATTTTGTATAATAATACTACAACATTTCCAGTGGATTGTACATTTTAGTTTAGTGTTACAAGAACCTTCAAAACCACTAAGACGGAAACCTCTTAAATAATCCAGAAAAGGCTTTGAGTTGCACATAAGTCTGTAAGTTCTTGGAGGTAAACTGGGGCTGGGGAGGCAGCCCTTGCTGATCCCTCTAGAGAGGATTTGGTATGTTTTCAAGCTATTGGATGAATTTTAATTAGATTTTAATTAAAAATCATAATTAATGGTGATTCTGACACCTTTCCCAGATATTTATTTTTAGTTGCAAGAAGTAGTCATATTAAAACATGGCAATAGCTTACATGTTCAGCTGTGAGGAGAACCAGACCAATACACTGACAGTTGGATGTTTGATCCTTTTAAGTGCATTTTTTTAAATCTGCTTAAATCTTCAAATTAAGTAACCTGTGTCAGAATGTCTATGAAATCACTCCATAAATTAAAGAAAAAAAAAAAAAAGATGTGAGAGAGTAAGCATCATATTATACAACCTGTTTTAATAATCCTAAAAGCTCAGTAAAACTACAAAAACAGGGTTTTTTTATTTATTTATTTCCATTTTTAAGAAATACTATTTCCATTTTTTTAAGAAAGCCCTCAAGGAATAAATCAACACAAACAACTAAACAATGCCAAACCTGCATCCTGATTGTTTTGCAGGGCATGGCAGAAGTAGTTAGGCATACATCTGGACAAGCCTGTCGTCTGTCACATTCTCAGTTTCATCACAGCCTGGGCCAACGCCAGAGCGATGCAGGCAGCCACACCGCCGGGCAGATGGGGCACATGTTGTGGAAAGACAACCTTCCCTGGTCAGTGTTAGCAGGCAAGCTGAAGCCCTCATAATTTGATTGTAAGTAAAAATCTAATTCAGATTTAAGGAAAAGATCTAGTCTCGAGATTCAAACATTATAATAAAACCAAAAGGTATTATTTTGAAACAGAAGTAAAAGGGAGAATACTGTAGAACAAATACTGTGGGTAAAAAAGAAAAGTAATTCATATTTCTAACTCTATAGGATGTACCTAATTTCTCTAAATCGTGCAACTCTGTTCAAAGCTCAAACCCTCGAAAGGATAGTTATATTTATGAACTATTTCATCCCTAGTCTTTGACGTATAACCAATTAAGATTGAGATGCGGATATAATTGGTTGTTCTTACTTAAAATTGTACCTGAAAGAGCAAAAATATTGCCTTTTAGAAATGAGGTACAATCGCAGAGGTATATGAGAAAACTGTGTAACAGCTGCTTGGCAATGACTGACTCTACCCAGAGCTAGTTCTTCTCCTTATTAGCTTGGCACAGAATTAAAGAGCTTGCGAACGGGTAGGGGAGTAGAGGGGAAGACTGAAACGTGCTACAGAGGAAGTAGTGGAGACAGGTTAGCACCACCATGGACATATAACACAACAGAAAGCTAAATGTGTTAGGAATATGATTGCTACAATTGAATGTAGCAGATCATCGTATTTTTCTCCTTTATTTACAAAAGTTCAGAAAACAGTGACTCTTCATGGAAGTATTTACTGCTGCAAACTAGAATTTCACATAAAGTATTTTCCTAATCACCTCATCCAAACAAACAGCAAATGAAAAAAGCCAGTAATTCCAACCAGGTTAGGATTATGAGTACCAAATGTTAATATATGAAAGAAGAAAAAAAATGCATAGGCAAATTGCAAGATTCATAGCTTTGAAATATTCTACCACAAATGTTAGTGAGGTTGAAAAAAATGCACTTAAATGTCAGTTTGATAAAAGCCAAAAGAACATTTTCCACATGTGTTTGCATTTAGGCGTATTGAAACAAGATGGAAAAAGTAACAGTCATTCAAATGTAAGGTTAAAACATCAGCTCTTAAGGATCATGATTTAAGGACATTTCTCAAAGTACTTCCCCCCCCCCCCCCCCCCCCCCTTTTCTCAGCAAAGTCAGGCAAATTTATGCGAGTGTTCTGGAAAAGCCCCCCTTGTTCCAGATTATCTAGATATCTTCCTCCTCGACATTATCTCAAAAATGTACATGATTACACTCAAGCATCAGCCACCACAAGTTTTACTGTCGATATTTTGAAATGCTGTAGAAAAGTGAAAAGTAAAAACTATACCACTAGATTATTAAAAGATTACATTTCTGATTCTAACTGTCACTAAACACTACAACTACATACACACGTTACATATGCACAGAGTACCTTCATGAACCTTAAAATGTGTATTATATGATTATTATAGTATAAGTCAACTAAAATTTCTCTCCCTCTATTAAATTTCTAATCAAAACATTTAAAAAAGTTTTATCTGAGGACAAGTAATCAGAAATACTATTAGAGAATTTCCATCAGTTCAGTAACTCACTACAAGTTTATGGGGTTTTCCCCCCAATGTCTTTTTGGAAGAAGATCTTCCAAATGATCAGCCAAGACTCAAAAATCTTGTGGATACATCCAGGGATTTGCACCATAGCATTTGCTGCAAAACACTGTAGACAGAAATAGCTCCCTGCCCTAATGCATAGCCACTCAGGGTCAAAAGACATTGCAGGCAGGGAAAAATATGTAGCATTTACCTTCTTCATCCTTGGATGTGCCGAAGTATGTTCTGGAGCACTAAGGAACGAGGTCATTTCCTTTGTTATTTCTCAGCAGTATTACAAAAACATTTACAGTTGCTCCTGATGTTCCCAGTATACATTTGGCAGCTTGTATACAAGAATACTACTTCCAAAAAAACTGTGTCATTTTCTGCTTGCTTCTCATAAGCAGTATGGGAAGAATACATGCTTTCTGAGACCTACCAGTAAATTCTTCATGTCCAAATTTCCTTGCTAACTGACCAATGAAAGGGCAAGTTGTTTTTAATATTAGAAAGTAGTATACTTCTTAATCCCTTTAACATCAGTAACTTTGTCTGTCCTACAATAAAAATGCAGGAAAGCAAATAACACTGACTGGTTCTGAAAATAAGACTAGATTTACAAAATTAAAAGCAAATTAGGGATCATAATCCTAATTATGCAACAATCATATGAGACTGCAGTAGATGCTTCCCATTTGGCACAGTAGAGACCAGGTGTTAACTGTCAATAAACCTTTAGTGAATGCTAATTGAAACTGCTGTTTCACAAGCATCAGCTTACTCCAGCTCACATCAAAGTGAAAATTTGTTTAACTTGATAGAATATTTGCCAAGAATATTTTAATATTAAAAGTATTCAGTCATCAAGAGATCTTAGAGTTTATCTTTGCTACAATTTAGATTACCTAAAGCTGTAGTGCAAATCATATTAAGCTGCCTGTAAAGAGCTAACAAAATAAGAGACGTGCACACTCTCACCTCGCAGAGAATATTTTACTATATTAACTTTACAATTTGTACTTTTATCTACAAATACACCAAAACAGTAAAAAATAAGTTAACCAAGTTGCAAAGTCCAGGTTCTAATTCAGTTGATAAAATATCAGAAAGTTTTGCAGAGCTGTTCCAAAACCGAATTATAAACTAATTGTTTCCATACATCACTCAGATTAAAAAGCATTTTATCTGAGTAATGCTCTCTATTAACACAAAGTCCGAAACAATGGTGACAGTTATTAACCACAATCTAAATAACTTTTTTGCTCCTTATAGTAACATAAATGGTTCATGTCAATTCAACTACACTGCTAAAACATCTCTTTTTTTTACCCCTTGTGCTATTTTAAATTATTTTAAATCAGTAACCAGTCAGTAAATTTAAACCAAGAAAACATTAAAAATACATCAGGATATTTAAGTGGACCAGGACGACAGTGTATGTCCACTCTAAGCTCCTATTAACATGCAGCAAACTGTAGTAATTTTCCTCATGAACAAATAACAAGTGCAGAAAACCCTGCTTTGGGCACAACCATCAGTAAATACCAAGTAAGATTTGTTTTAGTTCTCTTTAACCTCCCTGTTTCTCAATCCAGCTCCGTCTTGAATATCCCTTAAGATAGTCACCTACTGATAGTGGGTAATAATGTGAATTTCTGTAGCTCAAAACCACAGGCAATACTACCACAAGCACACATGAATACTCCCAAATCTATTTCCTTTCTGTAAGTTTTTGATAAGTATGTAATCAACATGTCTACATCTTTATTTTCATTAGGTGGCACTGGAAACTACAGAAGGAATCAACTATTTATTATCAACATCTTAGGATACTCAGAGGGGGGGTGGAGATTGAAGAAAGAAGGAACGTTCCTTTCACATCTGGAATAGACAAAAACCTGGCTCTCCTTCAAGCAGAAGAAATTATGTTGGTGGGATGACATCCAAGGACTGGATGCATAGAACACACTGCTACCTGAGAAGATGCATCAGTTGCCTACTAGGGAGACAACTACAGGACAACCTATAGAATCAGCATAGTGTACTCAAATTAGCCATAAAGAAGTGAGATCAGGATTTGGAAGCAGTCTAGCCACAGCAGCCTGATGTTTAGGAAAAGTTCTTTCTGCTAAAACACAGGGTAAGTTTTCTCATGCAAACTTCTATGCTACTGCAGTCAAATTGATTCTGAGACTTACACCAACCTATTGTTCTAACAATGCAAAAATATCTACCTGAATGAGGTAAAATAAAATTTTCTCTTTTATCTCCATACTCCATTGATAACTGAAAAAAAAAAAAAAAAGCAAATCCAAACTGCTAAATAACCAATGGAGACTAAAAATTATTAGCGCCAAAGAAAACATCCTCTTGCCACCAAAACAGAAAGGCTTCTTCAGACTTGTAATATACTTTACAAGAGGAAGATGTGTAAACAAAAGAAAGTAAACATATAGATTGATCATGGTATTAGAAATACCAAAGATGACAAAAAGATCTGACACTGATGCTATTCTTTAAATAATTTCCTTTACAGAACAGGGTGTGGGTTTTTTTATTTTTTCTGCCCCCACCCCTCCTATCCCCGGTCTTTCATACAGTTCTCCCTAAATATTTGCATAGGTTTTGTTTTGTTTTGTTTTTTGTTTTGTTTGTTTCTTAAATGAATTGTTCGCACTACCAAATTCTGGAATTTCAATAATAGAAAAACAAAGCAACCACATTAACAACGTTGATTAATTACTCTTACATCAGGTTTTTCACTTGAGTAGTGACATTTTCAGCTGCAAAACAAAGTTTACAGCCTTGTATCAGCATGAAACATTCCAATATGGCAGGAAGAGGTCAAAGGAGAGACTATGAATTGCACACAGAAAGAAAAAAAGTATTTAAAATACATTCTTCAGTAGGGACCAAAACAAAGATGCTGGATAATCCTTAAAAATAATACACTGAATGTTGATGAATTTGAGGTTTTCTCAAGCCCTAAGTCTTGCGTCCTTATCTAGTTAGGAATCTCCCCAGATTTCTAGGACTAGATAACATCTTCAGATTTCAGGAAGCGAACCATGTTCTGAATTAGGAAGCAACTATGTATTCTTCTCCATCTGTAAAAGACGACTGTCCCTTCAATTAACCTCCTTTCTCGAAAATGGTTCACTTTATACCATTACCAGGCTCTTCATCAGCCTTCAGTTTTTCAGATTTTCGTATACATCATAATACAATAATAATAAGTGAGTGCATGCTTATTCTTACAGGGAGATGATAAGTCTCCATTTCAACATATTTTCTAGTTGAAGCTTTAGTTACTTGACAGAATATCTCCTGCAGAGATTAGCCTATTAGTATTTGCTACAGACCGCCTCTGAAAGCGAGAATCCCATTTTCTCCAGATGACTCATTAACAAGCACGACAGAATGAAGTGTTCCAGCCTGAAATGCCAACAGCTAAAAATAACTCATCCCACAGCCTATGACAATTCAGTCCATCTCTTCACTCCATAGCCACAATCTCAGAGGGTCACCTTTTGGGGAAAAAAAAATCGCATATGCAATGAACGGGGTGGGGGGGGGGTGGGGAGAACCAACCCCAAAATCACAAGTTACAGAAAAGCTGCAAGGGAACAGTGCTGCATAAATCATTTCAAAAAGCTATGCTCCAAGCAGCGCTAAAAGGCTAATTCCACAGCAGAACAACAATTCATGGATTGAAAAGAAAAATCCAAACATTTGACCCAAATATGACAACACTGAGAGGCTCCCTCTGATAAACCAGTCATTTTGACTTCCCCTGTCTGTATACAGCCTGCCACTACAACACTAACAAGACATATTTAGTGATACTCTGTGTTAGTTTTCATGCTATTATTAAGATGCTTAGGGTCAGCTGTTAAGTTTCACAGAATCACACCAGCTCTTTTGCTGAACAATACTTCTAAAAAGCAGCATTTTGTCACAGGAGCTGTGCATGAAAGAATCTATCTCCCCTCCCAAGAAGGCTGGAATGAAGGAGGAAGAAACTTATCTTCTTACCCTCAGCCCTGCAAAAACTAGGAAAAAAAAATAATCAAAAATCCATCTTTATAAAGTATAGAAATACATTATTGACCAGAAAAGGTGGGAATACAGCAGCTACAGACCACTGAAGGTCAATTTCTATGTCTGGAAAGCTGCTGGAACAAAACACCAGTGCATAAGCACCTGGTAGTTAACTGTTACACAGTGACCATTAATTGGATATAATTTTCTTTACAAACCTCTACGCATTTCCATCTTCAACAAGACAACTGGCCTAGTATGGAACAGAGGAAAAGTAAGCATACTAAATCTCAACTTAAAATGTTCTTGGCATTTTCTCATGTGACATGAGAAATATGAAATAATTAAGTATTCTTAAGGTGTTGCACCAGTAACTGAAAAACATCAACTAAACCTGAAATTATCTATATAGAATCATAGAATGATTTAACTTGGAGAGGACCTTGAGGATCATCGAGTTCCAACCCCCCTGCCATAGGCAGGGACACCTCCCACTAGACCAGGTTGCCCAAGGCCACGTCCAGCCTGGCCTTGAACACCTCCAGGGACGGGGCCTCCACAACCTCTCTGGGCAACCTGTTCCTGTGCCTTACCATCCTCAAAGTGAAAAACTTCTTCCTAATGTGTAATCTGAACCTGCCCTCTTCCAGTTTAAAGCCATTACCCCTCATCCTATCTCAGGTTTGGTCCAGATGCGATTATCCTGTTCTGTTTTGCAGTTAAAATTTATTAGCTAATCAGGCACCTACATTTAGCAAAACCTAGACAGATAAAAAATAAAATAAGGACTTTGCTCAACGTTCCCAATACAATTAAGAAAAAAAAATATTCAAAATCTTTTAAAATGAAAGCTAGTGAGGACTAGCACTGATGAAACAGAAGTTTAAGGGACAAGGACCAAAGAGGAAGTAACTGGGATTAGGCAACAGTATAACCAGGGGCAGGGGAAGGCGTCTGCGGGTATCAGAGGTTCAAAAATGTTAAAACCAGCTACCAGCGTAACTCCATTGCAGCAGCTGGGGGAGTTGTGAGCACAAGGGCGTATGTTTTTCTAGAATACAGTAGTAAGGATGACATGTTAGATGCAATTAGATGCAAGGAAAATGTACTGTTTTCTTCTCAATAGTAATGAACATCTCAACTGTCAAGTCCAATTTTGGTAGCCTACTTTGAAATGAAAAGCAGTTTAAAGAATTAATTGGAAGGCAAGTAGAATAAGAGCTATTAAAACATATGTAAGAAGAGATTGATGAAATTGAGTTTAGCCAAGAAAAGAAATGTCTAGAAACAAGATAGACAGTTGAATAATGACTCTTACAAAGAAATCAAACAACATTTCTTTGTGTCTCTTGCAGGCAGGCAGAAACAAGCCTAAGACAGACTATACATTACAGAAAGATAACCACATATAGGGAGACACCCTACATGGAGGAAGGAGACTCTCATTCACTCATATCTTGAGAACAGTTAGACAAACTTTTAGATATTCCAGCAACATATGTTTAGCTTGGTGCTATACAATGGACTAGAGGCTCAAACCAGCCCTCTATGTCTACAATTAAAAGTACAGGAGAAAACCAAATTACATTTCCTTAGTTTTCTTGTCTCTAGGTTGAACATTCCTTTAGTCTTTTACATATAACACCACAAAAGCTCCGACAGGAGAGAAAGCAACACACAAGGAGATTGCAGCAGAGCTTACTGCACACTGAAGTTTTCAAGAAAACAAAAGTCAACAACTCATTTTGTTCCAAACAATCTTTCACGTTAAGGTCACAGAAGATAAAGAATACCCAGATGTTCAAAAAAATCAGACAACTGTAATGGACTTCCACAGAAACCCAAAGCAATCACAACCACTTCTCCAAGTAGTAGAAACATTTATTTAACTTTCCCTTTCACAAATAAAGGAAAACATGAAAAAAACCAAAACAAAATACAAACAAAACACACCAACAACAGAAACCCAAACCTCAAATCTGTACCTGAATCTCCATTTGGAAGAGGGGAAAAAGGAAAACATATGTAATAATAGGGAAAAAAAAAAAAAACAAAACCAAACCAAAAAAACAACTCACACATTGTTTTGTAGATCTATGGACATTCCAGTATTAAGCTTGATGAGAACAATGCCAAGATCGCACAAAGACTAGAAAAATAACTCCAAGAGCAGTTTTGAATAGCTAGACAAGACCAGAATGGGAGAGTTTCCATGGGCAAATCTGAATGTCCTTGAGGTTGATATAGAAGATGAATTTTAGAAAACGTATTTTTTAAGAGGATGTCAAGACTTCACTTTGAGTGATGCATGGGTGTGTATGAAGTAAAAATAGTCCTAAAACAATAAAGGACCCTGACCCAAACACTAATGTTCATGTATAAGATAGGCCAGATTGAAATATCTCAATGTCATGATTGTTCTCTGCTCCTCCTAATAAAAATGGAGAACATCATCATGCCAGAGTTAAAATCAACAGTTTGAACACCATAAGCAGCTTTGGGCCTCATCACCTTAAAAGGGAAACAGTGAGAGACTAAAATGGGTACAGAGAAGGCATAATCAAAGTTGTGGAAATGCTTTCACATTAATGACGATGACCAGGACACAGCCTAGAAGAGTCAACTAGAGAGAGAAACAAACAAAATCTAGAAATTCATCCATGGACTAGGTTGTGATTATTCATGTCATCTCATAATACAAGAGATAAAGGCATATATGAACCAAGCTAGTGACAGATTCCAAAGACAGAAAAGAATATATGTCTACAAAACGTAGAGTGAAGCTATGGCACTTTCCTTAGCAAACCACGAATGTCAGAAATATATGGGATTCAAGAAATTACTGAATAAATGAATGAACAAAACATCTAGCAAAATTTATTCGGTAAGAAAGAAAAAACCATCCCCACCTCCCAGAACCTCTAGCATCACCATTTCACAAACTGTCTACACATTATTTGTTGGAAGCTGGGAGAATATTCAAATATAGAAATTCAGTACTGCTTGCTATACTTAACAGCCCTTCCCTCCAGTCTCAAATACTAGTAATTGAACCTTTGACTGGATGTGACCATAACTATGTTCTTACAAAATACCAAGCAGAGGTACCCCAGCCATTTCAGCTGCTCTAAGTACCCTTTGTCACCATGACACATGGCTTTTTATTGAGAAGAGCTGGGCAGAATATTAAATTTATGTTAGTGCAGCTGAACCACTTGCAAAAAAAAAAAAAAAAAGCACGTGGTGCTTACACCAAAGGCTTGCCCACAATGTTTACCATGTTACAGCAACGCTACCCAATTCAAACATTGCAAGTGTATGTTCTGTAGTGCACGTAGGCTTGTGGGGTGATCCACAAAGGACATTACTGAGTGGAGAGCTTAAAGAAAGTGTCTCAACCTGACAGAAGATGGTGGGTGACTCCCCTGTAACTTTGGATATGCCACTCTGCAGGGGAACACCTCTGTAAGAGCTAGACTTTGTTCACAAAGCCTGTCTTTTTCTAGCAGGAGCTCCTGACTTAGTCTCACCCTATGAAGAATGTCTCAAATTGTGTAAAACAATTTTGGTCTCCAATTTTTACTGCCTCCCTCCAAACCCTGTCTGAGATTAGAGAAGACAAAAAGGAGGTTGAAAACAACCCTATTCATACTGATTCCCTCTAGCTAAGAACAACCAGCCGTAGTGAGAAAATTAAACTTTACACATGAAACATGCCTCAGTTTTCAGTTATAGAGCTGCTATTTGTATCAAGACCATAGACAATCCAGTAGGAACGGAAGTTTATCTGATCAAAGAACAAGTTGAACTGAAGCAACTTGCAAGGTTTCTTCTTTTTGTATTCCATGTAATTTTCTGAGTACAAAATTTGGACCATTTGGATTAAGACCAACAATTAAACCAATTTTATATCTTTTTTTCAATTCCTAAAGATTTAGGCTTCTAAATATATGTTCTAAATATGTTGTTATAAAAGTCACAGTGAAATAATAAATTCAAAAAGTAGAGTTTTCAGTTTTAATAAATAGTTTGATATCATGGTGAACTCTTTAATTTGTTTGCTTGAACAGGGTCTTTTCCTAGTGGGTAGGAACAAAGCAGCTTTGAATTACAAACAATGCCCTGCAGTCAGTAAAACTCATGAGGTATTAATTTACAGTTTCATCTGTGATCAGTTAAACTGTATGTGAAATCTTAAACATCTTTTAAAAAAACACCGCAAATAGCTCAATAAGATATTTTTTCAACAGTGCTTTAACAAAAACCATACAAGATTAACTTCTACTGTCAAAACAGAGCCAAATGCAAGTTGTGTTTAAAGTATTCTAGCAACAAAACAATACTGAGAGATGCTATCCTTCAATACTATCTAAGGAACTGATACAGAAGTAAAAATACAGTCTCCAAAACCACTTTTCTCTGATTTTTAACTCATACAATAATAATAATAAAAACAAAAGTAATAATAAAAACAAAAAAAAAACAAGCATTAGGAAAAATATACATGTACATATATAAAAAGTATATTATATACAGCAGAATAAATATAGGGTTTTGCTACAGTGACTATATCTATCTATATATAACAACAGATGGCAGTTTAACTGGTCAAGAATCAGAGTATTTTCAGCTTACGTTCTTATGTCCCTGATCTCTTCTTCCCCTGGTTTAAAAGTGACTATGTTGCGGCTTTGTGCCATGCTCAAAGGCACAACTACATTTGCAGAACTTGCTTTTGGAGGAGGCAATTTAGCAGTGATATGTAATTGTGGTCAATTGTGAATACTGGGAACATCTGGAACATTTATACTCCTCTTAAAACACATTTATATTGCTAATATGCACTTATTTCTAAAATGTAACTTTCCATAACCGTTGAATTAACTTTCCATAACTGTTGAGGACTGTGTCCGTTTTAGAAAATTTTTCTTTAACAAAGATTTTGAATAGGTTCTCATTCATTATAGAGGGAAATTATAATGTTAAGCTTTAAATAGAAGTTCATTATGAACAATGTATGTGAATATAAAATACTTGAAAACAGAAGGAAACTTTTGCAGCAGTCGTTGTAACTTAAAGTAGCTAACATTCTTCACACATTTAGAAATACTTGTTTTGAAAATATAAGACTTTAAAGCCATCAGTCACGAAGGCAATTGAAAACTGTAAGACAGATTTCACAAAAGTTTTTTACCTCCATATAGAACTAGAGACATAAGTACATACACTTTTTTACTGCATAAACATAGATGGTAGGAAGTTCGCATAGATCATGATTTAACTATCGCCTTTATATCACAGAAGTCTAAACTCCTGCTGTGAAAATGACATATCACTTGCTACTTTTCAATGACTTGCGATGAGAGCTACTGGAATACTTTACAGAATACCCTCGTGCACAGTGGCACATACCTAAGAGAGTCACTGGAGGTTATGCATGTATGTGTGCTTTTTAAAGAAAATGAACTCCTGAAACAACCAGCTACATACTGTGAACATAATTATACCATTATAAATTATTATCACCTCATCAATAAAATAGTGATTTGATTTTCATTTATGAGGTTCTTTTTCTCCGCTTGTAACTCTGTTTTCCTTTAATAATCAATACCAGAGTTAAAATCATTCATTAAAATATTGTATGCAACATGTTTTTTGAGACAATAGGTAATATTACACAATTATTAGCTGTCTCATGATTCAAACATTACATATATATAACTACCAAAACAAACAAACAAAAAAGGAATAAATGTACTTCCAACACATTTCAGTTATATTCTATTTCCTGGATTTAAGACTGGATTTCTCACAGTTGACTGATCTATTCTAACATAGAAACAGTTGAACTTTAAGCAAAATTGCTAAAGTTTCAAATTACAACACAATGCAAAGTGGGTTTGTATCCAAAAGAGAGCTGTACAAAATGCATGAAACTGCATTAATGATGCACAAAATCCGTACGTTAAAATCACTCAAGTATCAAAGTCAAACACTATAGAGCTAGGAAAATCCAGAAATAAAAGTTTGGCTCATTATTCTATATGCTGTTTTCTATCTCACCTTCCTATTCAACTTGTGGCCCTACACCTTCTATATACGCCATTTATGAAGACAGAATTATTGGCTTCCTCAGCAGTATTTTGCGACAAATTCCTATAGAGAAACACTTGTATTCAAGTACAAACAAATGTATTTTCACAGGATCCCACTGAGATTAAAGATATAATTATCCTCTTTCTGTGGGAGCAAAGGTGAAAAAATATACTAATTTTGAGTGCTCAACTTGTTTTGCTTAGGACCCATTTGTATCCAGGTGTATCTAATACCTAATATGTTTGAAGTATAACTCTCAGTCATCTACTTACACTTGTATGTACTCAGCACATTAAGATCACAAGTCAAACACTTGGAAAAAAATCACCCATGAAAGTTAGAAAGTTTTCACAGAAGACTAGAATACAAACTTCCAGAAGATTATTCAATTCTGCTGTAAAGGAACCCTGTCTTCACTTTCCACTATCTCTCTTCTCATTCATCTTCACAGATCCTATCTTCTACAGTGTATGATGCCCCACAGACAAGGACATCTTATCATTACCCCATCACCACTCTTTTCCTGCTGTGCTCTGAACAGTTCTACATGAAAAATAGTGTATGATCATATTGCCAAAGACCACCAGCATAGAGATGCATGCTTGTTATCAAGGTTAAAGAATTTAAGACAATCACACAGCTGATAGTTACTGTCACCTTAGTGAAGATGGTGATAACTGCCTGTATAAGCATTGTTGGTCAGTTTTAACGTAAATCAAGGCAGATTACTTTAAATTGCTTTCAGAGATTAGGCACATCCACAGTAAAAATACTCCGCAAAACAAACTCTTGTGTTTAAAAAAAAAATCACGAACAACCATTACATTGTTATTGGAACTGATATTTCACTGCACATTTGTTAGCTTAGCTTGTAGGAAGGACAAATATTTCCCCAAAACGTAAATACAAGATATCACTGCACAAAGACACATCCTGAAGACATGAAGAGAAGTATACAATATCCAGAGAACTTTCAAAGACCTTTTTTCCCTCCCCAGTTCAGTTTCAGATCCTACAACAGGGAAGTCAAACTTGGCTGACAGAGATTATTAAGCTAAATCAAGTCTTTACAAATTAAAAAGCTCTAAAAGGCTGCCTTGCAAATCTGCTGGCAAAGTGAACTGAAGCTGCTGTTGATCTTCTGATCACATAATTTTTTTAATGTGCTTTGCAGGTTTAGGACAGGTATGCGACAGCAATGGGAGACTATTATCAATGCATCCCATACAAGCCTCAAATTGAGATTCTGGAAGACAAATAAGTATATTTTCCAAAGCCTTTATTGCAAACCACCAGGATTTAAGAATTTTTAAATAAGCATTTTGTCAGACAAAATCTGTAACATGGACAGACCAAGAGCATACGTAGCAAAAGAAAATAAATCCAGGTCATGATTTTTTTGTACCTGAACAGACAGAATCACAAAAGTACTTTTTAAGTTCCCTTTCTTTCTAAAGATGCATGTTATCCAGAACAGCAGGCCTGAGGATAGTGACCCTTTTCCATGTGTTCTCTTATTCCTGTTTTCCCAGCAATGGTTTCCAACACCTTTTTTCACAACCTAATTGTCCTCCTGAATTTTCCCTGGCAAAGATATCTGAAAGCTTGTCATACTTGCCTCTGAGTAATAAAATTTAACTTCATTTATTATTCAATTTACTTTCTACCTAGTATCTTTATTTTATGAAATACCTTTTGAAGTCCCTTATTCCCCTTCAACCCTTTTTAGTTATACTAAACTATTATTGAGAGGAACAGGGGGTTTAAGTGACCTCATCTGCAGAGCTTGTCTCCTTTTGTTTGCTAAACTGTCTCTTTCTTCTCTTTTTGTCTGGTTCATGTCTATTTCTGAGCACTTTTGGAAACCACATTAGCTTGTGTGGTATCTGTATTTTTCAAGTGAACTGCACCCTGTAACTCTCAAACTTTTAGAAGAGTCTCCAGGTGGCAGATTTCAGTCATTCCTTGGCCTCGCGGAGGGAGGGGGAACACAGAGCATGGCCCCAGCCTTCTTGCACAGGTGGCTACGTAAGAGCCCATCAAAACCGTAGCTCCACGGGTAAAAGCAGCAGAAGTTATACTTCTGCGAAGAGTTATATATGGGTAAAGCTTTTAGAAGTATGAACAGAATGACATTGACTCGGCCACTAGCTTTTACTGTTCCACCACCAAGGGCATTGCAACCTGTGGCAAATTTAATTTACAACTAATCATTTAAATAACATTAGAAGTGAGACGATTGCCTATATTAGATAATTAGGTGGAGCCTTTAGAGCTACCACCATGATCTGCTTAAACGTATTATCAGTGGTTTCAGCTCGTAACAATAATCTGCTCACAAAGAACGAACCAGTTTCAGTTATACTTCCCCAAGGAAAAATGAAATCTTTTGTAACGCATTATTGATAAGAAAGTATTTAGGTACACTGCTTGGCATCGTGACTTCCTTTATTTCCCCCTATTTGAATGCACCAATTTTTTGCTTAATACAGTAAATCTGTTGTATTAAACCTGAACCTGATTAATGATGCACTGTACCAAGCTAAGTAGAATTAAATTAGTGTATAATTGATTAGTGTGTAATTGGAGCAGAGCTGTAGATTTACCAACTTTAATTAGGATGGCTTATTACAGACAATTTACGTTATCATAATATAAAACAGAAAATAGAAGTACTTGGTTCATCAAAAAGCTTAACTTAAGATCAGGTGGACAGCCTCATAGATTAGAGGCACATACAAACTAATGCCTTGCAAAGTTCTTCAAGACAAGTAAACCATAACAAGCTAAGTCCTTTAAAGAAAGGCAAATTGCTGATTAACCTTTTACCCTGGATTTCCTAAGCAATTAGACTGTTTATACTAATTTACTATAATAGACCATTCTAATAGAAGGGGATAAATCTACAATGCTGCTACAGTTAAACATCAAATCCTTTTACTCAGTACTCAATATTGCCAGACTGAGCACAGAAAGATGATTACTGCTCCCAAAAACGTAAGAAAAAGACCAAAACAAACTCTGCTCCCCGTCCCCCCCAAAACCTTTAAGATTAAAGTGTGCAAAGCATATGCATTTACTAAAGCAGCAGAAGGAAACAGGCAGCAGCACTCAGCTACCAGACCTCATCCATATTTTCTTAATACTCCTTTAGATGTTATCTCCAGTCTAGACAGAGGGAAGAACTGCACATTCCCCTGAGTACACTGCCACAGTAATTATGTTCATTATCCTGCATGCTAACAACAAAGATATAATAATCTACCAGTGAATAATTCATACATTGTCAGGTCCCTCTATGATGTTCATTACTAATGGTACTACTTACAGTGCAAGTTAGAACGCAATTTTTTTTAAAGATGCATTTACTACATAAACAAAATCTTTGAGTCAAGTTGTTTTTCCTTTCTTAACCATTAATGAATTTGGCAACCAACAAAAACATTTAAAAAAAAAATAATTTTTTTTAATCTATTTAAATGAATACCAAGCAGGGAAGTGAGACAACCAATGCGCAACTTCACAAATAAACATAAATCACAATTTTAAGGAGTTAAACCTTCACATTTTTTATTGTAAATTAACAACAAAAGACAAGTCAGAAAGCTTTAATAACTACCATTGGCCCTCCCCAACCTCCACCCCCAATGCTTGCTTTATTCACTACCAAGATTAAAACATCTTTCCACTGGTTTTATCTAAATACTTGCCATCTTTCTCACATAATCTAAACAAACATCAAATTTAAGCAAACACATCAATATAACTGACCTACTTGCCTACTATAATCAATGATTACAGTATTTTTCTATTATTGGTACTAAAATTAATATCTCTATAGCTAAGATTTTGCCTCATATTTTCACTCGCTTGTATAATTTTCTTTCATTACATTTGCTGAATTTAGCTTGCAAAAGTTAAAATGAGTGCATCTTAATCCATTTCAAAAATTGTTTCAGGTTTAGAAGTGCCATAACTTGTCTAGCAGCCCACACATATTACTTGATTCCCTGAACCAATGTACTTAACTTCAATAACTTCAAAGCAGTAAGGCAGAAACCCCCTTTCATGAGGTTTTTTTTTTTTTCCTCTCCCCCTGCTCTCCTCAAAATCTGTACGGGTCCCTTCTAAATATTTTTAAAGGCTAACAGTTTATCTAATTTAGGCACTTTTTTTTACTCATACAGGTTAGCACCTGTGTGGCTCTCTGCATACACGAGGCATTAAGACTATGATGAAATTCAATAGTAATAATCACAATTGATCTTAATGTTCTGATTTACTTTTTGTATCGTTATTATGAGCACTTTTAGCAAATCCATTCACACTAATAAACACAAAATCAGTTTTCTGTTTAAAATAATAATGAATAACTATCCAGTTTCATTAGCCTATATAACAAACAAGATTTTGGCAAAATGAACACCAAAATGATGAGACCAAGAAGAATTTAATTCAAAGCATATGCATTACCAGTACCCTTCAGCATCAAGAAAATATTTAGGGGAATTAATTAGTTCTCAGGCCCCCCTCACACATTTTCTTGACCATTAACGGAGGCTGCTATTCTGCTCAGTGCCAGATGGCTCAGCCCTGCAACACCTCTAGTCTCAGTAAGGCACAGGATTAACATTAGCATGAGTCCCCTGTAAGAAACTGGACGTTCACAGATCCAGGTCTATTCTTCGCACCATTAAGAATCTAAGAAAGGTAAGAGACAGCTCAGTACAAAGACATTCAAATTCACTCGTACACAGAAATGTTCAAAGTTTTAGAGGACTCTGTGGATAGAGGTCACAACTACAGGAACCAAGCAATACATTTGTTTGTACTATTAACTAATTATGCCTCAAACGGTTAAAATATTCTATAACATAACAGTATTTGTCAATGTCATATACACTTAGTAATCCACTATTTACATTGCTTCAAGACTGCAAGACTCTTAAGTTTGTGCAATTTCACTTTCTTTGATTCAAAACACATACAGTGCACATTGCCAACACAGCCTAACTGTATTTGCTGGCCCCACAAAACTAGCCACAGGATTAACCGTTTACCCAGAAGAGTACCACCAGCTGTAAAGGTCTAGAAACAAAAACAAAGTTGAAATTTTACTTTCACTCACTCCCCCCAACTGTTGCTTCTCAGGTAACTTTAGTACCTGTCACCTTTTCAAACTTCCCAGTATACGAAACTTCTGAATTTTCCTAATCAGCATACCTTCTGAATATAGTAAACTAGCATAGCATCTCATTCATTACAATCTGAAAAGCCTATTTAATAAAACCTTCTACATAAAAGACAGAATGCTTGCTAGCCAAAGCTTCAAAGCATACTAGAAAGGAAAAGAAATGCAATTGTTAAAAATATGACAGTATGTGGAGACACATTTTAACGAAAAATCCAGAAATATTCAGGTATGTTTGATTTTCAATGGGTTACACTAAAATTATTCCCTGAACAGACTGTGAAAGCCCTTTTATTTCTTTCCCAGCACTACCACCTCTCCATTATCTACTTTATTATACAAGTACTCATGCTCCAGTTGGTCTCTAAATAAATCATCCTCCCCTAAGTAAGAGAAACTAGTTCCATTCTTAAATTATGAAATTTAGATCAATTTTCTGGCACTTTAAATCAATGTAACTAATGGTCCAATTTCAAATCAATTTGATGCATGTAATTTACAATAAGCATGCACGTCCTTCCTCTGAAAGGCTAACAAATGAATTTTACAACGACCTTACCATGATTACCATAGCAATTTAAATAAGTTAAGAACACTCAGCTATAATGTTTAAAAAAACCCCACAACACTACACCAAGACATGCCTCCACCTCCAAAACCCCTTGAAACTTAACCCACAAGCAGCACATGAAAGGTCAAAGTGCTGCTCTTCACCACAGTGATCCAAACATACTATCAATCCCCTCTCATCCACGGAAGTAGGTCAGTTTTTTCATGCTTGGACTACTGACAATTTGGTACATGTTGGTACTTCTTCCAGAAGTTTAAGAATATAGCGGATTTCTCTCTCTCTCACTCAACAGTGATACAATAACAATACTTACTGGAAATTCAAGCTCACTGGTAGCTCAAGATACAGTAGACAAACAAAACGCTTTCCAGGCTGAGGAATACAGTCATTCAAAAAGTTTTAAATCTTACACATTGAAGAATTGGGCCTCAAAGTCCAGAAGCTCAAGTCTAACTTCAAAACAGAAGTCACAAAACCAAGCCCAAAGAAACAGGTTAGTAGCCTATTAGTACAAGAAATCTGAAGATGAATTAACGAGCTTCAAAGTAAGCAAATAGAAAATAAAAACAAAACCTCAGAGAAGACGGTAAATGCATCCTCTAACAACTCCTCCTCCACTCTGTCCAAACTCACATCACTTTCTCTCATGTATGTCCAGAGTTCAGGGGGCTGCAATTCCCAAACAAGGCTGCTTATTTCACTCACGACTTAGGTGGTACAAACACAGAACTACTGCATTTCTTCCTTTTGCTACTCCCATCAACAGTTTTTTCCATGTTCCACTGCTATGTAATATCTGTGAACTTTGTTTTACTTAATTGATTTTGCAAGCAGCAATTACTCTGACATCTAAGTAGTGCAAATGAAATTAAATATACGAATGACACCAAAAAACCCTGCAGTGATATTAAAGTCTCTGTAGAAACAGTTTGTGCTATTGCTGCCATGGCACGTAAGCCTGAAATCTCCATTGCATGTGTTGTTTTTAAAAATATGTTCTGCAAAGGTAATTCTTTTTCAGTGGCTTTAGTGACAGGCAGCCTTGGTCTCCAATTATTAAAGGCAGAACTCTCCAATTATTAAAGGCAGCAAAACATCAATACATGGCAAAAATGCAAATACAAGAATATATGGACCATTTGAATTAAAGTACAATCCTCTCCATAGCTATAGGCAACGACAGATAATCCAGTCTGGACACAGAACATACTCCTTACAGACCAAAATCCACACTAGGATATCTTCCTGCTAATGTTAGCCTGAATTGCATCCTGTGAAAACCAACAAAATATCAGGTTTGTCACAGAGGGGGTGGAGGAGGGGGAAAAAAAGATAAATCAATGATCACCAAAAAAAACGGTAGAGCAAGAAGGTATTAAAAATGTCTTAAGTTCTTGCAATAATAAGAAATGTATCAGATGTCATAGGGGACTCCAGCATGTCCCGGAACACACAAGAAAGTGAAAACCAAAACAGACCTGCACTTGAGAAGTTCTTGTGTATCTCACACCCAGTGAACCATTTATACACCTTCAGTTCATAAACATGACATACCTGACAGGCATAGACTATATTTTGATACTACCAGAAACACAGCACACTTTGCCTCAAATCCTGGTGCACTATAATTACCACTACCATTACCTCCAACCAGTGTAACAGATGTATATGCAAAACCAAGTTATGCACATGAAGGGAAAGTCACTCCAGTTAGGCAAAATCCTAAAGGATTGGAGGAATGCAACAAAATATAATTCAAACATAAAATTGAACATAAGCTAACATCCATCAGCACATCCCATAACTTTTCCCTATAGACTGGTAAACTGATACCATTTGCTTCCAGGAAAAAAACAGTTACTCTCTCAACTGGACCCTTAAGGCTAAAAGTAAAACTTATCTTGAACTGCAAAAAGGGGAGCAACCACTTATTACTACTTGAGACTCCAGTTTATGAAGAGCAACCTTTTTGTAAAATTTTAACTGTATGGAAACATCCCTAAACAAACAAGCATGACTGCAGCCAGTACATGCATTCCAGTTCAGCCCTGATGTTTCTCTTGTCTTTAAATCCCACAACAGTCATTCTTTTCCAAGAACAGTGGTGAACTCTTCACCATGTCTTCACTTGTTTACTCTTCAAAGAAGATAAAAGCTTCCTATATACTTTAACCTCTGAGCTTAGCAGCAGCAGTCTCATATTTGAAAGGTTTAACGATGCCATCGTAAGTAGGCAGATAGCACGATGGATAGTCCATTGCCCTAAGAATTCCTAGATCCAAAAATAATCTCAAGCTTATATATATGGAGCCAATAGTAGAGCCAGACCATTAGCTGGTTTTAGAAGTAGACATGCACCATACAAGTATTTCAGGGCATCTGTCAGACAAGCTCTTGCTTCCTCCCATAGCCTGAGTTCACAGCAGTTGGGGCAGATGGAACATGTTTTCTGTTTTATTTTGCTCAAAAAGAATTCAGTTCATGTGCTCAGAGATCACTCTACAACAGGAAGCCAAGTGCAGCAAGCAGGGACAGTTGGAATATTCAATTCAAAAGTAGAGGAAATCCAAACTAGACACTAACATAAATGCATCTATGGAATACATTAGTTCAATCTGCCCAGACAGCATCCTGATTAGCTGAGGGCCTTTTCCTCCAAGGCTAATTCCCTAAAAACACAGCAGGGTTATCTATGACATCCATCTTCCCAACTACTATACCTTGTATGTAAATCCAATGAGTCAGTTTAATTAAGCACCCTTCATTTACGTATTAACACTGACTGGCTTAGATAAAATACAGTTTACTGAAATCAAAAAAAGTAGTATTTACGTGAACAGATCTGATTTCCAGAGCTGTAGTAACCAACTGTATTATAGATAGCATTATACCTCAGACAACCATGATACTCTCTTCTCCCAAAAACACAGACACAACCTTGCTTTTCCACTGCGAAGCACACAGAGGAGATAAGGTTATAGCAGGGACTGCCCCCAAAGTACATTACTTGGAATAAATTACTTGCCACTCTACCAGCACCAGAAAGGGTTAGGCTAACAGCAATTGCATCCTTTAAGAACAAGCCTATACAGCCTCATTCCAAACCTACACTTGCATGATGAAAGAGCAGGGAGAAAAAGAAAGTCCATAACACGAATGCTTCTTTCTGCTAAGAGAACCTGAAACATCCAGCACAATTTGGATAACAGTAAATACACTCCTTGGGCTAACAGAAATTTGCATATCAAGATATAACACACTAAAAATGGTCATTTTAGATTGTTTAGCTATACATATAATACTTAATTGCAAACATTTCTTCAAGATAAACACCAGTTTGAAGTCTGCACTTAATACGATCAAATGTTCTTCATTAGGATCAAAGTTCATCCAATTCAACAAAGTTGTTTTAAATAACGCCAAGTATTCAGAGACAAGTCATGATGTAATATGAGAAATTTACATACTGTGTTCCCGCTCATTGCGGCTTCAGGGGTTTAATGCAAAATTTAACATCTGCATATGCTTTCCCCTGCCCCAGTTTATCAAGGACTTAACAAGGAAAAATAATTTGTTTCATAATCATCAAGATACCGCGCTTGCAGGATTTTCATTCCTTCATCCAACCAGCTTGCCAGTTTCAGCATGCTTCCTTTTAGATCGGTTTGCATGTCTTCAGCTCACAAATTAGTTTCATCTCAGTTTGCTTCTCTTTTATATTAAAAAACCACTCCCCAACACTCTGCTTTTGCTCCCTACAAGACACTTGTAGGCTGTTGTCAAGTCTGGGACAACATCTCTGACGCTGAGGTTTTTACACCAAAAGAGGAGGATGGCATATGAGGCAAGCTGTTTCTGGCAGAACTCCAAGGTTTTCACACTCCTCCTCTACTTGTGCGTGTCTCTCCCCACAGTGCAAGGCAGAGCTCCCACAGACGGGAGCAAGCCATAGCATGACTGACATGGGACAACTCTGGTGCCCCATCTTTCAGAAAGCCAGCTTACACATTTAACTCAACTGTGATATGGAAAAGAGATGAAGAAGAATCCAGGAGATATTTAAAACAAACAAACAAACAAACAAAAGACATCAGAGGAGCAGTATTAAAGGTCTGCAGATTTCCCTCTCCTTAAAATGTACCTACTAAGGATTCTCACTCTTACAAGATAGAGTTTGAATAGTATCCTAAGACACAAGAGAGAGCAAAGAGGTAAAACATGGGGCACTAATGCCTAACCCTAAGTTCTAACTGCTTTTACCTAAGGGAATGGATCAAGGGGGGAAAAAAAAAAAAAAAAAAAAAAAAGATAATTGGGAGAGAAAGGTTAAGATTGAAAACTGGAAGAAAGTTGGAGAAGGGACTTCTAATAATCAAAGATTCATGAATCTACACTAAGAAGATACCGGACCCAAAAACATGAGCCCCAAATTGATGGCATCTTTAAAGAATTCTCTTTATTTACCAAATGAAGGTGGATGCTCTGAAACAATATCTGTTTTATGAAATCTATCATGACTACTGTACATTATAAATTTAAAAAAAAAGACATATGCTACTACTACATCTTGGTTGTTGAACACCCTATCTATATTCACAATCACACTGACTAAAACATGAGTTTGTGATGTGTTACCTCATTACAGTCAGAAAATGAATCTCTAGTAATAAGAATTTAAGTGAGACAGACCTATGACACACTGAACATGAGAATTCCACGTGGGAATGTATCTAGGATTTCATACTCCTTCAAACAAGTGATAATTCTACTTAGCTATTTCATAGAGAAGCTGGAGGGCATAGTAGCAGTCACATAATAGAACATAATCACTCTTTAGCATGCAGACCTGATAATCAAGAAGAAAAAAAACCCTGAAAAACTGAAGTGTATCTGGAATCATGTACCTAGCTACAGTGATTCATAAATTTCATTTCAATTACTGAAACTTTTTTGTATGGACAATCCATTTTTCATTCTATCATATAACATAAAGGATTTGGAAAAAAAAAAATCATCTACAGAGACACATAATGTCAGCTTTTTTCCCCCATTAAGTTATTAAGTTATTTTATAGTAACCCTACAAAAAGATGTAAAACAAAGTATAATAAAAGTCTGTTCCAGCCAAGAAGGCATGATGCTGCTGGGAGAAAATAATGTCTGAATTTTACCCACCTTTCCCTCCATGGGAGTCTTTTCTTTATCAAGCCAATAACTTGCTTGAAACCTGAACTTATTATCCTACACATTTTTGCCACCCTGTCAGATATGCTTATGATATTGCCCACTGAGCTCAAGAACTACTAGAAGACAGATAGAGGATTGCTCAATTGGTAAAAGAGGTAGGCTACAAATACACAAGATGGTGCCTTGCCAAATCTCATAATTTCTTCTGAAGTCAGGACTGACTGCATCAATAGTTTTCTTAGGTTCTAGGGATATTTTTTTCCCCTTCCTCCCCTCTCCCAGACCTCTTAAAAAAAATTTACTCCAATTGCTCTGGACAGATCAAAATATGTGAAAGAAAAGGGAAGAAGGAGAGAGAGTAAACACAAAAATGTTTTTAAACCAGCTTATAGGAAGACTGGAGTACATTTCCAATTGTTGATAGCATATTCAAAGATGAGTTTCAAAAATTTCTAAAGCCATTTTAACTCTCAAATCTCTAGCTTATCAAACTGCAATCTTTAAAAGAAGGTGCACCTTTTCAAGTAGTTATTTACTTCTTGAAATGCAAATTTATAAGAAGAATTCATTTTCTCCACCCTCAAAAAACATGAAGGGCTTTCAAAAGCTGATTTACTTTCTCATTTATACGAGGTAATGCAGTATATTTGCATAAAACAGTCAAAACTTTTTTTTTTTGTAATGTAATAGGTAGCTAACTATGTAACCCCTGCCGTTTTAAAAGACAGTCCCCTTGTTAGGAAACCGTTCAAAGTGACAATTTCAGTAACTCAGCATCTCTTTCTGGATAATTAGATGTATTATGAATATGCAGATTTCACAGAGCTGATTGGCTCAAATATATCCCACTCCTCAAGAATATCACCTTCCATAAAAGCAACGGTATTACCAAGCAGCAGGCTCTCATCCAAACTTGTATTAAACATTCATCTGCAAAGCTCAAATACAGATCACACCAGATAGAACTACCCTTGCCCAACCTTTGTGAAGATACAGGTTAAGGATGACTATTTTCCCATTGGTACTGCGACCTGTATACATAGAATTTTCTTGCAGCAGATCTTAACAAAATCTTTGGGGAGGGCAGGGGTGGAGATTTCATGCCATGCACATTACCACAGAATGCAAGTTCAATAACATAGCAATAGCACCATCCAGTGGCAATACCTTCCCTTTACGAAGTTGTTCACTTTTGTGATCCTGATGGAGCAACTGTAAAATATCAAAGTAGGGTATTTCCACTTCTAGTCGCAGTTTTTTGACCAGCCAGCATCCAAAGAATACAGGGACCATGGTGGGAAACGCAGTACTAGCAAACAGTGTGAAAAGTATGTGCAACTGCACATACACATAATTGTACAAAACCAACATTGAACTTCAAGTATCAAATATAAGATTCTGCAACTTGTAATATTTACAAGACCTGCAGTGCAGGTTTATTCCAATGCTGAAATCCTACTAATATAGGCTGAAGGCTGAAAATGCTTTTTTCCTATACTAAGCTGCTTCTTACTGCTTTTTAGGTAGAAAATGATTCAGTGTCTTCTCAGTACATACTGTTAAAAATTAAAAAACAAACAAACAAAAAAAACACAACAAAAAACAAACCACACCACCTACCCCCCCAAAAAAAACAAACAACGCTCCTCTGTGAGGCCTGATCATTCCTCCCTCTATTTTTTTTTTTTATTCCTATTCAGTTAAGTTTCTCTCTTCTACTCATTTAGTTGATGTCTTATTTCCTCAGAAAATACAGTATTTTATATTTTCAGGTACCAGAATGGCGACCTCTACTCATAGTAAGCGCCTGTGGCAGAGCCAAAAGAGATCATGAAAGAAAATGAAGGGAAAAAAAGGCTGTTGTACAGTAATTGCCATCTGCACCTAACCAATATGACAGGAACAGAGAAAGAAAGAACTGGTTTTAAAGACATTCACAGGGTGTTTTTCTCAGAGTAGACACAATAAATAACAGTCACACAGTTTAATAGTTCGGTGTCCAACCCCTGACACAGGCACATCCTTCCATCTTAGGAAAGACTCCTGTAAATTATATCAACCACTAACATACGTATTTGGACAACTACAATGGCACAATTTTCTCTTTGTTGTAAAGTGGGATGACCACACATTGGGAGGTTCTAAGAAAGCTGCTGTTTCAAAAACATTCCCATAGCAGCTGCTGGGATTATAACCCAAAATTTTTTAACCCCCAGAATTTTTTTTTCAGAATTCAGAAATTTGCGCACGACTGTGCCAACAGAAGGGAATGGTAGGCTTATTCACTGTTGCATACAGACAGATTTGCTGAATGCTAGAAATGTTAGCTGAAGAGATCACCTACTTTAGAAAAGTTATTTTAGTGAATTCAGAAGTAAATTAGAGTAGCCCATCTCAGCTTTCACCAAATCTGTAAGATAACTTGTCACTACAATTTAAAAGTACAGTGTTAACTACTGTAGTTGCATATCTTGCTTAAATATCCACTTTCAACTTAAAGCATTCAACACATTTTTGCACTAATATTGAATTTCCCCAAATACTTTTCTCAATAGAGCGAAAGACTGATTCTCTCTTCCTATCTTTGATGGCCCAACACAAGACCTGCAAACATCCTGCTGACCTAAATCAAGGACAAGCAGGATAGAACGTGTATGTACTCAGTTTTGTTTATGCAGATATAAGGAATTAATAACTGAGATGACTTAATACCCTTATATTCTCACCGTCTGCAGGTCTGTTGTTACTCCCCTCACAATCAGAGCCAGCTGCATCAGTTAAAGAGACAAGGCTAGGCCACATGTACCGGGAGCAGGGTGCTTAAGATGCTTAACTGGCACTGGGATTTTATCTCCATCACCTCCCACAGGCTCCTGCACCAGCCTGAATAATGTATATTGGTTTCAGCTGCTCAGCAGAGACACTGGCATCTGCAGCTGCAACTGCACCAGCTGACGCATGTGACCAGAAGGTACCACTGAATCCCTTGCAGCAGCTGCACTCCATCTGTGATCACTGGTTTGGGGACAGAAGCTGCAGTGTGTGTCAGCTGCTGTTTCTACTTCTTGTAAAGCAAGGTCATCTGATCATCCAGGCAGCACGGTATTAGGGCAGCAGACCCCCTTCAGAATAAGCAGATGGCTCGGTGGTTAAGGCACACAGCTTCTGAATTTGCAGCAAGTTTCCCATGCAATTTGCAGCCAGCTATGTTCCCTGTTTGCTTTGGCCACAAATCCATAAAATTACAATCTTATCTAACAGAAAACTGCAAGAACAAATCAATTTAAATGTCTGAGATACCCATATACAATGATTACTGAGCTGTATAAGTACGTAGATCAGAAGATGAGATATTTCCTGGCAAGTCTTCAAGGCTATTCACAATCAGTAAGAAAGCAAATCAGCATACTCTAAAACACAAAACTTATCTCCCTGCAAATGTAAAACAGCATACCCACAGCAGACACGTATACTTACACTGCTAAGCAGGGGCTTCTAGATGTCCTCATTAACTCAAACAGTCAACTTTAAGTGATCATTTCCAGCACACTAACAAAACTGCTTAAGTCTCAATATTTTCCTCACATATCAGGCTCTACATTTTTGCCTGCATAGGTGCACAGAACCTTACCCCAGCAAATACATATGAACATTCTCTGCATATGGCCTTGTCCTGCCAATCCTGCACTGCTCTGGCTCCCCAGTTTAGAACCATTGCCATTTTTTCCCAGCCAATTCTTATGCGTTCTGTAATCTATCCAACTCCCTCTTTGCTGTTCTTTCTCCACTGTTTAGTTGACTTACAGGTGTTAGTTCTGCATTTCATCCTGCAAGCCCTCTGACACTCAGTGCTCTTACAGCAGAACTGATGCAAAAGGAAACTTCTGTAACAACAGAACTGCCAAATTTTGCACCATGATTTCTTGTAACAGGAAGGCTCATCTATAAAACCTACTTCAGAAGTACAAAGAACTGTTCTTCATAAATAAATTTATACACCTTTGAACACTCTAATTTGAAAATGATAGCAAACTGCCTTCAATTCATGGTCTCCTGTTTACCAGGAGGCAAAGAAGAACGATCCACTCCCAACAGCACCACAAACTAGCAGCCATTCCAAAACAACGATCTTCAATACTCTGAAGCCACATTAGAAATTTGAGTCACAAAGAAACTCTTTCAGGAATTAAACACGCAACGTTATTTTGTTGTTGTTCTATGTAGTGTATCCAGAGAACTTCTGAGAGTCAATTATCTGAATTATTTAAAATATCTAACTTTCTTTTCCTGAATTCATTCACTGGGCAGGGGGAAGGTCAGTCATGTTTGAGTAGAGGTTAATTAATAGTACAGTTATTCTTGAACTTAAAAAATTAAATCCTAAACATATGATGTAATAGGTGCTGAAAATTTTAAGCCTTTTTATTAGTCTTGTTTCTTAATTAACCTGAATGTTAATAAACTAATTTTTAGTTCTAAGGCATACCAAACAGCATCTCCAAAGTGACATAAAAATTTAAATTTAAACATAACAATTTATGATTCCAATACTGCTTCTCAGAATACTGCCCTCTTGTCAGCTTTGAGTTTAATGTGTTTTAATTTGATACCTTAGGAATTCCACACTACATATTGCAGGGCTACAGCTGGAAGATTGCATCCTATTTTTGGTGACACACTCCACGAAGTACCTAAAACAGCTGGAGAGAGGCCAGAAGAATGCAGTGAAACTGGGAAGAAGCTGAGATTGTGTGAGCTGCAGGAAGAGATGTATCCTGCATTCTCCAGCCTACAGAAGAGAAGAAAAGGACAGACTTGAGACCACAAAAATAAAAACAATAGGACAGGAATGATCTGTTCTCTGTGTCAGTGAAGAATTGAACAGCTAAAAGAACTGAACTGTATTCAGAACAGATGAAAATTTAAATTTAGTGTGGGAGGGGGAACTTTTCAGTGGGAATGAAGCATCACACCAATACTGATTATGCATTAAGATTCACTGTCTCCACATGACATCTTACTATTTCTGAAGACCTTTCAAGGCAGCTAGACAAATATCTACCAGGAATGACAAAGATGCATCTCTAGCTGGATTAGGGGAATAAAACTAAATGATCTCTTGAGGTCCTTTTCTAAAGTTCTATGAAAGGAAAGGCTATTAATGAACAGCTACTAAATTATTTTCACACAAGCCATTTAATCTGCTCTGATAGATGATCACCTCCTTTAAAAGGGCAGAATCCACTATACCGAGTGTTAATTGGTACTCTTGGGGCTAAGCTTAACCCAGAAAAGACTGAATGGACAACAGAGGCTTATCCATTCTTTCAGTTTCTGATAAACTGTATAGCTTATATTTTTTTATTTGGGGCATTTACATCTGTAAATGAGGATACTTTTAAAGCTAAATTAGTGAAGAGACTGATGTCACATTAGCAGCTTTAGAAATGGAATATCTGATGTAATCATACCTTTTTTACAATAGTATAACAAGCAAGACATCAATTTAGTTCCTCTGGCAATTCAGTTCTAAACAGTCTCACTGAAAAAGATTTTAAGTGAGAAAACTGAAGTCCCAGCACAGGAAAAATATATACCATGTTACTCACTGAAAAGCATACAAGCGTCCAAGAACAACACGAATACACAACAATACAGCTCATTACCTGATTATTTAGGAAAAACAATGGCATTATATCCTGACTACGTCTCTTATGGAATTATGAAGAAACAATAAGTTACATTAAAAAGGAATGTCACCTGGAGAACAGCGCAAAGTAATTACAGCTGCTCCAGTCAAGTCAGACTCAATGAAGACACGGCTGAACTGCCTCTACGCAAATGCACGGAGCATGGGGAACAAACAGGAGGAGCTAGAGATGTGTGCACACCTCCAAGGCCACAAGCTCACTGGCATCATAGAAACTTGGTGGGATGACTCCTATGACTGGAGTGTTGCCATGGAAGGCTACAGGCTCTTCAGGAGAGACAGACAAGGGAAATGAGGAGGCGGTGTTGCCTTATATGTGAAGGAGCAGCTGGAATGCATGGAGATCAGCCTAGGGATGGATAAAGAGCCAACTGAGAGCCTGTGGGTCAGGATTAAAGCAAAATCGGGACCGGGGGACGTTACAGTGGGAGTCTGCTACAGGCCACCCGACCAAGCAGACCGAGTGGATGAAGCCCTCTATAGACAGATAGGGGCTGCATCACATTCACAGACCCTGGTTCTCATGGGTGACTTCAACCACCCCGACATCTGTTGGAAGGGTAACACAGCCAGGCATAGGCAATCCAGGAGGTTCTTGGATTGCATTGAGGACAACTTCCTTCTCCAAGTGGTGGAGGAGCCAACGAGGAGAGGAGCTATGCTGGACCTTGTTCTTACCAACAAGGAGGGGCTGGTAGACAGTGTCAAACTCAAGGGTAGCCTGGACTGTAGTGACCATGAAATGGTCAAGTTTGAGATCCTCGAGGCAGCGAGGAAGGTGCGCAGCAGGCTGACCACCCTGGACTTTGGGAGAGCTGACTTTGGCCTCTTGAAGAATCTGCTTGGTGTGGTGCCATGGGATGAAGTGCTGGAGGGAAGGGGGGTCCAAGAAAGTTGGTTAATATTCAAGGACCACCTCCTCCAAGCTCAGGAGCGATGCATCCCTACAAAGAGGAAGGCAGGCAGAAAAGCCAGGAGGCCTGCATGGATGAACAAGGAGCTCCTGGACATGACCAAAAGGAAAAAGGAGGCCTATAGGGAGTGGAAACAGGGGCGGGTAGCCTGGGAGGTATACAGAGGAATCGTTTGAACAGCCAGGGATTGGGCTAGACAAGCTAAAGCCCATATAGAACTAAATCTGGCCAGGGACATTTAGACAAACAAAAAATCCTTCTTTAAGTATGTCAGCAAGAAAAGAAAGACTAGGAAAACTGTGGGCCCTCTCCGGAAGGAAACGCAAGAACTGGTTACCTGGGACAGAGACAGAGCTGAGGTACTCAATGACTTTTTTGTGTCAGTCTTCACTGGCAAGGACTGCAGCCGCACTGCCCGTGACACAGAATGAAAAGGCAAGGATTGGGAAAATGAAGAACTGCCCACTGTAGGTGAAGATCAAGTACGAGACCATCTGAGGAATCTGAAGGTGCACAAGTCCATGGGACCTGATGAGATACATCCGCGGGTCCTGAGGGAGCTAGCAGATGAGGTCGCTAAGCCACTAGCCATCATATTTGAGAAGTCATGGCGGTCTGGCAGGGTTCCTGCCGACTGGAAAAGGGGAAACATAACCCCTATTTTCAAAAAGGGAAACAAGGAAGACCCAGGGAACTATAGGCCAGTCAGTCTCACCTCTGTGCCTGGCAAGATCGTGGAGCAGACCCTTTTGGAAACTCTGCTGAGGTATATAGAAAACAAGGAGGTGATTGGTGACAGCCAGCATGTCTTCACCAAGGGTAAGTCATGCCTGACAAATTTGGTGGCCTTCTACAAAGGGGTTACAGTGGCAGCGGACAAGGGAAGACCAACTGATGTCATCTACTTGGATTTGTGCAAAGCGTTTGACACTGTCCCACACAATATCCTGGTCTCTAAATTGAAGAGACATGGATTCAACAAATGGACCACTCAGTGGATAAAGAACTGGCTGGACGGTCGCACTCAAAGAGTTGTGGTAAACGGCTCAATGTCCAAGTGGAGACCAGTGATGAGTGGTGTTCCTCAGGGGTCGGTACTGTTCAATGTCTTTGTTGGCGACATGGACAGTGGGGTTGAGTGCACCCTCAGCAAGTTTGCTGATGATACCAAGCTGTTTGGCGAGGTAGTGTCCTGGTTTGAGGTAAAACAGAACCATTTTTGTTCAGTAACTTCGCTTCTTAGCTAGGCCTCTTCTAACTACTGAAATTAAGGGCATATTGTGCAGACAGTGTTCACTCTCTCTGAGTGATAAGACCAATTGTTTATAGCTGATGCCCAGGCACGGTGTGCAGAGAGGCTCTTGCTTATACTTATTGCTGTAACCCCCAAGGCCAACGAGCTTTGTTATTTGCCCCGTTGGAGGGTCGGAAGCGGAAAAGCATAGTGGGGTCTCACCTGCAGGGAGGAGCGGACAGGACAGATGACCCAAAACTGACCAACAGGGTATTCCATCCCATCTGCCTCATGCTCAGTATAAAAGCTGAGGGATCAAAGGGTCAGATCTCTTCCTTCAATGGCCAATGTCTGAGGAGGACTCTGTTCATCTGCCTGTGATCCTGATCCTGAATCCAGATACGGAATCTAGTTCCCGTCCGTCACTAAGTCCAGCCTGGAACTGCCCCAGTGCCAGCCGGTGACGTGACTGTCATCTCAGGAGCTTGATAGGGTTTTGTATGTATTTTTCATTATTTCTTTTTATTTTATTATTAATATTTCATTAAAGTAGTTTAGTTTCTTCTAAGCTCATAAGTCTCTTTTTCCTCCTCTACCTCTCTCTTTGAAGAGGGGTAGAGGGGAGCATCTGTCGGTCCCATCTGGGGTCCCTCAGGTCCCCAGTAGTGGATTTTGGCCTAAACCACAACAGGTAGACATGCTGGAGGGGAGGGATGCCATCCAGAGGGACCTGGACAGGATGGAGAGGTGGGCCCAAGCCAACCTCATGCAGTTCAACAAGGCCAAGTGCAAGGTCTTTCATCTGGGTCAGGGCAATCCCAAGCAAAAACACAGGCTTGGCGGAGAATGGCTGGAGAGCAGCCCTGAGGAGAAGGACTTGGGGGTGCTGACTGACAAGAAGCTCAACATGAGCCAGCAATGTGCTATCGCAGCCCAGAAGGCCAACCGTATCCTGAGCTGCATCAGAAGAAGTCTGGCCAGCAGGTCCAAGGAGGTGATTCTGCCCCTCTACTCCACTCTCGTGAGACCCCACCTGGAGTACTGCCTCCAGCTCTGGAGTCCCCAACATAAGGAGGACATGGACCTGCTGGAGCATGTCCAGAGGAGAGCCACGAGGATGATCCGAGGGCTGAAGCACCTCTCCTATGAGGAGAGGCTGAAGGAGTTGGGGCTGTTCAGCCTGGAGAAGAGAAGGCTCCGGGGACATCTTATTGCAGCCTTCCAGTACCTAAAGGGGGCCAGCAGGAGAGCTGGGGAAGGACTTTTTACTAGGGCGTATAGCGATAGGATGAGGGGGAATGGCTATAAACTGGAAGAAAGCAGGTTCAGATTAAACATTAGGAAGAAGTTTTTCCACTTTGAGGGTGGTAAGGCACTGGAACAGTGAGAGGTTGTGGAGGCCCCTTCCCTGGAGGTGTTCAAGGCCAGGCTGGACATGGCCTTGGGCAACCTGGTCTAGTGGGAAGTGTCCCTGTCTATGGCAAGCGGGTTGGAACTCAATGATCTTCAAGGTCCTTTCCAACCTAAACCCCTCTATGGTTATACATAGTTTATGCATTCGAACAGAATGCACACACATAGGTGCCATCAAGCAATAAGTTCTATTTTTAAAATGCTACGACTTCACAAAAGGTTGAAGCTATTAGAAAATCAAATTAAAGATGTCTTCATGTTAAAATTCACTTATAGAATATCTTCTGTTACAGTAGACTTTTTCATTAAAATGCAAAAATACTGAAAGCTTAAATTCTCCATCTACTCTTAGGACTATCCAAAAGAATGCATATAAACTGAATTATGAATATTTTTACTTCCTTTTGCATTGCCCAGCTTTTAAATAATCATACCAGCAACACACCTAAGTCATTTTCAAGCACATCACCTCAACCACATCATGCCAGTAACAAAAGAAAAAAAAAAAAAAAAAAAAAAAACAAAAAAAACAACCAAACAAAACAAAACACGAACACAAACCAAAACTGAGTTAAAATACTATTCCGGATTTTGCATCTTTGTCTATTATAACAATCTTATTGACACAATAATCTGAATACAAAATATTTTTGTGGTCTGCGTTACAGAAAAACCCCACACAATTTGCTTGCTGTACTCAGGTGCATCTCATCTCAAGCTCAAACTGTGCATGCACATGATGCATTTTATATCTTTTATGGTAGTCTTCAATTAATTGCCATAAAGCTAGCTACTACATAAAGCACCACCTTGTGGCAAAACCTGTACTGATTACATGTCCCTTTTCTAAGGCTTTCAAACATTGCCACAGTTTCAACAGCTTTGCTGCGTATTTCATTAAAAATTGAACAAAAACAGAACTAAAAAAGGATCTGCCAAGAGAAGATTTTCTGAAGATTCTCCTCCACACACACACCATTTATGAAATTTATGAAATTAATGTAATTTCATAAAATGTTCATGCAGGTATTAACTTTTTTCCTGCATCTAGTGCTGTCTCCAGAGGACTGTGAGCAAAATACAACATGTAAAAGAAGTACAGTAAAAGAATGGCATAAAAATCCCATGTTAAGTTAAACTCTCATTCTATCTCTCAGAATATTCAAGCTGCAAGACACACTACAAGAGCCACATAAATTAATTATTGACAGATCAAAATTATTCCATTGCAATATCTTTATGTTCTCTTTCTAAGAGATAAGACAAACAGTATATCATCCAAATGAGTAAAGTGAATAGTCATTTCTAAATTTTATAAAATCTCCAGTTTAGTGCAACATTGCATAACACATACAAACTGATACTCTAAAGAGAGATTTTGTCGAATTCTAAATTGTGCACTCTTGTGCAACAAAGATGCAGAAAGCTACCTTAACTAAGAAATGGCAATCCCAGAAGATTTTGCATGCTCTGCAGCTTAAGACTGCATCTTATTATAAGTATGCACCCCATTCTCTATCTGAAAGAAATCAATACAGTGACAGAAATACACATCACTCTGGAAAAATTAGTCTGCATATTCAAAACTCAGTCTTCAAATACATCACTGGTTGCACACAGTCATGTCACTATTATATTAGCAGTACATTTTGTGCATACCTGGAGCTAATGCAAAATACAGTTAGCGCCATTTTTCACACCATTTTTTAATTTGTTGTAAAATAAGAAAAGTGTCAAGAGAAGCAATGAGGGAAAAGTCTCCTTCTTCTGGACAATCATGCCTCACTGACTGCCCAAACTTGCATATACTAAAACATGAAACCCAGGGGCACAAAGAAGGTGCAATGATTTCATGCTGTTTGTGAAGCCTTTGCCATGAACACTCAGTGAGTAGCAAGCTGAAACCCTTTACAGGGTTCTAAGTCTGGGCATTCAATTTAGTGCTGTGGGCTACCCATCTGCACTTGAGGGTGATTTCAGGAATAGGCAGCAAAAGCAAAAATGTATTTCCTTGCTTCCAAGTACGTAGAGTACATACTAAGTAACAGCAACTACTATCAGAAAGAGCAATAGAGTACTGACTCATCTCATTAGCTCACCATATCTAAGAGCCAGGCAAGTCAATGTCAACCCATCTATTCCTGCATAAATTTTCCGAGTGGTTATGAAAGATCAATTTAACTCAATAACCAGTGCTGTGAGACTCCTGAAAGCTGTCAATTTTGAGCTGGAACTACAGGTTCAAATATTCCAAAACATTTTTCCGTTCAAGGATCTTTTGATATCTCTGTTGTACCACTTATAATATGGTAGTGATAACCAAAGTAGATGACACAGGTACTTAAAAAACATCTCTTGAAGATAACAGAAGAAAAATTAATATATGAGATTAAGTCACATAAGAGCAAGACTAGAGAAGAACAATAAATCTGACACTGGGCACTTCTGTAACTTGATTTGAGCAAAATAAGTTTCGATCCTCTAGCAGCTGTTTTCAGACCTTTGATTTTTGAGTTCTCACGTGTCACACACACAGTATTCTAGATTCTCCACTGGCTTTTACATACATCCTCCTCTCTCCCCTCCAGCTCTCCTCCTTCCCACTACCATGTAAGTGTTGTATCACACAACAGTCTCAGGCTATAAAACCAAATTCCCCAGAGGAACATAATCCTTTTTCTTATCTGCCAACCATAGCTATTATCAAAAGTTTTCTCCTATTTTATATCACATAACCACTTTTTATATAGGGATGAATCAACACTCATTTCCAAGAGCTGCTTAACAATAAAGAATATTCTAACAGAGCCTATAAAGCCACGTAGCAAAGTTTTGTTTTAATATACTGTATACACAAAAAACAGAAGCAGAGGCAGAAGGCTTAATTACAATATTGTATCGATACATAAGCACAATTTAAAAATACTGATCCATTATGTTTACTACCCTGTATGGGTAACCTGCAAATTACTTCATACCATCAACAGCAGGATGCAAAATGAAATTATAAAACATAATTAACACTTGCAATTTTTCATTTTAAATTTAAGTAGATATTATGATTGCCTCCATGAAAGAAAGAAAAAGCATTTCTGCTATAATTTAGATTCTTAATTTTTTGAAATTTTATGCTGGATTGTCTGTTACCAAGAATTTCACGAGAAGGTTTCTGTAACGCTAATTTGCATTGGTGCTGCATTTTAAAGAATTGGGTGGGAGGTGAGTAGGCAGAGAACTGAAGGGAAGAATAGAGGGAGGAATCTGCAATAGAAATTTTGTAGCTAGCCATAAATCATTCTTTATGTACATGACAGTCAAGCCTTTATATATACCACAGAAGTGATAAAACAATTCCAGAGAAAAATCAAACTGCAATTTAAAGTAATTTCTACAGAGGGAGCCAACAACCCAAGGAACAGGATTAACAAAATGCTTTCCAGAGTCCTTTCTAACCATCAATCTCTCATTACATTTACATGTTTTTGAAATATCCACAAGCACATTGCCCAGATTCTTACTCCATGGAATTCCCAAGAAAAGTTTAGAATCAGAATGGTTTCAGTTGGAAGCGACCTTTAAAGGTCATCTAGTCCAACCTCCCCTGCAATGAGCAGGGATATCTCCAACTCAATCAGATTGCTCAGAGCCCCATCCAACCCAACCTTGAATGTTTCCAGGAATGGCGCATCTACCACCTCTCTGGGCAACCTGTTCCAGGGTTTCACCACCCTCACTGTAAAAAAAAAAAAAGTCTTCTTTCTATCTAGTCTAAACCTACCCTCTTTCAGTTTAAAACTGTCACCCCTTATCCTATTACAATAGGCTCTACTGAAAAGTTTGTCCCCATCTTTCCTGTAGGCCCCCTTTACATACTGAAAGGCCACAACAAGGTCTCCCCGGAACCTTCTCTTCTCCAAGCTGAATAACCACAACTCTCTCAGCCTGTCTTCACAGGAGAAGTGCTCCAGCCAATCTCCATGGCCCTCCTCTGGACTCACTCTAACAGGTCCCTGTCTTTCCTGTGCTTAGGGCTCCAGAGCTGGACCCAGTACTCCAGCTGGGGCCCCACCAGAGTGGAGTAGAGGGGATGAATCATGCCCTTCGACCTGCTGGCCATGCTTCTTTTGATGCAGCCCAGGATATGGTTGGCTTTCTGGCCTGCTAGCACACATTGCCAGCGCACTTCCAGCTTTTCATCCACCAGTACCCCCCCAAGTACTTCTCCTTGAGCCTGCTCTCAATCCCTTCATCCCCCAGCCTTTATGGACATCAGGGGTTGCCCTGACCTAGGTGCAGGATCCTGCACTTAGCCTTGTTGAACCCATGATGATGACATTGGCCCAGTTCTTGAGCCTGTCCAGGTCGTTCTGCATGGCATCCCGTTCTTCAGGCATTTCAGCCACACCACTCAGCTTGGTGTCATCCACAAACTTGCTGAAGGTGCACTTCATCCCACTGTCTCTGTCATCAATGAAGATACTGAACAGTACTGGTCTCAGTACAAACCCCTGAGGGAAAGGGGCTTACCTAAAGAAGTGCTTGATTACATGTCATGGAACAGTGTCAATATACAACAATTTGTATTTGCTTTGGGAGAAGGTGGCAATTTAAGAGACTGACCATTCTAAATTACTATTTACTCATTAAGAAGAGTACTTTAGAAGTTTCCATTTGTAGCAATTCTAAAAATATGAGGTTTTGTAAAAAATCAGTTCCACGGTAGACATTTTTATTGAAGTTTTCATACAAACCTCTACACCAGCAATCAGGCCAGTATGATAGCTTGATCTAAAAAAATGAGGAGGAAATCTAAAATAAAGTTGTGTAAAGATGAGAGTTGGTACGCTTTTTCATAAATTTCAGCACCTTGTTATTGCTGTAACAGTTCTCCACATTGCTTCATTGCCAAATCACGTTGTATATTATGTACTAATCCACTCAAATGTAATTACAAGTTAGGGATATTATATAAAGTAACTCACCCCAACCATACAAATGATCTATGTTGTCAGCATACGTTGAATGGGACAACAAAAGATTTAAATCTTAGTATTTCTGATATTTTAGTATCTCCTCCCCCAAAACAATTTTCTACCCTCTTTTTAGGTTTGGTGGGAACAGGGTGGATAAAAAACAGAGGTATTTTAGAGAGACAACACACCAACAGGACACTGAACCCTAAAAGGGATCAGGAAAGGATTTTTGGAATTTAGTGAAGATAAGCTACACCCTCTAGTGGCACAAAATACTGTAGCTTGGTTGTTTCCAACAGCATTAGACAGACAGTTGCACCCCTTGATGTCCTCAGTATTCATGCCTCTCTCACTACATGTTGAGCCATCAGTGAGGCATGGTTGCTTAGTAAATGGGTTTGGGCTTGAGTCCCTTCGCTTTTGCACTGAAGCGTGTGATAGGTAGTGATTTACACATGGTAACCCTTCCAAATAGAAGGAAACTCCACTACAACATTCCCATGAAGACGTTTTGCATCCTCTAGCTTTCTAACATACCCAGACTACTTCTAAACCCCTACCGTAAATTTCTCTACTCTTTCCCAGGCATCATACAGGCCCTCTGTAATCCCCAAACAGCCTTACTATGACTCTAATATTCATCCTTCCAATACTCACTCATATATATATACTCACTTATATATATCTTGGCTAAGCAAAACCAGAACACACAAAAAACAGATGTTACAGATAACTCAAAACTGCATCAGTCACTCAAATAGCTGTTCTCAAGCTTAAGACTTCCTCTCTCCCTTGTTCACTTTCACTATGAAAAAGTATTCATTAGCAACTATGCAGCTAAGAATGAATTCTTCTCAGCAAACTTGCAGCAGAGCAACACATCTGCCCTCCATTCTGACTGCAACAAATCAAACAGCTGACAGAAGAGAAAGGAAGCTTGTATTTATCTTCTTCCTCACTTCATGGCCTTTATCTCTAAAAAGATACATTATGAAAGCAGAGGTAGCAGTGGGGCACAAAATGGGTACATTTCCAACTTTCTCCTTCAACTAATTTCCAAAAAAAAAAAAAAAAAAAAGTATTCCATCATGGCTAAAACTGCTTAAACAAAACAGTTTACAAAATTGTACAACCAGCAGTCAAAGCTGTATTAAAACAAGTGTCCTGAAGCACTGCTTACAGACTCAGTGGTACCACTAAACTCCAAACAATGTTTTTAAGACTCACAATGAATATGTTTTAGGTGCCTATTCATATAAGCTAGTCAAACGACCAAGATTTTGCTACAGCCCATATTTTAGTAAGAGACACTAAAAAAACCCCAACACCTATGCTAACACCACTGTACACAGTGAAAATGGACTTTGTATTAGGCATTGGGTAAACAAACTAAGGTTTTCTACCTTAATATCAATACAACTTAGATCACATCCCATTGCTTGCTGCAGCTAGTTTAAATTTATTCTTCTCAAAAACTTTTGATGTGGAACCATACTAAAAAAAAGAAAAGTCAGCCTAGCCAACCTCACATGTGCACACGCGCACGCAAACACAAGTCTATACTTGGTTAATATGACCTTCAGTTAAAGTCATTTAGACCAATTCTGAGAATTAAAAATAGGAGCAACTCTTGTAAAACGACTGTACAAACGGTCAGGAGAAATATTTTCATTTCCATTTTTCTCAGAGCTTATATTTATTTATTGTTCTCAGAAGGGGAAAAGCATATGCAACATTAAGGCCTCACCAACCTTATTATGTCCAAGATTCCCCAGCAATCTTGCAGGATGGAATTCTTTTTTTCCTCTCCTCAAAGTTACAGGGGATTTGTTGGGGATTTTTTGGGTTGGAGGAGGTAGGAAACATCTCCAGAATAACTGTTCAGCCACACATGCATGTTTACCTTGTAAAACACCTGTGCAAACCTAAGATACTACTGTTCCTCCATCTTTGTTATTCTTGCTGCAGAATAACAAACTTACCAGCAAAAACAAATATGATTGCTCATCTGATTCACTACAACATTAGTATGCTTGGCTTGATCATCATTTAAGACAGTTTGAACTAATCTTGCTAGTTTTACATGGAAGCAGCCTAAGGAGCCTGTACACATTCCACTCCCTGTCTGAGCTGCAGGACAGTGACATCCACCTTGTGTGCATTCAGGAGTTGATTAAGGCAGGGGGAATAGATATTTCCAGCTCAATTCTGAAAATAATGTACATATGCACCAACTTACAATTTTAGTGCTAGCAAACTCCTTTAAGATAAAGTATACACTAATGAAAAGACGCAATTTTAAAAGGCTGCTACAGTCCACAAGTGAATTGGAAGCAGAAAAAAGAAAAAGGTGATCTTTCATACCTTAGCTCTTAAAATAGAAGTTAAGTATGATGCCATGCCTGTAAACCAACTCCAGTCTGTCTTAGTGGCTGTACTTCTCTCTCTAGATAACTAAGATTCAAGGACAACAGGATCAAGCCAAGTCAGGGTGTATCTGGCCCAATTACCTTTGCAGATAAGGCATTCATTACTGAACAAAATTTACATTTTTCTGAAGAACAGCTACATAGAAGTGATCTCTAAGAAACTGAAGGACATCTGACAGTTGGAGAAATCATTGTGGTATTATAGATGAAGAATGCCAAAAGAAGTCTTCTTTACTAGGTAAGTCAATATAAAAGCTGCTGATGTTCCAAAACTGGAAGATAAAGTATTTTAAGCAGAGGGATTTTGGCACTGAACAGGAATATGTAGAGTCTAACTTTGTTTGTATTTGACTTAAAAACATTAGGACAGGTTCAGGAGAACACCTTAGTTACAAGGGCACTGAACCTAAGAATAACTTTACAACCAAACCAGTGACAATGACCCTAGTGGTAAGTTGTCTTGCACCATTCCCTGGAATTGGCATGTCTTTTAAATATGAAAGCCTATCTAAGTATAGGATAAGTAAAGTATAAAATGTAAAGATAATTAAAGAATAGTTGAGTATCTAACAATTCATCATTAAGTTAAATCAGAGAATTTAGCTTGAAGGACTGAAAGTGCTCTGAGGTTCAACACTGTTTAATCTGTTCTGTACTGTACAGTTAATGTGGTCCGAGAAGAGCAGCACACAGCATATTAGAAAAGTTCCAAAGGTCTGTCCTGAAACAACGTGACACTGACCTATGAGAGTTTCTCCCCGGTCAAGTATCCAGCGACATTCAAGATGCCAAGGTCAATGGCAAAAGCATGTTCAAACTCTTTCATTATCGCCAACAGCATATAAATTATCTCAGGAGCTACTGTAGTGATAACAATGAAAAACTAAAGAAAAGTTTCTGTTGCAGCTGATTCATATAAAACTTCAGTTTTAATGAATTTTCTTTATCTAAAGGAGTTCAACCCTCCATTTAAGAAGTGACTATGCTGTGAACAGATCAGTAAATAATACACAATTAAATAATATGAAACATACTAAAAATAAAAAGCTCTAACAGGATTTTAGTATGTTTAAAGTACTTCAAATGAAATACTTCACATCAAAATGTTCAGTTTAATCAGTATCTATTGTGCAAATAAAGACTGTGTACACAGTACAACTTGTACTGTCCAAAATACAGACTTGTATGTCATTTAACTTGTGTTTAACCTCTCAACACGCTAGTACTTTCAATACTCCTAGCTTATTTATACCTTTTAAAATGATCTAACACATTTAATGGGTTAATCATAATTATGCTGTCCACAGCTGCTCCATCATTAGAGTACTCTACATAAAATCAATTTTATCTACCAATCAAAGGCAACTGCTGTTGCCTTTCTTTTGCCAGAAGCTCGAGCAGTTTTAATGTCACAGGTACATTACCATGATGCACAAATCTAAGTTAAATGTCTTTTTCTGTCCTCTGAAAGAACAGGGAAATTTCATTTGGCTAGTAATTCAATCATTAAGGCTTTTAGCAAATAATTCTTTTTCCAAAGGAATTAAATCTTCATCACCAGAATACATTTTAACTGTTTACAATCTATGATCTTACTGAGAAATATCCAAACTTTTAACATGGGAAAACCTGACAGCTGTACATATTAATTCATCTGAAACAGTCACCTCATCTTACACACGGATAAACAAATATTTAAGTCTTTTGGGGGTACTATAAAATAATGCAAAATAATGCTAGTGGTAATAATGGAAACAGACAGTTATGTCCAAGAGCTGAAAGTTTAAAATCAAAAAGAAAAAAGGTGTTTTTCTTACATCTAAGCATGCAGATTCACACAAAAGGGAACAAATTCCCCACTATCTCTATCCTGAAAGGAAGAAATGAGAAAGTAATCCTAAAAATCTCTATCTTATTTGGAAATACAACTTTTATATAACTATTCCACTAGTCATGGAGAAGACACTGAATAAAATTATGTAAGGGCTGACAAGTGAAGCATTTTATACAGTCTTTCATACCAACTAACTATCGTCAAAAAAAAAGCAGTTACATAATGCAGATTTGAGGGATGGCAAAGACGACATTCACATAGAATGTTTTTCAGGCAGCTCATGGAGAACAGTGAGTGAACATAAGAAGAAAACTGGAGTTCATGCACTGAGTATAGCTCTTCCGCAAGTGGTATTAATGTGCAGGAATTAAAAACAGTAGTAATAAAAGAGACAATTACTTCACATAACAAAGAGCTTTAAGAACAAGAGAATTTTTAAACTAAATTCTGAAATAAGAAGTATTATAGCATTGCCTTTACATAACCTGCATGCTTACACGTAGATGTCAGGAGGAATGTTCCCGTTGCGACATCTTTTATTTTGTGAGTACTTTTCTCGCATTTAATATAGTAACTCTTGATTGAACTAATCAGTCATCATAGAAAGTATACCAAGCTCCGATAAGTCCTCCCCAACTTTCAAAACATGTATCCAGTTCAAAAGTCAGTAACTTGAAGAACTTCAATACCTGTTTTAAAAGCTACCATTACTGAAGGAAAAAAAAAATATTTTAAGTAAAAAAAGGAAGGTTTCAAAACCAGGATACAAACTCAAGAATCCCCCTCCCTCATATCTAGATAATATGCAGGCAACTCCTACCAGTCTTTTTACTTTGCATTTTCCAAATATAAACACATTTATGCACAGTATCTAGTATTTACTTTCAATTCAATTGTAGAGCTTTTGTAAGTTAGTACATAGTGTGCCAAGATAAAAAATAAAGGTCATTTTGCCTAAACATAGAACACTATCTAAAATCAGAATAAATCTGATCTTCAAGCCTCTTTGGTTTGGGGCATGTCTTTAATAAAGGAACAAAATAACTGAATACGCTGTTATTGTAATGTTTGATAAAGCTTCCTATGGCTACTTCTCCTTCAAGACAAAAGAATGATCCATTCAACAGTGGATCGCATTTTTTCCCCAGGAACAAGAGTTTTTAGGCTACAAAATCAGATTAGCCAAAACAAGCAAAATTTCAATACAACTGACAGGGCACTGGTGACTTTTAGCTACATTCCACACCGCAGCCCAACTGTGTTGATGGGAACTTGCAAATGTGGGAATGGCTATGGTATCACACAAGTAGGCAAATTAAAACAGTGAGTCAACACTGAACCTGAGGAAAAAAAAAAAAATAAAAAAATCTTCCTTGTGATTTCTACCAGATATAAACATTCATTGCACTTATAAACAAACACACTACAGGCAGTAGCTGTTAGTGTAACCACTGTCACACATAAAACATCAACTAAGACGAACACCGAGACATTTAAATTGCATGTATTGCATCTTAAATTGCATTTTAACTGCAGTTAAGAAATTAATGAAAAAAAATTAAATCTTTTTTTAAACAATTAAGTTTTTAGACAAGTTGTGTAGTTTACAGCAGACAATAATGAAAAGGAGAAACTTCACAAAAACACAAAATTTTTGCCTCAGGGCATTAATAATAAAATATGTATGTACATAGAAAAGTAAATACATATAACATGCATGTATATCACCATAAAAGATCTTACAGTTCTTTGTGCTTCTCCTCTGCCAAAATTTGGTCATTTGGCTTCAGCCCATACCTTGAAAAAAGAAGAAAAAAAAAGAAAAAAAAATCAAACACAAAGAAAAAAGCAGTTACTCCTTTGAGAATATAGCCATAAAATTCTATTTTTTTTTCCAAACTGGAAAATTATTAAACAATGTAATATTTGTTGATTCAGGTACCTCAGGTATTGCAAAGACAGCAGCAAAGTCTTCTAAAAAATTTATTACATGTTCATTAAACATCACACACAGCTTTTGCTTTATATCACAGCTTCAAATTGTATCAGACAGTTTGGCTTGCTATATATCCAAAATCATTACACTTCATACCATAAACTGTACATTGATCTTATAATTTGGATCTGACAAAAGATGACAGTGAGGAATACAAACAATGTGAATGCTGAAAGTGGCTGTAGTGTTTCCCCCCTGTACCAAATAAAACTATTATAATCAATACCAAAAACATTCTATAGAAAAATTATACTTCAACAACAGGCTATTTGGGAAAAATTCTGCAGTCCATACAAGCCAAGTCTGATGAAAATGAGAGCTTGAGAGAAAGCAGCTTTCTTTGCTAGCTTAGCCTAATATGCCATTTAACAGAACAGGTTGCCTATACTGCCTGAATCAGAGGGAAAAAGGAACCCAGTCTGCCCCAGACCAGGCTACAACCAGTCACGCTGCAGGCTGCACTGTCACTCATTTGGGGAAACCTTTAAGAAGTGACCTCACTTTTGTTCTGCCTCAGAGCAAAATCTTTTGCAGTCTCAAAATATTCCACGAATCTAATTGCTATGGTTCTCTGTGGGCTTTGGTTCTTTGGGTTTGGGGTTTTTTTTTTTGGATGGCTGGTTTGTAAGACAGTCATACATAATGTAAGCAGCTAAAAGTCAAATGTCCATTTGATAATTTTGCCAACAGTTAACTGCTCACACTGCAGAGGCAGAGGGTTCCCACTGTCCCTCTGCCTTGTGTTTTTGTTCCTTGCTCCAGTCAACTGCAGAACCATAAATTACTCCTCCTGAGGAAAGATTCTGGTCACCAACCAACTACAATCAAGCTATCTTGCAAACTGATTTTTATTTCAAATAAACAGATAAAATGCATGTTCTCTATTCCTTATAGCATTTTCTGATGATATTCTCTGTGGCTTAAGGACTGATAGGATGGTAAACTGTAAAGAAGACTCAGCAATTAGACCAAGTGACCTGAATCTATTATTGAACAGTGTGCTACAGTATAGTTGTCTTGCTGTAAGAGTCAAATGCAAACCTTGCATTTAGAAGGAGAATGTGGATGAACCCCCACTGTATCCTGATTAGAAGTGACTGTGAAGGGTCTAGCAGCGAAGTGGATAAATGGATGCAAGTCAGCATGATACTATGGCAAATAACCTAAGGCACTCTCTGCATATGTAAACAAGAAAAATGGGTCAGCCAGTGTCTTGCATGTTTGAATGCGGCACTAGTGAGCTTGAGAATGTGTTCAGGGTTGATGCTTGCATTTTAAATGGATGCTGGAAAAACAAGTTTCAAATTGTAACTGTTGTGATCTTACATCTACATCCAAATCAATGTTTTCTGTAATGAACAGAATCAGGCTATTTAATGAAAAAGGGTCTAGCCCAATACCAATCTCTTCATAATTCTGCTACACCTCCCCAATATCTCCATTTGTGATGCCTTAATAAGCATTTTATTGATAGCAAATACTTACATATCAGAGAAAAAGCAAAGAGCTACCAGGAAATTCTAAGAGGAACATCTTTCAGAAGTCAAAGGACGCTAACTCTTCTCATGCAATTTGCAATCTTACTTAAAATTAAATCAGGTCATTTGTTAAAAGGATCTGCCTGTCATAGATGGATATACTCTTGGCTAATATGCAATCCATTTTGTAAATGGAGATAATTTTGCCCATTAAAAAAATATACCCGCATAAAGTCACAACCATTCTTCACTAAAAATAACACTGTACGCTTTTCTCCTCTGACCAGAAACCACACCACTTCAGCTACAACTGAATACAATTTTATCTGCTGAGGATACAGAAAAAAATACCTATACTTGAGCTTTATAAAGCTTCCAGATTCCTTGTTCCTTCACTTTTTTTTTTTTTAAAACCACAATTTAACCCCCACAGTTACTTAGAGGAAAAAACCCAAATAAAACCCTTGACTACTTACTCAGACTAGTAAGTCAGCTACAACAGAAACCATGTAACATAAAGGGAATGATGTTTAACCGATGTGTGATTTTGGCCTCGGTTATGTTACTGACATATCAAAGGGGTGTAGGAAGGACACAGTTGCAGAATGGTTCCTTTGGTGAACCTTGGCTTACCTAATTCTTTTCACCACCCTCTTCTTTCACCATGAAAACAGCATAGAATCATAAAATTGTCTAGTCTAGGTTGGAACAGACCTTTGAGATCATTGAGTCCAACCATCAACCTAACACTACCAAAACCACCACTAAACCATGTCCCTAAGCACCACATCTACCCATCTTTTACATACCTCCAGGGACGGCAACTCCACCACTTCCCTGGGCAGCCCGTTCCAATGCTTAACAACCCCTTCTGTAAAGAACTCTTTCCTAATATCCAGTCTAAACCTCCCCTGGCATAACTTGAGGCCATTTCCCCATGTCATATCTCTTGTTACTAGCAAGAAGCGGTCGACCCCCACCTCTCTACAAATATTCTTTCTTGACGCCTAAAGATACTGCTTTGATAGCAACTTGTCAAAGCAAATATCCCACAAAGGGGCATGCTTGTAGACTTCAAACTTTTATTAGTACTTTATGCATTAAGACAGGACGCATATTGTATTTCACACATAGCTGCTGAAGTATTTAATAAATTTAAATGTGCAACGAGCACAGTGAACAGCTTACATAATATTTCCCAACATGTGTTTCGTAGGCAAGATTGATAAGCACCAGTTGGCTCTTCCTAACTGATGAAGGTTAGATTTCAGACAATTTCTCTAAAAACATTTTAGAAGCCAAGGATACTAAATGCAAAACTGAAGCTAAAGATATGCAACAGAAAAATTTAAAATAAGTTAGGACATTTAAAACCATCTAAGCAACCAGAACATACTGTACATGTGTTATATATTTACATGCCTAGTATTAAAATAGTAAGTAGAAGAGAAGGAAATATGCTATGGAAGTGGGCAAAGGAACTGAAGGGACCACAACTTCACTTTTTTCTTTCTTCTGCCCTGTGAAATTCAAAGTTCAACACATCCTAGTACATTAAATAATGATTATTCTTTTCAACTATCCAATACCAAACTGTGATACAGTTTCAAAACGTTAATAGTTTCTTCATGACTGCTTAAGATCCTATTTAAAAAAAAAGGACTTAAGAATAAAAGTATGGAAGAGTCTACAGCAAGACCATAGGTAAGTGTCAAAAAAAACCCTGTAGTACATTTCAAAAATGGTACCTTTTAACTCTTTGATATGTCATTCACAGTCTGCTGGAAGAGTAGCCAGTGTTCTGGCTGCCTCCTTCAAAATGGCAGCTGCACACAACCGTGGAGATGGACAGATGAAGCGCCCCAACTGCAGCAACACCACACTTCACAGCTGCAGATTTCCACCAAAGCTGCCTGCCCAGACATGCACACCCCAGCCTCTCAGCATCACAGCTGGTGGCTTAAGTCCGACACACTGACTGTACCTTCGGCAAAACTCCCACTTCTGGAAGACAGCATCTTTCTCCCCAAACTCAGTTCCTTATGGAATTTAAGCCACAACATGCTTGGTCTAACCTATAGATGTCATCATATTACAGCCACTCCAACACTCCCTGTTCTGATCAAAGCTCAAGAGACCTAGCTGCAGATAGGAGCTAACAGAGATCATTATTCTATCACCCATTCTCTAATCGCAGTTTAAATGAGAAGTTTCACACTGCTTTACATTACTCTTTTCAGTGTTGAGATAATTCTTTTTCCACAGAGTTCTTTCCAACCTGGTCACAAAAAGGCAGAGTTAGGCATCTACCTTACTAGGACAAATGAGCAACCTAAGCCCTCCACATTTCATCAAGAAACAAAGCCCCAACTCCAGTTCACACTCCAGGAAAGTATCTCTGTGCTTTGACTACAGTGGGGCACAGTGATATAGGATGTCTAAATTAGCCTGCTGAGCAAGGTGATTGGAATGTCTCCCGTTAGTCCCTAACTCCATAACTTCAGAACATTAACAAACTAGGGACATACTTCGATGAGAAAGTCTTGAAAAAATTGAATTGTAATTATCAAGGATGTTTTCAACTTCCCAAGACAAAGCTTTCCTGAACCTCAGTCCTTTTAACTCGTTTCTTTACTGTAACCAATAACTACCAGAACTCAGATCTGAACTTCATGTCTTCTTCCTTCCTACTTGTTATGTTTCCAGAACTGAATTTTACATATATGCAGATACATACATAATATCAAACTTAACCCCTAAAACATTAATTATAAATTCACAACTGCATTAACCTTAAATATTTTCCCTTTCCACAAGCCTGAAAATAAAGTAGCACAGACTCAAAGATTAATGCAGGCATTCTGAGCACAGATATTATACACAGCCAGAATGGTTTTAAGAAAATTTGGCTGTACATACAGGTAAACATACTCTATCAAAAAAATGCTAAGGCCACTTGGAAGAGTTTTACTGTGTAACAGCTAGAGGTGCAACTCTGACCAACACATTCTATTTGGTTATGGTGCTACAAAATAAACAAACAAACAAAAAACCCACAAAAAACAAAGGTGGCATACTCTTCTCTTGCATGTATATGACTTCCCTAGCATTCACCTATGAGTTTATCATCTCAATGTCAGTTTTTGCAGAAAAGGAACATTTTTACTAAATGTCCACTTTCCATTTTTTTAAGCATACTAGAACCTGTAAATTCAGCTCTGACTTTTAAAGATCCTTCTGAAATGGTAATCCTACGTCTCAATGCTTTTTGATTTCCCAGCTTCTACTATGAGAGAAAGTATGAAAATTAACGTGCTTGGACTGGAGTCAGTATTTTTACAATAATGCTCTTAATGTAACAGCCATGCGGCATGGTTCCCTGCAAGCAGCATCCAATTTTACAAAGCCTTAATCAAATTAAAAAGAAAACACAGCCTATGCTAAGTAGGTACTGGTGAAAAACTCCAAATGAATATCAAGTTCAGATCTGCTCTACAAACAAGAGTTTCCCGAAAAGCGGGTAAAACTCACTTGTCCTAAGGCCCAAAGCAAAAACTGGCGATAAGCAAACAGGTTTAAAAAACGGGGATAGATCTTCATAGCTTCAAAGTTAATTCACCTTTCAAAATTTCTCATTTGAATCCACCAATCTAAGCAAAAATGAACATAGAAACAATAGCTAAAAATTGCACAGATATCGAAGTAAAAATCAGCACAGACATACACCGTTGCTTGGGCCAGAAGAGCCAAGACAAAATCTCCATCATGCAGACTACACAGAAACACAGGTAGACAGACCCGTATACATATCAGAGTAATATTTTCAAGAATACTTGTAAAGGAGCAAGACACTATAGAAAAAAGAATTTTTTTGCATTAATCATGAATGTGAGTAGTCAGCTTAAAAAAAATATTAAAACTATTTCAGTAATACAAAGTTGCCAAAGTAAAGCACCCTAGGAAGCTCCAAACATATCTGCAGACATTCCTCTGCCTTGTTTGATGTACAAATAAATACATACTTTTTGCCACAGTACATGGCTCCGACTAACCTTGCTCTCCTTTAAATGCACTTGGGCTTTGCTATTCCATAAGCTTATTGTACTTGACATGCTTTACTGCCGTTACTGTTTTAAGTATTTCCCAGATTGACTAAAAATAGAATTTATGAAAGGGTAGATTTCCAACGTGCTCTTTGAACTTTGCAGAAAAGTCATGCAAAAAAAGGAACAGAGTGCAACTTCTCCATCAGAGACCTAAAGCATGTTGGTTGTGTTAAATGGACAAGACAAGTAGAATTTATGCTATACTAGGCTATGCTTCATCAATAAAAGACAAGACCTTTTATAAAATAATGCTTCTGCAGAGCTCTGTCTTAAATTTTCAGCAAAGCCATTCAGGAACCTTAAGGACTTCGGTATAGTCTTCTTGTATTTCAGATTAATCTAAAGAACTTTCCATAAGAATGATTCAGCAGTTATGTCACTTCAACTTGCAAGTGATGTTAAAGCTACTTTTGCTGTTCTAAATGAAGAAATGTAGTCCTTTTTCTGTTGTTTTTTCTTAATTATTAGTCTTGTAAAAACTAGGACAACCAGCCCATGGGACATTGATGCTCACATGTCCTTTTTCAGACTGTATTGACTGCTTTCTACCAAACACAGTTAACACATCCCACAAGGTCTTTCAGGTCAGAAATACAGCCATGTGTGAACCTGCAACAACAGTGCACCCTCACACGCATTTACAGACCAACGAACACGGCAAGCCCAACAGAAGCTCCCAAAATATTTCTAACACATCAGATTTATGGAGGATGGGTATAGAAGGTCAGCCTGTTTCCTGACTTCCATTTGCAATTTATCAGACAGAATAGGTAATGCTGCCACAACTGCTAACTCCATTTCTTCTAACTTTATCTATACAGAGATCAAAAGGCAATAAATGAACTGCTTTTCCTACAGTAGTAAAATACTACTTAAAGCAAGGCAGTATTTCTGCATTTCTGACCAGGCGACAGTTGCTTAGAAATTTCAGTTAAGTCTAATGTAGCCTTACTCTTCTGATTAGCCTAGTAATCTTTTTCATGTACACAAAGAGGGAGTGTAAGTACCACGACTCGTATTTGTTTGGATCATTGCTTTAAGCTTGCTAAGCCAGATTCTAGGGGCTGTGTGTTTTCTAAATCGAGATGAAAACAAAAAAACACAACCCAGACCACACCATAAATTCAGCAGCCAAATTCATCATGGACCACACGCAACCAGCTAAACCAAAACTACAGCTTTGTGTAACTGGCACACAGATCCACCCTACTCCAAATATTTAAGAGATCTTCCCCCTCCATTAAAAAAAGAAAAACAAAAAACAAAACACACAAACAGGAAAGGGCTTTGATTCATATCCTGAAAGTCTCAGTCCCTTGCCTGACTTGCACTGCTTTTATTCCGACAGTTTAATACATTTGCCTTTTCATTTTTCCTCTGTTGTTTTGCTATAGTCTCCCAGCTTCACCATTTGAATGCCACTGCACTCCCCATTCCCTCAAAATTTCTCTCCCCTTTAGCCTCTCTCCTATTCCATAACAGGCCAATTGGTCCCACCTACCTTTTCACATTCTTTCTTGGCCTTAAATTGACAGCCAAAGAGGGACCCCTTCAACAGTAATTCTGGTTTTAATGACAGCTGATCATCATTCACTGCTACTCTAGGATGACTTTGTACAGGTTAGACAATTTTAGAAAAATTCCTTACAGAGCAGAGACTGCTTTGTTGCCAAATACAAAATGCAAGTCCAGAATCTCTTCCTTTAAAAACTAAAATATTAAAGAGAGATTGTAGGATAGCAATAAAATCCCAAAGAAAACCTGCTTTCAGAAAAATCTAAGTTTTGCAATAGTCTCCTTATACCAACAAAAAGAAACTGCCTAAAAGATTTTTCAGATGTTCTTCTAGGAAAGTATTAGGGCTGCAAGACATGCACATCTCAGATTGACTTCAACTTAAATCAGCGCTAGACCCAACACCATGCCACACATTTATGAGTGATCTAGAGTTAAGTACAGTAGCTACAGATGAAATCCACAGATGACAGCAGACTGACAAGGGTACGTAGTGACACCAGAACATTCTAGCAGACAGGAAGAAGAACCCTTTCAAATACAGTAACCTCAAAATACAGACAGATGCAGAGCCATGTAGGTAAACAAAAAGAATAAAAATACAGACAGGGTAAATGCATCCCACAGAGTAGTAACTTGGAGAGGGGGGGAAAACCAGGCATCATAATCTGCAACTAACTCAACCTGAGCTTCCAAACATATGTCAAACATTGAAAACATCAATGAACTACTTCAATAGAAATAGGAAAGCACAAACAAACAAAACAAAAATGAGCAAAAAAACCACAGGGAGCTGTCAGCCTCCCTAATTATTTTGTCCCCTTCCATTTTTAAACAGAACAGCATGTAGCTAACACATTTAGCTTGGGAAGAAAAAAAAAATGTTGGATGAAGTTGCTAAGTCACTATACATCATATCTGAGAGGTCACGGCAGTCTGGGGAAGTTCCCACTGACTGGAAAAAGAGAAACATAACACTCATTTTTAAAACAGGAAAAAAGGAAGACCCGGGAAACTACAAGCCAGTTAATGTCACCTCTGTGGCACCAAGATCATGGAACAGATCATCCTGGAAACCATGCTAAGGCACATGGAAAATAAGGAGGTGATCAGTGACAGCCAACAAGGCTTCCCTCATGTCTGACAAATTGGGTGGCCTTCTACAATCAGGTTACAGCATTGGTGGATAAGGGAGAGCAACTGACATCATCTACCTGGACTTGTACAGAGCATTTGACACTGTCCCACACAACATCCCTTTCTCTAAATTGGAGAGACATGGATTTGATGGATGGACCACTCAGTGGATAAGGAATTGGCTGGATGGCCACGCTCAAAGAATTACAGTCAGTGGCTCGATATCCATGTGGCAACCAGTGATAAGTGGCGTTCCTCAGGGGTTGGTACTGGGAACAACACTGTTTAACATCTTTGTTGACGACATGGACAGTGGGATTGAGTGCACCCTCAGCAATTTTGCTGCCAAGCTGCGTGGCGCAGTCAACACGCTGGAGGGAAGGGATGCCATCCAGACGGACCCAGACAGGCTGGAGAGGTGGGCCCGTGTGAACCTCATGAAGTTCAACAAGGCCAAGTGCAAGGTCCCGCACATGGGTCAGAGCAATCCCAAGCACAAACACAGGCTTGGCAGAGACTGGATTGAGAGCAGCCCCAAGCAGAAGGGCTTGCGTGTGCTGGTGGATGAGAAGCTCAACATGACCTGGCAATGTACACTTGCAGCCCAGAAAGTCAACCGCATCCTGGGCTGCATCAAAAGAAGCATAGCCAGCAGGTCAAAGGAGGTGATTCTCCTCTACTTGGCTCTCGTAAGACACCACCTGGAGTACTGCATCCAGCTCTGGAGCACCCAACAGAAGGACAACATGGACCTGGAGAAGGGCCACGAAGATGACCAGAGATGAACAGATGACCAGCTTGTTGACAACAAGCTGAGAGAATTGTTCAGCCTGGAGAAGAGAAAGCTCTGGGGAGACCTTATTGCAGCCTTCCAGTACCTAAAGCGGACCTACAGAAAAGGTGGAGAGGGACTCTTTATCAGGGAGTGCAGTGATAGGACAAGGGGTAATGGTTTTAAACTGAAACTAAGTAGATATAGATTAGATATTAAGATGAAATTCTTTACTGTGAGGGTGGTAAGACACTGCCACGCGTTGCCCAGAAAAGCTGTGATGCCCCATGCCTTGAAGTGTTCAAGGCCAGGCTGGATGAGGCTTTGAGTAACCTGGTCTAGTGGGTGGTGTCCGGGCCCATGGCAGAGGAGGGTTCGAAGGCAGTGATCTTTAAGGTCCCTTCCAACCCAAACCATTCTATGATTCTATGACATGTAGGTAGGAGTAAAGCACACACTAGTGGTAACTGGGAAGAGACACGACAAAATAGCGATGGGTTAAGATACTTCTATCTGTAGACTGTTGAAAATAAATTACTTCATAGTTATCAACGACATACATAGAATCTAGTCCAACTAGGGCAAGAGCATGTAGCATTGTCCTGGCAGAGAATTACACTGCTTAACAAAAGTATCTGCTTAAGGAAAAGTTTAAGTGCAACTCAAACCACAGATCTTGGCCATTTCATTTATAAAAAAAAATCCAGACTTTAAACACTTCTACTGGAATATAAATGTCAGGACTGAAAGAATGAAGGACCATCTTGGAGAACCCATGGAGTTATTTCAAGTGTTTTCATTTTTACCCAGTTATTAGTACCCGGTTCTTCTGTATTAGTATGACTGGAGTCTTATTTGGCTGCATCACATCATATACAAACCTGTTCTTCAGATAAAAACTTGGAATTTCTGGGTGAAACAGTTCCTCAAAATATTAGCAGAAAGATTTTTTTTTTTACCACAATCTTATTATGGAAATGAAAGATGGATTTAAGTTTCAACACAGAATTAACTTAAAATTACACTCATGAAGCCTAATGGAAAGAAGAAACACAGTTATTGATGTCATAAATTAGAAGCATTTTGTTTCTCCAATTTCTTGCATGGATATGATCACTAATTTAAATATAAACATTACTAGGTATAGTTTTCCTAGTCTTTTTTCCTCTCATCGCCATCCCCCCAATCAACACTTTCCTAAATAATTGTTTCTAAATTATTCAGTGTAACAAGATAGACTCCCCACTGATAATATGGTTGGAAATCAGGACTTTAATCAGCTATTAATATTGTAAGACAGATTTAAAGGGCTTTTGAAATTGAAGTCAAAACAATAATAGGTTTAAATGATTAAAAGGGATTAAGAAAGCCAGGAAAGTTCAAAGCCTGTTAATCACCAGACTGTGGAAAACTATGATCATTTAATAGGGTCAGCCCTATCAGTCTGGACTTAAGCATATAGTAGTGGCCTTGTCAAAAGAGTTTTTTTAAATTTTTAGCTCACTAGTTTATAGTTAACACATTTAAACACTTCCTGTATACAGCTAAAGAGAAACGTTTTTTCAGTAATGATTTTTGAAATATCTTACTGCAAGCGTCTTTTAAAAAGCTGTACACATGCTATACTTTTTTTGGAAATTGGTACTCCGAATTCTATATTCATTACACTGGTAGTAATACACTTGGTTGACCTTTAGTAACTTCATTAAGGAATAAAATATTAATTCAATTTGTGCAGAACTGTAGGCAGTTCTGCTTATAGACCAAACTCTTTAACATATTCTTTTAATATTATTCCTTTGAGTCTTCAATATTTAAACCATTTCTTTAGTCGTACCAGTCATTTTGCACTGTTTCTGTTCCGAAATCATAACCCAACCTCTTCATACCGATTTTCTTCAACCAGAAATAAACATTGGTTTGTAGCTGAATTCATTGTAATTATAAATACAAACCAGATTTCACAATCTTGGATTAAAGTTTAATTTGCATAGAAACTTAACAAGAACAACCCAACAGAAGCAACATGTACATAATCCAAAAAGTAATAGACTGAAGGGTTCCTGTTCTCTTCCTAGTTATCCATGATTACTTGCTGTTATCACTTTAAAACTTATTGTTTGGACCAATTCGCACCAGTTCCGCAACAGATCCTGTCAGCTCTAGTACCAAAAATCCCCAAGTACCTCGCTGCTGCTGCATAAGGAGCTCAGCTTTGAGAGGGAAATTATAACAAAATATCATTTGAGGAAGGCAGAGTGAATGGCTGTGGACATGACCCTAAGATTCTCCTGCCTAGATTTATAGATTATTTTAATGATTTCTTCTAAATAAAGACACTCTGTATGCCACATATGAATAGCACCGCCAGCTAACCAGCTGAGTTTCTTTAGGCTTGAAAATGAATCCTACATAATTTCTTCTAAGGAGAAGGCTGACTTATAGAGCAATGTGGTTTAGGTGTCAGGATGAACTTAATAGGCTCTACTTCGACAATAAAATACAGGCTAATACTTTGGACAAATTAACAAAGGCAGTAACACTACACTGTTGCAACCATAAACCAACAGTGTTAAGGCTCCATCAACCTGTAATACATTTCATAACTGAATTACAACTTTGTCCCCATACTACATCTGTTCTGTCTCAATCTCCACAAGAAAAAAATGAAAACAGAATGTCCAAAATACAATTATTTTTAATATCTCTGGTACAAGGAAAAATGTCACAACAATGAAATTCAATTAAGACACAGCAAAAGACAATTATTCTCCAGTGAAGAACTCAAAAACCACAAAGTCCAAGCAATAAAATCCTCCAAAAGGAGGATACTGGAAGTGCTGAGGCTGTACTGAATCTTGATTGATATTAAATACTTTATTGTCTTAAAAATGCTAAGAATTGACCTTTTCACCATTCATAGGGACACAGAGAAAGAGACTGGTGTATCCTATTTAATGCAAAATGCATTGCTCCATTTAGAAATCATAAGGAAACTAACAGTGAGTCTTACAGACCAGTTAAAATATTATTATTTATTTAAAAATATAGTTTAAGATGTATTCCCTTTTCCTGTTACACAACATTAAGGATGTCTTTCTGTCTGTGCAAAAGTATCAATTCCATACTATTATTGCAACCTAAAAACTAGATTTCTTACATCATCTGTCCCTGCATCTGAGCACTCATTACAGGACAGTTCAGCTTACAGAAACTTCAACAAAGAATTGTCAGGGAATCCATGTGCCTTAATTTTCCTTCTCTAAAAATGATTTTTAACACTGACTAGAGCAAACAGTAAGCTACAGAAAAGTGTTGCATCTACTGTGAAATTCCAGCCATGCTGAAAGAACTTATCCAAGCCACTAAGGGCATTAGCTTTACTGGAAAAAAGTAGCACATGAAAAATGGCAGAAGGTGTTTCTGCAGTGCACTTAAAATTTTAATTTCATCCTAAGAAATGAAGGACCAATACCAAGATGGGAGACTCAGGGAAGAGCTCTTGAAAGATGAACTCCTTGCTCTGCTACCACTAGAGGATCAGACATACCGAGAACAGCAATTACTGCTTCTAGGAAGAACTGTTCCTCCTTTTCACCTCTAGTCATAGCCACTGTTTCGTATCTTAACCCTTCACCCACAGTGGTAGCTGCAACATCAAGCCCAGACATCCAAGGATCTGGCAGAGGAAAAAAGCACTGAGGTATTTGGACAGTTCCTGCAATTTACAGCTCAGAAGAGCTTCCCACTTTGGCTGCATAAGTTTTGTCCCAGGGCTGGTTGTAGAAAAAGGTGGGTTTAAGCATTTCTAATTTTGTGAGTCAGCAAAAATTTGAAATTCAAAATATCCTCCTATTTTGTAAACTTGGCAGTTGTCATTTATTAACTTTTTACCCCAATTTACATATAAAACTTGAAATTCCCTACTTTTGAAAACAAGCCAGCTACACCTCTGAGATGTTCTTAGCTAAAGCAGGAGTTTGCAGGCGGTGCTTTCAAAACAATAAAAAGCTAGCAATTATTAAAGTAACTTACTCATCTTGATTAATTTGGTATTTGAATGGTGGAGCCTGTTGGTACAACGCTACAGTTCGCCTTAACTCATCTATGCTAGCCATGTCCCTAGCACAAAAGCTGCTAAAGAAAGAAGTCAGGGATTTTACACAGGCTAACTTTTGCAGAGGTGGCAAGATCAGTGTTTTCTTTTTTTCTCCTTAAGAAAAGAAGATAGCTAATTCCCTATCCACAATCCTCTGAAAAGTGATTTCCAACAACTCCAAGTATGTGGAATTGCAATCTAGATGAAAAATACTACAGACTTTGAAATCAAAGCCGAATCTAATCAAGATACACACCCAAACACTTTACATAATGTAAACCAACAAACAATTGCATTCTGCTTAGTACTTTAGTTGTCGTTTAATACTGCTGCATGTAACATCACAATGCACAGCTCAAAACTAAAATCACTTCAATGAAATACACTGGAACACGCTCATGCAAAAAAAGTTTTAGCAATCAGATTCAGCGGAAGGTCTTCAATCTGTTTTCCACTCAGCAACTCTACAAAAATGTTCTCAAGAGACACGTGAGATTCTGGAACACTTTGTCTCTTCTACTGGAAAGACAGGGAAATATAAATATTAGAAATTAAAAGATTTACATTGTAACTACAGCTCTTGTCTTGAAAAAGAACAGCTAAGGTATGCTAGCTTGAAGCCACGTGAGAGACACTGGGATTGAAACATCTGCATCACCATGTACCATTTCTGTTTTCCTATTAACTTAACCCATGGTTGAGACTGCATGCCATCTTTACTTGGAGTGGTCAGGCGCTGAATTTGCTCACAGTTTCATTTCTCACGAAGGAAGATGACCGTGCATTTCCTAACTAGAGTGATAGCATAATTTTACAGTGATCTTTACCACCTATCTTCCTATCAGTGGGAAGCTCCTGCTGCCTAAAAGGAATAAGAAATAAGTAGCCTCAATAATACAAGGATTGAAAAAATGTCCATGGTAATATTTGTATTTCTTTAACTTCTTGCAACTGTTCACTTGTTACACCTTGTCATATTAGGCAATCATATGCTCCCCTTTACAGTTTGTCATATGCATTTCAGAATCCTGCACTGAAGCTTAATCACTTTTGCTGTCATTTTACAAGGGGAAAAAATGCAAGGAAAAAAAATATCACTGGAGTCAGCTGGAAAAACAATCACCCAAAATTGTTTAGCCATAGCTAAAGATAATAAGATAGACAAACGCACACATTTAAAGTAGAACTACAAAATGAAGATAATTTGAATTTTAAAAATTAATTCATGCAGCTTGCAAAGACACAGAGCTTTTCAGAGTTGTCCTAAAAGATATGGAATTGTTTTATAGAATTTGGCACAGGTTCAAAATAAGAATCTAATGGCATAGCAGGACACAGCACAAACATCTACACCAATGACTGATGAACTCATTGAATCTCATGAGAATAATTTTTAAAAACCAACCACACACTTTCACTGAAATATTCTATTATCCTATTAAAGGGGGCAATCAGGAGTTTGTGAAAGGAAAGATCTTTGTCCCCAGCTCTGCATTTAATCTGAACTTATTAGGGGACTGCAGACTTCATGACATCCTTAAGTCTACAACACAGACTTGGCCTCCAGTAACTTGGAGTACTGATGGTTCTACCCTGACAAAAATAGAGTAAAATTGCACTCAAACAGCTGGTTTACCTTTCCTCCAGCCCTTGACTAAGGGAAAACAAGAACACCAGTAATTAAGAGGAAGACAGGCTGCCTCCACCCTCGCCCTGTGGTTACAGCAGAAACCACAGCTCCAACACTCCAGAAAGAAACAGGACAAGAAGAGGCAAAGCCCAGAGCAGGCCTGGACGTGGTTATGTGACACAGGGCGCCAGCATAGTACCAGGGATCAACAAAAGCATAAGCATCTTATAACTTAGGTTACAGTTAACAGTAACACTGACGTGGTATTGCACATTGTTCAGTAACAGCCTAATGAAACAGCAAGTTACTAAAAAGAAATGTTCAAAATTAGTGTTTAATTTCAAGGGAAGAACAGAGTCCCTCTCATCCTCATACATGTAACTTGGGAAGAAAAAACTATTGAGACTGCAAATTTCCTGACCTGAATGAAGCAGAAACAACTACATAGTAATGAGCGTCATAATTTAATTAAGTATCTGATTTTTTTTAAAAGCTGAAGTTTTTAAAAAGTTGAAGGTATTCCAACCACTTCAAAAATGCTATCATTAAAAAGTTGTCTTTTCTGAGAGATGACAAATCAATTTCAACTACAGTAAAAAAACCTGAGAACGTGACTTTTCTATTCCTCAATTCATGAGCGATCAAACTGTTTCACTACATTACTATAGTAACTAGAAATAAACTCCAGCCCTTCCTATGCGGTTGGAAATTTTGGGTTGGAGAAGCAGGATAGGAATGGAAAACAATATTAAAATCACAGCTTATTACCGTGTAATTAAAAACAATGCCCACAACCACACCCAGAACATGAATCAGTTTTTATCCACTGTATCCTAAATTAAAATTAACCTCATAATTGTGCAATCAGGAAACTCTAAGATTAAAAGTTTTTCAGTGCAAATAGCATGTACAACTTCCAAAGAGAAAAGTTTACCATCTCGTTTTGGATCAATTCCAGTGCTCTCCTGAGAAACCCAGCTCTTTCCATCAAAGACATCTTCAGCAAAGGTCTTTTCATTTAGTATCACTGCTTAATTAAAAACAGAGACACTTAATTCATAGAGTTTTTTTTTCATTTAAAGTTCCTTGTTCGCATTGAGGAGGCAAATGGAACCCAGTATTTCATCATTCATAAAAAAATGAAGTTATGATTTGTGGTTTATTACTAAGTAAGTATTTAAGAAAGTGAAAACACACAATAAAGGGAAGAGATAACAAGGAGTGGAATATTTCCTATTCATAAACCTGTTACATCCTATTTTACAGGTAAATTAGTAGTTATAAGCTCTTTTATAATCATTGATGAAACTCAATATACCCTGAAAACATCACAGCTCCTCATGTAGATCTTTGTTCTTGCATAGGCTAGATTTCTCAAATACCCTTTTCCAAATTGAGCTTAACTAAAATCTTTCACTCGTTTAAACTACACATTTAACTAAATGCACTAGGAGAAATTATCAGGCTTGTAGAAAGCTCTAATTACGTTGTCAGGAATGCTACCGAATTCGTTTGCACATTAGTACCGAGAGGAGTTTTTTTAAGACAGCCATCATTACCCTAAGTTTTTGCAAGCAAACACTTAAGTATTTTTTTATAATTTACCAGCAGCCAGATGATGCAATCTGGGTCAATAGTTTCAACAATGTTCTATGGTCAGACCCTGAGATAAGCTAAATTGACTTCTACAGATACAACTCAAAACACAAGGTAATAATAAAGAACCTTCAGCTGTTCAGCTTCTCTGTCACATAAGCCAATGCAACAGCTACTTTCAGTAGTGATCTTTCGCAAGGATTGAAACAATGGAACATCTCCCCCCCCCCCCCCCCCCCCAAAAAAAAAAAAAAAAAAAAAGAGAAGGGTAAATTTTCAGGGACAACAAGTTTTAAAGTTATTACTATGTACTTTCCATACTTTCCATACATTCAGCACTGTACAGCCAGATAACACAATCCCCCACTCAAAGTAATACAAAAAAACATTAACCTGTCCCAGAGGGTTGATGAAGCACACAAAGTCAAAGTAAACACATTAGTGAAAATAAAAAAATAAAAGCTCTAAGTCTCCCACTTAAATCTGGCAGCAAAGTCTGTTTTTGCAGCTTGTGCATTCTTTGATCCTGCAACCTCCTGGTACAGAATCAGTCTTCAAGCTCCTCCAGCACGTGTTTTTGAGGAAGGGCTTGTTTTGCATTAAAGCCTTAAAACCATGTTGAAACCCGAGTTGGGTGAACAGACAAAGAATCACTACTGATTGTGTAAAAGCTATTGAAACCCTTAACCACTTTATGAGACTTAACTGCATGAGTGGTGTTTTGATATTTTATTTTTTTTTGCTATGGGAAGTTACAAAGGCTTCTGTTAAATACAAGCAAAGGTAGCAAACTGAAAATGTTGAGAATAACACATGGCAGAATGGCTAAAGCCACAGCTATACACACCAACCTAAATTTCATGCAAGCAAGCAGATATTTTTCATTTCAGCTGCTTCTCAAACCTTTTCCTAATTTATAATCCAAATTCCCACAAGAGCGGAAAAAAGATCAAATACGTACATCATCTTCACTTCCATCACAGCAAGCACTAAAACAGCCTCAAACAAGAAAATTTAATTTACCAGATGTCATCACTGCTCTATTCACGAAGTTTGTGCTTAACTAATCCATCACCCTCCAACAGTTCTCTGCAGTGAGGAAAGGCGACCAAGCATCTTGGGATCTCCAGTAATGACCCAACCACTTTCAATGCTGCAGACAAATTAGTAACACACTGCAGGAGATCCATATCCATACTTATGAAATTACAGATCAAAATTACAGCATTTCTTCCTTCAGTGTGGTGATATTCTCTTTTCATACATTAACCATCACCATCACTCCAAAACACAAACACACTTCGAAGACGCCATTCATTCTTCCTCTCCCATTTCTTCAAACCTGTTTTTCTAGTGAAGAGTAAAAAGAACATAAACCCATTTCTTAGTTTACAGATAGTTTGCAGCTACAACAGTGTCACAGAAAAGGCAGGGAACAGAACTAAGGAGCAGATGATACAGGCCATGAAAGCTATTAAAAACTAGAGATCTTTATGGAGTATCTTCAATGCACCTGTGCAAAGATTGCCAGAGACCTTGATTTGAAGGAGGGAAGAAAGAAAAAACACATAAGGAGAAAAAGACTCAGCTGCTTTGACAACCAGTAAGTAAATCAAATAGCAACTTGTAAGCTCGGACAATGATGGTGATCAAATAATGAGTCTGGAGATGACAAGTATAATGGAATTCAGCATCCAGACTAGTAAACATACCTTAATTTAGGAGATCATGGCTCTGGTCAAGAGCCCAGAAAATACAATGCTTATAATAATCATCCGTAACCTTGATGTGAGAAATAGGACATATATCATAAAAAGGAGTGAAGATACAGGGAAAATTAAGAGCATGGGCTGAAAGATATTTACATGCTTATACAGGTGCTGGCAATTACAAATATTTTCCTTGCCTTCCCACTGGCTAATTAGGGAAGATACAAGGTTTTCACAAATTTAGAAGCTCCAAGACTAGCATAATAATTCCGCCAACATTAATTTGTCAATCATGATTCTCTCCACTTCCTCAATTCATACAGTCATAGACCCAAATGCTGGACAAGAGCAGGAGAAGATTTGTCCATTCTGTGAACACACGCTTCTCAACTGCTAGATGTGCACCTGATGTGATAAATAGCGCCCAGATCTCTACAGCCCAGAAGTTAACTATAGTTAGATAAATGCCAAAATAAGTATTTGCACAACAGAGTGCTCTGTGGGGGAGCAAGGAAACAGATGCCATCTCCTAACTTTTAACAGCAGGACATTGGAGTATTTACAGGAGTCAGCAGTACTGAGTTTCCAGGGAGTCTCAAAACATGATTGTTATGTTAACTAGAATTTCTTTGCCTGCTTTATTAGAGTTCAATATACAGTGTAGATTAAGTTACTCTTAAACGCCTGTTACAGATTCAGTAGGTAAAGGAATCATTCCTGTTAAATGCCACAGAACTGAGTTCACCAAAAGCTTTAATGAATACCTGTTAGCAAAGTTACTTTCAGAGATTAGCGTAGCTTTAGTTAGCAATTCACCTGCAAAGCATCAATCCTTTTTCTATTCTTTCCCCCCCACACCCACAAAGAGTTGCTCCTTGAGCAAGCATCTATATCCTAGAAAAATTAAACAAAAATAAATGCTGTTAGGTTGTGGAGTTAATACAAATTAAAAGGATCCCCCACCCCTCAAAAAACTATTTCTGATATTTCTTTCATACCCAGAAAAAACAAGGACATACAATGGATTATATTTACTTCAAGACTGCTCTCCAGCTCTGTGAACAGAAACTGAAGTGGTTTTGGGTATCACCAGCTTTCAACAGTGCCATCAACATTGCTAACGCTTTTTCAGATTGTCTCCCTGAAGAAAGATAAGAAACGAGATGCAGAAAATGTAATTACCTGACAGAGGCCAAAGCTTATCTGGCTCAGGTAATGCCAGACTGCTGATGGGATCTGAAAATCTCAGACAGACACAGTGAAGTTCTGTTGTGATATAAATTAAGACCACTTCTCCCAGAAATAGTCTAGGAAAGGCTTAAAACTTTCCAAAACTTGTCAAGAAACCAAAAGACTTTGGAGCCCAGATTAAAACAAAATCCACCTTGAAAGAAAGGTGACAGGGCTGTGCTAACAATCCAAGCCAAAAATACCCACCCAACCCTCCAATACTGCTAATTTCCTCAAACCAAGCTGTTTCAAATCTGCCAGGGGTAGGACTGCATTATGTATTTATTTTCAGGTTTATTTATAACATGGATTGTAGGCCATTTAAATATTGTTAAAAGTACCACTTGAGACTTCCTACACAATCTTACGCTGTTTCCACTTGCATTTTCATAATAGAAGTTACAAAACTAATCTGGTTACAGGATTCATTTTAATACTCTCTCATTTCAGTGGCAATATATACATTGATTAAACTTGCAACATCAAGTCCTTTATTCTGAACAAAGGTATTTACTCTTAAAACTGGTTATACAAGAGAGGAGGATAAACTAACAGAAACAGTGAGAGTTAAATGTATAAAATTCTTGTGGGTGTTTACCTAAACTCTCTCCTCATTTTACCAAGCTACCATTTCTCAAGTCAGAGCCCAGCTTGCCTGTTGCCCCTTTTAAACATGCCCATCCAGTTGAAGAGGTGAGACACAGACTCCAGAGTTCCTGGATCACTGCCAAGATACCAAGAACTGATACTATGTGGCTAGAGATAGTTGCACATCTTGTTTGACAAGAAAAAACAGAGAGTAGGCTGCTATGATCGACAATTTCACTGTCAAATGCTTCGCAGTCCTGAAATATCTATGTTCTTGCACCTCCCTGCAGCATTTGAATAGATAACTTTATTCTAGCAGTTGTTCTACAGCAAGGTTTGCTATTTTATTTCCCGTCACAAGCCAAGGAAGCATGGGATTTGATTCCTATTTCAGCAAGTATTGCATAAAGGTAGTTGGACTTCTGAGTAGAAATGTGCTTGTCTATTTGTTAAATGGAGTACTGTGCATACACCACAAATTGGGAGCTAGAAATAAAATCAGGAACTTGTGAAGAAGGCAGACAAGCTTCTCAGTTTTCAGGTTAGTACCAGAGCTATCACACTACCAGCAGATCCCCATGAAAGTGTTGTTGGAAGTCTGCTTATTGCTTTAACTAATGCATTACTCCACAAAGGCATTTTGGCAGTAAATAAATGCTCTCAGAGCATATGCTGTTCGAGGAGATAATTTAACTTGTCTGACAGGACTCAAATTTGACTACATATGACTTATAATTTTTAAATTAAATTAAATTCCTCAGAACTTATCAGGTCAACTGAAAAGCACAACACACTCTTGCAGGATTTCACTGCTGCAATATAGATCCCACCACCCCTTTAATGATAACAATTTATAAGGATTAGTTGGGGGGTATTGCTGGATTGGGGGCAGGGGCATTACTTATGTTCAGAGACTGATTTTTGAAGTTATTTCAGAAAAAACATAAGGCAGAGAATTACCTCAGAATAATTTACTTTTTCAGAAAATGAGTGTATGTCTTAAGTGTTCAAAGTTCCAGATGTTTTTGAGATTGATATACTCCATGACATTCCTGTCTTTTGCCTCCAGCTTATAATATTCAAGCTCTCACTTAAACACACCTTTAGATAAAACTTGAGTGATAAAATACCCATTGCAAAACAAATTATTGCTATTATTAAAAGCTTCAGAACAAAAGATTTGTGGCTGACAGTACACATTCACAAATAAAAACTCTGCACCTGTTCTTTATTTGGTGATCTGAAATTTATTCTTGATTCACTATTCCCATTAATAACTAAAACAACAACTAGAGAAAAAAATATTAACACTTCAAAAATTAAACAAAGATTTGCAAGCACTCTGAAATATGAAATCAACTTACTATAACTTGAAAAAAGATAAAGTGGCAATGACAACCGGAAGAAAGTGAGCTCGTGCAGAAGGATTTAAAAGAGCAACTACATTTTACACCTCTTGAAAAGGCACATCTCTAAGCTGATCGGAAAACGAGTAAGCTGAATGCCAACAGCAACACACAAACAGCAATTCAGCGATATGGTTATACGGATGGTAGCGTAACAACTAGGCTTAAGCGAGATAACCGACCACATGATATGAAGTGGTCCTGTTCTTCACTGATAAACTGTACTATTAAAAAAATAAAAAAGAAGGTACACTTGCACAACTTCTCTTGGTGTGTTACAGAAATGGGTTATTTGCCACAAAGTCATCACTGAAGAGAGAAAAAAGCACTGTAATAGCACATCAAAAGTAACACACAAATATTCAGACAAGAGCTACCTTAATGACATTGATGATTGTTTCCAATTAAAGGCTAGCAAAAAACAGCACGAAGAGACTAAATAATTGGTAGAAAACAAAAATGCCAAAAACACATGAAAACATTGAAGTTTTTCATTGACACCACCACCACAGCTTTATATAGCTAGAACAACCAAATGTCTGATACAGTGTTGGCTTCTTTCAGCATAAGGCCAGAGAGACCAGCATAAACTTAGCATTACACAAGCAGGTAGTCCTCCATTTATTTGTAGGCATCATTCTGAAAACAAAACTGACATTAAAAAAAAAATAAAAAAATCAAAATCAAGACTTACTTGTCAAGGAAGTCCTTGTCCACAACTGCACAGATATCAAGCAGAGGATTTCCCATTCCAAACAGGACATTTTCACTGCAAGAGAATCAATTATTTCAAGTTAGCTTAGAATTAATTTGTTGTTCCTAGTATATGTTGAAGACGTTTTCTATTATAGAGAAAAGTTTTTCTTTAATACAGTTAAGGAGAAGATACACATTTTGCCCAGTGCAGTAGTCACATGGAGACATGGTATACAGACGCAGAGACTCAAATCTGAGTGAAGTATCATCCTACAATAATCTTCTTTGATCAATATACTGACTGCAAGCAGTCAAGAATATATAAAGCTATATATTCTGTTAAGCTATCATTCACTCAGATAAAGAATTAGAGCTGCATGCCACATTCTGTTGTTTTAAAGGATTGCATTCAAGTTGTAATACCAGATTTTAGACAGGGGGAGCATCAGACCAGGTTACAGGAATTTCACTGAACAGACTTAGTTGCTGTGTTTACTCTGCTACTGACCAATAATTAACAATTTAAGTCTGTTTCAATAAACAAAAAAATTAAGAGACTATGGATTCTGCATTGTCAGCCACCTTAAACAGTGTAGCTGTCTAATGATAAGAATGTCCGTACTTTTAAACCCATTTGAAATTCATTACCATGACTTCTGCAACATAAAAACAAGACATCAGAGATACTGTAAACAGCTGAAAGAGCTGGCTTTAACTTTTTTTTTTTTAATTCATTCAGAAACCATGTGTTACATCTTCATGAGTAGCACGTACTTGGGTGATAATGCAGTAATACCAAAGGATTAGATACGTGGCCTAGTGTCAAGTCAGAGTGAATGCAGCTGTTCTTGAAGGCTGCCTAAAACTACATCCAAACCCATCACATTCCTTGCTAAGCTAACACCTGCTGCCTCCAACTGGCAAGGCAAGCCGTTGCTCTAGCCACCGAAGGTAGCTTCAGTATGACCACTAAATTTACTGTAGACAGTAAATTATCCATGGCCCAGCAATGTGCACATGTTGCCAAAAAGACCAATGGAATCATGGGCTGCATAGGGAAGTGTGGCCAGTAGGTCGAAGGAGGTCATTCTCCCCCTCTACTCTGCACTGGTGAAGCCACAACTGGAATACTGTGTCCAATCCCAGTTCAAGAGGGACAGGGAACTGCTGGAGCGAGTACAGCGAAGGGCAACTAAGATGATTAAGGGATTGGAGCATCTGCCTTATGAGGAAAGGCTGAGAGAGCTGGGACTCTTTAGCCTGGAGAAGAGAAGGCTGAGGGGAGACCTTATTATGGCGTACAAGTATCTAAAGGGTGGGTTGAAGGAGGATGGAGCCAGGCTCTTTTCAATGGTTCCCAGTAACAGGACGAGGGGTAATGGGCACAAGTTAGAACACAGGAAGTTCCGTTCAAATACACGGAAACACTTCTTTACGGTGAGGGTGACAGAGCACTGGCACAGGCTGCCCAGGGAGGTTGTGGAGTCCCCTTCTCTGGAGATTTTCAAGACCCGCCTGGATGCAGTCCTGAGTAATGTGCTCTGGGCAATCCTGCTTTAGCAGGGGAGTTGGACTAGATGATCTCTAGAGGTCCCTTCCAACTCTGAAAATTCCGTGATTCCATGATACGCCTCCCTCTTTACTACGTCTCTATCGAGTATTTGCAGAGAAAGCATATTCCCCATCTCTCCATCCCCCAAAAAGTATTACTGTAATACTGCAGTTGGATCCAAAGTTTATCTGTGGTTTATCCAAAGCTACAAAGCCGAATCTCAAAGTAAGTGAGTGAGCTTTCAATTGTTCTGGCCCATTTAGAGCAAGACAAATGTTTTAGAGACTCGACATCTGCCTACTAAATGATAGATTTCATTAATTTCTACTCAGCAAGATAAGAAAAAAAGAACATAAAACAAGCAGAAAGGGGATGATATGGAACAATCTCATTAATTGTGTCCAACAGAGGTTGGAAACTCATTTACTTACTTGCTCTCACAACTGCTATGAAAAGCCCTTAGCTGACAAATATTTGTCAAATTTGAAGCTACTTGCCAAAAGTACACAGTAAAACTTCTTCCTCTTTATGATGCCACATTAGCTTCCATTAAATGCTAAATTCTCAAGTCCGGAAATGAAGAAGTGGAAAGCATGAGTAATAAACTTGATATTGAGACACAGAAAACCATGCTTTAAGTATCCTAATTTTTGTTGTAGCTTTTAAGACAGGCCTTTACAGCCCATTTCACCGTAAGTGAAATGTGGAAGATGCTGCTTTGTGAAGACGGAGCCAGAAAACCAGCTCACTCCTAACTGAGACAGGCAACATCTGCTTAGTAAAAACCTGCAAGACTCACTAAATACTTTTGTCAGTGTGAAAAGTACTGATTCTTCTAAATAGCATAACCATAAGTTATATTTAACTGGAAGAAAAGAAGAAGGAGAGACAGATGACAGTTAAGAAGTCATATGGATAAAGGGGACTGCAGTTAGAGCCCTAAGACAGGACATTCTCTCCATTTTAAAAACTAAGTATTATTCTATCAGTAGTATTGCAGAACAATGAATAAGTCAGAATGCTGAAAGTGCTGAATGTAGATTTGTCGCAAACTGTATGTTCCTGGACTTGATGTTTAGCTGATTCTCACATTCTGTGAAATTCTACGCATTTTATACCTACACTTAAGAAAAAAAACACATATATTGTGGATAACTTCTAAGACAAGCATCAGCACCTAAGTGTACGGTATGACAGAAAACAGAGCTGTACTTCAAAAACTCTCTGAAATCCAGCTGACGTGTTGAGGTCACTACCTATGAAGAAGTTACCTTGCTCAACGGAAAAGCAAAATAGAAGCTACCAAACACTTAACAAGCTGCAGGCTGCAGAACATACTGGTCAATATACTTGAAGCAGCATGAGAGCAAATGTGTACTGGTTTAACATCCACAGAAGCTCTAGCAAGCCAATAATGTGTATACAAACCCCTAGTATGTCAAGAACAGCAGAAAGAAGCACTTTCAGTACCATTTAATCCAGACAGCTCTTTATACGACGTACAACAAGGCCTGTTCCATCCCCAAGCCTTCCTTCTCCCACAGTATTTTATAATCATGTTCGGGTATTCCAGAGGCTGTGTAATAGGATGCCATCTGGGATGGAAAGTTTTAAAAAGCCAACAGTAGCTATCACTAGACTAGTAAGTGTATGTTCAGAAACATTCCCCTGAAACTTCTGGGTAAACTCTCCCCTACTTCAGCACAGTTGTTTCTCACAACAAAATATAGGACAGCAGAACTTGACAGCTTTTCAAACTGCTGGTTTCAGGTGGGGTAGAGTTAATTTTCTTCATAGTAGCTAGTATGGGGCTATGTTTTGGATTTGTGCTGAAAACAGTGTTAATAATACAAGGATGTTATTGCTGAGAAATTATTATTATACAGAGTCAAGGCCTCTTCTGCTCCTCACACTACCCCACCAGTGAGTAGGCTGGGGATGCACAAAAAGTTGAGAGGGGACACAGCTGTGACAGCTGACTGCGTCTGACTAAAGGGATATTCCATACCAAGGGACGTCATGCTCAGCATATAAAGCTGGGGGAAGAAGGAGGAAGAGGGGGAACATTCAGAGCGATGGTGTTTTGTCTTCCCAAGTAACCATCACACGTGATGGAGCCCTGCTTTCCTGGAGATGTCCTGCTGATGGGAAGTAGTGAATGAATGCCTTGTTTTGCTTTGCTTGTGTGCACAGCTTTTGCTTTGCTTATTAAACTGTCTTTATCTCAACCCATGAGCTTTCTTACTTTTACTCTTCTGATTCTCTCCCCCATCCCAACTGGTGAGGAGCGAGCAAGCAGCTGTGTGGTGCTTCATTGCTATCTGGGGTTCAACCACGACACAAACACATAAAATTGAGTACATTAGTTGTTTGATGTCTATGAAGACAAAAGGTACACAGGTTATGACACTCAACTTATCTTTGTAAATAATCAAAATACATGAGCTAGTATATAATAATAGCTGCCTTGTGTTTTCAATTAACATGGATTTCTACATTTTTGGTTGTTTCAGCTAGATGTTTGAATTAACTAAGTCCCGAGGTACTAGAACTTCCATGCTTAAAACTAGATATTAACATTCCATTGGCAAAAAGGAGAAAAATCCACACACTCCATTTGTACTGAAGACTGTAGTTGTGTCATTCCTTAACTGACACTGCATTTGATAAAAATACCTTTCTGGACAAAATGGGAAGAGTCTAAACAACCTCTTTCGAAGCCACAAATTTTAAAAATTCAACAAGTTTAAGTAGAAATTTAAGATCACCACTGTGATCAGCATTTTCTAATACAAGCTTTGTGAACCGCAATCTGGAAAGTCTAGTGTTTCCACTGTTAAACAGAAAGACTTGGCTGTGTAAATCCTTTGCATGTTCAACCTGATTAACACAAAACTGGGTATATTTCAGTGCAGTGCAAATCACCCTTCCCTTCTTGAGGGGCTGCAAAGTATCTGCACTGCTACACTATTGCACTTTTTTGTGGCACAATAGGAGGTATAGCAGTTACTTGGCTACAGTTTGCTCCTCTGTAAAAATAGAAATTAAAAAAACCCAAACCACATTACATATACTTTGTAAAGCCACATATTGTAAAAGTATAAAATTAAACATAGTATTTTGGATCCTGGAGAATGCTAAACTACAAGTCCCTGGATCAAGAAACTGAGATATTAAACTGTTACAGTCTCACCAAGTTTATCGCTTTCAGCAGTACACATGAACCTCACTGGCCTTATGTTTGCTGTTCAGTCACACTGGACACCTGCATTGATTAAAATTTCACAGATTATTTCCAACCAACTAGATGTAAAACATAGTGAGGAAGCAGCAATGGTTTCCTGAAACGCAAGATTTCACAATACATAGGTTATTTGGGAAATACGTCTCTGCAACAGACACAGAACAAACATTTACGTACTCCACAGCCTCCTTGCCTCTCTCCAGTCCCTTCACTTGTAAGAGGAGTACCAGTATCTAACCACCTGAGAAGTATGCTCTTGCTTAACTTGACTAACCTATTGCAAAAAGAACATTTGGCTCAGCTCTTCAAGAAACAAGTGACAACTGCTCCACCTGCACAAATTAAGGGCATACAATAGACTATACACAATCAGTATGTATATGTGCATATATATCCTTACACATACACACAGAGTACATATATATATGACTGGTATATACACTTTTTAAACTCTAAACTAAGAATGAGATGTTCATACAAATCTAAAACTTGTTTGGACACTGAAATATGCTGTCCATCTAGCAGGCAAAGCTACAAGAACAACAGCAACTTACTTTACCAAAAGCCTGGATGTACACTGCATTCACACTCTAAAGTCTTGACAACACATGCTATATGTTCACAGTTTGCCATTTAAATTTGGACTAGATGAAGATTAAGTTCTAATTAGAAGTTCAAGCAATGTAATTCATTAAATATAAATAAATCTTCACCTGCTAATTATGGCATTTTGTTTGGAAGTTGCCAAGATGATTGATTTTTCACAAATAGCCAGGGTTTCACACATTACTCATCACAAGTTGCAGAAGTAACGAAGTGAAACCAAACTGGATGAAAACACAACAAAAAACCCAACAAAACAAAAAACCCCGCATCAGTACTGAGCTACCCCTTCAATCATTTTTTTAAAAGTCAACAAAATTAACTGTAACTGAATGATCTGGAAAGTTGTGTCCAACATCATGATTATACATTACTAATACTCTGCTGCTGCAGGCATTTTTAAAAATATGGTCCTGTTTCAAGTTGGCTGCTGAACATTAGCAGTACTGTATCTAACTATCACACAGTATTGTTATCATCCCATGCTGCTGTGCACTTCAGTGGAAAAGCAACATTAAAATATCAGTGAAAGCATATTATTAGTTACTGGCACAGAGACTTTGGATACTGGCATGTCTTGCTTAACAAACAACAAGAAGATATCCCTTTATTTCTTAAAAAAAAAAAAAAAATCATATTTTTGTTGCTGCAAAATTTTGTCATCTACATCATAGTAACCAATAGTAAAGGAAACCAAATTGAAAATTTCACCTTTTTCATTGCTCTGTAACAGCCTTATACTGCTATGCAGCTGTAGTTTACACTTAATGTTAAATTCTTATGCTAAGACATTTTACAGTCAGAAAGCCTTAATAAAACATGATTGGGACATTTGGGTGTCTCAGTTGCACAACAGTCTGCTGTACGCCTAGTCTTCATTTTACGAATATTTTAGATCTTACAAAACCAGATCTTACGTTAGTATTTCTATAGGGTCTGATTATGCCCTTAAAAGTAAGGCCAGACAAGGCATGTTCTAAGTCCATTTTCAGCATATCCATTTCAGTCACAGAGGAACACAGTTAAACCCCATATAACACAGGATTTGAATTTAACAAAAATCATTTTTTACAGGTAGTCAAAACAAAACAGCAATAGTACCAGATTCATAGCATCTGAAGCTACAAGCCCTCGACTAAGAACATCCTTCTCTCATCCCACTTACCTACACAACATAAATTTAAGTGAATAAGATGACATTTATTGTTAATCACAACCCGTCTGACACTAGAAGTTCCTCAGAACTATTACTCCATGATTCCAGAGTTCAGACAATTTCCCTTGCATCACTCAACAGCTAATCACTTTAGCATATAGACCTTAAACATACAAGTAGCCTGTAGGACTGCTCACCTTACTTAGGTCTTAAGTAAAGGCAATATTTGGCTAAGGAGTTACATGCTTACATACTGACTTTGAGCAGTACCTTCAGTGAACATTTCATTCATTATGAAACCTTCATAGTCTTCTAGAGTGACACATTCACAGGTTCCAGCTTAGAAGCCAAGCCTAAAAGCCTTGGCCTTACGTAAGCGAGGCTGCCGCAGAAAAGAAACAACTGTTCCACCACTGCCCAGGTCCTCCGGCAGCTGTGCTAACTCCACCAGCTCCGGTAGCGAGGCACTACTGTGATTTCAAAGAGTTACCATCTGTACTCCTGGGTCAGAAACAGTGTGAAATCCAATAACACTGTTTTGAGCATGGAGAGAGGAGATAGGAGAGTCGCTTTGAATAATCATTGAACTTGGAGTCCATAATTCTAGGTATTTCTTTAGCAACTGAAGGACTGATCAAAATAACCGTGTGATGAAGGTTACCACATCACTTCACAATACTGCCCCGTCTTAAGAGGAAGCGTTTTAGGAAGCAAAACGGGTCATAATAATTCCTTTCACTGAACGTTAAATTAAGGGTTTATCATTCTTCGGTTATTACTGATAAACTGCCACCACGGCAGTTCCAACAGACTGCTACGAGCCCAGCCTGTGATTATTACCCTGCTCCTCATCACTTGGGATTCATTTAAAATTAGGCTCCAGTCAGGGCGCGCTACAGCGATGCTGTGAGGTCCAACCGCGGCTGCCGGAGCCCCGCGACACCCGACCCCGCCACAGCGGGCGGCCGCCCGCCTTCAGCCGCTACCTCCGACAGCGGCACCACCGCAGCGCCCCGCCGCGCCCCAGCCGCCGCCCACCTCCGAGAGCTCCTCGGGGCTCTCCCCTGGGCTGGGGCGGGAGGGCGAGCCAGGGCTGGCCCGACGGGGCGAGTCCCAGAGGACCGGCATCGCCCGGCGGCGGTTGGCGACGCCGGCGCGCGCCCACCTGCCCGTCAGGAATATAAAGCGCGCGAGCCCCGGCAGCGGGCGACCCCCCCCACACACACACTTCCTCAGCTGCGGGGGCGGCCTGCCGGGCTGAGGGGCCGGCAGGGAACCGGCGCGGCTCTCCCTCCTCACCCCGAGGGCGCGGGGCGTGCGGCCGCAAAACCAAGTGGCGGCGGAGGGGAAGAGGGAGGAAGGGAAGCAGGGAACGAAGCCGCGCTACCCCACACCCGAAAATCACACGGGTGGAGAAGGAGGGAAGAGCCGAGCTCCGGCGGAATACCACGCCCGCCGCCCCCTTCCCCCGAGGGTGCCGGGCTGGGCTGATGGGGAGCCGCGTCGGGGCTCGGCGTTACCTGAGGGTGGGCATGGCTCCCCGCCCGGCCCGCCGCCCGCCCGCGGCGCAGCCCCGCTGGCAGCAGCAGCACCGGCAGCACCAGCGGCGTCGCCTCTCCGCCCGCTTCACTCGCCGCCCGCTTCACCCGCCGCCCCGCGCGCCGCCCGCCTCGGCCGCGACTGAGCCGCCGGCCGCCGCTCGGCCCACCCACCCGCGCGCCGCCGCCCCGCCCCCGCCCTGCCCGCGAGCCCCGCCATTGGCTGGGGGAGGCTGGCGGGGGCGGGCCCGGGCCCTCCGTGGCGGCGGGGCGCGAGGAGCCGCGGGCGGAGGCGGCGGCGGCCCCGGGGCGCTGGCGGCTGGCCCCGCGCCCCGGTTCAGAAGCTCACGGTACCGGGCGGCACCGCCCGCCCGGCGCCCCAGGCTCCCTGGCCGCCATCTTTGCTACGGGCAGGGAGCACGCGCCTCCCACACACCACCTCCTCCTCCTCCTGTCACCTCCCTCCCGAGGAGGCAATTACGGTGGCCAACGCTAATTACAAAAAAAAAAAAAAAAAAAAAAAAAAAAACCCCAAAAAACACTAATGGAGGTAGCGAAGAGGTGCGGGGTTCTAGCCGTACTGCCCACATTAAAGATGGCCAGCGGGAGCCCCGGGCATCGCTGCCCCTCAGCTGTCACGGGGCGGTGGGAACCGCCGCCGCCGCCCCGGCACCGCTCGCCCTCCCCGGCCGCTGACCGGCGCCCCCCCCGACAGGCGATTTTTACACACTCGACAAGAACGCGTTTTCACGGTTTTTATTGGTGTGTTGGGCCAGGCCTTAACACCGCCTCAGGTGACCTTCTGCGAAGCCTTCTCCTCGGCCACCACCGCCAGCGCAGCCCCGGGTGCCGGCGCAGGCCCGGCTCAGCGCGCGGCCGCGGGCTCCCGCTTTACTGCCAGAGAGGAGCTCCGTCTTATCCCCACCGGGCTGCCCAAGCGCCCAGCGGCCACCTGTGGTACGCCGTTACAGCCCGGTACTCCATCTTTCCAACCTGCTGGAGGGCCAGAGTGGAGACGCTGATGAGATGTGGGCCTGTTTGCCACCGTTTGCGGGGAAAAAAAGGGGTAGTCCATCACTGCCTAACCTCCTCCTTGTCCACCTGACGTGGAATTCGGGCAGAACTGCCATATCAGAAGAAGAAAAGCATCGGTAAAGCCAGGTTCCTGCTCTCCCCTCATCCTACCTGCTTGGCTCATCGTTTGGCTGGCAAAGTTATGGCCAGCCTGGGCAGATTTGGCACTTAATTTGTTAACTTACCTGCACCAGAAACACTGATTCATAAAACTGATGTCAGAAGAGGTTGTTTTTGCCAAAAGTGAATCCCACATTGTTAAGTACTGCTGTGTCACCTCTAATTAAATATTTAAACTTTACAACTTCCTAATCATGTGTCTATTAGCCTTAGTTTCCCTTCCTCTCCATCTACAAAATGGAAATATTGTGCTCAGAAAAAGTAAAGCCAAACTTTTCAACTATTTGCTGATAGTTGGGTGTGTCAGCAGAGAAGATGCCAAAATTTGAGGTGTTCATGATGCTCAAGGACCTGTAGTGTCACATGGAGATAACAGGAATATTTACGTTCAATACCTGAGGGAGGAAAAATTTCCTAAATTCTCTAAACTGGACACTTAAAAATTAATCACCACGTACAAAATTCTCATTAAAGTGTGTCAGGGCTCTTGAAAAGTCAAACTAATTGGAGTGGGGAAAAGCATCCATCCCCTTACTGTTGCAACACCCAGTACAACAGGTCCCCAAATCCCAATGGAGGATTTTAAACTCTAATAAAACATAAATACTATATTTGGATATATAGTGTCTGTATCCTCTAATCCACGTTGAATTTAACAATTTCAATACGTAATAGCCAAACCTCTGTTTTGTAACTGAAAATGGGGTGGGGTGGGGACAGGGGAAATCCCATCACAGACAAATATAACAATAAATACAACTAACACAGCTTGGTCTTGTTGGTCCCACTGGTTTACCCCATGGGTAAATTCCCATGTATTTTAAATAATTAAAAAAAAAAAATCCAGTTGTAGGTTCCCTCATAAATAATTGCCTGACTTTAACAAGCACAAAAGAATACGTAAAAGAAAATAGATATAATACATTAACATGATCTATATTTATAGTAATTTGTAACATAAAACTGCATATTATGAATATTAAGCTGCTGAGTCCGAATGAGGTACCATCAAATGTTTCTAACTTTTTTACCAGTTCAGCAAGATAGGATCAAAAGGGTGTTTTTCTAGAAAATTAAACAGCCGTTCATGAAATAGCACGTATGGGACCTCAACAGCATTTCTCTATAGCACTTTATAAACTTCTGGCTATTCCCGAGAGCCCAACCATCCTGCTTGTACTATCACATACCCGCAGGTTCTACTGTTACTGACGTCTTTGAGGCACCACCTACCACTATGGGTTTTTTGGTCATTTGCCAAGGAACTTCTAGACACCCTGACACATAGGTGGACCAACACCAACCAGGGTATCCCTGGAAAAATGGTCATTTATCCCTTACGGCCATTCATAGACTAACTTTATGACACTTGTGCCACAAGTTCGACTTGTAGTCACAGCACGTATGTGCTAGGCAGCTGGACTGCGTTTGCTCAGCCTCCCTGACACCTTCCAAACTTGCTCTGCTTGCATGGAGCAGCTGACCTGAGCTTTTGCATGTGTTCTGGCTTCAGAAATCCCTGAGAAAAACATGGAATTCACAGCTTTTGCATCTAAAAATATATAATACCTGACCGGGTCTAGCCACAATTTCTCTCGACTGCTTCTGTTAGTACACAGTGAGGAAGAAATCTTCATGACCATATGAGTTCCTCTATGCGTGATGAGCAATCGTTCCTCAGGTGATTTCACTAAAATGCTTTCTTTCAAGCACGGTATGAATTCAAAGTGAACTGCACCCCTATTTGACATAACAACAGGTAAGCACGTGAGAACTTTTAAAATTGCACTTTATTGAAGTAATCCACAAAACTACACATTTTATACATTTGTAACTTGTGTATCCAAGATATAAGCAATCTAGGCCACAGCCTTGGACTAACGTGTTATGTTTTACACCATGAAGACTTGGTATAAATCATCCAGTTTACAATAGATAAACAAAAAATTCTCCATTAACCCCCATATTTCGCCAAATTTCTTCAAAGTACAAAACCAAGGTTAATCTTAGATAAACTCCCACTCTTCTATCTTTGCAAGACAGAAGGTTGATTTTTTACATAACAGCCTCAGCAGGCATTATAAAATGGGACTAGCAAGCAGAAAGTTGACAAATTCTCTTTCAATAACAGCATTTTGCAGAGCTTGCATGTATTTTTCTACTAGAACAGTGGCTGTTTTGAAAACTTCTGCAGAGTGAATTTCACATTTTGCAACATACAATAAGATGTATTTTTATCTTGTATGGATCTACTAGCAAAGTATTAATTTTTTTTTAAATTATTTTAAAATTCCATAGCATAATCCCATTTCTTTTAATGCAGCTTCACAGACCATACAGCTGTAAGAGCAAAGAAAAGTCTATAAATCTGCTAAGTCTTCATCATATTGCAGACAGCTACACTTTTTTTCTCATCTTACTCCAGTCAAATAGCCTAGCCCTTGAGACAGTTACAACTGCTCTGTACCACTGAATGTACAAGGAAAAAGAAAACCCACAAAAATCTCTCCCTGTAAATTAAATCCCAAGGTAGCATAAAGCCAGCAAGTAGCTTTACGTTACCATATCCTTCAAGCATGGAACAGCTTTGACTGTGGTCAAACAATCATTACAGAAATGACTGCAGTTCAAAATGGAAAAAAAATCCCTTTCCCTTCACCAAATTCTGAGTTAACACCCAAAGACTTCTCTCCTTCACACAAAATGCTTTGATATTTATTATATAAATTAGTCTGTAAATTGAAATTATTTAAGAATCAATTTATGCAAGTAGAAAATGAACAGCCTTGAGAAAACGTAGTGTTCACATTGCATCTGCAAGTTCAGTTTGCTTTTTTCAAGAAGATAAGGTTTTCCAACACATTGCCAGCAAATACTAATTAATGACCTTTAGATAGCAACCCATTCCCTGCTTCTGAAACTGGTTTTGTGAAATACTTGTGTACCATTCCTGTGTAAGTAACTACTGAACTCCAATATCACAACCTTGAATCACAAGCCAGAGTTTTGTTTCAAACATTTCCACATCAAATACACCTCAGCTATAATAGCTTAAGCCAAGGTCTTGTTCTAGAAGAAAGTGCATTTCACACTACTGCATTGACACCATATTCAACTACCTCCACATTCACTCAAGCCTCCTTTCTGAGCACCTTCCTTGTCTGGTTATATGTAATATTAGTAGATCCAATTAGATGAGTAATTCTACACAAGCTGTTTCATTAGCTGAAAAAGAAGGAACTCGCAAATCTCGGAAAAATTCACAGGAACTTCAGGATTCATGATGAAATAGGCATATTTGCACCGGCTCTCCTCCCATGGGTAATCAAGCATGCAAGCAGCTCTAGGGACAAGACTAGTCCTGTTGACTTCAGGGAGGCAGCACACAAAGTCAGAGGCGTACTTCTGTACAGGGAATTAGTTAAGGCTATTATGTCTAAACTATCGTTGTTCGTCAGTATGACTCTTCTGCCAGGTGGGCTGCAGGTAATATCAGTACCTGAAGAAAGAGACGCCAGCCATGCTCACGGTCCCAGGCAGAAAGAGACTTCCCACGACCTCCTCTCTCCTCAGGTTACACCCTCCCTCACATAAAGCAAGGAATTATTTTAATTAAAAGAATGAAAACACCGCAACAAGCTCCTCCAATACAAGAACACAAAACTGTGGAAATACGACACACACTGTGAGAAATCCCACAGGATTACATCAAAGGCCGGGCAAAGACACGTGTCAATCTAAACAGTAATTTGAGTTACATATCTGAACAATGGAAAGGAGCACCCGAACTGTAAGAGCGAGGTATTTTCCATGCTGCAAGTCATTCTGGTTTTGGATATATTTCTGTCAACACAACTTTGAAGGGAAGATTGCTGCTGTTACGTCCTAAATAAAGCAAAACTAGCAAAGTCTGTTGCTAGTGTCTTCAGAAGTATTTATTTGCTTTCTACAGGGGTCTATATATCCACTGGAAGAAAAAAGTCTATTGCTTTTATTCTTCTGGGAGCAAACACAGCAAGGTGCTTGAGTCTCAGATCTTTCTTTGTACTAAGAGGCCATGAAGCATACTGACATGGAAAAAGTTACCCGTATTTGCAGATATGAGAGAGTGGAAAGTGAGAAAAGTATAAGCCACGAAGACAGAAACTGAAATGAATACAAATGGGGAGGGAGGTGAAATTAAAAAAAAAAAAAAAAGCCAAGATAATAGAAGAGAAAGAAAAATGATTTACTGAATTCTAACTGAAAGCTTTGTCACAGCTAATTTAAAATGTTCAGAATCTTCTTTCATTTGTAGAGGGCTGATGAAGGAATAAGCTAAATTAAAAGTCAGCTTATTAATAAAATTAAAAATGCATGAAATTAGCAATATTTTTTACAGTCATCAGTATCAAGCTGTCTAAAGTCTAGTGGAACAGTAATGAAAGGACTGCTTTTGAGAACAGCTACCCACAGAGTGTTTGATAATTTATTCTGAAAAGGAAGAGATGTTTAATAGTAACAGAAGAAGAATATTGTACCTTGTACTTCTAGTATGAAGTATTTGTCAAATTCAATGCTTACATTGTCTTCATGTAGATAAACTGATCTGTCCAAACAGCCAGCCACGTCAGGACTATTCAATCAATACAGCAGCTGCAGAACGGCCAGAAGGCCATCATGCAGCACAGGGGACTTCACAGCAGAGGATTTCACAAGTTTGTTAATTTTTTCCTTCTGCACACATGCATATTTTGATACTGACATGTACATATAAGCTCAAACATTTCTACAGAGAACATCCAAATTCTTTTATAACTGTAGCAGTCTGTTAACAGAAGTCTGGCTGCAGTTTTCACAGACTTCCAAGATAAAACCACACCAAATACAAAAGGACACAAATTCTTCGCAATTCTCCTCTAAAGTAATGCCTCACGATGTTTCTAGTAAGTTGATGCTACCACTCAGTGACAAGCCGTTTGCAGTTTTGCAAGCCGATTTTCTGTTCAAACAGAACAGTTTACACACACAATGATATTTTATTTCACACAGCAGAGATGCAGTCAGAAGCCTGGAACAACACAGCACGCATTAATGGCCTTGCCTAAAGCCCGCTGGTTTTAGCGAGGATTTGCACCCGTCAATAAAGACAATGCAAAACCTGCCGCCCAGCAGATTAATGTCAGCACAACGCATTGTTGAGCTGGGAACGCTGGTTTGGGTCTCCGGCTTTGTGTTCTGCTCAATGGGTGGCAAAAGCCAGCCATCCTATATTGCTTTCAAACAACTTTAGCTGAACCTGGTCAGCTTTGCCTACCTCATGAGGGAGCAATATTTGCTTTCCTTTGCCTGAAAGGATCAAAAGGCACTAAAAAAAAAAAAAGTATCCATACAACCTCCCTGATGCGACATTGAGAGAGAAAATGATGAAAAAAAAAAATAGGGGAAGGACACTTTTGTTATTGTTGACAAGGTGCAGCTTATATTGGAGAGTGAAATTTAACTTTTTTTATGTCATTTTTTATATTAAAATAGTTTTCGTGGTAGCCACAGGAAAGATTCAGGTTCGTACCCTATGGGGGAATAAGTAAGGTACGAGACCATCCTTGTTGAGTCCATTAGACATGGTCTTCTGAAGAGGCTGGAGAGCCTCTGATCTAGGTGTTGAGAACAAGGAATTCTCCTCTAATTCTTGGTGTAACAAATACAAAGTTATTATCTCCCAAAATTTTCGAGCGATTTTTCACTTCTTTTCTAACCTGTACGTTAACTGTTTCCAATACCCCTCAGCATATGTAGCAGGGCTTGGCATTAACAACCAAGCCTCACTACAAATACAACAAAATGAAGGAATCTTGACCGTTCTGGTACCTTCCATACTGGCTTTTAACACGGGACAAAGTCCCACAGCAGCACTTGGCCAAACACGTTCTTGCTGCTATGTTCAAAGGAGCACAGAGGTCTGCAAATCTAGGCCAACCACCTCACCCGCTTCATGAGTCCAAACTGCGGCCCACAGCACACATTAACTTTATTTGATCACCGGCTGATTATGGTGTTTCTCCTCTTACGAAACCGAGCTGGAGTCCAGTTTACACTTCATACTGAAATAACTTGAAACGGAATTAGAATCCACAAGTTCTAACAATGTTCCCCATGTTTTATCCATCGTACCCCACAAAAGTATTATATCAGTTTAATTAGTTGCTATTGGAACATGTCACCGTGGCCTTTCATTCCACTGAAAGCACCCTTTATATTTTTAACTCAGTACTTCAATAATGTTCTCCAATTTTTGAATTTTCATGTTTAGGCTCAAAGCAGGTAATATGCACTTTCCTCTAACAAGCTTTATAAACAGAAACATTGCAATTCCCAGTTTCTCGTCCCACCTTGCTTTAAGGCCCATGGAAATAACTGCTGCTTTTTAATTACAACCTTACACTGCTGTCTGCCATTTATTTGCTTTCAGAGCTCAGTTACATTTTTCCTTTTCCACTATCTGCAACTGAGCTTGTCAACTATTATTAGACTTGAAAAGTCACTCAGCTGCCAAAGGAGCAAGTACCCTGACTTTGACAAATTTAATAGGATTAGTTCTTTCAGTAAGGACATCAGTACCGAAAGGGACTGTTCTCATCTCAGTGCTAAAGTACATCTCTTTATGCTATATTTGAGCAAGTTATTAGTTATCGCCAAGGTAATTTTGGACCATTCAAGCCTTATGTCATTAATCCTCTTCACAGACTGAATGCTTGGAAGGAGATCAGCTATCTTGCAATTATATTCATGTGAATAATCCTGAGAAAACAAATCAGAAACCGCACCAACAAAAGCTCCACTACAGCCCTCTCAGTACACATTTTGACCGTGCTTCCTGCATTGAGAAACCTTATATTTTTCTGCTATGACATTTAAAAACAAATGACTTGTTTCTGTGCAGGCCATCGGTCAGATGGGGTTCAGTCAGTGATACTACACAGTGATCACACAAATAAGGAAGTATGGCGAATGGCACTGGTTATTTCAGTATGAAAACACTTCGAAAATATTCCACGTGTCCTGAAGAAAACGTATCCGTTAACCAGGATTTTTAGATAAGCAAATTCCCGCCGAAGGGGCACAGCGACCCCCTTCAAGGGTCACCAATCGGGGCTTTGGGAGGATACCCTCAGAGACCAAGAACAGGGGGTGACAACCCAAGCCGCGTCCCAAGCGCCGGCCGCCGTACCTGCGGGCGGCGCCCCGTGTCACCGCGCCGCCCCGTCCAGCGCCGCCTTTCCCCTCACCCACCCCCGACCCCGAGGCGAACCGAGAGCCCCCGCACACCCGCCGGCCCGCTCCCCGCGCTCCCTCCCGCCCGCCCGCCCGCCGCTGCCCCGGCTGCCCGGCCCGCCGGCGCTCCCGCCCAGACTCCGGGGCCGCACAGCGATACCCGCGGGGCGCCCGCCGCCGCCACCACCACCGCGGCGGCGGTGGCGGCAGCGCAGCAGGACGGCCCCGCCGCCCGCCTCCACGTGCGCCCGGCGCCGCCGGGAGGGGAGCGCGGGGCCGCGGCGGGGCCGCCCGCCCCGCTCTGAGCCCAGCCCGGCCCGGCCGGACCCTCCGGGCGTGACTTTGACCCGCGCACCGCGGCGGCACGTGTCTCGTCCTCCACCGGGGGCGGCACCGGCGGCACCCAGCGACCCTCCGGTATCCCGCTGGGGCTTATTCGTGAAGAAGAACCCCTCCCGCGGCCCCGCCGCCCGTTACCTCAGTTGCTTTTGCTCCAGCTTGAGCTTCTTGGCTTGCGGCTCCCCCGCTGCCATCTTCGCGCTGGGCGGCGTGTGCGGCGCGCTCCGCTCACCTCGGCCCGCCCGCCCGCCGGCCCCGGCCCGCCCCGCCGACCGCGCCGGCACCGCCACCGGGGGGGCGGGGGCGGCGGGGCGGGCGGCCGTGCCGGGCGCCTGACGGGGAGGGGAGGCTGCGCCGCCCGCCGCTCCTGCCTAGCGGTGCGCCGCCGCGCCGCCCGCCCGGCTGGTTTTAGCGCCTGGCGGCAGCCCCCGTCCCCTGCCCGCCGCCGAGGCCGAGGGGCGCCGAGGGGCGGTGGGCGGCTGGCCGCGGCGGCGGGGCTGTGAGGAGGGGTTGGGGGGGTGCACCCGTTATTCGCCGCTCAGCGCAGGCAGCGCCCAGGCCGCCCGCGCCTCCTCCGGGGGGCGGCCCCGCGCGCTGCCGGGCCTCGCCGCCATCTTGGCCGCTGCCCCGGGAGCGGGACGGGCCGAGTCGGGCCGGGGCGAGCGGGCCGCACTGGGCCGGGGGAGGTACGTGGGGCCGGGGCGGGGGGGTGGTGTGTGAAGGTGGGGTGTGCCCGGGCCGCGGAGGGAGGCCTCACCGCGGGGGGCGTTGGTTTCCGTGGTCGGGGGAAGCGGCGGCCGTCGCGGCGGGGCGGGCCTCGGCGGCAGCCGCGGGACTCCCGCCCGGAGGGAGCCGCCTGTGCCCGGGCCCCCGAGGCAGCCGGCAGCGGTTCTGGGTGTGCGGAGTCGGGGAGGGGCGACATCCCTGTCAGCGCTGGTCGCGGGAGGCTGCCCCGTCAATCCCAGACTTCCCGTTTTACCTGCGGCCATTTCCGTTCTTCGGTGCCCATTTAAATCCGATATTATTTCCGCGTTTCAATCATAATAATAATAAAAACAACCCTGCTTCTTCTGGGCTCTGGCGCGTGTGCGGGACAGCGCGGCTTGTGCCGGAGTGAGGGCCCGGCGGGCGGCTGTGGGCCCGTCAGCGCCCCGGGCCCGGCGGGGGCTACGTAGGTTAGTCTAAAGCGATATAGCAGTGATGAGAAGGGGGAATTATGCTCAGGGAGGTAATTAATTTCGTTTCTAGGGGCGGTGGCACACGGCCTGCAGCAGGGGTGATGCAGGAGCCCGTTCAGGGCTACGTGCAGAACCTGCGGCAATGCCACAGCGGGGGGGGCTGCAGGAGGGGTGGTGGCCGGGCCGCCTCAGCTCTTCTTCGGCTGCATTGCTGCAAACGGGCTGGTTCTGGTCATGCTGTACGTGCTTAATTAGCCCGAGAGCCCGTGAGTGTAGATTTGCATAATACACGCTGGAAGTTATCATCCGCCACTGTGCATTGCACATCGCTTCGCCTGGTTCGCTACCTGACAGGGTAATGGAGTGGAGGGTCTCTCCTCTTTTCTTTTGTTTCAGTGCTAATCTGCTTTGAAGTAGCAATGCACTTACTGTCTTTTCAGTATGATGAATGATTTGTATCCATTAGATGATGATCGAACCGGAGGAATAGCTTCACCATTAAATGTAGCTATTGTATAAATAACCAGGCAAAAAAATCATACTTGAATAATGAAAATTTGTGTTCATAGAAGGCAGACTGCAGTATGGGAGAGGAAAAGCTATTTGCAAGTAAATTAAATTACTCGTGCAGGAGATAAAATAATGGAAGCAATGTTTTACAAAAGAACTGACTATGCCAACCATGAGAATGATTCAGCTAGCAGTTCCCAGAAGGTTTGAATAGTACATAGCTTCTCATTTATTTAAAAAAAAAAATCTGAATGGTATTTCACTGTAAATGTCTAGGATTTAATCAGTGATGTGTTGGGTGCTAACTCAAAACCAGAAGAAAACCAGTCTTGGGGAAAAAAAAAAAAGGGACAAGCAGATTCTTTCCTGTCTGTGTGCACATACCTGAAAATTCCTTGCAGATGGCAAATTAAACATTGAGATCATTCCACGCCCTCTAGTGCTTAATTTTGCTGTCCTTGTCCAGGAATGAAATTTCCTGTTGTGCAAAATAGCTATGTGCCACTTAAGTCCCAGTTACTCTTTCAAACAAAGCTCTCCTTACAAGCAGTTCCGCATTAAGAATCTTAAGTAGAAACCTTGTCATGAGGATTCATGAAAGAGAAATTGAAGTCCTTGAGGTAGAGAGGTCTGAACAGCAGGTGACAAGTGGCAGCTGTACTTCATGGTTGTAATAATGGAAGAAACCAAATTAAACCTTTTTAGAATGTTGAGTTCCTTCCTCTTATTTCCCTTTTATTTTCACCCAACTTACTTCCTACGTAGCATCCAAAACTCAGTTAATAAACAGAAAAAAATGTGAAATCTTTTTTATGCTATTTCAACATAATGCAAGGAAGGCTGCTTTTTAACAGGAACTTCTTGGAATATTCTTTAAGACTCCTTACTCTGGAGCCTGATTTTATTCTATAGGATGGAAGAATTAAAGGGGGCCACTCTGCTCTTTTCTTGTGAAACAAAAGGGAGGTAAAAATGGTTATTAGCCCCATTTCTACCATCTGCGTTTTGGACTAGTCGTGGCAGAGTGCACACACGTTAGTAAGAGCTGTCATTTACAGCGGGGTTCCAGTGATAGTTGTTGGCTCTGATCTAGTGTTTCAGTAGTGCATGGCTCTTTGGCACAGAGCTTGTCCTTTCTTGAACCTCGAGTGCCTCTTAAAATAGAGCCTGTAAAAAAGAACTGGTAGCACTGTTGCTCTGGCCCGTCAGACTTAGTGGAGCAGTGAATTGGGAGAGCACGGTGGACAACATCTTCCCAAAGAACTACTGAGCCAAGGCTTTTATGTCCTGTGATCGAATCCTGCTTCCTTGGCCGTTCAGAGTTGTCAGTGGTTTGGCTGGAATATGAGCCTAATTATCAGTCTGTTCCTGACAATCCCGTTGACTGTAAATGCGTGACAAGATATTCACCTTACCTGTGCCCATTTGGTCCTCTTTGTCTATTCAGCACTGCTTTCAGAGAGTGAATTTCTTAAGTTGTCCCTTAGTAGTCCTAAGGCGGCCGATTCAGATGTAAATTGTGTTAGAAATCTTCCATCTTCATGTAAAAACGTAGTTTTAGCAATGAATTTTTAATTGTTTTGGTGAGAGTTTTTTCTAAGAAACTTGCTTTTTCAGCTTTTACAGTGAAGCTTTCTGTTCTTGCAGGTCCCAAAGGGAACTGCAGTTATTCAGGATCTAATATTGTTCTGTTGGCAAGAGATGGAACTATCTTGCCAGCAATTAGATTTATACTGGAACTAAATTGAACAGAGGCACCATGCAAATGTATTATTGGAAAGCTCATCAGTCAGTAGCTAAAATGCTGCACAAATTCTTATGCAGACTCTGATTGTTATTGGTAAAAGCATGGAGGAAGTTGGAAATTTTGTTATGGATACCAAACACTGATTTAAGACAACTTCCGAGTATTCTCAGAAGAATTATTGCTTTTAAAAACAATTCCAGACAGTTACTAACAGTGCTCTAAATAAGAGTAAAGGTAAATAAATGTATACTGAGTATCTGGGAAGCAAAGTGTTTAGTCTTTAATAGGGATGATCTTGCTGATAAAATACGTGCCTGAGTAGGTGTACAGACACAAGCACTTCATGGTGTTAAGTTAGAGTTGATTTGATTCTGGGAGTTTTGCTTGATTAACAGAGAGGGACACCAGGCAGTTCTTAGGAAGGGTTGCAAAAATATTTTTACTTTAATGTGCAGATACGTAAGCTGTGGGCATCTTATAAATGAAAAGATTCGTGACATTTGAGCAGTGGCAGTAAGATATGCTAACAATGATAAGGAGTCTTACAAAAACTGTGAAATTACAGAATGTTCACATTTTAGTAAGATCTGAGACTTCCAGGTATATCGGTTTGAATCACAACTTCTAATGTTGGGGGGGGAGGGGTTGGTCTAGCTCATTATACATATGTTCAGAGCTGCTGTGTTGGCTGTCTTGAAAATGTCATTCCAGTATTTAATAGGACTTCATTCAATTTGCTGTTTTAAGAGCAATGGGGCTGGGCAGGTGGGGAGCAAACATTGTCTTCACGTGTTTGTGTCAGTGACGCATCTTGAATTAGTAGGAAAAAGCTAAACTGCCCACCAGCTGGGTGTGACAAAAATACTAGCTTTAAAATAGAAATAGAACTGCCTATCTTAGCTTATTTGTTTCTCCAGATTACTCTAAGCATTTGATTACTTTCCGTTTGCTTGTCACTGGAAGTTCATTTCCACAAATACATAACAGAGGCTCAGACAGTCCACCCCCATTAATCCTCCACCCTTCAGAGCAGCTATGCCAAATGCAGGGAACATGGAAGCTGTGGAATGCTTTCCCGATGATGATCCCATTTTGAGGCGTTTTCAGTAATTATTACTAGCTCTAAAGGGCATTGCAGAGGTCAGTAATAAATTCCTCACTTCCTCGTTTTCAGAGCTTTGACTGGAACTCAGCTCAGTGTTAGGAAAAAGCAGCTGGTAACAGTATTTCTGCATTAATTACATTTTAGAGTACTTAATTGTAGCTAAGGACAAGCACGTGCAAGCAGTCTTTTTCCCATGCTCCCAGTCTCTCCCTCTTGCCAATGAGCTCCACTTTTGTCTTGTGAGCCTGCTGTGACTTCAGTCCAGATGTTTCTCTGCCTGGAGATTGAAAAAACAGTAACGTTGCCAAATCCAGATTGAGTCAAAAGCAAAGATACAGACTTGGAAACAGCGTATAGAAGGCACCTTAGTTGAAGTATTTAGTTCTGCAAGGACTTCAAATTCTGGTAGGATGGAAATGACTGCCAAGAGTCACGTGGATTTCATGTGTCAGAGCAAGGATGGGGAGTCTGTCAGAAGAAGCTGCAAAACCTCTGCTGGGCTGCTTGTTGCTGGAGTCTCTGTAAGATGCTGTTCAGTCAGGCAGTAGTACAGAAGGCTGTTGGCCTACTAAAAATGAGCTTGAGTGGCTTGCTCTGGACTACAGATGCAAACAATAATCCACATACGTTTCAGTCTGCGTCTTAGGCCTAAAAGGAGAGAGATGGGAGGTTCGTCCTTTTGAAATAGCCCTAGAAGCACACCTTCCGTGTTTTACATAGAGTGGGTTTGTGCTGCCTTCTCAAAGTGGTGTATGTGTACGCTGCTGCACTCTCATGATTCTTAAATTTTTGGTGGTGTGCTTTTGCTACTGTTTTCTTAAACTTCTGAACTTTGATTCAAGACCTTTTACCCTCAAAGTGTCGCAGCTCTTAATATGCTTTGCTGTTTGCCCATGAGTATTAACTTGACCTATTGCTGTGAGGAATCTCACTGTTACTAGATTGATTTCTTATGTTCAGCATTTTTTATTCTTTTTTTTTTCTTTGTAAATCTAGTGTTCTGATAAGATAGAAGAAGGTAGGGTACTGAGAAATGAATTCAGGGATGTCTACATGTCTTAAATGAAATGTGGCACTCAAAAAATAGAGTAGCTGGGAAATCTTCAGTATTGGGAGCACTGTAAGTAATTTTTGTTAAATAATAGCTTACATAAAATATATTTGTAGTAGCACCAGTTGTAAGATATCCAATATGAAATCCACCTTTAATTGGCTGGTGCTGTTTATTTGACAGTGTGTGGGATAAATCAAATGGCTTAGTCTTGTGTATAATAGACTGATGTCCCCGCTGCTGTAAGAGCTTCTTTACTGTAGTCAGCGCTGGCAGAGGGAGGTGTCCAAACTGAGCTGCCCATTGACTGATAGGGCAGGGCTGGTGCCCGTGGGTCTGCCGGCTCTGTACTTCAGCTGCAAGAGGAGAGCTTTGATTTTCCAGAGCACTTCAAATTAGCAGCAAATTAGTGTACTCCTGCAACTTTGGAAGGAGGTAAGGAGTATGTGAGGGGTTTTGAAGGGAACTCTTATGCTAAAAGCAAAATAACTAAGTATCATGGGAAACCCTGTAATCCCCGTCTTCATGCCCAGAAGATAGGGTAGGCAGCTAGGTGGGATCTTACTGCTCAGTTTCCACAGATACTGTAAAGCTGTAATCTGCCATGCACGGGCCCCTGGATCAGTTTGTTACTCAAATTCACCATGAGGCCACACAAACACTGGTATGAACACAGCCAGTACCTGGGCAGCTTGGGGCAGATGACTGACTAAACAGGGGCCGTGGTCCAACGCTACCACCCTTTCTGGCTACCCGTGCCCTCCCTCAATTGCATATCAAGTTGTGGTCTAGTATCCTAAGTGGATCTTACGGCAAAAGAAGACGCCCTACTAACACAGCCATTTCGTGCGCCAGGAGCTTGCTGTGGGCCCAATAGAATGAAGTTGCTGTATTTAAGTAGCAATTAGGTTGGCACAGCTGTGCTTGTTAAAAGTGTATCATGAGAAATGTGATCTGATCAATAGAATCTGTATGAATGTTAACAGCAGGACAACTGCTAAGGCTTAAAAACACTCTGTCACCCATATCTGATATACTTTGTTAGAGTATGGTCCGAAACTGCCTGCAGTCTAGCATAGCTTCTCCACAGTGGGCTGTGTAGATCAAGTCCTCTGGAAACAGTCTTACCAGTGCTGCTTGTACTGAAACGCTCCTATGCAGCTTTGTGTGCATTTCCTGGGAACTGGGTTTTATATTTGTTAACAGATATGCTATTGTATCCATATTAAAATGTACAGAGAACTATTCTAAGCTTCATAGCTGATCACCTTCATATGTTTGGGCTGCCTTGGTGTGGAACAATACTGACATTCAGTGGTTGATTATACTTGCCACTGTTGTGCGACTATCCAGGAGATTTTGGAGGGTGTTAATGTTCAGTGCTGGCTAAATTCAAAACATGTTTAGTTAAACTGGATTAAAGCAATTGTGTCATGGCTCCTTTATAAGAATGCTGTGCTCCCAGTGTTAAAATTGTCTGTTTTTTTAACAAACTAAATTAGAGATTAATTTGGTCCGGGAGAGATACCGTAGAAACATGCAATAACTTCGTAGCTTTATTTCCTTTCCCACTCTTAAGCGAATCAACAATCACAGTTTCCGAAACAACTTCCTTTTATATACCATATTTGCTTAGTTGGATTTTTCTGTCCATGTTTTGACTATTGGTCTTTTTGTGTCTACCACCACTGTGCTCTTCACTTGAGGTATCTAGGACCTGGCAAGGCCCCAGTGAAGATGAGCACATTGCTGTCATGCATGTAAAGGAGCAGCTGGAGTTTGGAATTTGAAAAGCTGGATCTTGGCTCCCTTCCCACATCTGCTGACTTAGATGGAGGGAAATAGCATGCTAAGTACCGTCTTTAGTAGTCCTTTTTCACCTTCCCTGGTGGGCTTCGGAAGACGTACTTTTGTTTTGTTGATATCAGCAGGGCCAGACCATTTTTCAGTGTTAAAAGTCTGTTGGGAGGTCAGCCTAGTACTCTGGGCAGTTTAGGTTTGGACACAGCAACAAGAGCTCACTCTGGATAGAGCTACGTGCTTATTCCAATATTTTGGAATGAGGCTTAATCATACAGTGTTTAGATTCCTTAATATTTCTGTGGGACTGGACCATTTACATTTAGATGCTTCTGTGCCGTCTTCACATTTGTGTGCCAGAGTTAACATTAGCGAAGGAGCAAATTTTATCGGCATTTTATGGCCTGATCCTGGCCAAATATCCTAAGATTCATTAAAACTATGATAGGGTTTTGGTAGATGTGTTTGGCTTCTCTTGGACATACAGAGTTGATGGTGGTGTTCCTGTTTCAAGGTGTGGATGCCCAGTAACTGTTTGGTCTCTTTCCAGTCATGTTTGAATTCCTCCAAAGGCTAAATAAACTTCAGTTCAGGGTATCTCCATTGCTATCATCTGCCCATGTCCACCACCTTCTCTGCACCAGCTGTAGCATTCTCTGGCAACGTAGTAAGTTGCACCAGGAAGCTGATGTGACCAGAAACTCCTTTTTCTGGGTCAATTTATGGCTGGACCGGTTTCCTGATACAGGTAATTGCAGAGCCACAGACCTGCTCAAATCAATACCTGGAAGGCAAAAGCGATGAATAGCCGGTGGCAGCTTCTTCAACTACAGAATGAATTTATGCAGGTTATAAGTACCAGATTAGCTTCACCGTAAGGAGCCAGTGCTTGAGTTACAGTTTGTTTGTTTTGTTTTCTAAGCCCGAGTTTAAACTTGGACCTTATTTTTGTCAGAGAATGGTTATGCTGCAGGTCAGCCGAAGCGTTCTATCTGTCTGATGTAAAGGCTAAAGAGATAAACTGAAGTCTGACAGCATTTGTCTCTTCTGTAGGTGTGGAGAAAATAGTTTGTTCCCTTCATGTGAGTCAACAACTTCGTTCACTTATTATCGCGTTGAAAGCTGAGAAATAGATTGGGAATTAGTTTTAGAAAAAGGCACGTAAGCTTCTTGTCCTATGAAAAAAAATGAAGGATCAGTGGCTGAGGCATGTTATTTGTAAATCTTTAAAGATATTAGAAAAAAGTTACATTCCTTATCTGCAATTCATACTCCCCTTTTTCATGAGTGACTTAGTTTTTAAGTGTAAAACATTTTATGTAAACATATTTCATGTGTGTCAAGCACACTTGAGGCAATTTTATTCATTAAACCAGATTTAAACTCCTGGTTTTGTGTACTTCTAATGAATTCCAACCCTTTATCCAAGTGCAGCTTGGCATAGATCATAAGTAAAAGACTAATCAGCCAGCAAATAAAAAACACTTTTCTAGTTCAGTAGCTGAAAGCTCACAGGCTAAAGAGCTATATCTTTGAGACAGTATAATTCTTAGTTATGTGTGTAAATGTTATACAACTTCCTCTTCCATAGGAGACTTTATGGATAAGTTACCCTTACATGTTGCCAAACATGTTTAAGTGAGTGCCAACTCATGAGAATCAGCTTTTCTTTAAGAAATAACTTACAAATACCAAATAGGGATGAAAGTGAAAATCAAGGGTGCTAGCTTCTTGCTTACATTGTGATATATGTTAGCGACTTAATCCACTGTGAAATATTTTGTGGTGAAATATTCCTCTAAGTAAAGAAAATGCAATTTAAAGAAAAGCAGCAAAGCAGATCTTTTTCTTAAATTCACAGTGTGTGTTAACAAAGAATAACCGTTGTAAGAAAAAGAATCTGGGAGAAGAAATGATGTCAATCCTCATATCCTTTTGTTTATTTTAACTTCTTTGAATGTGTTTCCAACAGAAAATGATCCACAGCCTGTTTCTTATAAACTGTTCTGGTGATATATTCTTGGAGAAGCACTGGAAGAGCGTTGTGAGCCAATCTGTGTGTGATTATTTCTTTGAAGCTCAGGAGAAAGCAATCGATGTTGAGAATGTGCCTCCTGTCATCTCAACGCCACATCACTACCTCATCAGCATCTATCGGGATAAAATCTTCTTTGTGTCTGTCATACAGACAGAAGTGCCACCTCTCTTTGTAATTGAATTTCTACACCGAGTAGCAGATACTTTCCAGGTCTGTCACTGTTAAATAATTTCAAAACTGAAATAATTCCAAGGGAATTTTTGAATAAATTTATTTTAAAGAAAGGTACTGAAAACTCCTGTCAGTGACTTACCCCTTTGCAATTTTTATGTCAAACACTGATTTGTTGAGTACAAAGGAAAAGAATGTATATTTTGTGTATTCAATTGATTTACAGATACCAGTGCATGTGCACTAAAACCCAAAATCCCATTTTGTAAGTGCTTTTTTCTGTAAGCTTTTGTACCGTTAACATTATATAAATGAACAAGAAGGAACATGCAGTCATGAAACACTCTGTAGGGAGGAGAGAGATACGAAGTGTGAGTCAGTTTTCAACTTATTTCACAGATGCTGTAAATAAAGGAACCTCTGTGAAGACTGAGCATTGCCAAAAGATAATCTTATTTTACGAGAGTCTTCTAACTGAAGATGTGTTCATGTTCACGAGTGGGAGAACCTTTGGGATATATATACTAGTAAACCAGATTACAATAATTTCACTGTTCACGCTGTCTTTATTTCTAATTAGATGATAAATGTAACTTTAACATATGATGCAATCAGACTATAGAAGTAGCTAGTCAGTTTAGGCACTAAAATTCCTTGATATATTGGAGGCTTTCTGTAAGCAAAAACACCAAACAAACTTTTACAAAGCATTTGAACAGGAATAAAAACCCTCTCCTTTGTAATCTCTGATTTGTTTAGGATTACTTTGGCGAATGTTCTGAGACTGCAATTAAGGACAATGTAGTTATTGTGTATGAACTTCTAGAAGAAATGTTAGACAACGGCTTTCCACTGGCAACAGAATCTAACATATTGAAGGAGCTGATTAAGCCTCCCACAATTTTGCGCTCCGTTGTCAACTCCATCACAGGTATGAAAATAAATAATTTTCAGCGGTGACTGGCTGCTTAAAAACAAAGCCCCATCATGCTTCATAGCTAAAAAATAATATCGTATCAGTGTGAACCTGGAAGGTGAGGCCGCTGTCCTGCCACTTCTCCCAAGACTTGAATAAAAGCAACTTCCTCCTTATTTGCAGTTTATGCCTGGCCCCTCTGCCATCCCCAGTGGCACTGTCTGGTCCAGCTACAGCTGCTGAAGTCCCTCAGGAATAGCGTTCCCAGCAGAGACTGCACATGCTGGAGACAGGTGCTCTGGGGTTGGTACAGAGCTAGCCCCAAGCCTCGAATAACTGAGGGCATTGGAGAAGGTTATGCATATTATAAGAAATCATTATAGAAAGGTATATAACAGATATCTAATAAATCTTTGCTGACTGGGAACAGATAGCATGACAGGGAGCAAATGGCCTGTCCTCAGCCTCCTCTCCATGCCCCCCACATCCATCAGGCTGTTGTGAATGGTTATGTCTTGCACTGACAGAACCAAATGTCTGTCAGCTGAGCTGATGGAATCTGCTTGTCTGGCAAGCGGGTGCAAGGGAGGTATGCCACGAGGTGTCACATGGGGTCAGAGATATGCGAGATGTTTGCCTGTACATTGTGTTAGAGAAGGGCAGTAGGCGGGCTGCAGGGCCACACAGACATGGTGCTCAGAGGAGCTGGTCCTTTGCACATGTGGTTTAATCTTTGAGTATAAATCTCAGTTTTAATTCCTGGGTTTGGGGGTTGGGTTGTGGTTTTGTTTGGTTTTTTGTTTGGTTTTTTTTTAATGTGGTTTTGGATGGTAGTAGTTATACTTAAAAAAATATCTATGACATTAATGGACTAGATGCACCACTATAAAGGGAATTAAGACTCCTGAAGCCAAGGGTTGCAGCATTAAATCCTCTTGTTTTATCTAAAGCCTTATTAGAATTCCCTAGGAGCCTAAAGCACCTGCCCAGGGTGGCCTGCATCTTGTCACTGTCAACAGCCCAGCACTGAGCGGGTGGGAAGCGGCAGCCTGAGCACTCTCCCGCCTGCCTGGCCAGGCAGCCCAGCCTAGGCAGCACTGCTGCAGCCTGCAAGGCTGCCGAGGGACAAGAGCCACGGACACCGCAACTGCTCCCCTTCAGAGATGCAGTGGGAGTGAGGAAATGGTTGCAACTCTTCCCCCTGCATTACAGCACCGGCATGGGCTTTAGGAAGGGGTTTTCTGTATGAGTTATTTTACTAGCTCAAAAGAATTAAAATTTCTGTTTTCTGCCTGCTAGGAGAGGGCCTACCGCTGGCCATCAGCTGTCTCACGCATCGGGACACCCTACCACATTCGCTGTGCTAAAGGGCACAAGCAAGCATGAGCTATGGCTCTATCCTGAGACCTACTTCTAGCAGAGGGAGTTGTTTCCACTATTCTGGGATTCTAAGGCCTAAGCCCCAGAAGTGATAAGATTTTTTTTTTTTTCTTTTTTAAAGAATCATCAGTTTACTTTATACCTAGGTAGCTCAGGAAGCCCTTTTCTCACACTATTAAGAACCAGTAGCCAAAGGTAACAGCAAGGCAGGCAGGGGCATCACTGTTAAGGACCCCAGAAGTTGAGCCAACAGGTCAGGGTCAGGATCGGGATCAGATGATAACAGGGTCATCTACAGCTCAGTGATTGCCAGGAAAGTCCATCGTGATGAGACAGGTCAAGCCAGAAAGTCAAGTCTGCGGGCCAGGGTCTGGATCGCTTTGGCACGTGGTCAGGTGTAGACATGGCTGTCATGTTGCTGCAAGGTAGCTCAGGTGGGTGCCAAGGGTGAGAGCCTCAGCCTAACAACAGCTCCCCAGCAAAGAGGGTGGGAGCCCTCCCTACAGCTTCTTCCAGCTCTTGCTTCGTGACAACTCTTATCAGCAAATCAGCCCTGAAGCCAGCCAGCTAAAAGTCTTAGGAGAAGGGGGAAGCGTGCTTAAGGCCCTCACAAGGAGCTGTAACATCTTGAATTGCAGCGATAAAATCCTTCACAGGATCTATCCCCCCCCCCCCCCCCCCCCCCCCCCCCCGTCTACTCCCACTCAAACCTCCTGCTGACTTGAGCCTTGTATTTTGCTATGTAAAGTATAGCATGAAAAATGTAAGTCTGGACACATCCTTAAAGTGCATTCGCATCACCTAATGAATGAAATTTTAGTGGCCCAGGTTCTAGTTTGCAGTTCTTGGGAACAAACCTTGCTTTGATTCTTAATTTTGGCAGTCGAAACATTCCTTTTGTAATTATTTACTGATATTGAGTTCCTTTTCATTTTTAAGGCAGTAGTAACGTGGGTGACACGCTTCCCACTGGACAGTTGTCCAATATTCCTTGGCGCAGAGCAGGGGTGAAATACACAAACAACGAAGCTTATTTTGATGTTATCGAAGAAATTGATGCAATTATAGACAAATCAGGTAAGATGCCTTGCAAACTCATTTTTGTTTGTTGAATGTATTTACATTTAGCTGCTGATGTTTACAGAGAATACAATCCAACTGCTTTTTGGGGTGTCTTTTATATACATGAATCTATGTCTTAAATAGAAATATCCAATTTAAAATGGCATGCCCAAATGTATTTCTTGGTTCATCTTAAAATAGCAATATGCTCTAGGCTGCTTCAAGAACATCCACAAGAAATATTATCTACTTAGATGTTTTCTGTTTGTATATTGATTATCTCTTAAGAGATATAAATGGAAAAAAATATTTGAAGTTTTAAATATGATGAGAAAATTATCTTCCATTGTTCCTGCCAAAAATTTTCTGTAGTCCTTATAGGCCCTCAAATGAGCAAGACAAAAGCTTTCATTAGCATTCTTCTCCGAGCAAGACAAAACTTGGTTGCAAAACAGCTGGACAGTATTGTTTTCCTTATATTTAAACTGGAGCCAGATATTATGAAGCATAATTATACTCCTTTCTTTTCTGTAAATGAAACGTGGTACCTTCAAATACAAAAGTCTTTAATCTGAGATTTAACTCTGAGGAGGAATCTGATAACTTTTGTGTAAATGTTGCCAGTGCCAAGAATTAGAAAATAAATGATCAAAAAAGAAAACTGTTATGCTGTGAGGACAGGAGCCTGCTGTTTTGTTCATTATTGGAACCATCAGTTCCTAAAGCTAAAGACTGGATGGCACCATTTTGCAGTGGTATGGGGCAGGGACCAAATCTCTGATTTCTTCATGTAGTGCTGCTGTTGCAGCAGTAGTCAATATTGTTTTGGTTCCGTACACCAATTCGACAAATGCTTTGGCCACCGTTGAACTGGATAGTCATAAATAGCTATTGTGCAGCTCTTGCTCTTGCTGTCTTGAAACTAAAAGAAGGTGGCGGAGTCAGAACACCCTGACAGTTGTGTTACTCTCCTTGCTCAATAGGATTCCCATGAGTGCTTAGTCTGAGGAGTTACAAGCGAGACCGTGTTTGTATTTCTGTATGTATTTCAAGTCTGGTCAGTGTCCATTTCCTACTGAGGATCCACTGCAGTAGTCATAGCTACTCTTTTCTGCTCTGATCCCTTGGGGACTAGCAATGCAAGAATCTTTCTTCCTAACCTTCACTAGGACTAAGAAGTAGATGAGGTTCCTCCCCTAGAATAAGGATGTTATTTTATTTCTTAGGGATATGGTTAACTGCTTTCATCGGAAACAGGATCCCTTCTTTTCAGGCGAAGTATTAACCCACGGTTTCTCCTTCCCCTTGACTAGATCAGCAATAGTTTCTACCTATCTATTTTCTAAAATAACCTTTGCTTGCAGGGTTAATTAGTCCAGAGTCCGGCTCATGCCTTTCTGTCCTTATAGGGCATGTAAGGAAATGAGCCTTTCCTGGGTAAGATGCTTGGTATTCTTGCTTTGGGTGTTTTGGGCTTTTTTTTGCTATATGTTTATTTAACATCAAGATGAATACATAATCCCACTGTTAAAACAAGCCTTGCTTGTGAAAGCCAAGGTTATCTGGAGCTTTATAGCAAAAACTTGCTCTGTTTTGATGTTGACTGTTTTGATGTGCTTCACCTTCCCTGCACCACTACACAACCTGCTGGTTTTCTGGAGACAGAGGACAGGGATGAAAGAAAGAAAGATTCGGAGCTTAGACATTCTGAAATTCTTATTTGCTCATTGCTGGCAACCAGTTCAAGCACATCCAGTACGAGTCCTGTGTAATAGCTGGCACGAGTATAATTAGCTGATTTGGGACAAGCTGTTTGCTCTGGCTTATGTATTTTAGCAAGCTGCCCTGGCCACAGGTAACTGGAATGACCTTTCCTATCTGTCCTTGGCGTGTTCTTGAGCGGTGTGCAAATGTCATCTGTGCCCTCTAGCTGCACTTCACAACGTTTGTTAGGCCCTTGATAAATAATGTTAAGTGAAGCGTCTTTTCTTTTTTTCCCCTGCAGGTTCCACAGTCTTTGCAGAAATTCAAGGTGTTATTGATTCATGTATTAAGCTCTCAGGAATGCCAGACCTTTCTCTTTCTTTCATGGTAAATTTAGCATGTATTTGGGAATTTTAGTTGCTTAGGATTTATTTTTCTTAATGATCAGAGTTAAACAATTTTAAGAGCACAGTCACTACTTCACGTGTTACACATAGGAAAAATAACAATGAGTTTTGCGTTATATTGTAGAAGTTGCTGCATTGCTCATTAGTTGGAATGGCTTTTGTCTGTGCATAAAAATACGCTCACAGGAAAAGCTGTACCAGGTCAGACCAGAAATCCATCTAGCTCAGTAACGTGTCTCAGATAATGGCTAGGGATGATACTTAGAGTCTAAGAAATAGGAATTGTGTGGAGTTCAGTAGCTAGTTCAAACCGCTGATACTTGATGAGATTCCACTTACCACTTTGCCACTACTTACAGAACCCACGGCTGCTGGATGACGTGAGCTTCCATCCATGTATTCGGTTCAAACGCTGGGAGTCTGAGAGAGTCCTTTCATTTATTCCTCCCGATGGGAATTTCAGATTGATCTCCTACCGTGTCAGTTCACAGAAGTACGTTTCCATTTAGACATACCGATTCTTCAGATATACCATCTATCGCTTTCCATCTGAGTAACGACAGATTTCTCCTTGTTATGGGGGGACTTTGCATTGTTGCGAAAATGCATGTTCTCGGGTTTTGTCTCATCTGTTGCTCTGTCCCCACTAAAACAAGAAAACAGTTTTTCAGTGAGCTGCTGATACTCGGCAATCATTTTACAGTGGGATGAAGCACACATGACAGGAATACAGGGCTATTCATTCCTGGCTATCGTTGTTGCTGCTAGATGCTTTGTGGCTAAGTCTCTGTGAACATAGAGGACACTGATCTTCACACAAAGAATAAAGCAAAAAAAGCTAAACCGTAGATATTTGCAAACTAAGTCTGATTTGACTGGTGGCTGTTCTGAGAATTGGCTCAGTGAGATTACTTTAAAAAAAAAAAAAAAAACAAAACCAAAACAGATGGATGGAAAGCGATTAGGACAAGTGATTTGTAAGAAAATCCTTCTTTCTTGTGTTTCTCTGCTAATAAAATCACTTCAGCAATGATGTTGAAGAGCTGAGTATCACTTTTCGCTTTTGAAACAAACAGGTTCTAACTTGAATACCTGCCAGAAACGCAAGAACTGTTTATGAGAAAGAGCCGTATTTTCTCAAGCAGAGAAGTAGCCAGGATGCATTCAGCTACTGTCTTCTCTTTTCAGCTTGGTGGCAATTCCTGTATATGTGAAACACATGATAAGTTTTAAGGAAAATAGTTCTTCAGGAAGATTTGATGTTACAATTGGACCAAAACAGAATATGGGGAAAACAGTAGAAGGAGTTGTCATGACAGTTCACATGCCAAAGGCTGTACTTAACATGAACCTCACTGCTACGCAAGGCAACTATACGTTTGACCCAGTTACCAAAGTAAGTCTTAAGTTTTTATTTATTTAAATATCTAAGATGACATTAGAACAAGTCATACATATTGCAGAGCACCGGAGCAGTGTTCCACACTTAGCAAAAAACTTTCCCTTCAGCATATGTTTAGGAATTATTATCTTCTCTTTAAAACTTACTTTTTCAAACTTAGATACGCACCAGTTGTGATTTCTGGTTTTATCAGTCTCCCTTCCTTTCCCTTCCCCTCTACCTTTCCTTCCTGTCTTTTCCCCTGCCCCTTCACCCCCTATTTTTCTTTTCTGGATGCAGCAGTATTTTGCTGGTGGTTTCAGCTATGGCGTATTTTGCAATCTATGTTCTTTAAAACATACTCACCTGGAGAAAATGTGGTAAACTTGAAAACAGCCAGAAAAACAGGGAGCAGGTGATGAGAAAAAAAAATTCTTCCAAAAGATCTGCCTGAAGACACACAGGAAGGAAAACAAAGGGTCTGAAAAACTCTATCTTGGGAGTTCTGCTTTCTTGCCTCTGAGTTAGGGTTTGAGACCTAAATTTCCTAAATCTCCTGACACTTTTCAGTACCCAGGAACCATTTCGCTGAAATGCAGTCTGAGCCAAACCATTCTGCTGGCTCTAAGACGCTGCTCTGAGCTTTCTGCTGCCCTTGGAATATCTCAGTCAGCAATTGATTTGAATTGGAAGTGAAAGCTCTCCAAGTAACATTTTGTTTCAAAAAGAACTGACCTTGATCTTTTAAAAACAAAAACACCAACAAAAACACTTGAAGTCTCCCTTCCTCTCTGCAGAAATAAATTATACTGTGTTTTTATAATGAATTGGGATAACTAGGTGGATTGTAACTGCAAAAGTTTGTAGAATTAGGGAGAACCGAGGGTTTTTTCCTCCATTTATCAACAATTTTCAGTTTATAAGAACAACAACAAAAAAATCACCTCGTTGGTGAGTAAAGGGCCAACTTGGTTCCATGTACCTTCTTGAAAGTGTAAGAATCAGTGGGAAACAAGTGACCCTTAGGAAGGTTACTCTAGCGGAAACATCTGCTTTTGCCACATGCCTTGCTCATGTCCTCCTCGTTCTTACGTTTAAGTTCCTGCAACCTTTGTGCTGATTACTCTCCTTGCTTCATGGCCCTAGCCGAGCCAATCTGACAACAGGAACAATCACCATTACTAAGGGAACAAGGTGCATTAAGTGCACAGAGCAACTAAGGAACGCTGACAGGGCAAAAGAAATGCCGGGACAGAAAAGACACCGTACCTGCAGGAGCCCTAACCATGCCATCTCGCAGCCTGTGGGATAATTCTCAGGGCTACCAGCGACTTTCTGTACCCAGCTTGCAAACCGAAAGCTTGGCATGAACTTGACCTCATAGGTTGTTTCTTAGAAAGCTACTGCCACTATTCTCTTTCCTGACAAGGTGTTAACATGGGACGTTGGCAAAATTACTCCTCAAAAGCTCCCAAACCTGAAGGGCATAGTGAACCTGCAGTCTGGAGCCCCCAAGCCAGAGGAGAATCCAAGTTTAAACATCCAGTTTAAGATACAACAGCTTGCAATTTCAGGTGAGTGGGTGGGCATTACATGAAATTGGCACTGATGGAATGAGTAGCAGTAGGAAACTAAGTGGGAAACTGTTAATCTTTTAATTGGAGATGCTGATCTGAAGTCAGCTTGGTCCAAAAAGGTAAAGTCTGGTTTACCCAAACCTGACAGTCACCCTTTCCGGAAGATTCCCTTGCCGGGAATTGTGAATTCCCAATTGTTTTGCTCAAGAGAGACTTTGAGAAGTGTACAGAAGAATGAGTTTTTCTTTGTTGACTTGTGCGTTAAACATGCAAATTTATCCTTTTGGTGAAGAGTGATGGTTGATGACTTGGTATGCTGCTCTTGCCTTCCTTTAGCCTTGTACCACTAAAGCCCTTTCCAGTGGTCAAAAAACTCCATTCATTTTGAAGAACGCCCTGCTTATTCTTTCCTTCTGGAGCTGCTTAGTTCTTCACCTTCAAAAAATATGCAAGTAAAATCAGAATGAAGTCTATAGGGCAGGTGCAGAAGTAAATTTAAAATGAACAAGGCCTCGGTCTGCAAACATTTAAATCATGCGAGTAGTCCATGTGTAAAATGCTTCCGTAAGCAGCCTGGCAGGGAGAAGACCCTAACAGAGCATAGCCTCCCATGTGAATGGAAGGAGGATGAGTGAAGACAAGAGAAGACAATCTGTGGTAGAACATGTAGTATCTTTCTAGGTAGGTACCAGGCTACGGTCCTTTTGCTTCCTAGACTACTTTGCTGAGTAAATAGTGGTTAGTCCTTGGATAAGAACATAATCCTGCAGTTTCCTTTTAAAACTTGCAATCCACTAGTTTAAATCTAGTGGATCCAACGGCTGGATGCTGAAGGTAGTAGACCTGTGAGAAGGCAGAGGACAACCTGGAACTGTCAGGTAATGCATAGTTACTGGCATTCCTCAGTTAATAGCAGGGGGATTGCTGGTCCTGACTTCAGAGCGAAAAGAATTCTAGAACTTGGCCTTTGCTTCATTTACATTATTGGAAACAAGCGCAGCGTCTGGGAGCTGTGGCAGACAGACCCATTTGTTCAATAGCACATCCCTTGGAAGGAGGATGTTTGGCTCACTGAGTAAAACAGAAACGAGTTGTTGCCCTCCCGGGGCAGCTACGAGTCGGTGACCAGAATGGTCAGTTCTGCTGTTTCAAAGTGGGTGAACTTGTGAAAGGACAATTAGCTTCCTAATCCATCTTAACGTGCTTCAAGAAAACAGGACTTTTAAACACGCTGACGTGATGTCTAGCATTCCGCTTTTAACTTTGTACTTGTTTTTGTCTTTTTCAGGACTGAAAGTGAATCGCCTAGACATGTATGGGGAAAAATACAAGCCTTTTAAAGGTGTCAAATATATTACAAAAGCAGGAAAATTCCAAGTCAGGACATGAGAAGATGCTCTACTTCGAAGAGGAAATTCCCCTTAAAAAAAAAAACAAAACACAAACTTGACTGCTTAGTGACTTATGTTGCTATTAATTAGGTGCCAATTAATTAATTAATAGACACTGATTAGTTTGGGATCAAAGCATTTGTGCACAGCAGCTCTTAAAATGAAAGCATAGTTTAGTTTTTCTTAATAAGGTACTTTTTTTCTAATACACCTTCACTCTTTTTTTACTGAATTGTTGTGCTGGTGAATAGTTTGATATAGGCGATCCAGAAAATGTTGCAAACGCTACGCTGCCAGGCAGATACCAAAGCCCGGACGCCAATCACGCGAAGGCCGGACAGGCCATTGGAAAAGTCTTGTGGTGGCATATTTTGCTGCTGCAGCTGCCTGCAGAGAAAGCTCGGCTGTTCTCGCAGCCAGCTGCACGCTGGCACCCCACAAAGCATCACGTAATCCCTTCAGAAACAGAGGGCAGCAGGGAGAGGGGCAGGGCTCCCACGGGGCCTGGGACACAACGAGTGTCACTCCTGAGAAAGAGCTTCTGATGAAGACAAAAAAAAAATAACTTCCTTGTTGTTTACAAGAAATCGCCTTTCTTAAGAAGCATTTGCCTTAATCAGCTTTCATTTGTGCCATCTGCAGATGAGCTGATAAAAATAACATTCTGCATTAAATCTGGGAGGTGATTGTTGCTTCAGTAATCCACTTTCTTTCCATTCAATCTCATCATCGTCATTTTTTTTAAGAATACAGTTGCAGAGAGTAAGATCTATTTTTTATGTGAAGCCTTTGCTTTGATTTAGATGTTCCACTTGGAACAAGTGGATGCCACCAGATTTGTGCCATGTGTACATTGGAGCGTAGCTTTTTAGATAGCACAATAGAAGTGTCAAGTGTATTTAATGGTTGTGTGCTTTAATGTTATGAAATAAAGGGAACTCTACTGCAAATACATCTTCTCTTGTGAAATGTTTGCTCTCGTAAACTAGTCATGACGCTCCTAGGTGGAGACATCTGATAAAGAATTCAACAATGACTTCTTTTTGCAACATCTTTACTGAACCTGATCACTGTGCAGCTATTTAAAGTTTAGAAAGGGCATTTAGGAGCGTGGCAGGTAAGCACCTTCATATTTTTTTTATTTTTAAGTGGAGGACAATTAATGTTTAGATTATGACATTTCAAAGACGCAATAGTGATGATGCAAAGCCGACTAAACTGCTCCTTATACACCAGCATAAAATTGTTATCTCTGTAAAGCAGTATGTGCTCCGCGGTACCCATCAGGTTTCAAACCATATATTTGGTCAGTACTTGGCAGGCTGAGAAACCCGAGTTCAGAGTTAAGGAAGGGTGGGATACTGCAGAATATTTGTTCCCCGATTTGTTTGGCTTAGAAATTGATGAATAGGTGCTAATTTTGCTTCAGGTGAAGAACAGGAACTAAAGTCATACAGTAGTCAAAATGTCAAGTTTTGGGACAAAAAAATGATCCAGTCTGAAAAAAAGGAGGGGGAACCACTGGCAGCAAGCCAGGAAGAAAAGAAAAGAGCACATATTCTCTATTGGTAACTTTGCTAATACCACTCGGGTAAACTTGGGCTGCAGACAGCCATTTTCCGTTTCTGAAATTCCATATTAGTGTAGCTAAACCAGCACTTTTAAGAGCCAGCACCTGTAAGAAAGCCTTGCGTTTGTGTAGACACGACACTGGGTAGTAAAAGCTACCAACCCTCTAGTCTACGTGTTCAACTGGAGAAACGTCCACCAATTCATTACTTGTCCCAGAGTTACGCTCCACGTTCCAGTAAATGCCATCTTCCAGTTACAGTACTTTTACTAGAACTCTCATCTTCAGATGTAACTGGTGACATCCGAAGCTTAAATCTGAGTAGGTAGAGCTGCTCTCTGCATCAGTAGCCTGGAAACACCACAAGATCTCCTTTCAGAACTGACCCCACTACCAACAGAGAACATCATGCAATATCAAAACTGGCTCGCCTTAATGCCAGCCCTCTCCTTCAGCACATCACTGAACAACCCGCACCAACCTTCTGGAACTCGGGGACCCAGGGAAGAACGCACAAAGCTGCTGCCGCCGCCAGAAAAGCTTTGGTCCATACTTCACAGCACACCACCACAAGTCACCGTCAACAAGAATTACACTCCCCTGGTAGGAACCACCCTGCGCATGAGGATGCTTTTCATCAGGGAAATGTTTTTTGTTGCGTGAGACTTACCCCTTTTTGCTGTGGGCGTGCTGGCTCCCGCTGTTTCTCCAAACACAGGAAACTCAACTGCAGAACCTGCAACACCTGCAGCAGCGGGGACTGTGCACCTGTATAAATAGTACAGCTTAAGAAATCAGAGGATGTCATTATTGAGGAATTGGTACTGCCAGCTTTTGATCTCCCCTTCTCCGGGTGTCCGGCTCTGGCAGTGCTGGCAAAGGAGATTGGCTCTCAGGTTCTCATCTTCTCTCACATAGAAGACAACTGTGTGAACAGTATGAAACCTGAATTTTACCTATTGTTACTAAATCCAAGATGCCTTCCAGCACTGTGGGACTACTTCAGTCCTACAGCACCAGTAAATGTTGGTTCCACAAAGTCAGAACATTATGTGTGCTGGTAGAAATTTTTAGCAAGAAAAAGTGTTTATGAGAGGTTTATACTGATTCCGTGCCAATCACCCTCGCATTCCATTTGTGAAGTACAATTCCGATTTAGGAGGTGTTGGCCAGAGCAGCCGTTCTTCCCTTATTGACAGGATCAGGCAAATCCCATTTCAAGTTTTTAGAACCTCATTCAGTGCTACAAGAACAGATGACCATCAGGCCTCAGGAAAAAACCCTTTTCTCCCACCGGATCACAGACTCCAGTAAGTTCTTTAATTACTAGTTTTATGGGCACAAAAGACAGAAACAACCTGTTTGAATCTTCTCCCGTTTGAGGAACTTTGCACTTTTTTCTGTTCAGAATACGCAGAAACCACTGTTCTTCAGCTTTAGTATTTCTGCTGCTTCAGCTTTTTGCTCTTGTTGTCAGTGCGGTGTTACCCACTGCTCCCTTATCATTGATACTCACAAGCCGCCATTTGTACAAATGCATTTTTATTGTTTTAACAGAACCAAAGAAAGGTTGAAAACATTAGACTATACAATACATTTTGGTTTATAAACAAAGTTTTATAGTGGTAAAACATTTCTAAGTGACATTCATGGTCTTTTGCAAATTTTTGCTGCATTTCAGGTCCGAAGACCACTAGTGTTCAGAAGAGCAGCAATTGCATAAGCTGCACAAGTATCTTAGCTTCTACAAAACAGCTCAAGAGCTTAGAGCAAACATTCTGGAAGAATATCAAAGGCAACCATGATTCATAACTTTCCTGCAAATATTCCTCAATAAACAAAAAGTGATCTTTGGCATAAACAATTATGTATTAAAGGCATTAGTAATATTGCATTAATATCAGTCAAGCAACTAAACAGTGATGCTAAAAAAAAAATAATATTAAAAATCTCACAGAGAAGCCTGAATTGGGGGGGAGGAAATGTGAGGAGCCTTGAAAAGTAATACAGGAAGACTATTTAGAAAATCCCTTAAAAATAACCCCTACCTATTCAGTGTTATTTACTATTAAATAGAAATTACTACATTACAATTATGTTAAAGACCTGGTATAAACCAACCAAACGCAAGACATTCAGGTTAAGGCTCTGGCACCTCTTCCTTCCTCTTCCTGGTGCAGGTAATTGCGGGAAGAGAATACTAAGGAAAAATCCAAAGTACCACGTATTTCACAATACGCAGACGCAGGGAGTGAATTAAAGATGGACGCGTGCTTTCTCTTGCTAAGATCAGTCTGAGGCAGATGTATCATAATGAGTTTAACTTCCCTTTTTAGATAACAGTGCAATGAAGGGGGGGTAGAGGGGGAGAAAGTCCAACTGTAGAATAATAACGGACAGCTGACTCTACTGCGTGTCTCTTCGAGCTGTTAAGACTGAGCAGTTCTTCCACAAGAGCACTTTGATTAAAGGTGGTTTGATCGTGCAACGATTTTCAGCAAATTAACAGGGCATCATGAGGTCAGTGCTGATCTGGGCAGAAGTCTGCCAGTGTTCCTTGCAAACGTGCAGAGACTCCTTCTAAAACAATAATTCCCCTTTCTGTCAAATGCCAAAAGAGACTATGGAACAATTAAATTTGTGTGTGTGTGTATACATACATATATACATGAAGGCGTCATCCCAAGCCTATTTTAGTAATAGAGTGGGGGGGTTTTGTGGGTTTTTATTGCTGTGGGTCTGTTGTTGTTGTTTGTTTGTTTTTTTAAGGTACAGTAACACTTCATTCAATTCACTATTACTAGAACTTGAAAAAAAAGATTTTGAGCCTCCAAATTCCAAATGTCAAAAACAGTAAAAATATCCTCATATGTTTACCATTAGGAACCGCCGTTTTCTGGTAGCCATCGGACGACCTGAAAAGGGTTTCATGTCCCTGCTGTGCCTGGGTTTCAAAAAGCATATGCATTGTTGGGAACAAGGACAGTGAGGCAAAAGGTCATTTCTAATTGAGTATCTGTATCTTTTAATTTCCACCTTGAGTGGCTGGAATAACATTAGATGGAAGGAAGAGGAAAAAAGAATAATCGCATGTGCTCATTTGGTTTTCAAAAAGAAAGAGCCAGCACGTGGCATTTGCTGGTCCTGGACGTGCAGCTAGCGTAAGAGAACCGGGATTTTTCAGCTCAATACATTACTGAATTGGGCAAGAAGGAAAGAGTTCCATGATTTCAGTACAGTACAAGAGTTGTGGAATGCCTACCCACAGGGGGACAAAGACAGCTCCAGTTTTTGTTAAAGTACTGTTGCCAGGCAAAAACCAAAAGCAAAAAAATACCATTTTGGACATGGAAATTTAATCATCAGTTTACAACTATTCTGCTGACACGCCCCCCCCTCCGCTCCTCCCCTTTAATTAAAAACCCCACACCTTCCACCATTTCTGCATGGTTTAAGAACAGCCAGCTAAAATCCTGTTGAAAAATCGAATGTTTCTGTATCAATAATTGTCCGTAAAAAACTGCTAAGTAACCAATAGTGTCCTAGACTCTCAACACACGCTTAAAGTGAGGTCCATGTTTTATATCAGCACATGGAAACTACTGGAATATACAGTGCATAAATGAAGTGTGCTTCTGGGAGTACAGAATTCATGAAGAGAATCTTCAAAAGAAAAAAAAGATAAGAACTGTCTACTGGTGGAAGCAATTTTGAGGTGTTCGATATCAAATGCGTTCTGAAGACATTTGAAATGCGTTCTCATATAATTCATACCCTCAGAAAGGGGCATTAGCATAAGCTAATCTTAAGCTCATGTATACAGCACCTTTTGCTGTTTATATATCTCTTCTGTTTCCAAAAAAAAAAGGCATTTTATGTTACAGAAAACAATACTTATGTGGCAAGTGTTTACTGATACCATGGGGTCTTTCTGACCCAGCGAAGTGTGAATCCAGCGTCTGTTCTTATCTTAATGGATGCCGCTTCAGCTTCTCTCACAGTTTCCTTCACAGACTGCATGAGATTCTGGGCGTTATGAACCAACATCTCAGTTGCCTGTCAAGAAAAAGGAAAATTTCCAGTGTACTAGTAAATACCACGGTCAGGACAATAGCACAGAAACCCGTTACGCACGAGGACTCACAGGGCGAGCATTAAGTCAGTCGACTGCTGACTTAAACTATGAAAAAGTAAACGAAACAACGAGCCCCTGGAAACCAGCAAGCATTACCCTGGCTCACAACAACACTTCCCTGTTTCTCACTGTATATTTGTGCAAAATCTGAATAAAAGCGTAGTGTCAGAGAATAAATATTTTCACTACGGTCCACCAGAGGGTGCTACTACTCCTCCAACGTCAAACCTGCTGTATTTGTAGAAGCAAGTTCTTAACAGTAAAAAGCGAGCAAATGCAAGGAGATCGAGAACTTGTTCATATAAAAAGTTGAGCTCTTTGGCTTGGGAAGGATTGATGTTCATCTATTAAACTGTAGCTCTTGAGCCAGAAACCAAGGTGCTATACTAAAATCACCTTTCCTAAGCAGCTCCAAACATTGAGTTCCCAGAACACATCTGATATTACATGTCGTATATTTTTCCCCATAAAACTGATCAACAATTCCACACTACCACCAATTTTTACACCTCTTACCTGTTCCGACTCTTCATCGCTGATGTTAGTCCTGCCCAGCATGGTAGCTTTGACAGTGGAAAGAATTTTGAGTTGTGTACTGATGGTTGGGATTCGCTCACAGACCTAAGAAAAGGGGGTAGAAAACACTTCGCATTGTGAACTGAGCCAATACATTTCTCTATTGTTTTTTCAGATAAACTTTTTGATTTTCTTTTAGATTAAGTATAAAGGGGATCGTATAACCTTCGAGACTTTCTGACAAGTATTGGTAGGAAACTTGAATCTTATTTTACTTGCTTAGGGAATTCTTGGGACTGAGCCAACCTTTTTCCCCTTTCCTCCAGACATTCCTCAAGGGTCTGCTTGTTTAGGAATGGGAGGATGTGTATTTGGCTGAGACTGAAAAACTAAGGAGTGCTCTGTTTCCGCTACTATTCTTTGATAGAAAAGAACTAGGAGATGAAGCACAAAGCAATGCAGGGTTAGGACAGACCAGTGTTTGTAGCACAGTATTTCTCAAAACCTCTTTGGGCGCTGGCATCTTCTACTCACCTGTAAGCAAATCCTGACTTTACAGAATACGTACGATCGTGGAATCTGAAAACAGGCAGAGCACTTGACAAAACTTTACAAGCTAAGGAAAGATATGGGATTTACTGCCACAACTCCTGGGCTCATCACACTAAGAGAGGGACAAGAGCAAAAGTATTTGAAGCATTTACAGGTTAACTCATTACCTGCAAGAGGTTTGTTCTGATGCGCTTGTCAGTGCACTGCTTTGCTACCTCTTTGGCCAGTCGAGTGACTTCGTCTGATGCCTTAGCAATATCCTTTGCACACTGAATAAGGGCACGCTTGTTTCCACTACCTCCTCTCACCAGGCGTGACATCTCTGCCATGAGAAGCGCCATTCGCTTAGCAGCAGCAATGATGTCGTTACCCTGAAGAGAACAACACGAGTTAGTGTTCGTGCCAGGACAGAAGCTTCACAGAAGTCACGACTGAACAGCAGTCTACATTTTGGTAGCAACACTTTCAAGAAGAACCATTTGTGAACACAGAAGAGGTTTCTTCAAGGAACAGGGAAGATCTGTACTAAATTACATGTTCCTGACATTTTAATTCCTAACACTCAGGAAAAAAAAGTTCGCTTAAAAACTGGAAAAGAAGTGGTAAAGAAAAGTGTTAGTTTGTCCATGGAATGAGAGTTACTGCTCTGCTTGCTAGCTTTTAGGATAAAGCATATTATTAGTATTTGAAATTCCAGATTTCCCAAAAAAGGCTTTTTTTAAATTAAAAAAAATGTGCTAAATAGCTTGTTAAACCAAATAGCACTAATTAAACAGAGTAGACATAACAGTTGAGCATAAAATTTTCAGTGGCATCTGAAACTGAAGTTGCTAAGCATCGGCTATTCTGATGTAGTGCTAGGATTGGATAAATGGAAGAGAATCTATAACATCCAACACTTTTGTCACAGGTAATGTGGAAATGAGATGCAACTATTACTTTTAAGTTATTCCTTCAAAATAAGTCTTCCATTTTGACAAAATCTCTCCCTTTAAAGTAAAGCTTTTAGGAGAGAAGAAGATGACAGTTCAAAAGATAATCTAGTGATATTTCTTACATTAAAATCCAGATTTCTTGTACATCAAAATTACAGTCACAGAAATACTTCTGAGAAATATCTGAAACGTGTGAATGAAGTATGAACCGAGGCAAAACCATTTCTTACACACTGTTCCAGAGAGAAACCTAGTGCAAGAAAAAGCAGACCTAGACGATCAGTTGTTAGTAGTCCGTTAGTATATTTAGATTCACCTTTGTAGGAAGTTGTTAGACATTAGTGAACTATTTAGTGCCTTGAAGCATTCCTATTGTGCAGATGAAATATTAGCTGAATGAGTTTAAGTATTAGCACACTCTTTCCCCAGTATAATGCCAAAATTAATGACGAATGAAATTCGGAGCAAAGAGTACATAGCACGAACCCATCTTAGCAAATGTAATCTCTATCCCTCTGCATATACTTCCGTGACTCATTATTAGCAAATTCAAGAAGATATCCCAGATATTTTACAGATACAGGTGACAAAAAGCTGAACTATTCGTTACCGTGCCCTAATAGCTAAACAGTTTGCTAGTATAACCAGTTAGGATGCAAGTGACATAACACAAAGCTTTTCCATGTTTTCACGTAGGAGGATCAAGAAATGAGGACCAGTGTCATTTACGAAGCCCTCTAACAAGTTATCCAAGCATCAGAATCTGAAAAGGACAAGAACATTTTTAAAGCCCTTTTTATTACAAAAATTATTTAATATATCTAGCTAGGTAAACATACACACACACATATACATACACACGTCCCTAACCTTTGTTTGTTATGGGACACCAACCTTATTTTTTGCAGCATGCTATAAAAAGTGACCAGCCTTGCAAACACTTGTGCTCGGACAGAAGAGACAGGCTACTTGTGAATGTCTGAACCTCATGTAAGGTTTCCACTGGTTTCAGAAAAACACAATCTCAATTCAGCAGCTAACAGCATTCAGTGCAGCTTCTTCATAAAAGAATTCTCTCAAGACCAGCATTTGCAATACAGCCAAGTGCAAGCCAGCGGTCAGTCAGTCCTCTTCGATAAACACTGCCATACAAAGCCATTCCTTGTTGGAAGGTATTCTAATTGATGGCATCAACGGAGGCAAAGCACAACAGACACGTTAAATGACTTCTTGAATGCTGTATACTCTGCTGTATCTGGAAGTCATTAAGAAACCATTAACCATGGCTTCCCAGGCAGCCCAAATGAATAGAAAAAAGAACAGGGAGGGGGAGGGAAGACAACCCCTACTACAATTTGAAAACTGCCATAACAAAGAAGAACAGGCAGATGCAAAGGGAGACAAAGCCTTTAAATATTAATAAGTGACCGAAATCAAGCTTCAATCCAGCACTGACAAGCGGATCTAGCAAACTTGTGAAGCCACTCTCAGTCCTTAAAACGAAGTGCAGACACACTTATCCATTCAGAATGGCGGGGCCCAGCAGGGATCAAGAGTGATGCAAATGTGTCAGCGTTCCAAATGGCTGGATGCACACGGATCAGTCCCCGGGGAGACTCAGGAGTACCTTACTAGACCACTTGGTTGCTTCCCGATGTAGAGACTGAGCAGCAGCCAGAATGGGCTGGTTAACAGGCTGATTGGTTGGCATTAACAGCAGCTCAGGCTCGTAATCATCTTCAATGTCAGAGGGGAGAGTGAATTCAACATCTGCATCATCCTCCTCATCTATATCTACACCAGCCTCAGCCGCTTCATTAATCACAGTCACATCAGGCTTTGCAGGTGGCAGCAAGGGTGGAGAAACAGGGGACAGTTAGTACGAGAAGCAGAATTTGGTAGAAGAGCATGAACTGAGCTGTTTTAGTGACCAAAACATCCTCTTGGTCTCTCAGGATCTGACAAGACAGCTCTAGGATCGGGTCAGAGGGAAGGGGAAGGAATACAAGATTAGCGGAAGGAAACAAACATTTCACCTGTGAACCAAAGTTACTGAAAATATTAAGAAGTTACAATTCAAAGATGCAGCAACATTTTTCATCTGAGCATACAGCTTCTACAGACAGAGGCTGACTTGCAGAACAACATTTTTCTGGCAAGACAATGGTGAAATGAATGGATTTTCTGTCTCAATGAAAGCCATTTTGACTGCATAGAAGCAGGCACAGCAGCTGATGACGGTGGTATTTGTGCAGATAGAAAGCTTTGTACGGAAGCCCACTCACATATATGTGGTAAGAATAGACAGCAGCAGGATCACAGAAAAACCACTGACACCACTTGCTGTAGATGGTGGGGAGGATGGGGAGGACACTGTAGAAGTGAGTATTGAAGTATCACAGATAACACAAAAAATAACAAAACTGGGTTATGAAAAGAGGAGGTGATACTGAAATGTTATGAATGCCGTGAGTATTACAGTTCTTAAAAAAGACCGAAACAGAATTAGAATAAGAGGATTATGAAGCATATGATACTGTTTTGCCACAATATGTTGTGTCCATTACCTTCCAAAAAAAAAAAAATTCAAGCAAATATATCATGTTATGGTAGATCACAAGGAAGAGGTAAGTGGTATAACAATACAGGCATTTATAATACAAAAATATTCTACATGTTTACTTACTGTATTTCTTTAATAAAAGCTAAGCATGGTAACAGTCAAACTACCCTTACCAAAACCTATGCATTTTCAACTGTGTTTTGCTTAAGATATGGCCTTTTATAGAAAAAAGAATCTACACCAACAAAAATACACAGAAGTTTTGAAAGAAAGTTGTAACTTTTATATACTGCCAAATCAACTCATCTTCAAATACAACTTCTATTTAAGACTTAGTCTAATGAAAAGTTTCCAAATATCGCTCATTCTCTGATTTATCCAAATGAGGGGGAAAGGTAGGGAAAGCTAAAGCAATAGACAGTGTTCCATTTGTACTCCATGAGAAAAACAGAGTACATAAAAGCCCAGAATCCACTCAGTGAAGAGTTGTTGTATTTTAAAGGAGAAAAAACAGAGAGATTTTAAAATCTTACAAGAATGAAGAATGTTCTCAAAATTTTTTTAAAGACTAAGTACTTGTGTCCCTCCCATAAGCATAACACATGGTGAAGTACCAGTAGACTAATGCAATTGCAGAAAAAAGGCAGAAGACAGTTGATACACAGTCTGTTGTGATTTAGTACGAGCAAGTTCTTTTATTTCTGTCTTCCCAGATCTAACCCATATTCCTCAGTAGCACTGTCCATCAATCCCTCTTCCACCCAATAAATGACTTCAGAGACTACACAAATGTTTTTAAAACTTCTTCCCCAAAACCACACTGTCAGAATACCTGTATTCTTATTGCTAAAATGGGACTGTTAAAAAAGAATTAGAAAATGCTAGGCTAACATACCAGTTTGTTGGTCTCAAATTAAAGAAACAGCAACAAAAATAGTGTTTTATAATCTAAGACACTAAGCTTAGAGCTCTTTCATAATCAACAAGGGGTTTTAAGGTCTGCTGCTTGGCTTTGATAAATATTTTAACAGCTGCAGTATTTAATTTAGAATGTATATAGTATATGTAGGTAATTTAGTATGTATATAGTAAAGAATTTTATTACCTGCTGTGTACTGTTAAGTTACCATTTTGGGATTCAAACACCAAACACCTTTAAGAAGCTGAAATTAAAGCTTTTGGCCTCAAAACTACCTTCTGAGATGACTAATACATTCCAGTACTACCTCTTTAATAATATAAATATGTATTTGGTATATCCAGAAGTATGGGGGGAAATAGAGCCTTTCACTTTATGGAAGAGACAGGCACATTTGTAGGACTTCATTTGTATTCTATCTGTACTTCCAAAACAGATGTTCCATAAGCACAAAGTGCTAAAGTTGATTCTGTAACCTACTCAAGCTTATCTTCTCATTCACCATCTAATTTGGTGCAGAAAAAAAGTGGAGATTTTAAACCCCAAATTCTGACCTTTAATTTATACCTGCAGAAGCCTAAATCTCAGAAGTTCTTAGCCAGTTGCTGCCAGAAGAAAAAAATGTAGCTCTTTGGGGGGTAAAAAAAAAAAGGGAGGGAAAGCAAAAAAGTTGTATTAGCATTTATAAGACTGATGAGTTCACGCTGCTTTGTCATAGCACTGAAATGATAAGGAAATTAAGTATTTTGGCCTTGATAGCAAGTGTGACTCACTACAAAAAAAGAATGAGACCAGGCCATCTATATATCGTCACTTTTCTGATCATAAATGCACCAGATTAACTGCAAAGTAACTTGCAGCTCCTTCCAGAATTAAGACAAACCAGCCCATGATTCCTGCAGCTGTCATCTGCAACATCCATACGGACTTTTCAAAGTCACTTAAATATAGCAATCAGCTTGTCAACCTAGAAAGGCATAACAATTAGTGGCTCTCCAGGCAACACTAGCATCGAGGATCACAAACAGCTTAGCATACAAGGCACATTTGTGTTCCTAGAGGTATGTTAATAAAGCATTCTAGCATTTTGAGTAATAGAACACTTGACTCTAGTTCACTCCAAACTTGAAAGGGTTTCTAATTCCTCCTATGGCACTATGTTACTATTTGGTCTATAAAAGACTATTCTCTGTCATTGAGGGAACTGACTTTGTACCAAACACACTGATCCTAAAATAAAAAATAAAAAAATAAATATTCCTTTCACCACAAGACACATATAACAACTTCTTACCTTGCTAGACCATTTCCGTGCTTCATCATGCAACTGCCTAGCAGCCATCATCATGGGCTGATTAATAGCTTCTCCTGCCTTCTGCTCTGGGAACTCTTCATCCTTTTCTTCAGGTGGTGGTGGTCTGGGCGGGGGAACCTCACCTTCTGGAAGTGGCGGTTTTGGAGGAGCAAGCTCATCAGTCAGCTAAGAAAGGCAAAAATCTTATTCAGTGCAATGAAATAGTACACAGAGTGAGTAAAAGATGGTGTCATAGCAAGACATGATTTCATAAGCTTATGCCTTTTTCCTGTTTTTCAAGTGCAGCCTGTTAAAGGAAATACCACGTGTTAATCTCTTCTTTTGAAAGATGGATGGGTATTTTTTAGACTTAAAGCTACCTGTATGCATGGCTGGCCAGACAATGCATTTTATTTCTAAGGAATAATATACTCAAGTAATTTCAGTGTGCAATCCACATGCTGTCAGTGACAACCGTGTATTGTACTACAAACTATGTTGCACTTACATGAAGCTGCTCAAGGTCCGGAGGAGGAGGGGGAAAATCTGGTTCTTGAGGCTGGAAGGCTTCTCTGACTTTGGCCACAGCTCCCAGGATTCTGTACCCAGAATCCAAGAAACTCTTCTGCAAACCTGAACAAAAATCCCATTACCAGTGTAATGACATTCTGTAATACTTAGAACTGCAACATTACCAAAAAAAATTACTTCTATATTGTACTGTGTTGAGTACACTTATATCTGTGAAAAAAAAAAAGATGTTTAAAAACTACCAAATTGTTTACAGTGGATTTACATGTTTGAAATGTTAGTGTCATAGGCAACATGCATGAAATAAAGCCTAGGCTGAGTAATAGCCACTATCAATAGCCAATGTAATTCCTAAAACAATTTTTAGAATAAAAATATAAAGTAATCCAACTGATAACTAGTAATAAATACTTCTAATAATGATTATGAAATGACATAATAAACTAGAATGCTGAATCCTTTTCCCTTGCCAAAGGTCTTTGATTGTATTTTAAAAAAGCAGGATTCAGCAGTTAGTGGTGTGACCTTGATTTCACCATTCTGGGATTTAAGTGTACACAAAATTTGCATAGAAGGGGATACACAGCTGTACAAGAAAAAATGAGCACTATTTCAGCCAGTAAAAAATATGTTTGAAAACAGCTTACTGAATTCTTACCAGGATCAGAAATGTTTCCTGCCACAGCTTTAGCATCCATTACCATTGGTGATATAGTTTTGCTTAGCTCATCAGAGGCTGCTTTAACAGCCTCACGGAATTTAGGGTCTTCTGAATTTTCAACCTCCCGTTTTGCTACCAGTAGGATGCGGTTTGCTCGTCTAGCAATGCTGGTGGCACCAGCTACCAGCATCTGAGGTTGCATGTTGGCCATCGCAACTTTACATTTATCAAGATCTTTCTTAATAGCCTCTTCTGATGCATCCAACAGAGATTTAGTATCAATGGCTTCATCCACCAACCCTAGAATAAAAGTTAAACACATTAATATTCTAGTGTCATCTGTGGAAAGGGATATTTGGTATTCCAGAGACTGTTCACAACCAGAAAAGTAAGTATTTCCAAACTGGGAGGTGGGAGGGATGGAAGAGGGCACGGAAATCAGACCAAACGTAGTACTGTAGTTTTACTTCTGATTATGTGGTACCTCTACCACAGTAACTGGGGTCAGGCTTGCTCCCACTAATGACATCCCAACCTTTTATGCATCTACTGTGGAATGTTACTTGAGTCAAGAACTGGCTTAGTCAGTGTATGCAGCAGCGATTCCTTCCTCCCAAACTTCAAGCATATTCACTACTTTTTGTACCTCTCCCATTCATTCAAAAGGAAATATCCCTCTGGCTGTGCCTTCACTGAAGGGTGATATACAGTGACAAGGCAGTAAGATTTAAAATCCCCACAATTTAATTATGAGATGGAGAAGAAGGTAGTATACAGTCAGGAGATTAGCAGACCATTGCAAAGGATCTGCACTTTGGAAGGACTGAAATATTTAAGTGTCTCAGCAAGATTTAATAGATCAGTAACTTTGTTTTATTCACTGTTTTCATCAAGCTGTTACATCATTTTGAACATGTTTTCTTACCCCCACTTAGTTATTTGTCCTCATTCAACATGCCAAGATTGCGCAAAACAACCCTCACATTGCCACAGTGATATACTGCAAGAACGGCAATCGCAACAAAAAGTAGGTATTTTGGTTTTCCCACAAAAGAACTAAAGCTGAATTTCCTCCCCTGCAGCTTACAATTAACACATATGAAGCAAGCTATTTTTTTTTAATGCGGTAACATATACATTAGTGGAGTCAGAGAGCACATTCCCACTTCTCTTAGTTTATTTTTAATAAGTCATTCTTATGCATATTTCATCACTCCAAACAGAATGGGGAAAAAATCTATACCAGCTCGTTAGCTACAAGTATAATCTTCAATAAAATTCCTACTTTACCTGTCATTTTTTCTACATTATCAATCCACTGGTTTTTCATAGTCTCGAAATGTTCATAAGCAGCTTGATTTCCAGGATTTCTCAGGAGGATCCGAGCAGCTGATACTACCTGCCAATGGAAAACATTTGTAATTATAGAAGTATCAGTATATAACGACATCAAACATATTCTTGAAAATGCATTTGTTTTTTCAGGACGGATGTGTAGCTCCTCATTTGGAATACTAGTTCATTAATTCTAGTTCAACGTCTAGCTGCTTGAAGATTTACAATGCTTCTGTAATTTGCTGACAAGTATTTTTTTTCCCCAGAACTTAAATTCCATTGTAATGTGTCTTAAAAACGCTTCTTGAAAGCACTAAAGTACAATACTTATTACACTACCAAAATTTTAGATGGAAGTTTAATTTGAAAAAAAAAAAAAAAATCATTAAAGAGCATTTTTTCAGCTTACATATTTTTCTAAGAAAAAGTAATTTTGTTTCAAGGGTAAGTCTCTAACACTTCTGTCCAAAAGTTAAGGAGTAAAACATGTCATTTAATCAGTTTGTTCTACTTGGTATTATATACACAAATATTTGCCATTCCCCTTTTAAAAGCATCAGCACTATGTTCCTTGCTGGTATTAACATTTTTCTTTGACAGCAGAGGCATAAAGAAAATTGCACAGAAGTCATCCCCAGCCCTCCCAGACTAAGGAAGCAAACCTGTGGGGTAAGTTCCCTTGCTGATTTCACTGTTGCCTGAATGCCCTCCACAGTAGTTTTATTCGCAGTTCCAACTGCAGCTGCTTTTTCTGCTGTAGCTCCCAGTCTAGCAGCATGGTTTTCAAAGTTTGCTGCTCTTTCATCAAACACCTAGTTGTCAGAAGAGAAAATCTATTAAAAAAGCCTACCTTCCCTAACAGAATACACAATTTCTTCCATGTGTCAAATACCAGAGACACCTTAATAACATCCAAACTTAATTCATGTCCCCAGAGGGTGCAAGAGCACACAAAAGCTTTGAAGCTGTTTTGTTGTTTTAATCTTTATGGTAGTGGACTTTATTCTTTACTAACTCACTTGAGCAACAAAGGATACTACCACATTTTGTATTAAGTGCACTAATTCCTGACGACTACTGTTGTAACAATTACTGTGTTAAAAATATTTTAGCTCAGAGATTAATCTTCAAAGCTATAATCCAAAAGTAACTATATTTGGAAGATAAATATATAGGGGTTTACCCTAAAAATTGAAGCTTCATATTGAAAAAAAAAATCCCTCATTCCACAGTCCTTAGTTATTCAAGGCACAGAACACTGACAAGAAGCTATCCTGTCATAAAGCTAAATTCCCCAAGACCTTGGGAATCATTTTGATCATGTACAAATCAACTAGCTAAATAGAGCTGCCAGACACAGCTTTAGATAGTTCACATGCAGACAGTAGCTTTGAAGTACAGGAAACATTATCCAGCAAGAGAACAGGTTAAATCTGTTGATCAATCTTGGCATGAATTTGACTATTTTAATCATTATATAATAATGTTGAGATATACAATCCACCAACTAGTGTGTCAGTGATTTTTGCACAAAAATTTTTAGCATGCTGAAGGCAACATGGTATGATATCACAGGGGAAAATCTTTGCCATTTATTGAAGTTGGGGACAATACAATTTCCGGGGATATACAGCACAATTCGCAATCTCCAAGAGTCCAGAGAGATTTGCATGGCAATCATTATGCTGTCAGAATTAATAAGAATGTATCACAAGCTTGAGAAAAAAATACTGATTCATTTTTCAGAACACAAAATACCGGTAAACTTAAACAATATCTGAAGCTTCACATGGGAAAAAGACCACCTGGGTATACTTGCCTCATCTCTATTGGGAGCATCAGAGGGAGCAGTGGCTGCTACTGCTAATAATTTAATAGGAGTTGTGGTGTCACTAAAAACATCAGAAACCTCCTGGGTCATTGCCTCTTGCATCCGTGTTTTAAGATCCTTAAAAAAAAGAAAATTATTAGCATATGATACTGGAATATTAAGTTTGTAGGGACTCAGATCCCATAAAATCTCTTCTTGCAAAAAAAAAAAAACCAACCCCAAACAAACCCATTACAGTGGCAGCCATTAAAATAAAATTATCTTAAAAGCATGATCAATGAATCACTTTCTACATAATCTGAAATACAAGAAGCTTACCTACCACTCCTTAAATCAGCATCAGAAGCTATGAACAGCATGATTTGAAACCTCTGCCCTCAAATTCGCAATGCTAGCATACTATTTTCTTTTAAAATGAGACTTCCATTTTACTTCTAAATTGTTCATTTGGAATTAATCCCTACGACATGATATCAAGGCCTTTGTAGAAAGTTTGCTTTAAGCATCTCAGCTAAACCAACAGGTTCCTTGCTGCACTTCTGTTTTGATTGATGCCTCCCACACACAAGTACTTTATCAGAGGAGTGCAAATACTTCAGCATATCACATGTTTCACTGCATAAGAGCAGATTCTTACCTTCAGCGAGTCCTGAAGCTGAGCAGCAATTGCCCTGGCCTGAGGAGATTCTCCCTCTCCTCTTGCTGCGAGGTCAGCTAGCTGAGCAGCCAGTTGGTCTACACGGTCACATTTGGCAAGCAGGTCTTGACGATAAGGTCCCATCATGACATTAGCTAAACGACGACCTTCTGCAACCAGACCCCGAATTGCTGCCTGCCCTACAGTGCAAGAAGTCATGTTGCATTAACATACAGCGGAACAAAAAATTGAAAGCATGAATCAGATACACCATGAAGTGACACTTCAGAATTCTTGGGTTTTTAAGAACACCTTTCTATGTAACGGAAAGGACCTTCTGCAGTTTATCATTGAGTAATTGCAGTTCAGACTAAGAGGGATTCAGCTCTCACCAGTTTCTTTTCACTTATTACAGCAACTCTGGCTAAAGATGCATCCCTTTTAACTAGGGTGGTCTGACAGTAGTTAACCATTACCGCTGTCAGGTATTCCTATGTCTGTTGACTCCAAGAGAAAGCACCTGTAAACTCCAAGTACTGCAATTCATCTCCACATCATTACAAGTCATTAGAAGATGAGCAGGAAGAGGAGGAGAAAAGCCAAGCAGCAAACATACATGAAAAAGCAGAATACCCTCTCCCAAGATTCCAGAACTCATGGTAAAAAGTGTCAAATGTCCAGAATGGGGCAGGGGGAGCACCTTACAAAGCCTCCATGCTGCGTCAAAAGTTTTTCTGTAACAAAAGTTATTTTTAGCTTTGGTGACCTAATTCACTTACAGAAGCCTCCTGTTCTTTCACAAGAATATGGTCCTCTGTTCTTTCAATAATACAATAGTATTCTTCTTTTAAAAGAAGTCATCAGATAGTAAGTCCTTTAAAGACCTACTGAAGAACCGTTTTAAGCCAATGCTAACACACAAGTAATCCAAGTTGATGATCAAGCTCAAAATTACTTAGAAGGAAGCTGTCACAGGACCTGACTATCCAAAAATCACTCAGCACTGCCACCATCATTTTAGAAAGCTTATTAGTGTAGCTAAGCTTAGTGCTGTTGGAAAGTCCCAAGATGTTTTTTAATTGTTGTTTTGTGTAAGTCAAGCGTAGCCAAGCAAGTACACTTCACACGCCAGTTTAGTATTTCAATACATCTTTCCTAGTTTGTATCTGCCGATTACAATTACTTTATCCATCACTTAGCTAGGATAATTTATAATATCACAGCATATAAATATTTGTAGTAGCTAATGCTCTGAAGCGGCTCACATGTTTATAAAATAAAATACACAATCTGCCTTGTTACTTCAAAATTCAGTTTGTGTTGAAGCACTACCCTGGGGTAATTTCAAACACACAGTTATTTGTGACATGGCCGTGACTACTGCAGAGAACACTGAAGTATTTTCACATTATCATAGCACTGAAAATATCAGGCCAAAGTCTACCAGAAGTGCTGTCCAGACTGAAGAAAACACATATCAGATTTATATTCTTAATATACCTCTCCTATAAGGAGCCTGCCAAGTGCCAATGCAAGTGAAAGACATTTAAATGAAAAAAATTGCACAATGACATCATGTTACAACTAGGATATTTTTTTTTAACTAGAAACATTCAAGTTACGGGACATGCCACATCTTGCATCTCTACACACATTTTTGTCATATGTCATATGCATTTGATTAAATTCTGTAGTATATATTCAGTGTTGAGAACCTTCAGTTCCTTCAGCAAGTTTTCAGTATGTATGCAAGCCTCATGATTAACTAGGCACTTACAGACTTCAAGGGGGATTTAATTTACCTTTGTTTCTTTTCAATTAAAAATAATAAAAACTAAGTTTAGGGTTTGAGCTTTTTTGAGCCAACCACCTCATAGGTTACTATGTTCAAGAGAAACATCAAAATTAGGAAGGTTTTGAGCCACTGCCAAAACATCTCATGAGACCTATCTACCACCTTCTTGGTCATCTCATTCTGTGTGCAATTTGCTCATCAGAAAGTGTCAAAACATGGAACTCCACTATTCTGTTTAAAATATTGCATATAAATTTGCACTTCACAAGTGTCCAAGCTATCAACATCACTAAATCTTTAATTCAAGGATCTGTCATTGGATATTCACACAACAGAAGTTATCTTGACAGACAGGGAAAGGTGTGAGAAAGAGGTATTAAAGATTTGCAGTTATAAGGCATGTTTCCACTCGTCATTATCAGTTGCACTGCTCAGACTTAACTGCTATGGAAAAAACTACTGAATCCAGTTTTCAAGTTTCATCCACCTACTTGCAATAGCATCAGAAGAAGCTATTCTTCTGAATCAGAAGAGATTTCAGCAATGGCCTACAATAAGCTCTCAGCAGAGGAACTCCTGAACGATAACTATATTCCCACTGATAGCATGCTTGGATTCTCAGATCACCTTTCTTTGATTAGGTAGCATTCTCCTCAGATAACCCAGCAGCCACACAAGAAGTGATATTTTTAGGTCAGGCTTATGAATGTTTTTCTCCTCTCCGAAGGACTTACTCAATTTGCTGGAGTAGGTATAAATTCAAATTCAACATACTATATTTGCATGGTAATAAGAGCAAGAAGTAGTCCAAAGTTTGTCTGTTCTACAGCACACGTTCTCCTATTCTTTGCTGAAGTTTTTCTTTCCAGAAGACAGAGAACCATGGGCCAGATTGATATCGCAGCCAGGACTTGGCTATAAACCTCCAGCCAGAAACTGCAGGTCTCCACATCAGTGGAGAGACTCCACGCAGTAGTTTCAGTCATAAAAATTACTATCAAGTTTATTCATAAAACTGCGGGGGAAACAGTACACGGAAACACTTACCTACTCCCCGATCGGCAACTGTAGGATTGTCTATCCACCTTTGAGCTTGCTCAATCTTGCCCTCCAAATGGACAGCTGCTTTAACTGGCCTTGTATTTGCTACAGCCCTGTTTGTTTTGGACTGTAAATTCTGAAGTGATGTAGCTATCTGCTTAGCCAACGCACGGGCCTCAGGAGAGTCACCTTTCCCACTAAGGAATAAAAAAAAGTACATTCATATAAAGACCAATACAGCTAGTCCTAAATTCAGCAGGAAGACACAATGAAAGGTACTTCATCTTTTTAAATAAGGTAAAATTTGACACTTGAGTCTCAGAGCAAATAATGCAGATCTGTCATCCATAAATCCCCACCTCACACTTCTCTGCTGTGGCACCTGGGTATTAATATGTTCAACACAGCACTGAGGTGGGGGAAAGCATGGTGCCGCCAATGATAATACTGATGCACAACTTTGATTTCTCATACTCGTGGCTGCCTTATGAGCAACTGCAATAATGCCACATACATTACAAGCAGAAAGTAAGCAGCAACAGACCCAAGGCTATATATAAACTTGAAACAAAGTAGCACATTAAGACCTGCAGCAGCTAAATCTCAAGAAAAACTTGATTAAAGTGTCTAACTAATGAAGAAAGAACAATATTTATCTTCATATTGCAACTGGACATAGATGAAGATCACAGTTTATACAATAAGTGTTTCTCCACTTTCATTCTCAAGCATCCTCTTTGCAAAACTGATATAGAAATATAATTTCTGAAAGCCTTATTAAAGTTTGTGGTTACAGCTTAGAGCACTGACACTGCTTGCAGTGGTAGATATTCCGCTTTGCCATTTAGTAAACTGCTTAGCAAAAAACAGTGATGACATTTGTCTGTATAAACAAACCTAAATTTCACATTATCTCATTCCTTTGAAGTGCTTTGACATTATAAAGCAGCTCACTTTTGGCTTCAGTTTGCCTGTCAAATATTCCATACACAGCAGAAAGAAAATATTTTCTAGGTAACACAACTCTAGTTACTCTTTTTTTTTTTTTGAGGAAGATAGTGCAAGTTGGGCTTTGGGATACAAATCATTAGGTTGAAGCATGAAAAAGGACACCATATTTCATAAATTAAATTTTTACAAGATTAAAAGGATTAAAGTCGTCCCGTGTCTGTCCCCCCCCCCAGGAACCAAACAATTGTTCGCACTCAATTTTCACTAAATGCAGGATAGAAACTCAAAAGTATAAGATGTCCATTCCCAGTTCTTGGGAGAAAATATATTCCCCAATTAATCATCAATATTTCAATTTTGCTCACCTCTTTGAGCTGCAAATGGAAGTTATTCAAATAAATTAATGGTGATAAAACTAATACATACTGTCGTCGCAGATCTGACAGCTTAGCGGTCAAAGCAGAAATTTCCCCCAAGGAACGAAGAATATCATCTCTTTCTTTAGGCTCCTCACATAATTCTGCAACTTTCCTTGCTTCAGCCATAATTCCCCGAATATGTTCTTCTCCTTCACTGCCCCCATTAGGATCTGCAAGCCAATTCTTAATAGAAAGAAGTTGTATACAAGTGAACAGAAACAGTAATATTATTTCTATAGAGACTTTTAAACAAAAAGAAATACCAATACAGCTTTCAAAACTGTATTTAACAGAAAATACTTTTCAAAAGCAATTTTGGTTTATTAGGTACCATGAAGTTGTTCTGTTGTCTGGCATATTTTCTGTTTTGAAAAGATATCAAACTAGATGAAGTCTACCCCAAGATTTTACATACTCGCTCTCTCCCCAACATTTGCCAACGGTATTTTCAGAAGTAAAATTTAACCAGTGGTTTTAGAGACTCATGATCTAGGTTTCAGAAAAAAAATTAAAACAGATGCTTTTGTGGACAGCGTGGCACTCTTTACAGAGCTCTTCCTAAAAGGTCTCATTACCATTTCATTCAAAATATATATATATAAAAATGTATATTTTTATATTTAGTTATATACGCATACACACATTTAGATAAGATATATATATATATAAAGTTAATTATTTGATAACCAACACCGGGTAATAGGCTGTCGGCTGAGGGAGATTAAGAGTTACAAAAATAAAGGATCAACTAAAAGAAAAAGTAATTTCATTAACATTGCTTTGCTTTTGTCATGAATGTGAAGTTCTAAAACCTGAACTCTGTTCCCAAAACAGAGCCCAAGGAAAGGGCTCTGGTTTTACCCACAGGTAAATCTGTGCAGTCTGAAACTCCACTAATTTTTTCTTTAATAACATCAGTTTATGTCCAAATTTAGAGTGTTTCATCATTTTAATTTCACAACCTTGAAATTTTTAGCAACCCTAAAAAAATTATCAAAAAAACCCGTCATCAGCCGCAGCAAAACTAACAGCACCCTGTAAACTGAATTTAAGATTTTTCTGCGTAAAAGCCAGTGTCCCCTACATGTTCCTCCTAACAAGTAACTGTGTTGTGTTTGCAGACAACTACAATAGTTCAGCATAAAAGCCCTAACAGCCGTAATGTAATCACGTTCTGAAGTATTTATGAAATCATTAGTGGTACCTGAGCAGCATCAATCTTCTTAGCAATTGCCTGCTTAGAGTTTGTCATGGCCTCCAACTTGCGGGCTGCATTCTCCACTTTTGCAGTGAGCAAATCCAGACCTTGTGACACCTGCTGCGCTTTCTGCATAGCCATGGGTGTAGCGCCCTGTCCTCTGCCCAAGACAAAAACAGCATCACAGATTCAGCTAGGATTGAACAAAGCTGTTTTCTAATGAAGAGACAACAAAAACTGTTCATGAGCATTCCCAGCAATTATTGCAAGAGATACGGTATTTAATCAGATTTTTTTTTCCTTCTGGGAAAAACGAGAATAACTTGAGGAGGAACACCACAGCAAGAAGAGTTTAAAACTAAGAGCATGTTTTCCCTTTTCCAGAATTTGACATTTAGCATCCTCAGATGAATGAAGACGTTTTAAGAGTCACAAAGTAAGGCTACTTGAGGATACAGGTCCATTAAATTACCCAGGGCAAGGCCTGTTATCTCCTCACTTATAGGTTGCTGCAAGTCAGTCAGAACCTGCAGAAGTTCTGTCTCACCATACCTAGGTGACAACAGCAAGTCTGTAAGTGAAAATAAAATGTCTTGGTTGCCTCAATCATGTTGACAAAGTAGATTGAAGGTTCTTAAAATGGTGAAAAGGATGCTAGCAATACAAATTTACAGGACTGTAGGAAACAATGTGCAGCACTACCACTCTTTGTTCAAACGCTCAGGAGTTAAAAGTTGGATAGAAAGATTCCTTCAAATACGTATGCCTGAGAAAGTTAGTTTTGCATACGAAATCTCATACTCCATTCCAAAACAACCTGACTACCAGAAAGCTTTTTGAGCATATTAACTTTATCAAACTACTAACTTTAAAAAGACCACAGTAAGCGTAAGGATGACAAGCACACTACTGACATACTGAGGGGTATTTACAGAGTCAGGCCACTGTCTCAAAACACGTTTCTTCATACCTTATTTCTCACAGACTGAGTTGGAGTTATTTACATATTAATACAGCATATAAATTAACTCCTTTGTTTGTAAATCATAGTCCTGTCTCTTTCTCCACCTCCAAAAATATTAAACAATACAAAGCTGACACCAGGCACTGCTTTACATGGTAAGAGTTTAGCCTAATTTCTAACACTCTGTGCAAAAACTGGTACAAAGAAACTCCTACATTCTCCCAGGTCCATCAGCTGGAAATCCAAGCGAAGATAAACTTGAATCAGCTTCTCGTCCACTACCACTATTATAGCTAATATACATCTCTTTTTTTAATGACAATAAAACCAGTGTTTCTGAATTTTGGCCCTTTTAGCCTTTATATAGCAAACTAACAATTCTGGAATTAAGTTATAGAAATTCCAAGGTTGTGTACATAGCCTCACAACACTTCAGAGCCTGGCAGTCTATGGATTTTAAACGATGGCAGGGAATTTGTTCTTAAGGTAACTCAAAACACAGTTCTCCAAATAATTTGCATTTGCTCACTTCCTACACTTCACTAGGCCTTAAGTCTTAAGTCAGAGGAGGCACTTATTTTACCTAAAAGCCTTCTTTTTTTTTTTTTTTTTTTTTTTTTTTTTTAATAAAAACCTCCCAGCTTGTATTGCTTTTTCTGACAATTTGAAAGACACATTAACATTTACGAGAAAATATTATACCATGAAACCATTACCTGTATCCCTAATGGATTGCAAGGAATAGCTTTTGGGCATTCCCAGGTCGGCTATTTTTTGGGGTGGGGAGGAGCGTTACAACAAAACAAAGAAACCCATGTTAGGGTACTCTAGCTTAACGACTTACTACACTGAGAAGCAGCTGAAAAATTTCTTATACTCAAAGGAAACTGAGTTAGTGTTCAAACTACATGGAATAGTTATTTCTCTCATCCTCTTTATGCCTTCACAAAGGAATACCATACATCCTACTTTCTGGCAGAAGAACAAAAGGCCATAGTACCTAACACCAAAAAACATAGCACATTTAAAGAGATTCATCTGCTGCCTAAAACCAAAGCCCCTTAAATTCAAGACACCATTGTGAAAGAATAACCAATTTCTAATGAGGAGGCAGAAAAATGATAAAGGACTCTGGTTAAATAACACTCTATGCGAGAAATGCACGTGAAGTTCAGTAGACTTTATGAGTGACTGATAAACAGCTTCAACAACTACTGCTTGTGGTCTAACATCTCAATAAACACCTAAAAACTAGAGTATTCGTGTATCTTACAGTCATTGGGCTATATCCTCTTTGGAGGACAGACTTAACAGCAGAGTTTAAAATTTCATTTCTGCCTAATTTGGAGGAAGGTTATGTGTTTGACATTAAACAAACTCCAAATTATCTACTTGAACAATTTTGCTCATCATGTTATACAATTAAAATTTCACATATTACTCTTATCAGAAGAGACTGAAGTAAAAAAGGCAAAATACAGCTACTGACCTACAGGTTAGGAAGTGACACAACGGCAAGTTGAGAAAAATTGTTTTAATAGTGCTGGAAAATTGTCCATTAAAAGTAATAGATTTACCTAGCTCTGAGGTCAGCCAGTTGATCAGTCATCTGGCCCAGTGTTTTGCATGTTCCCAGAATCTCTCTGCGTTCTTTGCCTGCACACAGTTCTCCCGCTTTTCCAGCTTCATCAAGGATCTGCCTTATTGCTTGCTCACCAGCATCCCCTAAGATGCAGAGTCAGGTAGTAAAACAAACAAGACATTCCTTGACGTATACAAGTAAACTGCTAGTCTCATCACGTCCCACCACATTAACTTCATTACGTTCAGGCATGAAAATAAGTGTACCAAAAACTATGAGATATACGCCAAACATTCAGGTGACAAACATATTATGAGGTTAGTTCAAAGTAAAATAGTCAGTAAAATCTGATTTGCAGTAAGTTCTACAATTATCTTTGCATTTGTCCTTAGCTAATGAATTTTTAATAGTTTATTTCATTAATTGTCAGTGTCAATGATGGAAGGCTTTGAAAATAACTTTGAGGTTTCTGGAATTGATTGTGGCAAGGGGAATGAGGTCAGAAGTAGTATAAGCAGTAGCTCCACAGATAAAAACAATTCACTTCCAACTTTACAACTGCATTATTTTGGTTTCAATTTCAGAGGAATTATTTCAGATAAGGTCTTTCAAAGCCTAAATGGAACAGGCCTCTATCCAGCTTTATTTGTTTCAATGATGCATACAAAGGCAAAACCTTTAGACAAATAAAGGTGACTGTAGTTACAGCATTTATGGCACATTTTCATGTTAAAAATTTTATGACAAGACTGAAAAGAAAAACACTTAAATATTACTGTTAGGCAAACCTAGAGTTATACAAAATTGAAAATACAAAAGGAGGAATTTTAAGTATTAGCAACCATTGTAATTAAATACTGTTCAATGCAATTTATGGGGTTTTGTTTTTACTAGTGGAACACAAAGAAAAACCATGTATGTTATAGAGTATGTTATTCAGACAAGTGAAAAGAAGTAAAGCTTTCCAGATCATTAGACACAACTTGTTCAATCTCCAAGATCTAAAGAAAGGAATAAGTACAGGCTCCTTCTTAATGATCCACTATGTATGGGTTATTAATGCTTAAAGGCAATTTTGTCTTACACAACAGGATTATTAAGACCTTTAAAAATCAAAATAGTTTGTGCTGTTTGTTTGGTTTTGTTTTTTTTTCATTACCTGGAGGTGCATTTGGATCTCTCAGCCAACCTTTTGCCTGGTTCATCTTTGAATCTATTAAGGCTAACGCTCTTTTCATGGCTTCAGTGTCCTTTACAAAAGAGAAACCACCAAAATGATTCTCAAAAAAATCAAAGCACAAATAGCCAACACAGCCAAAGCAGACAGAAGTTCTATAAAGCACAGTGTACTTACAGAAACACACCCATATAAGCAGCTCAAAACCCATTTTCAAAGTAGCAGGTCATAGTAACTTCTTTCCAATTAAGACAGACATTTTCGTTTCACTCAAAATGCAGAAAATATGCATGCAATTTTAGTGATTGTTCTATTCCTTTATTTACTAGTGGTTTAACTTCTAAAGTCAGAGGTCTAATAAGCACACATCTTGGAGTTAGTTCCATTTTTTTCCTTAATGTACATCAGGGCACATAGAAAAGTTGTAACAATGAGATTAGAGTAAACTTTTCAAAAATGGAAATTGGCCAGTGAATTTTACTACTTACTTCTGTGTAAGAGGTTGCACATCTACATTTTTCACCTGCTCTACTGCTTAAAGCCAAACATCTGCTATTTCAGAAAAATAGACTGCCAGCTAATTCCTGGAATTCTCAAATAGGGAGTTTGATGTCTTCGGAGACAAACACATGTATTCACACGTGGTTGTTTTAAACTCAAAACTTCTTGGCCAAGAGCATCAGAGAAGCTGTTTCTTTGACTATTATGCTGCTATTATCCAACACCTCTTTGACTAGAGGAGATAAAACCATCTCGTTCTCATTTCTCCGCATGCTGTTATTTGTTCATGTGTCATCTCTCCACTAGGGGCCAGAAGTTTTCTATCTTATGCAAACGACAAGACAGTGAAAAGAGTAACAAGTACCTTAAGTAGAAAATTGGGAAAAAGCCCAAATAGCTTTTTACCACATATGCCACGGAAATAATTTGAAATACATCTAACATCCCATGATTAGCATATAGATGATGAAAAGAAGCCTGACGCTCATGCTATGAACTGAATTGGACTGTCCATGTCCAACTCTTACAAAGAGGTGCCTACTAGCATCAACAATCAGTATCTGTTACAGCATGTGATATCCTGACAACACTAAAGAACTGCCACATTTTTGTGGAGTTGTTCATTCTGTGTAGCCTCAAACATACATCACTGTAAACATTTTGGCATTTAAGCCAGTTTTATTCAGGCATGTTGGTCTGTCAGCTATTCATAAGGTGCTATAATATAATTCAGCAACCAGCTTTCCAAAAGGTCATGCAACACTGCTCGATATTTTAAAGGGCTCTTGAATCGCAGCCTGCGAGAGAGCACCAAAAGCAGAATCTTTTTCGCCTGGATGATTGGTTCTTAAATCTAGAAACTGGGTCTCAGAGGACTTGTTTGAAAAAACTTCCAAAGGGTAGGATTAGGATACACAGCTAGAGGTGGGGGTGGGCACATTCTGTTAAAAGTCATCCTGTCTACAGCTTGCATTTAATATATGACAAGAGGTAAGTAAATAGTCACTTAAATATTCAAATGTATATAAAAACCTTACTAGCTGTGAAAGTAGGTGCTACAGTTTTCCGTTGTTTTAAAGTAACTGAAGCGACTTCAGTTTGAAATGAATGGTCTACTACAAGCCTGTCTACCCATAAATAATCTGAAACAAAACTAACTGAATTTTTAAAAAGGCAACAGATGTTGCTTAGTGGGCTGATGAGATGATAGGTGTGAGATAGCTGAGAGTGTTGGGAAAAGTGTCTTTGCCCCTCCCTTTCTACCAGCACAGGCTTTTGTGTTGTCTCAGCTGCCTGCAGAGTTGCAGTTTCAGCAAAACTCTATAGAAGCCTCTGAATCTGAAGTCTTATATCAGGCACTTAGGATTTTATAATTGCTAGCACTACCCAAGCAATAACAGGACCCATCTGTCCATCATGAGGGCTATATAACTGAATTGCTCCACTGTGTAAATCTTGCTATCCTGTGTGGCTCTGCACTCATGTTTGCAAAACAGTCTCCCCTTTTCCTATTAAAAAAAAAAAAAAAAAAAAAATCTGGTAAAAATCCTAGTGTGGCACTTGAAGTGTTCCAGAACAACTGCTCTTAAAACGCGAATTTCCCATAGTCACAGCTCAAACTGCCACAGCAAGGAAACCCTCTCAGCTTTAGCCTGATAAGGAATTTTCATCGCAACAAGATGAGTAATTTTTAAATAGGAAATTGAAAGACATCCTTAACTAGGTTTGCTGGTACTAGGCTTTTGTTTCTGCCACAGTTGTGTCTGGTGTCAAATACTTGGCAAGTGACAAAGGTGTAGCAATCCTGAAATGTCTGGACTTATCCGCCAATTCAGGCTATTAAGTGAGAAGAAAAAAGCAGAAATATTCAATTTAAACAAAACAAAGCAACTTGCTCAAGGTCTTACTGCTTGAAAGTGCCTTGATATCCCCGACTTCTGGAGCTGTTTAAATGCCTTGTTCCTGTCTAAACAGCTAAATATGTTTAAAATTTTAGTCTTTGGGATTTGCCAGCAGGATATTAGTTGCAAGCAAGAAAAGAAAAAAATCCTACAGCTATATCCTGCAAAAAAGTTTAACGTAGAGTACTTTTATCAGCCAAAAAGTATTCTTTCCCTCCTCTCCCCACAGTTCTGTTGGCAAAAGGAATTTCATTAACTAAAGCAGCACTATTACCTTTTCAGAAGAGATAAACAAGTTAATCAAGTTAAACAGCTAGAGAAACATTGTCTGAGGGGAAAAGAGCAAGTTGGCTTTTTGCAAATCAGTTCATAAAGCAGATGAGCCCTTATTCAAGATACCTTTACGCATCGCTACTGCCACTACTAAGAATTTTGAGATTATTCATGGAGCAGGTGGTATTGGCACTGCTTTGAAAAAGAGCATAATAAATCCTACACAATCCCTTGTTGAATATAAAACACGACCTCTGACTCAATAAAGTGGTCTAGTCTAGCGATATCTGCATTTCATTACCAAAGAAGGGAATGTTGAAGGATACAGACAAAGCCAGCTTTCTGGCAGAATAGATCGCTTAGTCACTATCCAGGGTTCAATCCTGCAAGATACTAGATACTTTTCAGCTTCCTACAACTTTTAACTCCCTCCATTTCTAAGGAAATGGAAGATGTTTAAATTGAGTATTACTTCAAGTTTATTGAAAAATAAATGCTAAGAATATACAAAAGAAAGCTAAACTCCTCTGTAAAATGTAAAGTCCAAAGAAAAAAAAGGTACAAAGCTACAGATAGAAGAAATAAATACAGATTGTTTTTGTCAGAGTATTTGCTCAGTATTTCAATTCTAAATCAGCACACTATTTTAAAAAAATCCAGTGTTGGTGCAAGCAGAGATTATTGCAATCCAGTAACAGTAATGTGCATTTCAGAGTCTAGAAAGACCAACAAAAACAGTTTACAAAAAAGCCTACAACTCTGGCTCCACGCATTTGTTCATTCTCCACTACCCCTACATAGATTTTGTGATACTTCAATGTACAAACAATTCAAGCTCGAATAATAAATATATAATGAACTCCAACATCAACAGAAGCATGTACCACACAGGTAAAAATTCAGACCTGTGCATCCTCAAACACACCTTACTTTGCTCCAGAAAAGCAGGGCAAAATATCTTTCCCTTGACCGTCAGGCATGAAATGCATACAACGGTAATCTCGAGTAGAAATAAAGAACTCGTCCCTCTCCCTTCCAGAAAAATAATGAGTAAGTCAAGCATTAATGGATATATATATACACAAATACAGGAGAAGGTCTGTAATATGTGGCAAACTAGCTCCCGCTTCTGCTTTTTTCAACTCAAATTCTTTGTCATAACTGTTTGGCTAACGCCCAGTGCTACAGTTCCAAAAATTGTCAGAGTACCTTAATTTAAAAGACAAAATACAATTAAGAAGTTGTCAACTCAGAACAGAAGGACACTTCGATTATACTAGTCCACACAACATATTTATGCATTACGTGTAATGACCATTATTTTCCATTTGGAAATACTGCTAATACCTATTTTCTTAATAATTTCTTAATAATATCTGCCTCGCTAGCAAGAGAAGTACGAATTTCCTAAGGCTAAATTGCTAACATTTTGCAAGAGTCATTTTTTTACCATGAAAATTTCCTAACTTGTTGCATAGAAAAAAAAACCCTGCATTTGTATTTTGTAAGATACAGGAATGTTTAAATCCAAAAATAAAACAGAGTTGAAAAAATGCACATATAAAATTGAAGGCTTAGGCCCAGACCTGAAGAACACGAACCATTTGAACTGAAGGAGGGCTGCTGGTGAAATACTATGGAATAGACAAAATTCCTGATCTAATAACGCTTTCTGGGCATGCAGAAAGCTTGTTCCTGCATGACTGGACCCTTTATTTGCAGCTACAGAGACTAATAACATAAATTAACACAGAAACATTCAGCAAGAATGTGCTCTAAAATCTTGGGCTAACTATAATCAGACTCAGAAAGACAGCCTTAATGCAGTTCAGCTTGCAGTTACCATTCCCTTAGTGACAGCCAATTCCACCTGTAGCTAGACAGAGCTATTAAGAACCTTTTAAAACTTCCGTGTGTATATACATAAGTATGGTGTCACAGCTGGCACACAAATAAAAGTTGCACAGCACACAGTCTGCACACAGCACAAAATCCCACATACATGCTTGTTTGGTTTTAGTACAAGGTAGATGTGGAGGGTGTGGAAGAAAGCTTACCTTCTAAAGGTGAGAAAAGGGTAAGGAACAGGAGAACAAAAACAAAGATGCACAAAGTAGTCATAATAAGGAAGTGATAGTGACAAAATAACTCAAAAGGCAAACTAAGGGTCAAGTGCCAAACAATATAGGCCAAAGTGATTTTAATGCCTAGATTACATCAATGTTAGATTTTCTGCAAGACTTCATTTGTTAATAAGTCTGGCTTCAGGTCTCAATATTTTCTTTAAATATATTTACAGTTACTTGTTGCTCATAGCACTAACCCTTAAAAAAAAAAATCCCTTCAGCAATTTACTTCAAGGTACTCAAAAAATTGGCAGGAATTTCAGTTATCCAGTTACATTTATTTGTAAGCCCACAATAACACTTTTATGATTCTGTTTGTCAGACCTGCTTTATGGTCTGCTAGACATTTCAGTATCTTCAGCAGGTACCACTTAAAAGCACCACTTAACTCCAGGGAAGTGCCTGCAGTCACTTGCACAACTTAACACCGAGTTGTAAGGAACCAGTACTGTCCATATGCCAGCTTCACAGACATCATACTTATCCAGAAAGGCTCTTCAATCTAACATGCATTTCTTTGAGACATGGCAAAGACGAAAAATGGCGCAGGGAGAAAAGGAGGAAGTGTTCAAGGAAGGATCCCCCAAAATGGACTAAAACTGCTCAACTTCAGGCCTTTTTCCACAAGGCATATGACAGCAACCTATCTCTTCTAGTAGTATTTATCTCACTTATGAATGCCTAGATACAAGACCAGTTTCATGTATAAAATGATAGCTTTTTACCCAACTTTCCTCTGTCAAACATGATTACGTAGCCACTGAGCCACCTTCAAATGCCTTTAGTTTCTTGAGAGAAAGCTAATTTTGAAAGTACATTAATACAATAATCTCTGAAGATGATCTTTGACCTTGAAGAGATTATACAATGTGATTACAAAGCGTTACAAACCTGATGCACAAATACATATTTCGGTCTCAAAACCCCAAGTTCGTAGAGTATGCAACACAGTAGATAAAAATTAGACTTCTATATACAAACGTAGGTGTGATACATACCTTGCTTGCCCAGGCATCTTCATCCCAGGAAGTGAGTTGTAATACACGGATTATTTCATTTATCTCAGCACTCATTTTCTCTACTGTGAAATTGCGATTTTTCAATGCCTCTTCTATTCCCTGGCTTTTAGAATTTTTCGTGGTTACAAAAATCTTCATAGCTGTGAAAATACCATAGATTAGAAAAAGGTAAATGCATAATACGATCAATGCTCAAGGTGACCTCCTATTGCATTAATACAGAGGCAGTACATTTTATTTTGCATGGAAAACTTTATCTCAAAGAGACTGTAGTTTTAATACAAGAAGCACAGTTATATGCAACCAGTACAGAAGCAAGGTCAAGGCTGTTATTTTTAATAAATATAAGACATTGGAACTCCAGCTCAAAATAGACAGCAATTCAGAGCGATATTAAAAATTAAAGCCGAAAATACCTGAAATAAGTACTGGCAATAGCTCCTTCACAGTATTCATGGAGTTGACCAGCATAACCCTATGTTCCTGATGAGTTAATTCCTGTTGTCGCTCATCAATCATTTTCGCCATCTTTGTCATTCCTAAAGATTAAAATAATTGAACATTCATAAATAAAGAAATGTAATAGTAAGTCTAATTTGCAACATTTGAGCTTTCTAAAAAAGAACAAAGTGTAATGACTTATGACAACTATATTGAAGTTTAAAACTTATTTTTTATATTAGCAGCTGTTACTTAAAACACATTCCAAACACTTCAGAGAAGCCACTGATTCAAAACCTAGCCACTACGCAAAGTAGAATAGAATCCTCAAAATTCTTGATTTAAAATCCCAGCAATAAAATAGGAAAATACCTGAAATGACAACTTTAGGACATGAAGTCACCTCATGAACTCTGGAAGCTAATTTATAGGGTTGGGGTTTTTTTCCCCTTTTCTTGATCAAAGCATTAATTGAGTGGCAGAAAAAGGAAACATCAGGGGTTGGTTTGTTTGTTTGCCTACCAGAGTTTGCTCTACCAGAGTTCAAGAATTGTATCTATTTATACTTCAGTTCTGCTATAAATATTTCAGTGCTCTAGAAGTGTGGAAAGCATTAAATTTATTCTAGAGCAAATCAATTTTCAATAGCTAAGACTTTGAAGGTACATACAACAGGCATAAAAAGTTTTGTGGGCACGGGCTGCAAGTGTTGAGCAGCATTTAGTTCAGGCAAAGAAAGCACTTCCAGAGCATGCCAGAAGCACAAGATTAGCTATTTATTTAGAACAGGATGATCTTAGGGAAGATTATTTACAATAGAGGTACAAGCTTTATCTCAAGCTTTTTTATCTCATTTCTAAGAAACTAAGACACTTGCCCAACACCTATTACCCCTACCATACACACATAACAGCAAATTATGTCTATGAGGTTCAGTGAAAAGTCCCAAATGCTTGTGACTGAGCCAAATAGAATAAACTGAAGTTTGGGGAAACTTCCATTTTAAAGACATGGAAGACAATGACCACATAAAAACTGAAATTGTACACCACATAAAAGAACAAGTTTCACAGAAAGAGAAGATTGCCCTTTTTGCTTCATCTTCTCCTGTTCAAAATGAGGAAAAGTCTACTTAGTTGAAGGAAACTTCTCACAGGACATAAAAAAAAGTTAGAGAACACTATACCTTCATATGGAACTTAAAGTTTTTCACATCTAGAAACAAGATAAAGTATACACATGATGAATAAAACCAGGATAATCTACAAACATGCTCTGTGACATGAGAGCTACTAGTCATTTAATCTATGATCTTGTTATTCTTACGCTACATACGTATTCTTATTTATATATAAAGTACTAACTAGATTCCTGCTCTGTTTATATAAGCATTCTTTAGGTCAGCGTAACATTAATTCCAATGCTTGCCTAATCTAGCACCACAACATCTAGAATTTATAGAATGCTTTTGTTAAATATCTACTTTATGCTTAAACTAAAGCATTTGGAGTAGTGGATGACAGAGATTAATGGTAGGTTTCTTCTATAGCTACCCAGTGCTTCACTTACCAGTCGCATACTTCCACCAGTGAAAGTGTGAGTTAACACAGTGGAGTAGCAAGTAGTGAAGGAACATCAAATAACGAACAAAAAGAATTTTTTAATTTCTGCAACCTCATTAAAATGTTAATATATAATATGTAGCTTACACTACTACGAGAAATTCCTACTAGTCCTAACCAGCTCAGTTAGTACAGACATTTTGTCAGCTTAATGGACTTTATAGCTGTGAGTGCTTAATTACACAGTTTCTTCAATCTGTTTGTTTCACCTACTAATGCATGCTTACTTCCCTCATATAATACAGTGTAGGAAAAGCACAGTACATATCTGTGTAGTACGTATCATTTACCAACATCTTGACTGTTTTAGATTCTTAAGAGAGAATATAAATTAGAAAACGGTCATCATTCACCCTCTAGTTTAAAACTCTTTCCAACAAACACTTTCAAAGCAATGGTTTTATCATTGTCCAAACTCTCGGAACTTGGGTGAGGAAGGTGCTGGGGTGAAAAAAGGGTAATGGAAAAGACTATACTTTAGTATGCTTATGACAAGCTGTAGCAAATCAAACCTGGCCCTAGATTCTTTGTGTATGTCACCAAATCCTCCATAGTCTCTACTACTTCCGCCACAGTCAGATATTCCAATATTCCTTTGCAGACACGGATGATTTTACGGACCTAAAAAGGAACATTCCATCATTTATTAGATGAAGCTGAGTTACAGTTGAATTAGAAATGCAAGCCTATTATTAGAACAGAATAGGTATAGCATTTGCTAACATGACATACGGGCAATCACAAAGGTCTGGGATACTCGATAAGTTACCCATCATGCCATTACTCAAGAGTGCTGTATCGACAAAGACTATTTAATCAGCATTACACTACCCAGAAATGCAAAATGCTACTTCCAGTGTTTTCACTTTGTATGATAAATGAAGGATATCATTGAGAAAATAGGTTATAAGGAAGTGCCTTTAAGTATGCTGGCATGCTTGAAGTTTTTCATTGCAATTTGATCAATAAGGAATACTTCAATCACAAAGCAAAACTATATAGAAAGCAGACTCCAAGCTTTCAGAGGAAATATTATTCACCATACAGCCCTACATGTGGATAAAACATTATCCAGCATTCCAGTGGGAAAGGTAGATCCGACATCTTAAGCTTTCCAGAAAAATCTGTGAAGACCGTACTTTATTTACCTCTGGACATCTGCCTTAGCTTAACCTTTTCAATTCATATTTGATTCCAAAACAGAGTTCTCTGTTGGTTAATCTTCTAACCTCCTGAACCACATTATTTCTGACACCAACACATACAACTCTCACTGAAGAATGAGTTAATTAACATTCAATTCGTATCAACCACATGCAGTGTTCAGTCCCTAGAACAGATCATAGTTTCCTCTAAAAGTCATTTCAGTTTTGTCCCAATGTTAGTTCATCTTGAAACATAGTAAGACAGAGACGTGCCAAATTTTGTATTTGTGAAAAATCCATTCCAGACTAAGATTTTCTTTTGGTTAACATGCAGTTCGTCAGAGACTAATTCAATGAAGCATTAACTGCACAGAAGTCAACTCACTTCCTAAACACTGGAAGCAGTCAGATTAATAACTTCCTTGCAATTCTGTCTTATAACACTTTGTAGTATCTATTAAAAACCACTTAAAATAATGTGTAATCACAAGTGCTACGGAGAAATTCCATAAGATTCTCCTCATTTCAGGAAAAAGTCCTAACAGTACCATGAGCTGATTACATGAGAGACAAGGATGCCACGTTAGACTACTCAGAACAGCAGGAAGGGTAACACAATTTCATAGATTAGCAGATTGGATAAAATTTAGAATTAACTTCAGCATTTCTAACAGTGTGAGCTTCTTTTCCTCATAGTAGCAGGATATTTGCTGTTTAGAAACAAACGAGACTCCCCATTCCCAGCAAGAGGATCACAAGAGTAAGATTTGTAACAAAGAAACATTTTCAAGTATTAGACACTCAAAGCTTCCTTCTTAAGTTTCCTTGCAACTCTGGCATTTTGTCCATCTGAGGATGGACAAAAAAAACACAAACCAAAAACCAGCACCTATGAGCCACTTTTTGGCTTGTGCAGCAGCCAAAACAGTAACTGTTACATCTATCAGAACACATTTTCTGGCTAACCAGCCAGACAATCTGGATTTTTATTACCTCCCATGCCCCAAGGCCAATTAAACTCCCACAGCTAATGAGTCAGCCAGACAAGTTAGGAAGTGACCTAGGGCTTTTCAGTGAAGGGATACAAAGAGTATAAGGATCAGTAATAGGGGATGGAGAAGGGAATACAAAAAAAAGTGTCAAGCAAGATGTAAGGCAGAGTCGATGGGATCTGGCCTTTTTGAGGAATAATCACAGGCAACGCCTAAGCATTATGTCATAAAAAGACGCTCTTAACAAAACAGAGCAACAAGCCCAGGCTCCTTCTGACAGAAAGAAATGCAAAATATGCTTCCAATCGAGCTAGAACGATCAAAACCACATTCATCTACTCAATAGTTTAGATTGTGCAGGTACTATTGTGCAGGTACCTATGTCAGTCATGTTGGGATTCCTACCTCCGCTTCATCAAATGTCAGAAGTAAGTCTGATGTTCCAGAAAGGATGCCTCTTGATCCATCAATTAGATAGTCACGAGCGGGTACTGAATAAGGATCTGCTTGCAGCATCTGGGCTGCCCGAACAAGTTTGGTGCAGGCATTCTCCACTCTGTGGAAAGTCATCAGACAAAACTTGCTGATTAGTTTCTTTACGTATGACAACAGACTTGAGAAAACACTGCATTTGTTTTTAACTTTACAACTTAAAGCACTGCAAGCAAACTGATCATTCTACACCTTTATCATTTAAAAAGCAAGAACATTTATTGTACTTATTTTAACAAGAAAGTAATAAGCAACTGTACAACACAGTTTTTCAGAAGTCATGCAATCTTCCAATGTAGGGAATGTTTCAAGTATCCCGTGTACAGCAGTCAACACAGTGTCATTAAGGAGAGGTCCCAACATTGCAAAACACCTTTCATTCTTAATGACAAGGGCAGGGGACAAAACAATTATTCATTTAGGACTTCACAATCAAAGTAATTGCTAACCTTCATCAGCCTTGTATTGGCATTGTCATTCAAGAAGCAATTGCTATTAATAAATATTGAATGATAGGTACACATTAAGACAAAAGAACACAGTATTAAGAAAACCAAGATTCCTTGATTGCCCTGCTTGTTGAAGCTGTTGTTCAGCTCTTCAGAGTCTGTTAACACTCAGGACAGAAACAGCATTTTAAATAGCCACAAGACTTAGTGATAAGGTATGACTTTCAAATGCAGCTTGCAATTCCACATTTAAAAGCAGAAAGGAAGTTTTGCAAGACATTACAGTATGTAATTGCTGTAACACAGAAGGTACTACAATAAACAAATGAGCTCTGAAATTAGGTTCCATCAAGCCATTTAACACAACAAATTTAAAATATCAGACTGGAACATTGAAAAGTTTACGGTTCTGTTCTCTTGTAATTAGTTCATGACAACTTAGAGAAATACAGAGTTCAGACTTCACTTCCATGTTAGCTATGCTATTCACAACTGTAGTTATTGACTACACTGATTGCGACTTTCCTTCATTCTCTCCTGTCTCTTTGACAGAAATTTAAGTGTAGTCTAATACATCGGCTCTATGCATGTGAGTGCCATGTGCTCATTCAAGTTACACAAGGTTCCAACAAACATTAAACCCTTTTATTACAGCGATATTACCTCTTATTGCAACCTTTTCACGCTTGTCATATAGCCTGGGTTCTAGTGACCACTTTGACATACTCTTTTATCATGTTTTCAGTTAAGTACTATTGGAAAGTTACACAGACCATTTTCTCCCCTACATTCCTTGTTAATACAAATAGCAGAACTTAATGGTTACATCTAAATTTAACTATACTGGAAATAAGACACTCGTTACAGGAAAATGTACTTTTTTCAGAGAGTAAAGTTTTCAGCTAATGGCTCCCTAGAGTAGACTGAATTGGGCCAGCTGACCTTATCATAACCTGCTCTTGAGTGAGACATCTGCTCAGCACATCAGATGGTGGTAACTCATAACTGAGTAAGAAAATACAGGGGGACTTCAAGGCAGAAAGTGGGAATGGTCTGCTCATTAATATGCAACGTACTTAGTTGTATTCTTAAAGTCAACTGACTTCACTAAATTAGATTTCCGCACTTGCTTCTCAAATTTATTCTTTTCAACTCTGCCAAAAAAAGGATTAACAAATCACCTATTCAGCCAGCTCAGAGCTATAGGCTCAGAAATACTTAATTTCCTACAGTTCAATTTCATGGTCATCTGTTTAATGCTAATGATTACTTCAAGACTGGCTTTTCTATTTGTAAAGAAAGGAATTAACATGAATTAACATGAACAGGAATTAACCCATAAATACCAAAAATAAAGATTCTAAAGATTCAAAGTTTTCTTTAAAGTTGAACCTCTGAAAGGTAAACTTGCATTTCACTTGTACAATGTCTATTTTGTATAAACTTTCCAATGCATTTGAAAGACTTCAGGAGTGTGCACCAGGTACAAAAAAAGCAGAGTGGTGTTTAAAAACCAGACACCTCCATCCCCTGGAAAGCATACGTGCTAGGAAAGAAAAGATTAGAATTTGAGGAAAAAGTAATTCAATTACTTTAATTAAAAAAAAAAACAAAAACACCGAACAATAAAAACATTCAATGCAATGAACCACTTGTTCTGTCACAAGAACCAAACATATTCAAAAGTTCTTAATAGAAGCTCATTGCTCTGGTGAATGTTCTGATCCCTATATTCTATTGCAACCTAAAAAAAATCCCAGCTTTATAAAAAAAAAAATTATAATTATTTTTGAGGCATGATTTCAATAGAACTATGTTAAGACCAGCCAAATTCTTTGTGGAGAAGCCACAGGTAATATTTCAACCATACCACTTTTGGTAGTCGATCAGCTTCATTCCTGTTACTGTCATCTTTATGAAATGTGAAGAAAAAAAATCAGCTTATGCTAACCTACCATTTTAGTTTTTAGGTTTTAGGATTGACCTCTGCTCTTCCCAGAGATGCCTGCCCAAAAATGCCAGGCAATGCCTTTGAATAATGTTAGTTTCAACTTCTAACCACTTCAGTTGCAGTGAGTTTACTCACTACAGTTTAGATTACTTGCAGTTCTAGAAATAAAAAGCAAATATTTACATTAACATTAATTTGTTAGTACACTTACTAGGAATGCAGCTCCACCTTGACTACCAAAATAATGTTAATATAGAATAGCATTATTGCTTGATTTGTTAAATGAGTTTGCATGTGCAAGTTAAACACAGACAAATTTTTATTCTCAGTGGAAACAAATCAGGTGTTACCATGTTCTTTGCCTAGAGATTACAGCTTTTTCCTTCTTTACATGAGAATTATAACAAGTAATATGAACACATCACAAAACATCTGATATAAATTATATGCATTACTCATACTCCCTGGTGTTTAAGACAATTAAGATAAAGAACACAGCATTTTTTAACTCTAGGTCAATTTTTCCAATGTGGTTTATGTCAGTAGCAAGCAAAGAGATGCACGAAAGCTTCTCAGCAGCCAAATTATTTAGCTGCACAATCACACTCCTACTGAAAAACTTTACAGATTACCATCATATATATTCATTATGAACCCTCAATGCCAGTCTCAGGCAAGCCAAAACTCAAGTTTTGAAAAGAATAAACAGATCTTCTCCCTTATCCTCCAAGAGCAGTTTCCTCAAGACTGGTGGTCCTTTTAAATGGACAAAGTATAGACAGGGAATGCAGGGCTAGCACATTTGCACTGCTGCTTACCCCATCATCCATGTGCTAGTACAAGTTCTGCTGGAGCAGTCCCTCAAAGAGGATTGCCAATTCCTGATCTAACACTTCAGAAATAAAAACCCTCTCTCCTCCCAGGAAAGAAAAAAAAAAAAAAATAAAAATCAACTTCCCACATCCAGATCCTGCCCTTTAATGCAGGAGCCGGTAAGACTCCCTTGGCAGCTCACCTGTGACTGTCACTTGTCCCCACAACACAGATATCGGTGACAATACACCCCACAGTATTAACAAGGAACTGTTGATATGTACAAGTTCATTTTCATATAAACTCCACATTAACAAAAAACAACAAATGCAACAGATTATCATTCAGAAAGGCCACTGAACATTCCTAAATCATGTTACTGCATCTAGGAGAGTAAGTACTATGTGAAGTAGGTTTCATTACTGTGACAGACAGCTTTGTTTCCCATTTTTCATTATATCACAATTCAAGCAGTCATGAATTGCTGCAAGAATTCTTGCACCCAGCATAAAGTGGTACCAATTCAGCAGTGCTTGTGCAACATTTCTACAGTAATTTAACTATTTAAGTCTCTACAATCTGCTAATTGTTGATCAAAGACTGGTTGCAGTTAAGAAAAATCTCTTTACCTTAATCCTTTACTTGTCTTGGTGAACAAGAAGCTGGAAATAAACTAAAAACTCTACACATCCTAGAAAATGAGCACAATCGAAATTACATATTTGTATACAACTCACCAAGAAAAAAGTTTTGGTCTCATTTCGATACCTAAACTCTCCCCTTAAAAAAAAATAATAATAATAAATCAAACCTCTCAACACCCAAACAAGATCACAGAGCAGGAACACAGCATAATAAATACTGTAGTGGATTATATCAAAGGCCCATTTAGCTCAGTATCCTGTCTCCAAAAGTAGCTTCAAGTAGATGCCTAAGGAAGGTTAAGAACAGGATAAGCATTTATTATACTTCCTCTGGGTGCTCTCCCATCCTCCAACTATTTTCAGTTCTTGGGATTTCCTGCAGTTTGTCCATTTGATAACCCACAATGGGTTCCTCTAAGTACTTATCTATTAACTGCCAAACCTATACAAAGAATTTTAACAGTACATAACTTGCTATAGAAAGAAGGTCTCCCTATTGTTGGTTTATAAACTACTAGCTCAAAGCAATGCCCCCATCAAATTCTTGTACAGGAAGAGAAGTGCAAGTTGCCATCTTCTCCACGTAACTCATGCTTCCTTAGACCTTTGTCAGGGGCCTAATCTCCTCTGTCTCCTTTCCCAGGCTGAAGAGTTCCAGTCTACTTAGCTTTGCCTTATACAGAAGCAATTCCATACCTTTGATTGTTCTCCAAGCACTTCCGTGAGCTTTTTCCAGTTCTACTACAGCCTAAAATTTAGGGACCACAAGTGCAGGCAGTATTCAAGGTGTGAGAGAAAAATATACAGTGACATTTTGGTCTCTCATCCTGTGCTGATAAACCTAACGTTTGGTTTACTTTTTGACCACTACTGAGCATACAATGGATGCTCTCACCAATGTATCACAGCTCCAAGATCTCACTTGCCATTGGTAATGGTCAGTTCAGAGTCAATCATCCTATCTGAAGCTAGACCTGCTGTGCGCATCATTTCAGATCTTTCAAAATAATTTCATCCACACTTCATATCGAAGTCACTCAGTTTAATAAGGTCCTGCTGTAATTTCTCAGGGTCATCCATTAATCTCACTACCTTGCGTAAGACTTTGGGTCATCAGCAAGTACTTTCAACTCACAGTTCATCCTGGTTTCCAGGGCATTTGAGAACACGGTGAAAAGCACAGTTCCAGCAGAGATCCCTAGAGCCCTACTGATTACCTCCCACCGTTGTCAGGGTTAACCACATAATTTTTCCCTTTCACTTTTAATTTTCTCTCTTCCATACAAGAACTTTTCTTATTACCCTATAACCCTACTTCATTTTCTTAGAAGCCTTCAGACTTTTCCAGAGTTTAGAAATCAGTGTATGCTGTATCACCTGGATTACCCTTGTCCCTCTTTGTGATATTTCTAACACCAACAGATTTATAAGGCAGAATTTCCCTCCACAGAAACACTGTCAATTCACCCAAAGCAAATTATATGCATTTGGGATCTATTAATTCTCTTTCCTAGTATAGAATTTCTAGTCTTTTGCTCCAAAGGTATGTCAGACCTGTAGACCTCCTATTCCCCAGATTCCCCTAGAAATTTTCTCAGGCAGTAGCATCACCTTGATTGACATACCAGGTAGTCTTGAACTTTTACACTAATACCACCTGGTCCCAGGCATTTTTTTATCATTCATTTTATCAATCTACAATGCAACAAACTAAATTGCTTTTCACTGCTCAGCAGAAATTTTCTCTTTAGACATCGTCTGTTCTCCATTTTAGTATTTTCTTACTTGCCTCAATGCTTTCTTTTTTTGTCTATCTGCCTGTTTTGTATTTGGGAATACAGTAAAATATTCAGTCATTCTGTAAACATTGGACAACACCGATAGAGCAGTCGCTACATTCAGTAGGTTATAGGGCAAAGTCACTTCAGTTAAAGTTTGTCAGTTGGCAGTAAGCAGCTTGGCAACTTCACAATAAGAAGTAATACATGATTTTTAAGACCGAAGGCAGCAGAAGGAGAAACTCAGTTGTCCTTAACACTGAGCCATGGAATTAAGAGTGTCAGTCACTGCCCTTCAAATATCTTAGATTTCCAAGGCAGATAATCATGTATCAGCTGCCTATTCTGACAAATTCACACTTTTCCACCAACCAAATAAACAGAAAAGATTGGGAACACCACGTGATCTCTGACACTGTTAGTTAAAACTACAACAGCACATAGCTAAGCACCATTATTACTCCAAACTATTTTTCCTTTTAAAGGAAGAAATACCCTAGATACGTACAAGCATGTAACAGGAAAGTTCACTGTTGACGGAAAGTTCATTCCTGGCAAAGGTCAGCTTCAAGACCCCAAAGAGCTATTCAAACATAAGAGTATTTTCTAATCTGTACAGCAGAAATGAGTAACAATGATCTATCACTGGAACACGTTTCCAGTACCTACAACAGAAGATTTACAATAAAATGAGTTTACTTGATAAATGCTGGTGGCATATCCCTTTTCAAGATCTGGTCTTCTGTTGTCTGCACGGTCTCTTTTCCAACCTGCAGGAGAAAGAAGTCATACTTAAGATGCAGAATTTCACCGTAAAGCCCAGATGAAAATAAATAGCAAAATATCAACAAAAAACCTGATTTGTACTAATGGCATTTCCTTTCACTGGGTTTGCTGTTGCTGTGTCTGCTTTTGATGCTACTATATACTATGGTTAGTCTAACGCTTTAGAAATCATATATTGTTTCTTGCCAACATAGGCACTTAGTTGTAAAAACTTAATCACTGTGAACTCTGTGGGCTTCCCTCCCTCCTAACCCCCACAAGTCAGAAAGCAAGTTAAAAAAAAAAAAAATTACCCCCATTTTGCTATTTGACCCAGTCTATTAGAAAAATGTAGTTAATTACTGAGAATACAACCCACATCCACATTCACACCATCCTTTAGGCAAAAATAATTACACAGAAGTTAATAAAGAAAGAGATAGAGTAAGATCTGGAGTTTTCTATACACTAGCTCTTGTGTTATACAATAGAAGTCTTTATAATTGGTAGCTGGCTCTCTGGACTGTGAGATCACCAACTTGACAAAATATTTCCAGCTCCTTTGTTCACTGTATTTTCCAGCTGAATAAGCTATTCAGAAGGGCCTCACAAAGCAGAAGGTCTTTAACCCAGACACTAGTTTGTGTTAAGAGCTGCCAGGCCTGCTCAAGCTAGACAAGATAGCCCTGAAAATCCCTGATTTAAAGATGTGCTGGTTTTTGACAGAAGTTATAGTATGCCAGTATGCACAGCACTTGCCAAGCCTTCCAGAAGCACCATTGCCTTGCAAATTTATGCTGCTTGCCAAAAACTGTGTCTCTAGTCCAGTCCTTTTCAGACGGGCTTTACAGAAGTACATTGGCCCTAGCATTTTCTTTGGTTCAAACAAAGACTCAACCTAGTCTACTTTTTTTTTTTTTTAAATCTATTAGTAATAAATATCTATATGACTGCTTGTGAGTCTGTAAGTAATAAAGGGAAGAACAGAGAGGAGGTTGAAAGTTCTCCATTTTATTATAGGTTTCTGTCACATATGCTCATTGTAGGCTCAGTAACAGCCATGCTCCCTCCCAGGTCACAGCACTGCAGCATTGCTTTGACTCCTGGACTTCATGGCAAGAGCTCAGGCGCACAATTATAAATGTATATCATGTCCTGTTTCTTGTGAGACACGCACCAGAGAGTATGCCTGCTTTGTTCTAATTATTTCCGTTGTACTCACAAAACACATTCTTTATATTTTTCACATGTTTGTATACACACATGCATGATAAAAAAATGACACAGAAAAGCAGTAATCTGCATAAATTTTGGATTATACATAATTTAGACAGAAGGCTGTCATCAAGTGAAAATGAAGAACCATTGGGAAGAAATCCCATTGACTTCAAGATTTATTTCTCTTGCAGTTGTATCAATCCACATACAGTTCAGTTTATTTAAAAAAGTGTTTCTTAGGATATACAATTTTCGAAGAACACATGAAAACTAAAGCTTACGGGGGGGTGGGGTGGGGCAGCTTCAATTTGATGGTCATTCTAACCATCATTATTGCTATTTTATATTGAACAGTCAGTCAGGAGCAACCAAGAAATTTCTGCTCAAGTTACATCAAGTAGCAAGAGTGTTGTAAATTACTTTTAGTTTTATTAGACCATACAAAAAGCATTTCTTCATTGATTTGGAAAGCATAAGTTTCTTCTGTAAAAGGATATATCTAAGTTCACAACTCAAAGCATTATTGACTAATTATAGATATATGTATCAGTATATATGTGCATTTTATGTATTTATACATACACATATATGGACATTTTTGCTACGCCTAGCTAGGCTCTTCAGTCTTCACATGAAAGTAATGAATAGGATGAGAGTCAATTCCCACTTCCATTTTTTGCAGGGAGTTTTAACCTCAAAACTTTCCTGAAACACAGTCTTTGTCCTAAATTCCAAAGGCAGATCATTTCTCTTCCAAGTCCATCACAAAGCAGAAATACTCATTCCTCCAATATCCTCAGCACTATACAGCACACAGACAGGACACAGCATTTCAGGCAGTTCCCACAAGGCCTCAATTAAAAAGGTTCCCTACCTTTTGAGAAGAATGGACTTTTTACCGTATTTTAAGCACTAATACAGCATGTACTGACTGCATCTGTTTAAGCTTAAAACCTTGTGGTTTTAAGGAAAGCATTTCATATTTACATAACTATTAACTAACTTTTCCAGAAGTTGCTCTTTGCATTTGTAGCAAAGGTATAGAGATAGAATGTAAAGAACAAAAATACTCTGCTCACCATCTAACAGTCAAAGTCTCAAAATGAGAAGCCACATTTGGGACTGAAAATTCACAACCCCAGAAGAGTTTTGTGGGTTTTCTTTTTTAGTTTTGTGGTTAGGGGGATTTTTTGTTTCTTACTTTGTTTTAGTAAGATCTGGTTTCTTCAGACTGAAATTTTACATGGGCTAAGCAATTTTCAGACACACTGCAGTGTAACACAAGGGACAGATTCACTCAATTCTACCTTCTCCATACCCCAATACCAAGGGAATGAAGATTTCTTCTTTCTTTCCTAAAGATGTAATATCTACATGTTCCTTATTTCAGACAGAAAGTTTGTCAAACTTCATGCTAATACAGAGCAATTATCTGGGAAACTTGTATTTTATTTCTATCCAACAGTATACATGTGGAAAAAACAGCATTCCTACTTGGGTTTCTGATATTCTTACCTCCCAAGACAACTTTTCCCTAACTAACTGGGAAGCAACAGTCTCCATGGAATAGAAGCTTCTGCATTTAAGTAATACCGAAGTGGCCATTACTCATGGTTCCAAAGAAGCTGTACTGGTTAACACAGTAAAGAGACTGTAACTTCTTGAACACTGTACCTGCCCAGAGCAGCACAGAGGAAGGGAAGCTCTCAAGCAAAACTTACCAAGACAGTTTCATAGTTACAACTTCTACCCATCCATATTCATTTCCATACTCTTCGGGAGAAGAGAGACAAATCAGCTGAATCAAGATAAAGAACGAGCTACTTCCCTGCTACTTAGTAACACTGAACAAGAAGCTGACAAGTCTAGGAGTTTAAAGGAAATGGGACATGCACAGGTCAGAGGGCATATGGCCACTTGAAAAGCCTTCTAGGAGTGCAGCTAGAAGAACCAGGCAGAGGTTGAGATTTCCTGCTGCTTTTGGCTTTTAATTTTGCTTGTAGGTCTCATGCACTCTTATCTGCCACTAATTAGTAGAAGATCAGTATGTTTTAAGCTTCCTGCTGGGGAGTATTTTCTCCATGGAAAAGCAAGAGGAAAACTTTCCGATCAGGCTGAGGTTTTTCCTTATAACCAGTTTTGCAGCTTTTTGTCATGTCTGCTTCTGCTGCAGGAAAAACAAGACACAAGTACTCCACAAGGTCCCTTTCCCATCTTCTTAGCCTGCTGGATAAAGCAAAGAACAGCTGTTTAGTGAGAAGGGGAAACAGTTTCAGGTTCTGTAATTCTCTAAGACTTTGTTTAAACAAAAACACAAACGCTGAGTAATATCTAGTTCTCTTAGCTTCTAGAAGTTTGAAAGTACAAACTGCATGTATCATATAGAATAAAACACACAAATATTTAAGATGAGGGTCCAAAGTTTATCGTTTGGGGTTTTCTTTAGCTTGTTTTCTTCTTTTTAAACAAATATTCTTCTGAATGCCTACATTGACAATGCCAATTTCACAATTGGCCAAATGAAGGAAGTGAAATTTTCCTTGCAGCTTATATGGTTTCCCCAGTTAAAAAAAGATGCCCTTAGAAGAAATAGCTCTTGCAATGTTCCGGAAGCTAAATTTAAAACATCTGCTCTTTTAGCAAGTAGCCTAAGAATAGTCCTTCATCATTATCCAGTGAACACATACAGCCCTGGCTGTAACACTATCAGACACCCAGGTTTCTCTCAAGGAATAAGCTACAGTTTTTGAGTTTTGCTTGACAAATCAAAGTAGCACTCAAAGTGATCTGTATGCTGTAAAAGCAACTTTACCATAAACTACCTCACATTAAAATCCAGTTGCTGGTTTATGCATTCTTCCATGTTTTCAAGCCTCCAGGAAGAACAGTGGCATGACAATGGGAGTGTTAAATCTCACATCAGAAATTTGTTGTACTTAAGCGAAGTACTCTGCAACTTCTTTCTTAATTTCTTTAAATGTCTGTCCTGAAAAAATAAACTTAAGTATTGTGGTGGGTTGGTCCTGGCTGGACACCAGGTGCCCACCAAGCTGCTCTATCACTCCCCCTCCTCAGCTGGACAGGGGAGAGAAAGTATAACAAAAGGGTCACGGGTCAAGATAACAGGGAGATCACTCAGCAATTACCATCATGGGCAAAACCAGACTCAGCTCAGGGAAATTAATTTCATTTATAACCAATCCAATCAGAATCAGGTAATGAGAAATAAAAACTAAATCTTAGGATACCTTCCCCCCACCCCTCCCTTCTTCCCAGGCTCAACTTCACTCCCAATTTCTCTACCTCCTCCTACCAAGCAGTGCAGGGGGACTGGGAATTGGGGTTGTGGTCAGTTCACACGTTGTCTCTGTCATTCCTTCCTCCTCAGGGGCAGGACTCCTCACACTCTTCCCTTGCTCCAGCACTGGGTCTCTCCCACCGGTGACAGTCCTCCATGAACTGCTCCAGCGTGAATCTCTTCCACAGGGCATAGTCCTTTAGGAACAGATTGCTCCACTATGGGTCCCCCCTAGGGTCACAAGTCCTGCCAACAAACCTGCTCCAGCATGAGGTCCTCTCTCCATGGGGCCACAGGTCCTGCCAGGGGCCTGCTCCAGCACAGGCTCTCTACAGGGTCACAGCCTCCTTCAGGCACATCCACTTGCTCCAATGTGGGGTCCTCCACGGGCTGCAGGTGGATATCTGCTCTTGGTTAACCTCCATGGGCTGTAGGGGGACAGCCTGCCTCACCATGGTCTTCACCACAGGCTGCAGGGGAACCTCTGCTCTGGTGCCTGGAGCACCTCTTCCCCCTCATTCTTCACTGGCCTTGGCATCTGCAGAGTTATTTCGCTCACATATTTTCACTCCTCTCTTCTGGCTGCTGCTATACAGGTGGGTTTCACCCCCCCCCCCTTCTTGAATACATTATCCCAGAGGCACTACGACTATCACTGATGGGCTCAGCCTTGGCCAGTGGTGGGTTCATCTTGGAGCTGGCTGGCATTGGCTCTGTTGGACACAGGGGGACACAGCTGGACAGAGCTGCTTCTAGCAGCTTCTCACAGAAGCCACACCTGTAGCCCTACCCGCTACCAAAACCCTGCCACAGAAACCCAATAGAAGTATCTGCTGTAACTCTTCAGTGACAGCAGTTTCTACATCACATATCCACATCTAGAATCCATCTCAAAATGGAGTTACCAGTCCTTCCCCCCACCCCTCATTTTAAGAAAGTAAAATTGGCCTAGATTTCAAGACTATGAACAAGCCATCAAGCAGAGGCAGAAGCAAGCCAAAGTTACACCAAATTTATGCCTACACCTTCCTGGCATAGACAATGTAAATTTCAGACCAGACTGAAAAATACAACATAAGCAGAGAGAATTAAGTCTTCACGAAAAGCATTTTGAATTCAGGTGACAGACATGGGGTCTTACTCACACATGACAATACAAGGAAAATGATGACTGAAGTTAATGGTGTCCAGTTTTGTATCCCATACTTTTCATAGAGTTCTTCCCTCCCCACAAGGCTTGTCCATTGAAGGCCTAGAAAGCACATTCCTTATCTCAGTGCCAGTTTATCTCAGGGGGTTCAAAAGTGGCAAGGGCTCAATAACTACTTCACAATTGTTGTCTTCCCTTTCTGAAACCAATCACTGGAGCCAAATTACATGGGAAGCTTTTGGGAAGGAACTCTGGCAGCAAAAGAAAAGCAAGCAGGATTTTGCTGTTTACCTTCACTGTTGTCAGCCATAGTATTTTGATTGGAACCCATGTTCTGTTTTTATTTACAGTATCAAGCAGATCTAGTTCTTCAATTTATTTCGCTCAGCTCTTTCTTTGAAATACAGCTGTTGGAGTTCATGTTGTTTTATCGTGCCCTGACTTTTAGCTACCATAATCCATGGGGTAAATGTTCGCAAAACAGAATTTCATACATCTTGGCATAGCAGCAAAGCATAAAACTTTGCCAGATGCAAGTCAAACAGCTTTGGGGTACATCATGAAATTTCTTGGTCACACCTAAATTTCACAAGTCACTCAAAAATTATCATTAGTTGACATAAACAGCTTCCAGTAAAGATAGAACTTTCAGCAAACTGAACAGAAGAGACAAGCAATGTTGAAGTACTATGGAAAAATCTAGGAGAACAGGTTTACAGGTTACTGCCTCCTCACAATCTAATCCTTCTCATCCAATAAGACTGAAAGAACCAGTTATAACAAGGTACAATAATACAACTTTTTTAAAACTCAAAACTTCATTTTTTCCCTTTCAAAGGCTCTCTTGGAAGCCTTTAACAAAGGAAATTTCCAATTTCTTCATCACTTCACTCTCATCTTCCTTTGAATTATAATTGGGATTGATATGTCACTTGCAATTAGTGAGTTTAACACTGGTTTAAGAAGCTTTAAGTTTTTCTACTTATCTGTAGGGGAATAGGCCAATGCAATTAGAGACTGAAAAATAAGTCCAAAGAAATATGCAGCTGAATTCTTTTCCTGCTTCTAGTTTACACCAAACAAACAATGCACATATACTACCAGTGACATCAGTCAACAAGACCACTTTTCCTTCAAGCCAGGCGTGAATCTAAAGAGATTGCTGAATCAGAGCCTATCTGCTTTGCCTTTCAGTTAACATGGAAGCTGTATACTGGGTCCTGGTTTTCCCATGATTACCCTGGAGACTGCATTTCAGGCATACCAAGGTACAATTTCAAAGTCACCTGGCAATAAGTCAAGTAAATTAGAACACTCCAGCCATCTGGTCCCTAATAGCAGCAAACTGACCTACCTGTCTACACTGGTGATTAAGACAAATTCAATTGGCTTGAGGCTAAGGAAATCCTACTGTCCAAGTAAAATACATAACTATGAAACAAGAACCATATGGAAATCAGAAAGTGACATCATTTGTGAACCAAAAGACTTTCATTCATGCTGCTATTGCCTACTAACTCTATTACCAGTACAAAGCTGAGGCTTGGATGGTTTAGCAAATTACAGGATGTACAACTTAAAGGAAACAAAGGACATACTGATTACGTGAGACTTTACAGAACTATTACAGTTTGGAAATTAGTTCTTTTCTCAAGAGAAGAGTTTCTTCTTCTAAACCAGTCCTTCTGAGTTAGAACTACTTTAAGACACTATAACTCCACTTCAGTCAAATAACATAAGTCAGCTCTGACCTTTGAGCATATATAAAATTCACCTGGAAAAATAAGATACAGCAATTGTCCTCTACAAATGAGATTCACAGCTGCAACTAGCTACTGCCACCTTACAAGTAAGTCTAAGGAAAGTGCCTCATACCCAACAGCATCTTGATAGGTTACAAAAACTAAATGGGTTTAGTACTGAGGCAAAGAAGGAATACATAAGAGATGCTACCTTAATCTATTTACTTAAGTCAACCTGCAAATGCAGGAACTAGATGGAGTTCTATCCCTCATTGACTTTGTTTAATCCTAATGTTTCCCTGAAGGGAAACATACTCATTTTAAATTAGCTTTATCGATAAAGTAACATTTTTCAGAGTTTTTAGTATTATATTAAAAATATCTTCATGCGTTCACTAATATATAGTTGAAGTGACAAACTCACAGCAGTTAGCCCTCCCACAGTAAATGTTTCTTCACCAGCAAGATACATACTAACATGGTATTTCATAGTTATTATCCACCTTCTGTAGCATATTGGACAATTTGTCTTTCATAAGAGTCTCATTTTACTTGACTAACAGTTAATTCAAGGGTACAGTAAGTTAACAGTGTAAATCATCACTAAAATGTTGTAGCTAATTAAAAAAATCCCTTTTAACAATATCTAGTTACATTAAATAAAATAAGGACTAGAAATGGTGGGCTGTTTTCCACGGGACAGTGCTCGTTTACAGCACCATTAAAAACTTAAGTGTGTCAGAAACTTAATATTAAGTGATTATTTTCCATGTTGATTTTGCCTTCAGTGCCTGTGATCCCTTATACCGACTCTGAAAGGAATTCAGCATGTAGAAGACAAGCCACTTATGTGCAGAGTCATCACAAAGAATTTACAAACTACTACAAAGCAGCTACTCAACAGAAATATCTGATACAAAATATTATAAATGAAACAAAGTGTCTGATTTGGCATTAGTTCGAGTTAGATGAAGACTTTGCTGTTAAAATTAGTGTTTAATAAAACTTAAACTTACTATGTATTCAAGTAACAAACTACTTTTCACATCCAAAAAAAAAAAGCTTTAAAAACAACTACTTTCAACAGCATTTGCTACTTATTTCTTGACTCACACTGAAAAAGAAAATTATTCTTCGAAGAGATTAAGTGGTAAAGGCTAATAAATGACAGCATAGCAGCAGATGTTACCCATGTACTCAGAATCTTCTACTACAGGATGACACAACTAGTAAGAGTGGTATAATCTAATTCCTAGTTGTCAGTGGTTCCTTTGAGAAATTAGGTCTGTAGAATTAAATGATAGAAATTCTCACTCAAAACAATTATTGTCTTCCATGCCATCTTGAGTAGAATCTACTCTTAGCCACTTTTACAGTTCACTTTCAGCCATGAAAACATATTGCTGGAGCCAGCCTAATTCTGAAACAGTGCTTTGGACTAACATTAATATACATCACATTCTACTTCTCTATGCTCACCCAATTAAAGCATTTGAAAGCAGTACTCTTACTCTTGCAGTCCCTACTAGAAAACTTAGTTCAAATAATACTGAAACCTGTGGGACTTTTCTTTGTACCAATGGATTTGTTTGGCCCTATTACTGTAGACGGTAGCACCTGAACATGTGTGATGAGATGGACAGTAGCTCTGTAACATGAAGCTATTACTATTCTCAATTGAAACAAAGGGAGGAAAATGGGCAGCATAAGCAAGCAACTTGACAGTTACAATCAGTACATACAAATATCTAGGCTAAAACTGCTTATTTGGTTAAGTTCCCATGATTGGGAGAGCTGGACAGAGTCTGGCTTCATATCTTGCATACAAAAGGAGTAATCCTAGTCACTGTTAGTTTGAAGTGGTACAGAAGTAAAGCCTCTACAAACCTGTCTTAAAAGTTAATCTTTAAATTCAATGCTGAATCATAAAGAAACATCAGAAAGTTTAACAACTTTAAACCAGAAGTTTTTTCACTGGAATATGTTAGCATTTTAGAGCTCCATTGTGCCAGGCACTGTACAAATACATAATATTATCCAGCCTACATATAACAGCAGACCATTGCTGTGTCACATTAGAAGAACATTGAAAAAGAAAAATAAATCAACTCCACATTAGAATATGGACAATAAAGTGCCACCAACACTTGATAGTATATAATTGCTCTCACTTTGAGACATTATAGGTACCATTTTTAACTGTTTAAATCCTTTTAGAAGTTTAATAGAAGCTAATGAAAAGTCCTTTAAATCTTTGCAAGGTAAACACATTTAGAGATGCGGTTCCTTTACCTGCTACAAGAATGTGGCTGAAAAGAGAAACAGCAGTACTGCTGCAAATCTGACTAAAAACATCTCCTACAGCAGGAAGCCACACTTGTTCCCAACAACATTTTGTCCTATTTGAGGAAGTTGCTCCAAATTTAAAAGCAACGGAACAGAAGAGAACCACTCTGAGCAACCATTATACTCTATGAATCAGAAATACAAGTTTTCGGGTCAGCTAACAAGAGAGCTGGAAAACCTGTCTGAAGAAAGGAATTGCACTCAATTGTGATAGCAGAAGCTAGATACATCAAGTTTACAAACCCCCTCACAGCTTACTTCCTCTGCTGCCACATAGTAACAAGGTTACTTACCAGCATCACCAAAATATTTAAAACTAATAAGCCACATGCAGGAAAATTTGCTCTTTGCAACAAAAAGTGCAAGTCAACTATATAAAAATCTGCCACAACAACAGCTAAGCAACAACTCTTTGTAGCAGTTAGCAATCGCTTCAGGGTCGTAAAGTCTCTTCAGTATTTCACTATCTTGAGTAATCGGAGAACAGGTCAGAGACTCCAACTATACCCCGTTCCAAACAGCTGGAGCAAAATTGTTATGCCAGACATTGGCTTGCAATTGCAAGATAAAACACCTTATATTCTATAGCTTTGAACCACAATAATCATTGATGTCAATCTGGCAAGATAAAAAAAACAAAAAAAAAAAAATCAGATTAACAGAAAAATACATTCCTTCCTGCTGCATAGGGAGTAGGGTGGGCTCACCTGGTCTGACAGCTCAGGTGCCAGTGGAGTCTAGTCAGAGAACTACGGAGTACACGTTTTCTCCAGCATAACTTAAGTAGCAAAAGAAATGCTATGCTATTACCTCCCCCCCAATAAACACTGAAGTCAAGCTGAAACCCAACTAAAATTTACTGAGGTTCCCACTCTGGTTTTTCAAGAGGGGAGCTTTTTATAAGCATGACAAAGATTCAAGCAGCACTTCTTCAGTTGCTACAATTAAGTCAGTTGTTTGGCAGTTACTAGTCCTTCACAATCCAGTTTTTTTGGTCATTCTATCAGGGCAAGCTAAATAAAAAGTGGCCTTTTCGCTATGACTCTGGAGTTCGAGAGAAACTCCATTTGTTTATCTCTGGTACTCAGCACAACTATTATGCTGTGAAAGCTGCAAAGACAGCTAGGCTTGCGAAAGAGATTTTTAGCGTAGGCCAACAAACACTAGTCGATTTACTAACTTGTTCTCTTACCTAAAACTTCATAGAAGTTACGCAGTAATTTAAGAAAGAGTTTTTACACTTGAGAATAAGTTTTCTTTCAAGTATTGAGTGGTTTTGTAACCTTTTTATAAACAAATCAGCTTTTGAAGACTTAGTTGAAGGATATTTAGACACATGTAAACACATTTCAGAGGTTGAAATAGGAAACTGCTTTTGAGATCAACCTTGAGCAAATTTACAAAAAAAAAAAAAAGATTTTAAAAGCAAATAGACATACCAAAGAAAGTAACCTTCCCAGTAACTTTTGACTGGGTGCTTGAAGCAGCATAAACATTCAGTACACCACACACTTCAGTATTAAAAACCTCTCCTCTCCAAAGCAAGTTTAGATGACTACATGGATATATATGTTCGCAACTGACAAGGTTTCCATAGATTTTAAATATGAAGGTTGAACATGCCAGCTTGCAAACCTTAGCTCTAATGGTTTAATTCAATTATGTACTACTATATCCCATTTTGAGATTAACAGTTTAACCATTCATTGCCTATGCACAGACTGATATTTTACTCCTAAATGGGAAGTCCATTTGTTCAAAACTTCACCGAATTTGTGGTTACCAAGAACCAAATCTACCCAAAAACTCTTCCAACTCACAGGTTATCTGGTTGTCATGTGTACTGACTACCAGTCTGGTTGAAGCCTGTTTCTGCTCCTTCCAAGGAAGTATTTGTGCAGGCAAACAAAACAAGGCCTGTATAAGAAAAGAAAGTTTTATTAATGCATCCCTCCTTAAAAACAGTTGCAATATGCAGCCTCTTCCAAACTCAGGAAGAGGTTTGAAGACAGCAGAGGAAGAAACTCAGCTGGAACATCTGAAGTTCCAGATGAGTTTTTAATAGCTTCTCTACTTCTCAAGGAGTCTTCAGACTCTTCTGTGGCTGAAGAGCTGATTCCCAGAAAATGGCTGAAAGACTAGAAAGGGCAAGGAAGTTGATATGGTTCAGCCTTCAGTAAGCTTCCCGTTTTGATGCACTGGCTCCTTACATTATACAGCAATTATTTGATGAGAATTAAAAAAAATAATAATAAAAAGACAGAAGAGAACAGTCATTACCATTTACTGTCACACAATACCTTAGCTAAGGTGACACTTGTGATTTATCCAGCACAGGACAGAGTACTCCTCATCAATTCAGGGGTTGCAGAAATAACCACCATCTCTCCTACTGCTACTTTGGCACTTCTGTGTCTATTATCCATTAGAGAAATTGATTTCTATAACTATTTTATTGTGCACTCTTGAGCATTTAAGGAGGGACAGGCTTGCCTCTGTAGTTCATGCAAAGACTCAGCTACTAAAATGCAGTTCAAGTTTAATACCATTACACTTCATTATTCCCACAAACAGAAAATAAACATTGGAAAGAACAGTCTGGTAGTGCCATCAGTGCATCCATTGAAAAGGAACAACAAAAAGCCATTTTTTGTCATCTACTTTGAAGAGATGCATTGCTGGATAAACAACAGCACAAGAATACCAAGTACTCCTGAATATGCTTATAAACTGCAAATGCATTTACATTTACATTCAGTACAGAACAAGGCTTTTGGTCTTTGACTACTGCTAACTTGAAATGAGACTGCCTTGAAATAATCTGTACCTTTTAGGACAGTTACAGAATTTAGACAATTTTGGAATTACCATATAAGGTTTCCTGTATCCTAACCAAGCGGCTGAAAACTGTGACAACTCTAGTTTGGATAGCAATGAGACCAGAACAGTTGCAGCATACCCAGACATTTTAAGCTGCATACACAAAGATAGCAGAGCATAAAGCTTGTAAAACTAGCCAAAGCAGTACTTTTTCCTCAGTTCTGTTATTCATTATTTCATTTATGCACCATATTTACCCAAGGACAAAAAGCAAGGATGACAGTCGCTCAAGTCAAACCTTCTTAGGCCACCACAGAAAATCAGTTTAATGTGAAAATTGCTTACCTCCACTGCAGTGATAAATACTGTACTTTTCCTGTCACACACTGTAAGCTCTAAATATCATCTTTCATTAGTAGATAGATACAGATTGAGCAGCCAAAGAGCAGAGGCACTCTGCTGTTAGAAACAAGGAAGAATTGGTTGGGAATGCAAAGGTCAGGTGCAACCTTAGCTGCAGTGACCATGAGATGGTGGCATTCAGGGTCCTGAAAGGAAGAAAAGATAAATCAGACCCCAGGAGAACAGACTTTGACCTCTTCAGGGGCCTGCCTGGATAAATCCCATGGGATACAGTCTTCAAAACAAGAGAGGTTCTGGAGAGGTGGTTGATTTTCAAGGATGCCCTACCCTGGTGAGCAGCAAGTCAAGCAAAGTGGCAGGAGGCTTGCATGGACGAACAGAATTCTCCCGACAAAGCTGACATGAAAAGTAGGTGTACAAGAAACAGGCACAGACAGGTGACTTGAGGAATACAGAGGTGCTACCTGAGCATGCAAGGATGGGATCCATCCCAAAGCATCTAGATAGAGTTAAATCTGGTGAGGGACACAGGACATGAAGGACAAAAAAAAAAAAGCTTATTTAAGCACACAGCAGCAAAATGAAGACAAGGTAAAATGTGGGTCCACTGATGAATAGGTGGTGGGCCTGGTGACAACACAGAAAAGGCTGAGGTACTCAATACCTTCTTTACTGCAATCTTTACTGAGAAAAATCTGCCTTCAGCAATCCCAGGTCCCCAAGAAGCACTGAAAGTCTGACACAAGGAAAACTTACTCTTAATGAAAGAAGATCAGGTTACATTTGCTATTTTGTGGGTGTAACCATTGATGGAAAAAGCAATGCAATTTTCTTACAAAAGGTCTCTTCATAAGGGTTCTAAGCCAACAGCAACAGGACACACAAGCTTTCTACAGGAACAGCTTGTTTCTGTTCTCCACTCTTTACTGGAGAACCCTGACATGAATCATCAGTTTCCTACTGAATCAGGGTACTAGGAAACTGTTCCAATACACGTTCTCTCAGTGAGGGAAACAGTTATAAAGATCATCATTTAAGAGTCGATATGAGCTAACAGTTTCAGTAATCATGGAAAGCCTTTAGGAGTTAAGAGGGTTTTTTTCCTTCTTTCCCCTCTCAGTCATTATTGTTATCCATTGATCATTATTCATAATGTAAATAATTATTCTGAAGCATCAGAACATGATTTACTTCAGAAGAGATTTGTTCCAAAGTGAGTTGTTCAGTACATTTGCACAGAAAATGTACTTGCCATTATCCTGAGACTATAGCCAACAAGTCATGCCTCAGTAGACTTGAATTATTAGGCAAAGTAAACAAAGGATAGGTTTGCCCTCTCTACTGATTATCTATCCAGTTTCATATTCTTACAAATGCACTAGGGCCTGAAATTACTACAGGGACAAACTAGACCTGCTTCCAAATGTTACACATAGAGTTTCCCCCCAGCAATTCAGTTTTGAGCTGCTAGGCTCATGTTTTAAGGAGAAACTCATTGGTGAAATATTTGTAACCGAAAAGAAGATCCAGTCTTTCTTTTATCATTTCATCTCTCCATGCAGCAAGTCATCTTGCATCCACAAAGTGTCTTCTGAAATGCAGATAGTTACAATAACCACTCATCTGTGGCGCATTTCCATGCATCAACACAAGCTGTTATTATAGACTCCAATTACAAGATGTTATTTAGGGTTAATTCTCTCTCACCTGATGTCATAAAAATTAAGGAAGAATTATACAGTTAAACATTACAATTAATATAGTGGATGCACTTGTAACAGTTATAAAGAAGATACTTTACTGTTCAAATTAGATAACAACACCACCACCTAGTAAGAGCACTTATTGCTGTGTTTGAAGATAAGTGCCAGGAAGGTTATTTTGCAGGAATTAAGAACCATGGCCACAAAAGCAAGTTCTGTATCAAGCATCGCTTCTTAGCATTTGATTGAGCAAGTGAGAGAATAGAATTTGTGTTGCCAAAGGAAAGGGGAAAAAAAACCCAACCCACACACACTACATTGCAATGTTTAAGGTCTAAGTTGCCAGTCTGACTTGCTTTTCAGAGTGAGAAATGGCAGCAGAAGACTGATATTACTAACAGTAGGTATTTTGTCTTCATATTTGAGGTGGGGAAAAAAAAAAAAAACAGAAAAAAAAACCACACACACCACACACAAATCCAGTAAGACAATGCAGTCAGAAACAAGAGCTTAGGAACAACACATACAAGCTGTACAACAGAGAAGTAGGGATAATAAAGCTAGTCTTAGCTATACGTGAAGCCACTACCAAAATTAAACTGTGCTCAAGGCAAGAACTGACTAGGACTGGCCTATTCTCTGCTTTGGAAAAGTAATTGGAAAAAGTGTCATTTGGTTTTTATTTAAGAATTCTAGCAGATTTGGAACAAAAACTATACCCTAGCATTTGCAACAACCAGTTAATGATTTCAGGCATTATTTCCAGTAACTAGCATTAACACCACATGTTTGCTAACACATCTTTAAAACCACTGCTTGGTTCCCCCCTGCCTAGTCCTCTCAAAGACTTGCTTCATCAATCCAATTTCAACTATATTGGGAAGGGGAAGACACCTGTAAATTACCCTGTTTATGTTCTGAAGCTACACGTTTCTAAGTGTAAAACATACTGAACCATGTTTTACTTGGTTCATTGTTTTATTGAACTCTATAAAAGAATTCCACATCTACAGTCATACTACTACATGGAGAAAAGTATCTCTTTGTTTCAAAGCACAAAGCAAAACTACATGACACTTTAAAGTAACAAGAAGTCAGGAACAAGAAGAAATCGCTAAACATCAACCTTTAATATGGATTTAACAACTTCTCCCTCAATGGTGTAATTCACTTATGCAGCAGAAAGGACATGTTAAGTTTTCCAGAGCAGGAGTGGTGTACACCATACTGTTGGCATATGGAATTTTTTTAGTCTAACTGCCACTTTAAGGTTATCCATCCCACAATAATATTCTCAGTTTTTATGCCCAAAAACCAAGCTGCATGTAATTAGCAATAGAAGCATTCACCATCTCTATGCACATTTAAAGGAACAGAGAACAAAACATTCCTTTTAAAACTGATGGTATAAATTAAGTCTCCAAACTTAATAACAGAACAAAGAGATTGTTCCATTCAAATGAGAAGCTGATTTATCACTTATGTAAAGATAATTCCTAACAGATAAAAGCAAGAAACAAGTTTATTATGTGCTTTTGTTATTACAAAGTTGCTTTTTGTCTGATTAATCATTAATCACTCTTCTCCCTGTCCCTCCCATGCACACACCCTAATGGGCTTTATTCACTTTCTCAAAGCAGATGGCCACAGTTCTCACAACATGGTAAATCATCCTTAAAGAAACTGCAGGTACACTGAAGTAGAATGTTCAATTTTAAAAAGAAGGAAATTTTTCTTGTTTAAAAAACTCTCTCTCTACTGACACTAATCACGTGTTTCTACTACACATAGACAAGACCTAGAAACCTATAATGAAAAGATTCTTATGAGAGCATCAGGGCTCTTCTAGTACTCTCATTCACTTGTCACCAAGTTTTGAGTCCTGTAGAGTTCAGATTAGCTGATGTAACAACCCATTTCTTTCAGCTTAAAGACATTCCAATACAATAAACTGGACATGGGAAGGCACAGATCTATACATACCCCATGACAAGTTACAAACATGAAAAAAAAAAAAAAAGAAATTCAGAAAGCTACTACAACCCCTTGAGAGACAGCTTTTGTGCTATGCAGCAAATTTTGCAAGGAAAAAGCTTACATTTTTCCTTTTTTCTCCATCCTTTTCTAAGATACATAAATACAGAAACATAAATATTGCAAGCTAATTTTTCTCTCAAAAAAGAGAAACACTAAGCTGTCCTCAATAGCTCACTCTTCTCTTGTGTACCCCAAGATACAAGCAAGTCAGCTATGCCAGAAGACGACTTAGGGATAAGGAATCATTTTACAATCCTCTCTCCACAACAGTCAGACCATTTCTCCTCATTTTAAGTGTTTAGCCACATATTTGGCTTTTGCTGCTGCAATCATGACAAGGTTTACAAGGCAGGCTGCATTTTTCAAATTCATTTATATGAGCAATTTCCAAGGTGGTGGTTTGCATTGTTGGTAAGCAATTCACAACTTGTCCAGGGAAAACATGCAGCTTTCTGCATGGTCCTGCAACCCCAGGCAACTTCTCACTTGACCAAGGCCCATGGATATGCACCCAGAATATGCCGATTGATTCAGATGATTATTACTTCTTCATCCACTAGGATGAGACAAGACAGCTGCTAAGCCACACTGAATCCAACTCTTTTACAGCTGAGTTTGTTTGGTTTGTTTTAAACTTTATGTCACTGCATAGGTACTGGTAAAGAGTTTCACCTGTTTGGCAAGTAATCTGTGTGGTTTTAGTTGTGCCTAGATGGGGTGGGCTTCAGCTGGTGGTAGTTTAAATAGAGTGACAGCATAACTTCAGGAAGTGACAAAAACCTCTGACATGAATGACTGATCCAGTGCTATAGGGTGTTGTTCTTATCAAGTACAACCTCCAGTTAAGCTTAATCTTACTCTAGACTGCTTTTATTTACTTTTTAAATTAGTGCTTGGCCCTGCTCTACTTAAAGGAAACATCTGATAAAGGATGACTGAGAGACAGGATATTTACAGGCTAAGAGACCCTTACTGATATTAGCCTGACCTGCTAGTTGTCATTAGCGACTGGGATGCAGAAAGATGTCAGTATAGCTTTGTAAGACTCCATAGCTCTGCAGGTAAATAAAGGCATATCACAGCATCCACCAAGAATCCATTCTTGAGAAGGGTGATGGTTAACAATGTAATAGAGAGTAAAGCAATTTCGCCCATAAAAATAATGTCATAGAAATTGAGTGCATGCAGACACTTGTGAAACATACAGATTCGAATACAAAAGGACAGCACCTATAGCATAGAGGATGGAAAGGCAGAAGCTGCATCATCACCTGGACAAGTGCTGGCCTTTCAGAGCAGATCTCTGTTCTGAAAGATCTCAGCCACTTCATTTGTGACTGTGTCTTACAAATCTTTCATTATGAGCATTTCACACCAGTGTCATTTTCCTCAGGACTGAAGAAATAGGTAATGGTCAGACACTTAGTCTCAGGTAAAGCAGGTCAGTTCTTTCAGAGCACTGACCTGGTTCAACAGCCCAGCCTCTGAAAAGCCAACATGTCCTTGAGTTGCTGATGCTGCTCCAGTATTTAGATTATATGTACTTAAGTCCCTTCTCAAGTTCCCCTTTATTACCTTAATTCTCATGCACAGAATTAGTTCCCTATCTGTCAAACTCAGTGGCTTCACCCATGGTACTGCTGCCATTTGGCAGAGCAGCAGCAACTCTGCTCTAAAGCACTTCTGTCCAAGACACCGGAGAGAAGTGACAAGAGTGGGCTATGCCTGTACTGACATAAAGCCAAGAATCCATACAAGGCAGTAAGTGCATAGAGTTTAAAACATCAAAGTAGAACTTGCTTTCTCTGTTTGGCAGTAATATAATGCTACTGTGAACATAAACACTTGTAAACTCACTACTGGAAAGCAGAGGTTTTTCTCCTCCATGAGATAAAGTTATTTTATATAGTGTGTGTGATAAGTTTGTTTTTTGCACCATCATTAGTCATCTTTGATAGAATTACCTCTTTTTAAAAATAGGCTAAGTTTGATGAATGCTTTATTTAAAAAAATTAGAAACCCACCATATGGTTAATTTCCTCACAGTGAAGTTTGACCAGTTAGAATTCTGAATTCTATTTCACTGCCCACTAAACCAATAGTATATTTAGCAAACTCCAAATTATTCCCTGCCTATTGGGCTTGACTGCTTTCTCCCTGTCAACAAATTCTGTTGTCTTACAATGTTACGTCTTTAGCTATGAGAAACACCAAACCAAACCCCAACCCTCCCATAAGAGGCATACATCCATGCCAAATATCAGCCAATAAAAACATTAAGATCTCCAGTTAAAAAAAGGACTGATATAGTACTTAACTAGTCTTGTGATATTAATCTGAAGCCTCTCCCTCAAATTCCTGGCTCCAGTCAAAGGTTATTTTTGTGCAAAAAAAGCTTCTGCTTCTTACCTCTACATGCAAATTTTTTACATGGGCAACAGGTACCTTATCTCAAAGTTAAGAAATTTCATGAAAGTGCTTCAAAACAATTTGAGTATTGTTCTGCAAAAGTTATCCCCTAACAGAACATTCAAGGCATGGTAGAATCGAACTGTCACATATTGGGAACTAATACAGAAGTGCAGAATACCAAATCTTTGATATTTAGCAAAGGAAAGAGACTAACTTGTAAAGATTTAGTTATTTCATTAACTTCAACAATGACTTGGACTGTCTCTTACCTAGGATTACTTCACAATTAGGTTCTGGCAAGGAAGCATCCTTACAGTAGGTTTTGTTGGGTGTGCAAGACTTATATTAGAACCACCACAAAACTTAAGTCAGCTTCAGGCAAACCCTAAAATACAGCACATCCATTTCTGACAGAAAATACAGAAATACACACTGAATGGCAAACTGAAGGAAGAGTTCTCATATAGAGGTCTGAAGTTAAGTTATCCAGGAGAAAGACTCCCTAATAGTCTCAAATTTAAGACTCTCATATCTATCAACCTCTGTTCCATCTTGGGTAGAGTGTATTGTGTTAACTCCATCTCAGGAATGTTAACAAAATAAACTTTGAAGTTATTGCACAGAGCTCCTTCCTCACAGCCGTTTTCTCACTTCCTAGCCCATTTCCCAACACAGCACATCTCCTAGGCCTCACACAAGAATAGGTCTCAACACTTCAAACATTACTACCAGCAGTTGCTTACAGATGCAGTAGTTACATGAATTAAATATTGCACCTTTCAAACTGTGGCTGAGTCAGAGAATGGTGCTGCTGTATATGACAAGCTGTCACTGAAGAACTTCTCTGCTGGTCAGTGCTTACCGTCATGTACACTTTGCGATACTCACACTACATAAAGAACCCTGAGCTAACAGGAAGCAACACAGAGAGCTAGCAGCGACACTACCATCTTGGTTACACTGACAATTCCATCTTTGCTCTCACCTGTGAAGCCACCAGAAGAATATTCCTGCTCCTCTGAAATTGCAGTTTCACAAGTCACCTTTATACTTCAGAATGATGCACTGAAAACACATGTCCAGACGGGAAACAGAACTTTAATTCTGTACTTTTTCTAGTCTAGTCAAAGATGTATTCTACCAGGTCAGGGCATCTTCCTTGCAAGTCCCACCTCAGATCACACCACTTCTGTTTGCTCTTTGTGAATTAACACAGAAAAATAATTCAACGGTCTTTCCTTTTATCTAGCCAGCAGGCAAGAAAAAAAAAAAAACAGAGGTGTCCAAAATGAAAGAAGAGCTGGCAGTAGCAAGCTGCAGAAAGAAACTAATTCTGTTTCTGCATTTCTCTAACAAATGCTACTTTCAGATTCAGTTTCTTGGGGGGGGGGGGGAACAGTCACACAACCCAGTGACACAGGCTAAGCTCAGGGAGGCAAACCGTTATTCTATCGTCTTCCTTTCAAGGAAAAGAATTTCATACACTCAGGCTTCACACCCTTACAGCCAATGTACCTATTACATCAGTTCATTGCTGCAGGCTGATTGTTATTCATAAAAACAAGAGTTCCAGCTAAAGTTAGCACAAAGCACAAGTATTCCAGACAGTACAGCCTGTAAAATTCACAGTTATGGGGACCAAGAGTTGCAATTACACTGTAGCATACTGCAAAACCTCAAAGTGGCAGTAGCAAGTACTACAGGCCAAAATCTGATAAACACATCACATACATTAGTCATCTCAACAACTTCTTATACCCACAAGCCTCACGATTTCAGTGCACTAATACATCAGTTAACACTGACACAACATTTTAACTGTATGTAGCCATTTCATTTTGAGGTAAAGTCTGCTGGTAAGGGATATCACTCGCCATGAATGACTTAAATTCATTTGCAGATACTCTGAGTTCATTTTTGAACATCAGATGTTATTTGCTCACATTGAATTCTGTAAAATTCTTGACAGAAGAGGAAGGTAAGTATTATCAGGTAATTATCAATGAAATAAAGGAGCATGCAACATTGCAGTGCTTTCTATATCGATAAAGACAGTTCTGCCTTGCAACAGTTTGCTATTCTTTTGATGCAGCTGGTTATAAAAGTACTAATGCAACTAAAACATTTCAAGTGTATTAGTCATTTGCACATCTCGGACTGAAGTGACCATATTGCAAATACTCAGATTGTAAAGAAACATGCTAAGTATAGCTGCTTTCAAGAAGCTGAGAGATTCAAGCCAGTTTTAAGTCACCTTTAGCTTCCCACAAGCAAACAGTCACTCACACTCGAGGCTACCTATCAAACGGAACAGACTACAACTCCAAACTTTGCTTAGAAACCACAGGTCTGTCCCCCCTCAGCTCTTGTGCCGACAACAAACTGCCAGACTTCACCAATACAAAAATCAGCATGAAATGCCTGGGAGGTTTGGGTTTGTTTTTTTTTTTTTTTTTTTTAAGGCTAGAATCACGCCAAGCGAGTGTTCTGCCTTTTATAGTGCATTACACTTAAAATAGGAGTTTCCAAGACAGCAGGGGAAAAAAAAAAAAAAAAAAAAAAAAAAGAAACCCACACGGCGTTATCAGAGACATCCGTGACATCCGTGAGACGCCTCAGGGCGCGCTCCGCACCGCGGGGAGAGGGCGGTGCGGACAGGGGCAACTACAGCACTTCGCTGCACTTTAAGGCGCTGTCGTCCCTCAGGTGGGGCAAAGGCAAAGGCAGACTTCCTCAGCCGCTAAGACGGTGAAGAGCCCGCTGCTCCGGACAACTCCTCGCCCTGCAGCAGGACTCGCCGAGCTCCTTCGCCGCCCGGGGCGGGAACAGCCGAAGGCGGCTTCCAGACAGGAGCCGCAGAGGTCCAGAAAACCTCCCAACCTGGCCCTGGCCCTGGCCCCGGACCCCGCCACCGGCGGCACCACCGGGGCAGCCGCTCCGTTACGGGGCACCGGTCGGGAGGCGGGGCCGGCACACCTGTGGGCGACAGGCCGGGGCGGAGTCCGCTGCACCCCGAAGTTGGCCGCGACAGCCAAAGTCGCTCCCGTGAGGAGGAGTGGAGGAGGCGGGCCGGGCCGGGGCGGCCGCCGCTACTCACCCGCACCAGGTTGCTGACAGCGGCCTGCACGGCCGACACGGGGGCGGTGAGGTCGGGAATGGCCTTGCCGTCCACCTCCCCCTCCTCGTGCATGATGACCAGGTGGGAGATCTGCTGGGCCACCGGCTCCAGGATGCTCTCGATGGTGCGCGTGTGGAAGACGGGCATGGCGGCGGCGGGGCGGGGGGGGAGCCGGGGCCCGAAGTCCGTAAAAACTCCTGGCAAACTCTGTCCCCGCGGGCTGGCGCCCCGCAGAGAAAGCCGCGGCCTCCACGCAAGGGAAAAAAAAAAAGAGGAAGGAGAGGAAAACAAACGACCACTCAAGTCCTCCCCGTCGGCGGATTACGGCAGCCCGGAGAAGCAGCGCCCAGTTCAGGCTCGCGGAGGCGGGACTCGAACTCGCTGCCCTCCTGTTTCCCCCTGGCAGCGCCCACCCCGCACTGGCACAGCTCCTCAGCCAGGCGGCGGCTTTTCAAGCGCCGCAACCTACCCTTCCTGCGGCTTCCCGCCCCCTCGCCCGCCGTCGCCCAATGGCCGAGCGGCCACCGCCGCTCCCAGTGGCGCGATGCCGCGTCCATCAACATTCCAGTACCTCCCTCCCCTGCCCCCCTCCCCTGCCTTTCCCGCACCACCCGCCTTCCCAGCCAAGCTCGGCTGCGCGGGCGCTGGTTTCCCAGCGGTGGGATGACGTCAGACATTCTGGTGTCCATATAAGGAGACGATTAAAGCCGGGGTGCCGGCACAGCGGCCGGAGGAGCGGGGGACGAGGACAGCGGCGGGGGGAGAAAGGGGGGAGATCCCTGCGCCCCGCCCCGCCGCTGGCAGAAGTTGGCTCCGTCGGGCTGAGGCGAGATCGCCCGGTGGGGTGCGTGTGACTGGGAAGAGGGTGGCTGAGAGGAGATGGTAGCACCCCTCGCCCGCTCGTCCCCGTCCCCAGCCGCCGTTTCGGGCGGCTTCCCGCGGGGAGCTCTCCTCCCGCCGCTAGAGCGGCCCGTTCCCCCCCGTCCCTGTTCCCCCCACACACCGCGATGGCGGCTGCTGCCCCCACAGCCCTCTCCGCAGAGCGCCCGCAGCCGCCCCGTGCCTGGCCCGGCGCGCCCCGGGCGTGGTCCCAACCGCTTCCGCCTCCCCAACCCCCGTCGTGAGGAGAAGTGGCGGGAGGCGGTGGAAGCCGCTTCCCGCCCGCGCCCCGTCTGAGGTGGGGCTGGGTGTCCCCGCCACCCCCGTCTCTGAGGCGGAGGGGACGCGGCGGGCGGGACGGCGGCCACCGCCCCGGCAGCGCCCCGTGGGGAGAGCGGTCAGGCGGCCTCCGCTGCCTGGGGTCAGTGCCCGGCGGTGGCGGGGCGGGCCGGGAGCGCCGGGCAGGGGGATCGCGAGCGGCCGGTGACGGTTTTTACCGTTACAGTCTGGGGTGACAACAGCGGCGCGGGCGCGGGAGCTCGTTTAAATACATTTAGGCGAGCGGCGCGGTCTTGTGGGAAAGAATGCGAGCCGTGGCCAGAGAGTAACATAAATTCCCGCCCTCCCGTAGCGCCGGTGTTGCAGCGAAGAGCCGAGGGCCCGCGGGCCGCTCCAGCCGCCTGTTGCTGAGCAGAGCGCTGTCCTGAGACCTGCGAATAAACCGGGGGGGTGAGCTCATGCGGAGCGTTCCCCGCTCTCTTGTGACCCCGGGAGTGCTCACGGTAATAAAATAAAGTGTGTGAGTAAGGGGTTACAGGGTTGCGGTCAGCGCTTCTTCCTTTCCCTCATAACACGAGCACAGAATTCGGTTTGGAAAATGATTACTGGCTTTTAGGTGTTTTTCTTTTTGTCCTGGTGCTGCTATTTTAAGCTATAAATCAATGTTCCTGTCAGACTAGCTTTCGCTCCTACACGTTTCAGAGCCAACAGTATGCTTTCTGTGCAGTGTTTGAACACAGCCGTTCTACCAGCAGACACAGGGACATACAGAAAAAGCAATTAAGTCAGTAAGGCTTCTGGTACGCACGTGGGTCTGTCTTTGTAACTTCTAGTGCAGGAGTTGTCATTGTTGGAGCTACAGGGATAGTTGTAGGTCTAAAGAGCTAAAAAAAACCCAGATTTTGTGCAGGGTTAGAAATCTTAGCAACATTTTTAGCTCTGAACTTCTTTTTTCATTTTTCTCTTTTAGTATGCTGGGGATTGTATTTACATGTGTATACTTATTGAATCTGCAGTGGTAGAAGTCAGGCAACTAATTTCCATCTTGTACAATGCAGTTTTGTTTAGAAAGCGGTATACCTGTAAGCTTGATAATAGCTAATCAAATTATGTTATTGGCTTTCAAAACAAAATATCCACCTCTCAGCAGTAATGAGTGTATTAAGTCACTTGAACTATACACCATAAGGGTATTTTATGGTTTTAGCTATTGGCTATATAGCATTGTACTTACCATTTCTAGTATATGCATTCGCAGCAGTGCCTCTTTAGCCTACTATGGATCAGTAATAATGCGCACACATAAAAATCCTTCTGGATACTAATGTGCAGCAGCTGGGAATTACAAAAAGCAATTAGTCCATGTTATGAACTAATAATCTGCTAAATTCCATTTTGTGGAAGTATGCAAACCTAATAAACCACGTTTAGTCATTTGTGGGACTTGCATATAAGCTGTCTGATTAAAATGAATTGCTTTAAGTTTGGGATCTTGTATAATGAGTTCTAGTTGAGATATGCATATGCATGCATATGTTTTAAAGAAAAAAGTGTAATTATAAAAAGCTGTATTGATGGCTCTAATAGGTGTAGTTACTACTGGAGAGCTGGGCAGAGAAGAACCTAATGAGGTTCAACAAAAGCAAGTGCAAGGTCCTGCACCTGGGGAGGAAGAATGCTAGGCACCAGTACAGGTTAGGGGCGGACCTGCTGGGAAGTAGCTCTGAGGAGAAGGATCTGGGGGTCATGGTAGACCGTAAATTATCCATGGCCCAGCAATGTGCCCTTGTTGCCAAAAAGGCCAATGGAATCCTGGGCTGCATAGGGAAGAGTGTGGCCAGTAGGTCAAGGGAGGTCATTCTCCCCCTCTACTCTGCACTGGTGAGGCCACAACTGGAATACTGTGTCCAGTTTTGGGCTCCCCAGTTCAAGAGGGACAGGGAACTGCTGGAGCGAGTCCAGCGAAGGGCAACTAAGATGATTAAGGGCTTGGAGCATCTCCCTTATGAGGAAAGGCTGAGAGAGCTGGGACTCTAGCCTAGAGAAGAGAAGGCTGAGGGGAGACCTTATTATGGCGTACAAGTATCTAAAGGGTGGGTTGAAGGAGGATGGAGCCAGGCTCTTTTCAATGGTTCCCAGTAACAGGACGAGGGGTAATGGGCACAAGTTAGAACACAGGAAGTTCCGTTCAAATACACGGAAAAACTTCTTTACGGTGAGGGTGACAGAGCACTGGCACAGGCTGCCCAGGGAGGTTGTGGAGTCCCCTTCTCTGAAGATTTTCAAGACCCGCCTGGATGCAGTCCTGAGTAATGTGCTCTGGGCAATCCTGCTTTAGCAGGGGAGTTGGACTAGATGATCTCTAGAGGTCCCTTCCAACTCTGAAAATTCTGTGATTCTGTGAAAATAAAATATAGAACAGATGGCCACTTTTGGTAGCCTTCTGAAACTCCTCATGTACAGGGCTAAAATACGTATGTTTGTATTTGGGTATGTGTTGGTGTTAAGGGTTTGTGTCACTATTTGGGTTATGTCGGTGTAATTTTTGCCCATGTAAAAATCAGTTTTTATTGTCTGGACTACATGACTGTTCTGCAGGCCCCTCACTGAAATTCCTTGCCTGCTATTGTTGTGGCTACCTAACTTTTGAAGCCACATGTGGCAAAATTAACAGCAATACATGTAGCACTGCTTTTTTTTTTGTTTTTTCAAGTACCACCTTTACAGTGTTTTCTCTTTTCTTTGCCCTACTCAGGTCTATCGCAATGATGGCATATGAATAACAGCTTTGCAGCAGGTACTTCTTTAAAAAAATCAGTTTCTTTTGCCCTTTGCACTATTTAGTCTGTAATTATATATTAATTATGCTTCTACTATGAGATTTTTTTCCCCAGTTTAGTTTCATTAACTCTCCAGGTCCTAACAGATAGTTAGAAAGTAATGATAGATTTGATCACAATATTTTCCATTTATTGAACCCAAGGTGGAAATGTGTGAATTCTTTTGTCCTCTTCCAGTATGGTATTACACATGCAACAACGGATTCCCCATTGACTAAAAAAGAGATGCTGAACTTCCTTGCTTTTCCACATACTCAAAGTTTTAGTATTGTTAAGAAGCAGTATCTATTATTAGCACTACAGTGGTGACTAGCATCTCAGATGAGTTAAAGTGGTTAGAATGAAAGGATTAGCTTTTAAGACAGTATTTCTATGTCTCTATTTCATAAGAACTCAGGTGAGTCCAGTTAAACCCAATTCTACAAAGAACTTCATGTCAGCAGACTCTTCTGCTTACAAAAATCTCCATTGACTTTAGGGCCGTAATGTCTCTCTGTCCCAGATGATCAGATAATAATTTCTTCTTTTCTCACACATGATGAAGTCTTTTAATGAAGCTAAGAAATCCTCTCTTTACGTCCACTGAAGTAAGTGAGATGTACGAATACAGAAATAATAGGCTTTTGTAGAAAAAGGGAGAACATTGCATGCTTACAAACAATGTATCCGCAGTGCAGCCTCTTCCACAGTATCTTTTGGAGACTCCTGTATCCTGCAGTCAGGCTACATGGCACTGCAGCTGCAAGTGGCAGGAACAGTCGAACAGAACTATTTTCAAAGAGCTTAATGAACTTGCATTTGTCTGTAATTATAAGGTGTTTTGCTAGTATTAATACTTCATTAAAGTGCATGTGTCTGGTTAGCTCTAAGCATTAACCTATGTTTTACAGTAGTTATTTTCAGTACTAGGTACCACAGCAGAGAAGGATTAGGTTTTCTAGGCAAATGCACTTGGCTGTAATTAATCACTTTTCCTTGGCATGACTCAATGTTGTTCCTTGACTGCACCAACTTCTAACTTTTCTGAGTAACACCTGATTAGCTGCCTGAGAAAGTTTACAGAAATGCTGTATTCATATATTGCATAAACTCAATTGTATTACTCTCTTGATCTTATGAAGATTTAAGCATATGTTGAAATTTAAGGATTAGAGTCTCTTTTTATCAGTTTCTGGAGGATTGGAGGCTACTGTTGATCAGTGGATGTAGACTGTAAGGTCAATGCATTCTGCATTTCCCTCTTACCAAGCCATTAACTTTGGGTAATCTAAGGAATGAGCACTGGATAATTGAAGTTTTAAAAAAAAGGATACTTTTTTATCTTTCTGTGGTAATGTCTGCCTTTGTCATGGGTTTGTTGTAGAATGGTATTACTATATTGATAGCTTATGTGTGCAGGTGACTGGCGCAGAAAGAATACATTTCACACCTAAGAAATTTCTTTTTAGGGGAAAGAAAGAGCAGATTACTGAGGAGGTAAGCCAGTGTAACTTCACCATGATAGTCTGTCAATGTGCCTTGCTATTGTAAAGATGACTTCTGCTGTGAAACTAGGTTAGGTTCTCTTTAGTTCTGGGGGGTTGGCTGGCTGTGTTCTAGGAACTGCAACAAGACCAACACTTGAGGATTTTTCTACACTAACTCATCACCAGTCAGTATCTGAGCTAGATGGGAGCAGCTTGTCTAGGATTGGAAAATTTAAATCACAATTGTCAGTCATCTCAATACAAACTTTGTTTCATCACACAGTGCTGCTTGGTTCCTACTATAGGTGTGTCCTGTTGTTAAAACATAGTGGAGCTTAGATCTGCAGAGAATGCTACTACCAATTCACTATCTCCTTCAAGGAGTTTCTTGCAAGAAGTTCTACACAGCTATGTAGCAAAATTTGTTTTATTTTTTCATCTTCTTAGTTACTGTGACAACTGCTCTGAACCGCATTCTTAAGTGGTTTATAGTGGAGTAGCACAACAGTTGTAACAACACAATTCAAGGAATGTTTTTGAGAACATAAAACATATAGAAAAGAAAGATGAGCATGTTAAATATATATGTATGTACATATATATGTATATACACAAATGTTTATTCTAGAAGTTGCTAACTAAGAATAAGATTCAAAAAACCCTGATTTTCCTACTTTTCTTCTGAAAAATTCCAGATGAGAATATATTATCATGTCTATGTAAAGCATGTATGATAGTGTATAAGTAGTTAAAATTACACAGTAAATGCAAACAAAAAATCTTTCTGCTTTTGTAGCAGCATTGCTATGAAACTATGATAGCCTGATTTTTCAAAAGGCAATAGGTAGTTTTCAGGAGTTTGACTTTGTGGTTGGATAGATGAGTACCACTAAAAGGAAAAAATTGAAGCCAACAAACTGTCCCTATATATCCCACCAAGTATCACATTTACTATGGCAGTGTTGTTTTTAGTAAAATTTTTAGGCAATGAGAGATGTATACTTGTATTCTGAGTATGTGTATTCTGTCTCAGAGCTTGTCAATATAAATGACTACCTGGCAAGCAATCTAAGTGCTTTATTCACAGTATGTGACCATTTTAACAATCTGAACAGAGACATTAATTTTACCACTATTAATTTCGGTTAATGTTTATGGTCATGTCTACACATGGACGCAGGGAAATTGAGGCAAATAAGCTGAAGGTGTTAAATGTGTTTAAGTTAAGAATATTAAACCTCATGTGGATATTGTCATTCAGCTTTAAATGGCCTTGCTGCACTGTGATTCTTTTCCAAGAACGTGCTTTTGGGGAGCAGTAAGACTGATCAAGTAGTTTACAAACCTGTTGCATCTACTAGCTGAGGTCTGGTAACTGACTTCTTGTATGGTCTTTGTGTATTATTTCCTTCAAATTGGAATGGTTGGTTTAAATCACTCTTGTTGATCAGTTTAAGCTTCCCTGTTTTACTTTGCACTGAAATGGACAGATACCTCAGCTGAGATACATACATTATATTTTCAAATTTTTTTATATCTCCCTTGCAAGAGCACATCTTGATACTCAGTCAATTCTTGATTAAGTATTTTTGCATGTAATTTTGCTTAATTCTGTTTCAAGGACCCCTGTATCTAAATCAGCCTATAAGATGACCTATGCAATACTTGCATATTTTTTCACTACATGTTTATAAGTGTCTGTTTCAGCTTTGCAGGCTTTTTTTTTTCCCCTGTAATATTAGGTGCTTGTATGTATCAACTCCTTTCCTAGTAGTTCCTCATATTGGATTTGATTTACCAAAGTATTAAAGCATGTGTGTATTGGTAAGTATAAGATTAGTCTGAAATTTTAAGTGTTTTGCTGGTTGGAGTCTCATAAATTATTTATATCTACTGCAGAATGAACAGGCTCAGAGGTTTCTGCAATTTTGTGTACATTTCAATTCACCACAAAGCCAAAGCCTTTGGACTGGCCAAGACTTCTGGAAAAGCCACTGGCTAAAATTAAATAACACTATATTTAGTATTAATTAACGCTTTGAATACATGCATGTATGTAATTGCTTTTTTACTGGATAGTCTCGAAGATTTTTAACTCTTTCATAAGTAATTTATGGTTTAAATAGTTATCTTATTTAGCATTCATACTAAAGATTTGTGACTTTGTATTAATAGATACAGGAGTTTACTGCTATCAGCAAGTACTAAATGGCCAAATTATGCAATACTTAAAGAAGAAATTGCTAGATAGCACCAAATTTCTGTATATATGTATAAACTCCTTCCATATACAGTGGAAATATAAATTCACAGAATAAATCACACTGACATACTTTTGAGTTTCTTATCTTATTCATTAATTCATCTTGACTAAAACTATTCTCATGTCCGAGACCTCAGAGGAGCTTCAAGTAATTACAATAAAGAAAGAAAATTAACCTAATACAGAAATATTTCCTTCTTCCTGCCCTGAGATCCTGAACCTACAGTTATTTTCACATAATTGGACCCTGTATTGCAGAAAATTCAGTAGGACTCATTGTAAGATTGCTCTATGAATGTATACATTTTGTTCTCTGTTCCTCATAAAAATGCAGTAGTGTCACAGAAAGGACAGTGTGTATTCAACACTGTGCCACTCATAGGTTTAAAGATCATTAGGAATGGAGTGAGTTTTATCCTGTTGCAAAGGGAAGAATCAAGAATTACATTAATCCGTGCAACACTTCTCGGCTTGAAAGAACTGTCCTTGTGATGTGTTATGTCCAGAAGATTTGTTTTAGAATATTTTTAAAGTGTACTGGAAATGTGATCATCTTTCTCTTAGTCTCCTCTGTAGTTAGGATCATAACTATTAAGAATTAAATTGTGAATCTCTTATACATAGAGAAGATCCCCATGCTTTGACTTACTTTTCTGTAGGGGTCAAGTGTTAGTGGACTGGATTTTTGCCCTATTACACAGGTGAGATTACCCATGTGAGTATTCAGAGATAGGAATGTGAGGTTCATAAACTCTGTCCTAAAGGAGCTTAGCTATAAACTATTGGTTCTGTTAAAATACTTTAAAAACATTTTTGTTTAAGGTATTATGTTCCATATGATATCAAGTAGTCAGTCCACTGACAAAAAATAACAATTAATAAACATTTTAATGTTTTTTGAAACTAGCAGATGTTTGGGTTCTGTTGTCTTGGAGCTGCTGGAAGATGAGAAGCAATAATTAAGGGCTACTAAGTTTGCTGCAGATGCCCGAAAATTAATTCAGGAGTGAAATCACAGAAACGCAGAATGGTAGGGGTTGCAAGGGAGCTTTGGAGATCATCTAGTCCAACCCCCTTGCCAAAGCAGGTTCACCTACAGCAGGTTGGACAGGAATGCATCCAGGAGGGTTTTGAATATCTCCAGAGAAGGAGACTCCACAACCTCTCTGGGCAGCCTGTTCCAGTGCTCTGCCACCCTCAAAGTAAAGAAGGTTTTCCTTATGTTGAGACAAGTTTCCTGGATTCCAGTTTGTGCCTGTTGCTCCTTGTCCTTTTGCAGGCACCACTGAAAAGAGTCTGGCCCTATCCTCTTGACACCCACCCTTTAGATATTTGTAGGTATTGATGAGATTTCCTCTCGGTCTTCTCTTCTCCAGGCTAAACAGACCCAGGCCTCTCAACCCTTCCCCATAAGAGAGGTGCTCCAGTCCCTTGATCATCGTCGTAGCCCTCTGCTGGACTCTCAAGCAGTTTCTTGTCTTTCTTGAACTGGGGAGCCCAGAACTGGACACAGTATTCCGTGAAATTCCCTTTGAGATTTTGGGCTCTGTGTATAGAAAAATGCCCCTGATGCCAGGCAACAACATTTGCCATGCAACTGTGTCATTCTTTACTGTTGCATACTATGTCAGCATTGCCAATTAAATGTGGTACACAGTGGTAAATTGTGTGCAAACTACTGCCAAATGAGGGTCAATAGCCTCAGCAATGTCACACTGTGCAAAGCATGCTGCGCTCATGAAACATTTTCTCCTGAGACAAACTTTCTACTTTCATTACAGTTTTCCTTGCAAAGCAGTTAGCCAAGCCTATACTCACATTTTTCACTCATACTGTATTTGATTTACATCAGCTGAAGGAAATGGCAATGTGCAACAGTGACTCTGGAATTTAAACAGAAACCCACAAGGGATCTCCATACTGCAGGCCAACTTCCAAATATGGGAGAAGAGAAGCAGCCGTAGTAGCCTGGGAAGCCATCCTCAGTACAGCAAGGGACAAAATAGTTGGGAATACATGAGCTTCTTGGAATTTGTTCAGAAAGGTGACTGCTGTAATGCTTTAGTCAGAGTAAAGGAATGAAATACAAATACAGTGACAGCAGAAGGAAGCATTGCTGAATGTTAACTGTCTAGGGCCTGAACAACAGAAGTGCAGCTATTTTTTTCAATTGTATTTTTTTTAATATGTAATAGTGCATTTACCCCAAATCCAAATGTGTATCCGTACTCCGCCAATACCACTCTGTGTGTTTGTGGATTTATCAGGAAGACTCATAACAACACTTGTGAGAAGACTAGTGGGACTAACTACCAGGTCTGCTTGAAATTCTGCCAGAACAGACTCTCAACAGAATCCACCAATCTTTAGACCCCACACTCTGCAAATCCTTATTCAAAGTCTTAAGAAGAGCTTTTAATATACATTTAACATAGGGAGGACTTTTTAAAAAAAAGTCCCAAGAAAGTAGAGGATCAACAGACTCTAACTACTAGCTGGTAGATTCACTTGTATTTAGCTGCTGCAGATTTTTGAAGCTTCTGACTTTCTTCAGTCGTGGTAGCTGTGTGTCAGCCAGGCCCATAGAGAAGCAGTGGCCTAAAGGCCAAAGGAGTACAGAGCCAAACCAGCAAGGGCAAGTCTGTCAGAGCAGAGGGCTGCAAAGTGGTTCATGTTTCTAGTGAGTCACTGTTGATAGAAACTTTGTAAATAGTACCCTTATTGGCTGCTTTATAGATGAGGTTTAGGACCTCTTGATAGGATGAAGATAAAACTGGCTTTTGGAAACAAGGAAAATGAAGCCAGCGTCTTACAAATTGAAATGCCGTTAGAAAAGCCCTCTTATGGAGGTGGACTTTTTATGACAGAAAATAATTTGTAGGCTGCTTTCCCTTACTCATTGTGAAAAAGCTGTGAATTTTCTAGAAAAAATAGCTCAGGATAGATTGGCTATGGAAGAGATAGGGTGCTGCTTGTCCTTGGAGACTTTGTTAGGATGAAGCTGGAGGTGGAAGATTATATTTTTCTTTTCAGACTGCCTAAAGGAAGTATTGTGTGTTCTCTTGGAAAAAGAGATTTTGATTGCACTGTGTTTCAAACTTCTGAAACTGACTTTGCTGTCTGAACAACAATTGAATTTGAGTTTCTTTAGGGTGGCATATTATGGTGGTATATATGAGAGTATATTATTTATATGTTATTAGGCAAAAGCATCAACATTTCTCTCTGCAGGTTCTAAACAACTTCTTGCGTACCTTCATGCATTTCTTCTACCACTGCCCCCAAAATAAACACACCATGTGCAAGTTGTAGTGGGAAGGACTGCTAAATTTCAAGCCACAAGTCTCTCAAATTAGAATTGTAATGTTAAAGTTGAGTCATAGTGATTCAGCTGATGTGCTATCAGTGAAAGATTTAGTAGGAGTGCTACTAAACCACACCATTAGCTTTCAGAGCTGTCCGAAATAGGAAATGTTGCAACTTTGATAAAGTTGTTTCTGTCTAATTGCAGAAATTTTGTACTTTATTCTGTAAGATGACCTTGCTTTGGCTGCTGTTTGAAGGATGTATTTTACCCCTCAAAAGGCTTAAATCCTAATGCCTGATTTGATTCTGCTTTTTATCTTCCATCCCTGTACATGATCACGGAGTCCAAAAAACAGTTTGCAAAGTTGTAAAAGACTCTCCCTTACAGTACGTGCTTAAACTGCTGAGTCTTTAGTTAGAGATTAAAAAAATAAATATATGCTATCCATAGCTGACAAAATAAGGGATTCTGAATGTTAAGTGCTTATAACTTCAGTAGAGATATATTTTCACTATATCGTCATAAAAAGATGTTATTGATTCCAAAAGTTGATATGGAACAAAGTTCATATTTGAACAAATTCACAGTATATAATCCCATCAGGGTCTATTGAACACAGAGACACTATTCTTTGCTCAAGAAGATCCTCAGCTTTAGATTTTTCAGCTGGACATGCGTACTCTGGGAATTGTTATTTTATTCTTTTGTACTCTTTCATAGGCATCTACTGTTGACCGCTGTCAGAGCTGGGACAGTGTGCTAGGTGACACACATTGTCTGTCTCTGTGAGTCTTCATGTTGTTCCTGTAAAGTGATTCTGCTTTAACGCCTCAAATCAAGAAAGAAGGCCCAAAATTGGTGTCAGGGTAATGAGAAACTTCGGGGTAATGATGTGCAATATGAAAGTAACTCATCTGTTGCTGTTACTTCCTCTTTTCTGTGTGACTGAGCTTTTCTTCTGCTAGGATTGACTCGTCTCTGTTACAACAAAGATACATATTGTATAAACACAGCACTGTTCCTATTTCCAAATTAGTGATTATGTGAGGGAAAACAATGCATGCTGCATCATCATGTCCTGACCCTACAGACAGCACAGTGATCTGAGAGGCACAGCTGTGGGTCAGGTTACGGAGCGGGCTTGCATCTGGTCACATGGCAGAGGCTGCCTGCTGGACAAACCTCTAGCTAGCATGTGTGCTTTTAGCACTCAAAACGTGAGCTATAAGAAAAAAAAAAGTACATATATTAAAGATATGTATTTGTGTACTCCCAAGCACCTTATTTACGTGCTTATGACACTTTCCGAGAGATATAATCCTTGCATCTCCCTCATGTAAGCTGGGAGTAAACTTGTGGCATCTGTCTTCCAAAAAAAAGAAGCCTGGAAACAACCTCCCATGGCTTCATGCAGACCCGTCTCTAACTAACATAGCCTAAAAATTCCATGTGTCTGTAATTAGGTTTGCATTTCTCTTGGAGACTGGGAGAGAGGGAAGAGAGAACATAATGCAATAGAAACCCAGGGAAAATTAGATCTGAAAATGAGGTAAAGAAAACAGACTCTGAACAAAGGACTGAGACAGGGAGAAAATTTCTTTTGGGACAATCATATAAGCATTCTACAGACAGGACTGTTTTGAGTATCTGAGAGCTTTCATAAAGGAGGAGAAGATTTTATTTTGTCCATGAAATGACAGTGAGCATAGACTACCTTTCAACAAAGGACAGATGCCTTCTATATTTTAATTTCAAAGTAATAGTAAAGGAGAGGAGGAACATAGATTTAAACTGAAGCAGAACGTTTTAAGAAATCCCCCCACATCTAAGTAGATACAGTTCATGCATCCACAGCACAAACCCCTTGGGAAGTCAGCTTCCTTCAGCTCCCATAGGAAATCAGTACTTCTATAGCTTTCAGGAAGAGTTAAAAATAATATCACTAAGCGTATTTCCAAATGTGACTGTCAGTAGGGAAGGCCCTACGCTGTGCTTGCTGTTGTCAGTAAACCTCTGTGCAGGCGATGTGTTTCTGTGAGGTGGTTGTGGTACAAAGGGTATCACCTCAGCACAGTTGCTTTCTAAATCTTGCAGCTGAGAGGATCCTGGGGATAACACAGTAACCTTCACTGTTGGGCACTAGAGTCTGCTTCTTCTTTTAGCTGTCTAGTTGCAAAGTATGGGATCAATATCAGTTTAGTATCCGAAGTACAAGGAGGATCATGGTTCACAATTTGCATGGCTCAATCCCTAAAAGCAAGTACCTTTCAAGTGGTTATAGAAAGGGCCTCCAGACCTTCTGGTTCTAACAGTCTGGGACCCCTTTGATTGCATGTCAAATGTCCAATGCCACAACAAGATATAAATATTAATTGCCGCGTGTTATGGTAGGAAGTAAACCTGCCAGTGCAAGAACAGCTGGCATTGCATGAGGTCTTTCTTACATGGAATGCAAAAGAGAGACTTTTATGTCAGGACACTGATCAGCTGGGGAACACAACAGATAACACAGCCTTTGGTTTTGTGGATGTATTTGTGGATAGGCTTTACTTAAGAAAATTTTTGTTCCATTCCATACTAGCAAACAAGTGTCATTATTCTTCTAAAAAAAAAAAAAAGTGAATGCAAAAGGAGCACAAGTATTTTTTTAAGAAATAATAATATCACAGATGACCTATGACATGGTGCAAAAATCCAAAGCAGTTATGCTGATTATAGTAGTGATGCCTGTGTTTCCTTGTTTCACACAGCCTTTAATAGTGGGTGCAAGCAGATAAGCTTGGAGATGCTGTATGAGTGGGAAACTGTGGCCTTTGCATTGCAATCCTGCAGGTCATACTGAATCATGCAATGGTCTACACTACTGAAGAGGGAAGGAGGAAGTGAAAACACTCCACCCTGGCTGCTGCCGTTCTGCTCTCTCCATCACCCACAAAGTGGGAAGGAGCGAGTTGCAACCCAGGCTTGACCTCAGCTTGTGTCTCTAAGAGAACATTAGCAAAAGAGCAAATAAAACAACAACAAAAACAAAACCCAAACCCAAACAAACAACAACAAAAAAACCACACACAAGAAAAACCCCAACACCTAACCCACAAACAACCCAATATGCTGAATCTGCATAGCTTAGATTTTGCTCAGGCTCTCTCCAGTCTAGGATTGGAATTGCAGGAGCTGCATAAAGGCAAGAATTTGGGAGGCCCAGGAGAAGAACAAGAGGGAATGGTGACATGCAGGGAGCAGAGAGAGAACTGCCTAGTAAATCCGGGACCAGAAGAACAACAGCTGCCAGAGGCCAAGGGTTGAGGTGCTTTGTCACAGAAGAGCTATGTAAAGAATCTTGCCCAGCACCTGTCCATAGTGTCCCAGGCTTGGTTGTTCTATGATAAAATCTAAAGCTGCCATATATATTTATACACAAAAAAAAAAAAAAAAAAAAAGAGAGAAGGAAAGAAAAAGAAGACAACAATGATAACAATTATGACATTCATTTGGAAAGAGTCATCTGGGAAAGACTCAACTCTGGGACAAGCTGAGAAAAAAAAGAAAAAGTGTCCTAAGGGAAGAGGTAGCCATTATGATAAAATAATTGGATTTTTTACTGAGAACAAAATAATTTAAAAGTACATGCAAGCATAAATTGATTTATTTTTAAAATGGTGATAGCTGGCTACAATCAGCTTTGAGTCTGCAACAAAATATGTTAAATTCTCTTAAGTTACAGCTTACTTTCAGTACATTTGAGTATATGGACACTGCAGGAGCACTCCAGGGAATTAACCATGCAGCTGATAGTACTGCAGAATGGATAAGTGTGCTTCTTCCCTCCAGATCCAGTATGTGGCTCTCCCACCCCATCCAGAATCCAAGGAGTTTTGTTTCTTTTTACTGCACTGTTTCCCCTTGTGCTCTCTGTAGGCTGAATTTCAAGCAGTGCAATACATGGGAAACAAGGTGGCACTGCCTCCGTGGCCTGCAAAATTAAAGCAATGGCAGTTAATACCTAAGAAAAGTATTTTTTTGCAGTTTCCACAGTGAGTAGATAGCCTTTACAGTTAGAAGAGGTAATTTGGCACTACTGCTAATGCTACTGCAAACATTTCCATATGCATGGAATGCTCCAGAGCTTTGTGAAAATCCCCAGGCTGCTTCTCCTTTCTCTTTTTTTTATTACCTGCTAGCACCCTACAACCACACTGAGTTCAGACTTCTTATTATTCCAGAAGCAGACAAAGATACTTTTATTGGATATAAGAAATAGAAAGTGCTTCCTATTTGCATTTTCCTAGGAACACAAATACATATACAGACTTTTTGTAGGAAGGTAGCAGTTGTCATATAGATTAGACCACTAACCTGTCAAGTCCAATCAGATCGTAGACACTTTCAGAGGAAAGTGTAAGAAACCCCACTTAGGAATTCCTACCCAAGGCAGAAAACTGTTTTTTTTTTTCTCCCCTGTAATGTGGCAGTGAATTTCTCCCATTACTTGTGTTGCAACCTGAAAGGCTGAGCAAGCTCATTTCTGCCATGAAATAGTACATGCTGGGTCAGAATTTAGATGCGTGCATTCCACTACATATGAAAATCCCACTAGGGCAGTCTTTTTTACAGGCTGCGTGATTCACATACTGAGAAAATGACATTCAGAAGTATCTGGACTTACAAAAGGGCTTGGCTCGCAAAACTCCCATTGTGGTCTATAAGAAATACCCATATAACACATAATGATTTGACATTATCAACAGTGAATTCTCCTGTTTCCTGCTACCAATCAGTAATATCAATTTATGTGCTGGTAGATTGATCTCCCTATTTGTGGATGTTCTGTTTTCTCTGCAAGTAACGGTATTACTTGTATCCATCAATGGTCTTTGCAAGTTCATTCAGCACTATGTATTTTTCAAAGGATGGGTTAGATATTAGCTAATGTGTAGTACTCTTTTCTGAGATTGGCATAGAATAAGTCCTTATTTTAGAAAAGAAGGAACTGAAACTATTTAAAAATAAACATTCTTTGATTCTTTAATAGTGCCTGGAAATCACTAAGTCATACTTTTAGGCTTAGTCTGTGGATGGCTCTTTTTGAGCCATTTGAGAGCACTGTTTCTATACACTTTTATGTTATGTGATTTGACATGAACACAGTATTTACACAACTGAATGTTGATTGCCTTACTGTTAACACACTTAGATGTGGTAAGAGGTGGTCTCAGAGTTATATTCCCAGTTTAATGCTATTATGGGTTTTAGCCAGTGGTCTTGGATACGGCACTGAATTAGCACTTGAGTACACTGTTGGTTCTGTTCTGCTGATTCTGGATATTCTAAGCTAATTCTTTTAACTTTGCTAGCTCCAGTAATATACACAGCCAAAGATCCGTTCTCTTGAATTCTTAACTTTAGGTGTTAAATTCCAGATGGAGATGATGTGATACCACTTATGTCTTGACAGTGTCTTTTCCTCCTCACTCCCATTCTTGAAATGTTTGCCATAGTTATAACTTCCTTACACGGCGATGATTCATTTACTCTATGTAAATTATACTACTGTAAGACTTATGCATGTCTCTCAAATGCTTATAGGAATGTTTGAACGTGTTGGAGAGTACAGAATATTAGCTACTAGTTGTATATACACACACAAAAAAAGAGTGGTGCTTATACCTCAGTCTTTCATAATTTCTCCATAAGGTATGATTTGGCCCAGATTTCTTAATTACTTTGCCCAACTTTGCAAAATTTAGTCTAAGTCCTAAGCATACAAGGAAATGTCTTCGCTAAAATCCTTGTCTCACTGAATTAAGTAGCAGAACTCAAACATATTTTAATAGAGCAAGGAATTTACCCCTGAATGTCAAAGAACTTACATGACCTGGAAAAAAATCCACAAACTTTTTTCCCATTTGAGCATTATCAGAGCTTTTCATTTTGAAGAAACCTGCTGAATTAATGCAACAGAATTTTATGCTTGGGTATGTGCACATTATTCCTAAACACATTCAGTCTATGCTTAAACTCTTGACAGTCCAGAGGTGCTCCTGGATATTGCAAAGGAAGCTGTGAAGCAGAGCAGGCACTGCCCTTGGACTACGTACATAAACACTCTGAACATTACTTAGTCTGTTTAAAGCTAAATCCAACTTCTTGCAGCAAATAAATTGCTTCTGCTATACAAGTTCCAGATACTAGCTCAGCTATAGATGTGGTCAACAGTGTTTGACCACAATAAGTAGTGATATGGTAAAACATAGAGCACTGTCTCTGGTAGCTCACTCTTTTTGCAGTGCAGTGATTAGCAAGCTGCACAGAGGTTGGTGTGCATGAGGTTCCTTTGCGAAAAGCCACAAAGGAATAAGTAATGTATGGGAGGCTTTATAACTATGATGGAAATTGGACAATATCCTTTCAGTCATGATTGTGGTTGATGAGTTTTAACATCTTCCAGAACATCTTTCAGAGTCTGCAGAGCTTTCAGACATGCTGGGAGATGACAAGCAGCTCGTATGGGCCTCTGAGACAGAATTTATGTAGCCTGTGAGGTTCCAACATGCTTTTTGGTAACAATAGTCTATTACCATGACAAAACTGCTATTAGCATTCTCCTGAGAGGCAAGCATATCCCTTGGGTATGTTTAAACCCCTGATAGGAAGTGCCTCAACTGCAGCTGGGGGCAGTGATGCCCGTTTGCTAACAATTTACAAAGCTGTCACAAAGTACAGAATAGAGCTGTAAACTTTTCCTAGCAGATCATTTATCCCCCTCCCCTATAATTCTAGGAATAGTCTGCCCACTTAATGTGGGACAGTGTTAATTTTCTATTTGCTGAAGAACTGAGCATACCAAGTAGCACTCAGAAGGCTAGCAGAAAGACAAGTATTTCTTCTTGCAGTAGAAATTGTATATAGTTACCATGAAAAAGTCAGTAAGGCAGTGTAAACTATGATTTTATTTACATGTTGTCATCTGCAAAGACACAAAGGCCTTGTCTTTATTTGGAATTAGGCCTGCAGACACTGATGTAAAATGATGAAAGAATACAACCTCCAGTCTTGTAAGAGAGACAACAAACTTGTGCTTTTCTCAGTCCTGGAGTAATTTCCACTCATAGTACTTTTTGTCCCTTTTTTTTTTTATGAGTTTACCTTGTGCAGGAACACCAGAAGCTGGAATTGTGGCTTACTCTTTCCATATAGCTAGAACAGACCAGATAATGCCATGGATTTCAAATCTGATCTGCAATGTTGCAACAACATGGGCTGTGACCTGAAGTCAAGTTTTTGAAGAGCAACACCCCAAGGTGTGCAACTCATTGTGAATAAGAGTTCTCAGTTCAAAGTATTTAATATGGAGTAAATATTTTTAAAAAGAAGTCAAAATGAATCATGTGCATGAAAGCTAATTTAAAATCCGCTTTAAAAACTGGTCGCCTTTAATCTGTTCAGAAATACTGGAACAGTTCATAGTTATCACTGGGAATTCAGTGACAGGTAATGAGACAGGTTCCATCACACTGTGTGTATCATCACTCCCATTTAGCCCACTGGCTAATCTCGTTTTTGTTAACACAGTCTGAAACAAATTCGTTACCCACATCTGTACTACGTAGGCTATAGCTTGCTCCTGAACCTGGCATGGTGGTGTGGAAGACGCTTTAAAACAAAACATGAATGCAGACAACTTGTTTTGTCATCCCTGCAAGCCTCAGTGTCAGCCAGCGAAGCTTTAAAGGAGTTCCCCTGTGAGTACAGTGTGTTCAGACACTTGGTAGTGTTTTTTGTTTGGAGACCGGAGTGTTGTTGTTAGCCTTTTCTTTTGAGAGGCATAATTTTGTCTGCTTATTATCTGATGAAAAATACCCGCTTTCATTACATCAGTTTAGGTAATTTTCTAATCCCCACTAAGTCAGCATTCAATGTTACTGACTCTAAAACTTTGTAAGTTTTCTTCTTAGCCTTACTATTGCTACTAATAGAGCACTATTTCTTGAGTTCTCTAATTGTTTAATGCTATGCAAACTCTTAAATGAATATGTCTAATTCTCATGTCTATTTTGGGGAGAAAAGCTCAGAAATGGAGAACTCCAATTCTAATCTCAGAAAGTGATTTGAGTCACAACATTTAATTACAACACTACACTTAATTAAAATACTGCATGAATTTTCAAGATCTGACTTATTTTCTGTTGTCCCCGTTAAATATGCTAGTTTACTAATGTATTTAGTTTGCATTGGGCTAATCTTTATCAGTGGCCAGTACAGGCCTAGGAAGGAATTCAGAAATTTCCTCTATTTGATGTCGAGTATTTTTGTACTGTGGATAATGCCTATAAATCTGTTGCAAAGGAAGTTACTGGTACTCTGATTGCTTCTGAGACTTAATAATCTCAGAGATGGTGACTCCTAGAAAATACCTTACATAGCTTGGGAAATGAGCTTTTTGGAGCAGGATGCTGTAGCTCATAAAGACAAACTCTACTTCTGAGTTTTGACTGGGGCCTTGAAGGTGCTATAGTGCTTCCCTTTCTGAAAACTATCAGGGAAGCTGTATCACCCTTTAAATTAAAGCTGTGTGATGGCAGAAAGCTAATGGCTTAACTACAGAATCAATCGATCATGTTTATGATGGGTTTTGGCAATATTTCTTTGAAGTGTCAGGTCATTTGATGGTTTAAGGCAGTTCACACTTTTTAAAGTACTGTTTTAAAGTGCAGTTTGACCCTGGGAAGGGATTATGAAGTGACTTTGAAATGCTCTGTGTTTGCACATTGGTACCTATCTCAAATCTTATCTGTTTATAAATAAAACACTATTTCTGACAGCTACTGCTGCAAATTCTGATTAGAAAGTGAAAGCCAAGGAGTGTTTTCTTCCTGTTAATTAATTCCTTGCAGTAAAAGCTCAAGTGCATTAGGAAATTTGCAACATGAGAACCTTTGTAAAGACTCTCTATTTGAAGCCTTGATAGCTATTCAGGAGCCAGAATAAAGAGCACTTTCCCAGAGGTGCAGGTACTATAGGAATAAAAGCAGAAGATGCCAACTTTTCTCACCAGCATTCATAAATCTGTATTTGGAATATTCCTTAAAAAAAAAAAAAAAAAAAAAACAACGAAACAAACAAAAAAAACCCAAACAGATGTGCTTGTGTTTTAACTGGCTCTTTCAGAAGTAATGAAACTCTTAGTATAGAAAGAACCAGGTGTCTTTTGCTTTGGAAATTGGCTGTAGTGTTTTCAAACACAAACTTAGCCCAGTCTCTGGCTTGAAGCTGTCTGAAATAGAGCATCAGCAATGAGGAGGCTGTTGTAATTTAAATTTTGTTATTATAGAGAATCCCTAGATTACTATGATCTTTTGAATAACCAGTCTACAACGTGTGTAGACAGCTCACCAAATATTTTCTTCCAGATTTCTTACAAGTGTAGTGCATGCTTATTGTAAGCTTCCTCTTCTTCAAGACCACCAACTGTTGTAACAACATGATATACTATAGTTGCCAGAACAGTTCTATGTTTCTGAAATCTGTAAATCCACACTTGCTAGCAATCATGCAGAAAATAGAAGGGCTCAAAAATAGGAAGGCTGAAGAAGATTGCTATAAAACAAAATCAAATCCAGTTAACAGCAACAAAAGCTATGGGATTTTGACCATCAGATGTTTTTTGCTTTAGCGGAAAAAGGAGATATGGGATCTTGTAGCATCAAATCCTAACTTTTCAACCCACTAAGTGATCTGTGAAAATACTTTCTGTAATCTAAAATAAGACATGCAGAAGTATATACCGGAAGTATAATGCTGCTGTTTTTCTGTGGGAAACTAAAGGCAGATTCAGAGTTCCCGGAGTCAGACTTCTTGCATTGTTTATTTGGAGAAACCTGGATTTCTGTTGTTTTGTCAGTGTAAGTCATACAAGAAGAAAATTCATCAAAGTGTGATAGCTAACATGGAGGAGAATCCCTTTTCTCCCCTCTGTTTCACTCGGCCATCACTGGCTGTATAACTGGTACATGCACAAATGAACTGTCCTGCCCCTGAGAAAAGCCTTAGGGGAATAGCTGCTAGGGATATTAAAATTTCAGTTTGTTCCTGTTTTCCTTTATCTGTTGACAAAAATATGATGCTTGCATCTGTCTCAGGCTAATCTATTAAAGAAACTTTGCCAGGGTTTGTAGTTGTGCTGGCATGCTTTGCCCCTCTGAAAGAGTATATATATCAGTACTGAATTCTTTCTGAAGTTTTATTTGCTAATTTTTTTTCCCTACTATGTTAAAGACTAGCTCAGGGTCAGGAATGATCATTAAATAGCAGAGACAGAATAGCCTGTAGTTCCATTTGGAAAACTGTGCTGTCTTGATACCAGTATCTTGGCCAGAATGTTATAAGCTGGAGCTGCAGTCTCTCTTGTACGGGAAAGTGAATTGTTTCTCTGTCACAGCTGCTGTGTGTCACAGTGGTTGCAGATTATTTCTTATTTTGGGGGGAGAAAATGGAAGGTAAGTGGAGCGTCTCATGGCAGAATGGAAAGAAAATGGGACATCTGTTAACAATTCTTAGATAACTATGCCTTGGTTGTTACAGTGATCAGGTCCCTTGAAGATAACTCAGGAACTGACTCTAATTCAGAAGACTTGGCACCACACAACCCCTCAGTAGGCCATAGGTCTTATATGGTGCTAAGACCTTCTACTGGCTCTGTACAAGTGATGGACATCAGCACTCCTGCTGTGTATCACGCTGAGCAAGTGTTGATGAGGTCATACTGTTAGTAATGGCAGGAAACAATATGTGCATGAGGAGTGAGGGTTAAGGCCACGTATCGGTGCAAGCTCCACTTTGTCGTAGTGGAGCTTCTGAATTGTTAACAGTCAAAACTGCCCTCCGTCTGGTTTCCTGTCTTCCTCGCTGACTTGTATCGAGAAGCTCAACATGAGCCAGCAATGTGCGATCGCAGCCCAGGCCAACCGTATCCTGGCCTGCATCAGAAGAAGTCTGGTCAGCAGGTCAAAGGTGATTCTGCCTTGGGCATGGACCTGCTGGAGTGTGTCCAGAGGAGAGCCACAAGGATGATCCGAGGGCTGGAGCACCTCTCCTATGAGGAGAGGCTGAAAGAGTTGGGGCTGTTCAGCCTGGAGAAGAGAAGGCTCCGGGGAGATCTTATTGCAGCCTTCCAGTACCTAAATGAGGCCTACAGGAGAGCCAGGGAAGGACTTTTTACTAGGGCGTATAGCGATAGGATGAGGGGGAATGGTTTTAAACTGGAAGAGGGCAGGTTTAGATTAAACATTAGGAAGAAATTTTTCACTTTGAGGGTGGTAAGGCACTGGAACAGGTTGCCCAGAGAGGTTGTTGAGGCCCCTTCCCTGGAGGTGTTCAAGGCCAGGCTGGACGTGGTCTTGGGCAACCTGGTCTAGTGGGAGGTGTCCCTGCCTATGGCAAGGGGGCTGGAACTCAATGATCTTCAAGGTGCTTTCCAACCTAAACCATTCTATGATTCTATGGTTCTATGATAAACTATGCTCTGTCTAGTGATTTTCTTGATTCTTGCTGTTGTACACGACTAGGAAATTTTCTTGAGCTGCCACATTCCTAAGATAAATAAATTCTTTTTCCCACTCTCAAGCCCTACTGTATCCTCTTTGATATGGAATCTTTTATGTCAAAACCAAAACATTTTCAATTACCTTTCATAGCAGATCTCACTAAATGAATGGTTAGATATTGCTGTGGCTCTTTTTCTGTTTACATTTAACTTACCTCCAGTATTATCAGGGGAGGAGCAAGACCTCATCATGTGATGGTTATATGTACTGCACCTTTTTTTCTGATTCTTGCAAAATGATACTAGTACGCAGTGCACAGTAACCAAAAGTATTGCAATTACTTTGTCTGTCTTACCTTTTAATGGTAATGGCAATGTCTGCATTAACCAGAATCACTGCCCTTAATAAGTTCCCTGATACATAACTGCCATGATTTTATGACCCCAGTAGCCAAATAATGTTTAAATTCAGACAAGTTTGCCTCAAAGAATTCTAGAATGTCAGGACATAATGCTTAAGAAGACAGAGAACATTATACTAATGTTATACTAACTATAATTTGCATAATAATTTTTTAAAAAGTGTTATTTTATTTCGATTTAAAAAATAAGTTGATAAAAGTTTGAGAACATGGGCAAGAACTGGAGCACAGTTTAGGGAACAGTTGATTTTGACTACTGTATCAGTAATAAGCCTTCTGCTTAATTTGATACGATGATTCAGTATCACGATGGTTAGAGCAATAGGAATGTCCTTTAATAAATAATGTCTTACTAGATCTCCATTCCTCCCCCCCCAAGAACACATGAATAAATCCCACAGTGATCAGTAAATATGACTCTCCCAGGGGTCATTATTATGATCTTGTGACCAGCATGAGGGAGAAGCATGGTTTAAAGGTCACTAAGATGTCCTATAGACTGATGCAAACATTTTCGTATCTTGTAGAAAGCAGAGCCTGCTGCACCTATTCAGTGATGTGTTCCTTATAGTGACTTATTTCTTGAGATTACTCTCAGAGTACCAACATTTCTTTCAGGTAAAATAAAAATCTCAAGAGTCCAGATTTTTGTGGTCTCTTTTCAGCTCTGCCACTGATGTGTGTCTATAATCAGACAAGTCTGAGCCTCCATGGCTGAAACAGGTTTAATATTTACACATCTCAGAGCAATGAGTCACATGTTGGTTCTGTCCAGTAAAGCACATAGAGTTCATCATGAAATGCAGAGTTATTTCCAGGCAGGGCCCCTCTCTGAAAAATGTTAACAGGTGGAAACCCTAGTAGATAAATTAACGTCTGCTCTTCAAGAGAGTTATTTTTACCACCAGCATGAGTTTGGTGAGTGCAAGTGTACCATGCAATGATATACAGAAAGCATTTATAGCTAGACTGCTCTGGACCTGTCCCTCCCCCATTTTTAAAGCAGAAGAGGCTTGTGTGATAATATGTGTGCATTTGTGTATTCATAACACCTACATAAGGAAATTATTTGATTTCTAGGCACAGAATTAATTTGATCACGCAGACTGAGAGAACTGGATCATGAATAGAGGCCACCCAACATCAAGTCCATGGGTGCTTTGATGAAAAGAAAAGTACAGAATGATTTTTCATGAAAATGCAGCTTGTCCTTGTGGGCTTACTGATCACAATAAGCTTACAGCCACATGAACATACCTAGAATTTTCATATCCTTATATATGAGAAGATGTCTAAGGAAAAAGGCATTTTTCTCCCCCTACCCTTTTTTTTGCTTGGGGAAATATTAATACTTTGTAGCTTCTCAGAAAATCTGTGCCTTTTTTCCAGTGCCTAGCTTCGTTTTTTACACTTGGAGAAACATGCATGCCCATGAAACTGAAGAATTTTTATGCAGAAAGTCGAGCTGGTGACTGGATGCAATAGTCTTGTCTGCTGGCAGCTCTGCTGAGCAAGAATGAGACTTGATCACTCATGGAATTCCCACTGTCTCAGCCCGAGTGGATGGGCAGTGACCTGCATGCTCCCTCCAGCCCAGCAGCTCTGGTCATGGCTCATCATCGCGACTTCAGTGCCTTTGACACCACTGTCTGCTCAAGCACTTGAGGCCTACCAGTGTCCCTTGTGTATCTAGGATAGCAGTGTCTTATAAAAGCATGATACATTCCTACAGTGTTCCTGACAGAAAGGAGTCCAGCTTTATCTGGGTACAGTTTTGTGGGGAAGGACTGTACAAAAGAAAGCCCATGGCAACAATGTAAAATGATAAGTCACATTATGCTATAAACAGAGTTTAAGTTTAGGAATGAGGAATTCAGTAGTGAATCACCTGAACTTTCCTTCCCACTTACTGAATATATTATATGTTTTTAGAAAATTCTGCATTAGTAATACTATAAAAATCTGCTTTTATTCATGGATTACATTGCATATCCTCAACTGAAAAAAAGGGAGCTTGTGCTCCCCGTATGCTATTTTAGCTAGGCTGCTAATATCACATATTGTAAGAGAACTGTTCTGTGTATTTTAATTTCTTGGTCTTTTCTGAAACACCCAGTATGAATGCCAAATAGAGGCATGTTTTTGGTGAGTATCTTTTCTCTAGAAACTGGGCTGAGAGCCACAGACTTGCTTCCAGTGAACCACCAAAGCTTCTTTTCATTTGATGACCTAAGTTGCTGTTGAATTTGGATGAACTCAGACAAGTTTATATGTGAAAGTGTCTGTCTTTCATTGCTAATCCTTTAAGCTATCCAGTCCTTTTAAATCCTCTTCTTTTTAGGCTTAAAAGGCTACATCTCTATCAAGACATTTTCAATGTTCTGCTTTCAAGACTTAAAAAAATATTTCAAGGCTCTTCCTGTATTTAAGATGACACTGATAACTGCAAAGAAATCATTTTAGCAAAGATGTTTGCAACATCAGCCAGCATACAATATTCTTTTTATTGAGGTATATATGGGCTTAATTAACTAACATATATTGCTTGCATATTTTAAGATCATCTTCATAGGAAAAGACATATGAAACATGTAGCCAGGTTATCTGATCTCTTGCTTAAAAAAATTCTCCATCAATAAAACATCACAAAATCTCCTTTCAAGAAAAGAGTCACCAAATCATGTCATGATTTTCAAGGTAACATAACAAGATTGGAATACAGGACAACAGCAATGAAATGGAATAACATGCATGAGTTCAGAATAATCTGTGCTTCATATAAGTAGGCTTTGAGACATGGGTAGAAGAAAGTTTTGTGTCATGTTGAGCATACTTTGGCGCTGCAGCCTTTTTTCCAAACCTGGGCACTTGGAGGGGTCACCATTGTTGTACTATCACACTGGAGAGAACTGGAGTTCTTATTTAGTGTCATGGTGAAACCAAGACCTTTGATGATTTTAACTTAAGTGTAAGTATAAATAAAAAAAGTGTAAGTGTTAAATCAATAACCCTAGTGGTTATTAAATCTGGTAAGTTCTACAGGGTTTCAGTGATACTTCGTATCAAGATGGTGATCACTAACTCAGGTAAATTTTAAGAAAGATAGGTGGTGACATAAAAGTGTTCTGGGTTTTTTTTTGCTTTTCTTGTTTTTAGTTAAAATCAAAAACATCACAGAACATAATATATGTTTATGTTAAATTCCCAACAGCAGAAGTTGCCATCTTTTACTGAACAAATTACAACTTCTAGTTACTCATGGAAATTGTTCTTAGAATACTCTCTTAAGGTCACAGAGGGTCAAATGTAATCAATCATCCTGGAAAATGGAGCCATGCAGACTCAGAGAGTCTGAAATTGTCTGAACTTGTCAGCATAGGGAACTCTGGGTGTGCTTGGTGTGAAATAAAAATGTTTACAGCTACTATGAGCAGTAGGAGATGGAAGATACTTAATTTTTTCTGAACTTCAAAAAGCATTTTAACAAACACTCCTATAAGTGCTGTACTCATCTGGTAAGGTGGCATGGTGGTAGCATCTACTGTCCTAATCTGATATTAAGTTACTAGTAAAGCATATTCCTACCTCTTCCCATATATTAAAAAGGCATCAGGAAATGCTTTACTCAAAAATGGAGAGAGTTCAGCCTTCAAGAGGGTGGGCTTGCATTTTGCTCTAGTGGAAATCAAGAATTTAAAGAAATTACCCTTAACCTTTGGGAGACTCCAGAAAGAACTGCACTGAACACGGACTTGCTTTAGTTTTAAATCCCTTCTCTTACAAGTGCGCCTCCTGCTACAGTACACAAAATCTGATGCTTACAAGTCCAAAAACTACAATATGCTTTACATCCTGAAACAATCATCTGTGCTGTCAACTCTATCATGGAGATTGATGCTAAAAATCTTGACACGTTCCTCACTGTGAAACACAATATTTTAAATAAAAGAGAATAGTTCAGTTTAAGGCATGCTAACAGATGAAAACAAATATCTGAGAAGCCTGACCTCCCCAGTGTTTTTTTCTTCTGGTGCCTTACCCCAGAAACTTTAGCAAAATGCTTTCACTTATGACAAAGCCTCCCTTGTATGAAAGAAGAGGGAATGCTCCCATTTCTGTGCACCCTGGGGGGCTTCCTGAAACACCCCTGTGTTGCCCTGCCTCGCTGGCGCCCTGGGAGCAACCCAACTGATCAGAACATCGGATTCGTTCCAGGCGTTGCTGGCTGCCAGCACATTGTAGAACTAACTTGTGAGGAATGTTCCCCTTGGCAGGCAGCCTCTCCCTGGCACAAGTGCCAAATGATATCAGCCCTAATTGTTGCTATTTATGATTTTTCTTGTTGTTTATATGAATCACTGCTAAGACAGCTAGGTTATCCCAAATCTTTGAACAAGTTGTACAGTGGGAAGCCTGACAGTAGGTAGAGGATAATATAATTTATTTTTAATTGAATCTACATTTTTTTGAGCTGAGAGATAAAAGCATATTCTGCTTGAGCTTGGAACTCCAAATACAAGAACTCCTGAGTCTTAGGAATCCATCATCAACACTGTCTTGCTATGTGTCCTGGAAGAAGTTTCTTAAATGTTTCTCTTGGTTTTCTTTTACTCACGCTTTTCTGTATTTTCTGTTAATTTGCTTTATGTTCAGCTGCTTTGAAACTAATGTAAGCAAGCAGGCCCAAATGTAAATAACTATTAAAGAACTGAGAATAATATCACCTGTATGCAATGTGTCTGTGTGATAAACCTGAGCTTCTTTGTGTGTGGTTGAAATACATAAATACAAATGGTAATTCTGGTTTTGACTGAAACAAACAATTGAAAACATAACAATGACCCTGTCTTTCTATTTCACTTTTTCCAAATAAGCAAAATGCAAATATACCAAAGAATATATGGAATTCCTGAACTGGACACTGCTATAAGTACCCAACAGGTACTTATAGATCCAGGTTTGCACTTCCAGAAGCCCTCGGCATGCTCACTCTCACAGGCATTCTGGAAAGCATTGAGTAAAACAGCTGTGCATACACAGTAATTCTGGCATGTCCTAAAAGCAGGTGACTTTACTGTGCAAGTACAGTGTTGCATGAATGCAGGCAGCTTCGATCAGGAAATCCCAAGCAGAAATATATTTGACCTTTTCTGTGTGTCACTACCAAAGCAGACAAAGAAATCCTTTGTCTGCAAAAGAGAGAACATTGTATGCAGGGTGCTTCTGTGTGGGGTTTTTGTGTGCCTACCATAACAGCAAAGGCAAATAAATTTACTCTTTGGTGCTGTAGAATAACCTTCTGCAGCACACATTGCCTAGTAGAGACTTCGGTGATAATACCTGAAGGATACTTTAAGTTCTAAACAAGGAGGTTTGTAAGTGTTTTTCTCCACTTATTGTGACTATCATCTGTGGGATACAGATGCATCTCTACTTGCATTTGCACAGTGTGTTTAGTGCCTTTGCAATTGTTTTATATAAATAATATTGCTCATTTAAACTTACATAAGATTGCTGAGTGCCAGTAATATTCATGGCAGAGTTTGAGTTTTGCATTGCTTTTAGCTACTACTATGCATTTAATTCTAAATGCAGTACTTCATATTTCATTTTGCAAATGAGAAGCACCTATCAAACATCACTGTTTATGATGACAAATTTATGAAATGTACTATTCAAGTAAAATATAATGGTCTTTTAAAGTTCAGGATCTATATAGTCAGAAGAGGGCAAATTCCAGTGTGGGCATATAATGCAATTGTGTCTGTCCCCAAATATGTGCATTTTCCTCAGGTCACCCTAAACTACACGAAGAAAGGGGTTGTTAGTCAGTGTAACAGACAGACCACAGATGTGAAGCATCCGGAGACCCAAGAAAGCAAGGCACCACAATGACGTTAAGCCATTGCAGATCATGCAGCTTGTACAGAAATAGAAGGGTTAGTGACTTGGAAACAAGAGGCAGAAGGTTTGAGCTGATTAGGGACACCCTGCCAATGCCAGTGCTTTTTGTTGCCTTCAGACTGACATTGCATCAGAGCAGGCACAGTACTTATCCTGTGTAGAAAGACAGGATATTGCTTAGTACAAGGCATGGAGAGAAGTGAAAAAGTTTTGAGGTACACTGTGTAGGTGACTCACTCAAAGGAAAGGATATAGTAAATATTTTTGGTGTCTCAATCATAAGACTGAACTCTGGCGAAGCCACTAAGCGCTCTGAATGCATACACTGGGGCAGCAATCAATCTCTCTATATTGGCTAAGGAGAGCGTGTCACTGTGCGTCCTCACTCGTGGTAACCAAAGCAGCAGTCTCAGGCTCAGGCTGCAAAAGATGTACAAGCTCAGTTGTTTGCTGTCCTGACACAGTCACTGAAATGCACAAAATTATTTATATCTTGTTTACTTTATTCCAAACTCCAGTTAGTGCAGAACTCTGGAAACATGGTTTTGTGGGGGACAGGTGAGATGCTTTATTATGATGAAGTTGCAGAGTAAAATATCAAAGGACTGTTCCTTGTAATCTTACCCAGAAATTATTGTAATACAACCGGGAAATCTTCATGTTTCATAAACACCAAGTACAGAAACAAGAACCAGTCTATTAGGTTTGAGGCTATTCTGAATGAATAGGGTTAGACTTACTGATATTTTAAATAGTAACCACCCACAAACTTGCTTTTAGTTGTTCAGGTTCCTCTTTATTTTTTTAAATCTTTATAATTCTTAGTAAACGGAATGTAACCAGGTGAAAGATGGCAGGGATGTAGTGGTTCCTTTGGTAAATACTACCCTGAGATGTTTTTTTTTTCTGTGTTTTCTAGTGAAGAACAGGCTTTTCCAGGAAAGAATTATTTTTTCCCAAACCTGTAGTAATGTTTCAATTAAATTACCATATATGGTAAATTTCAGCTGTTGTCTGGCCCGCCCTGGAATGTGAGTCTTCTGTTTTCCCACTGTTAACAGCTTAGAGCTAAAACTCTTCCGTATTTTAATTACTGCAGACCTATCAAAGTGCCAACCATCTAATTGCGGCTAGTTTTGGGGGTTTTATTTGTTACGTTAAATGTTTTGTCTTCTGTTAACTCTCCTCTGCCCTGAAGCCAGCATTCAGCAGATTGCAAGGTCTTGGCTGTGTGCCATTATGTATGGTCTGTTCAAGTGTATCTTTTCCCTTCATAAGAACAGAGTTTCTGCTACTTTAGACCCTGGATGGTCTCTGTTGATGGTTGTGACAGTTTTGAACATGCCAGGAATGCAGAGGCCAGAGCAATGATTTTGCTTTAGCGATGTATTTCTCAAAAGCCATCCAAATGCCATAGTGATGGATGGCTTAGAAATAGATATTTCAGCTTATAAACTTGCAATTAAAGAGCCTATCTGTTATGTCAGAGCAAGAGAGAAGTCTTAGAAATCTATCGTAGAAAGCCTGAATTACCCACAAGCAAAATTTTGGTGCATTGGCCTTTCTCACTTCTGCCTCTCATATGTCTGGTGGTTCCTAGTGACCAAACTGTAACAGAACATAACATTCTTTTCTTTTTTTTTATTATGTTTTGTTCTTGAACTATTCTGTTCTTCACAGAACTCTGACCATATCATTTTCCTAACCTTTTTCATTAATGTAATTTTTCTTTGCATAGTAGCTCATGATATCTGACCTGAAGTCAGTGAAGATGCAAAATCTGAAGATCATTGATTCCAAAGTACTAGAAGGTTAGAGCTGTATAGAGAAAAATGCAAGCTGGAGCACTGCTGGAAAGCGAACCAAAAAGATCAAAATTACAAAATATTTTCTACATAAGATTACTGTCTTGTACATAGATATTTTCATTTTACTATAAAATTACTTGCATCAGAAGTGCAACTCTTGCATTAGTTATTGTCATAGGCCACAGTGTTGCTGCTTGTTTCCATCTCACAACCAATTAAACAGAAAGAAAAAGAGAATAGGCAGGATACAGACTAGCCTAAATTTCTTAGGTTTCTGTTCAAAGTCGTATTCAGGATCCTTATTTTGACAAGCACTGCTGCATTTGGGTAGGTTTTCTGCAGTGCTGTGGAGCTGGCTTCATTCTGTTGCAGTTGCTTGCCTTAAATTGTAGCTTTCTCTAATCTCATGCCTTTGTAATTGTACTGATAATGGTGCTGGGCTGTCAGGGACACTTCGTAAAGAGCACCCATTGCAGAAGTCTCCACAAATAGGGCGTAGCACATGTGGCTTTATGATCATTAGTACTAGCAGTTTCAGCAACCCACCTGACTACATTTTGCTTTTTAGGAATGTATTTTTAAGTAGACATGTTTTTAAATTACTGATATCTTCTTGTCTTGCCCTTGATTATTTGGGAGCTTTCTGCATTTTAAACTCTCAAACTATAGTCTGTCAGGTAGTGACAGCACTTAAATACAGCATTTTTAGAGCATGGATTACAAGGCACAGAATTCCAGCCTGGAACAGCTGGCTGATAAATTACAGCGCACACTAAGCAGCATGTCATGGTGGAGGATATACATGGTCGATAACAAGTGCCAGCCAATTATAAAGTGAATACTTCACTATTTCTGTCTCTTCAACCAGAGCACTATCTGTATAGTAATTTGCTTCTGCACCCACTAAGCTGTAATTTCCTAGTCATCTGGAGAAAGATGCTATTACCAATAGGGAGAGTGATTCTGGGGGGGAGAAATCTGAGTGAGCTTGGACATTGTAAACTGAAAAATTTTAAAATATTGTTCATAGTTCAGCTTCAGGAAATACATTTTTACCATGATTAGGAGATATTGCTTTTTCCATTTGTGAGATGGCACAATAACCTTAAGAAGTGACATTGTCTTCCAGATCCTCAGAATCAAGTTATGATGTGCCCGTTGTCTGAGTAGACACTTAGTGCTTGTGGAAGAATCTCTGCTTCCATTTCACACAGGAAGCCAAGCATCAGACAGCATGTAAGTGTGTGTGGCACATGCACATGAGAGATGTGCCTGTATACAGATGTCAAATTAAAGCAGGTGGATAAGGACGGGAAAGACAAAAAACAATTAACAGTGAAACAGAGCTCTAGTTTGTGTTTTTTCCTCATGAATTTTTTTGTTCACCAGTGGCTAAAGATTTCTTGGTGTGAAGTGTTAGTCCTGGCAAAAGAGAATAGAGTTTCTATAGCTCTTTAGCTGCTGGATTTTCTCAGAGTATTGGTGCTTTTTATCACCTGTAGAGTATAATGTTCACTTCTGTTTGTAGGAAAAAGGCAGAGCTCTAATATTCAGCTCTGATTTTATATTTTGTCTGGAATGGGCTGCTGTGTTCTTCAGCCACTCAGCAGTGTAATACTAATTCTGGATGACTGATGAGCAATGCTAGCTCATTTAGCTCTGTTTACAATGACTTTACGCTGAGCTGGGGCTTTCTAGGCATCGGTAGAACTCCTTTTTGTTGCTGCCTTGTGTACGTGCTGCTAGGCAGCAGCAGCACCACCACCAAATTTCAGATCTAAACCTGCACTGACCAAAGAACAAGCGAGATGTGGAAGTCTGAAAGGGCGAATGTTTCAGTTTCTGCAAAACTTTCACAGCCTCCTTAAATGATCTATTAGCTAAAATTGTGTTTGTGTTGGTTCTGAAAATTTCCACATATGCTTCTGTTATGTGAGTCTCTACTGCTGATGAGACATAAACTTGTAAGGAAACAACTAAGCCATATTGCGGCTAGTTGATTGCTGTGGTTAAAGATGGTACTGGGTGGAAGTGAATTTATGGAAATATAGCATACTGCTGAGCCCATTGTGGCTGGGGCTTACCAGTCAAGGAGGACAATATGCGTCAATGTGCTCAAGGAAACAGAATGAAGGGAGGTTCATGAGATATACTGTATTTCTAAAAATGCATCGTAATTGACATTTCATTTGTCTGACCTTGCCTTCACTTGCCTGCATTTTGAAATCTTTCTGTCACAAAAAATGGAGGCTCCCAGTAAAATCCGCTCCCTAACTGTTGACTCACATATACTTGGGCTAGACTTTCTGAATTTTTGCTTATGCTGTCTTAAGCCTGGATCCATAAGCAATAGCTACACAATGGCACTGGAAGAGAGAAAATGAATGTACTTCAATAGGTAAGGATGATGGCCTCTTACTACTCAAAATTATGAGAATTTTCTTATTTCGGGAATGAGTCATGCCACATTGACACAAGTTATTTGCTCAGCTCAGTGGTTCAGCTGCTATTATGTCTGATTTTGAGTATGCATGTGTTGCAATACCTAATTTAGGGAAAAAAAGTATAACACTCACTGATGTATTGGAAATAACGTATGAGCTAATGGTACTATGGAGCCTGATTTGAGCTTCCAGGAGTGCCTTTTTACTTCAAGGATTACAAACATTTGCAAACATAATTAATAAAAAATTATTTGGAAGCATAGATGGAGATGAGACAAAGGAGCACTATAAAAGTTACTTCAAATCAGCATTCCACCTCTGTGATTGTAACTGGACTTTCCTTAAAGCTAAGTCCATGGAATCGATGTCATGTGTCTCTTAGGGATCTTCAGCAATCCCAAGGGATTGCTTCAGGGTTAGCTAAAAAATGTTCTTGCATTATTTACCAATGACTCATTTGTAACCATCTGCCACTCCTCTTCCTTGAGTAAATATTGGCAAATGTTGTTGCTGCAAAAACAACAGTCAGCTCTACATCACAGCTTTCTCAGATACTGGCACAATGACTGTGCCAGTATAAGGGAAAGAGCTTATGTGGAAGCTGTAAAAACCATCTGGGGCTTTCTCACATAATGCCAATCAGAGTGACCCTAACGTTGTGCCATCTGATGATGGGAAAATCAGGACTGAGGCCAGGAAATAACAAAGATCTATCCCTCAGTCGTTTCAGATGCGCCAGAGGCCTGATCTGTGATACTTAGCTAAGAACAGTTTTCTGGCTTGAAGAAAAGAGCAAGGGCAGATGATGGTTCTGTGAAATCCATTGAAGTTCTCGTCTCTAGGGGAAGCTTTTGGATGCTAGTGATGCCTAGTATTCTTGCTTTCTTCAGCGGCACCATGAAAGAGAAACTACCAGTTATATGTATATATTTTACTTTCATGCTGTGACATGCAGTTGTATCTAATCATACTTTCAGCTTCTCCTTCACCTTCATTGTAGAATTGTGAAATCTTCTGTGACCTGATGTTCTATATAGATTTTTCAAAAAGTGGCATCTTGGTATAGAACAGCGGACAGTACATTTTTCCTACTTTTACGAGCCAGTCTGTTTTTTAAAAAATTAGCAGAATATCATTGCTGCATTCTTACTTAGAAATCAGTGATCCAAAATTATATCTTCATTGATTTGGCACTTACAAGATCCTTAATGGCTGTGCTTTTAAAGCTTAGCAGTGGACTGGTTCCTTCTGTTTGCTTTCGAGGTAACCTTTCATGTTCACTACATTTTCAGAACACTTTGAATATATGCCCAAAACCACCAAATACATTAATCCTGCCCCACTGAACTTCAAAGGCACTTTCAGTCACTCTGTCCTGAGCAAGTGAGATTGTTGTAAGAGGATGATTTGTCTAAGCGTCTTTCTTACCTGATAATTAGTCAATGCATACCCAGTACTGTGCAAAGCAGCATGGAGGTGCCCTGCTCACTCTGGGCAATTTAGCTTGGCTGCTGGAAGCAGTATAGTTATATGATCCCATGTGTGTCTTCACCTCAGCTAAAATTCTTAGCTTCATGTTTGGCCTGGTCATGCTGAATAGAGCATCAGCAGAGTGAAATGCTGCCTAGCCAACAAGAGGAAAAAAAATACATTACTCTTTCATATTTTGATGTGTTATTCTGGTGGATTCTGGTGGTAGGTATTGGGTCCTTGCAAGCTGGCTTTTCAACAAATAAGAAACCAGTGATGTGGAAGTCTGCTACATCCTTGTGCTACACACAGGCCTAGAAATCAAGCTTTTCTTCTAAGACTTAAAACTTGCTTGCATGAGAAGAAAAAAGGTTCTTAAGAGACAGCAGTGGTATTGTTGGGTAATATGTAGACCTAGTTTGTGGAAATTAGGTCTTTATTGGCTAATGTGAAAATTCTGAGAAATAGGTAGAAGGAGATACTTAAAGACCAAGTTACAGACTGCTGCCTAACTACAGCTTGAAAAGTAGGGCTAATGACATGGTGTGTGAAAAAAATCAATTTAAAACCATGCTCTGCCTGATTTAGAGTGATGTGGGATGAAAAGCCACAGTAAATACTCATAACTCACATTCAGATATTAGAGCAGGGACTTGTATCAGAACCCTTGGGTTATTACATAAGTATTGAAAGGCTTTGCCTGCTTTCATTGGAAACGGGAAATAACACTAATTTTGTGAGCTTGAAAGATTCTGCAAAACAGAATTAAAATATGCTGGTCTAGTTCTGTGTTCTTGTTATTGTGGTGCAGCAAGTGAAAGTGAAATGCAAATGTTAGCAATATTATAACCACTCAGGTTTGTCTTCTATTTGCTTAGGCTTCCCTGTGGAAGATCTTTAAATAAAATATGTTACATTCAAGTATGTTATATTGTGCAGACTTCTGTATCCCTTCTCTTCTGTCCCCTCCCCCATCATCCTGTAAAATCATGGGCTTTTTGTTGAGATTCATGACATTTTTTTTATTTCTTTCTTTGTTTTGTTTAAGGAAACACCTGAGTCACGATCTTACCTTTTTCTGTGAAACCATGAGGGATACAATTTTTCTTGTAAATGAAAGCTTAAATCCCTCTGGGCTTCAAGCAAAACACCAATTATCATTACAACTTCTCATAGCTTTTGTTATCCCACTTTAGTATGAATGGTATTATTTCTAACTAAACACTCTATTCAATGCCACTGGTGTTTCCTTCAGTGCTAAAAACTCACAGAAAACTATTTGACTTGTTCTGCAGTACAGGATTCTTGTTGATTAGGCTGCTTGTTTTAAACCAAGTCTTTCCTGTGAACATGAGAGAGAGGTTGAGGCAAAGGAAGATAAGAACATTGTAGGTTCAAGACTCATATATTTGCATGCAGAGAACAGTAAGTGAAATGGGGAGCTAATTTTAAAGTTATTTTCTATACTTGACACACCAGTCCCAGCTGAGATACATAATTACAGTTGATTTAATTGATGTGCCATGATCTTTTCCAGTATGATAATAAGCATTTAGCGTCTTGGTGACACTGGGATAAAGTTAGCTTAGGAAGCACTCTGTGGTTTTATTTATCAGTATCGAGGATGCAGAAGCGCCGTTTGACCTCTTTGTATACAGATAATAGGAAAAAAATACACATTTTTGCTGCAAATCATCTTCTAACATCAACAGTTACTTGTGCGGTAAGCATGCAGGCTTGCATCATAGACATTTCTCAAAGCTGTCATTATTCTACTTCTAATTCCACCAAGAGCAATGTCAGCCAAAGGAAGAGTTGAAGGTTGCTTTGTTTGTTGGTATTTGCAACCAGTCATTGAGCAGTGTACTACAGGCTTGTAGTCCCACATCGGAACGACCACTCATGAAATCTAATTTCTCATTCCTGTTGGTTTATATAGCTTTTAGCTTGTTTCTTAATTAAAAAAAGAAAAAAAAAAGATAATGGCTAACTGGGAGTGTCATAATGTTTTTATATGAACATCTAGCTTCACAAACAATATGCCATTTTTAATGGCATTTAAGGGCATTAGCTGCCCTTACAGATTCCAAATGGAGGCTCATCTCCATGCCCTTTTCCTTTTTGTTGGAATTACCTGTTTTAATTAGTCTAAATGCCTGAAGAGTTTTACGTCCTCACACACCACTAAGCTTATTTTCCTTCTGAACATACAAGCAACCATCTAGGTACAGAATACATGACATTGCAATGTTGTTCACCTGGCTTGGTGATGCAGCTTTTGCATCAAATTCAATTAAGGCATCAATTTTAGGCTATGCTGATGATAATAAATTCCCCACTTAATAGAATTTATGCTTTGATGGGTTTTCATATGTCATTTTAATTTATCAGTATGAGTGCTAAAGAAACAATGAAGTGGTTTGAGCCATAGAAAATAACTATCTTTTGCTAAGTACTATGCAAGAAAGAATAATGGCACTTACCAGACGGATGCATAAGATAATGTGGCTTCCCTGAGTTTAAGGTTTTCAGCTTTTTTTATTTTGTATTTTCATTAGTCCTAGGAATGAGTCTTGAAAATTAACTAAAACTACTGAAAGCATGAAAATCTAATGCATAAAGTTAATGCTTAAGTTGTCTGATTACAGTCCATAGAGGATGTGATCTTGTTAGTATGATTAGTTCTTATTGACTAGTCTTCCACTATGCCTTGAAATGGGAGTCACTACTAAAGCCACAAAACTACACAAAATGTAGCCCTTTGCTTCCATCATGGCTTTGAGAAGCAGAGGAGACTAGTTGTCTGGCTCTTGCATGATGTGCAGGGCTTCCGCTCGCAGGGCACATCAGCTTCAGAAGCGAAGCTGGGACTGCTCCATTTGTTGCTTCGAAAGGGGAAAGTTGCAGCCAATTTGGTGACTTGTCACCAGTCCACATGAAGCTGGCAGCCTGGGGTGTTTGCTTCTGGTAGGCTTCACTTGAGTGCAAGCGCTGTCTAATTAGACGTGGAGAGATTTGTTAAGTTATATTCCCTTTGCTCGCTCGGTCAATGCTTGGAGCATGAATCTTTTAGCAGATATTGATGGGACTCTAGCCGATGAGGGAGAAGGCTGTGCATCTGGCATGCTCAAGGTCATGTCATGGATTCACATGTTTGTGGGAAAGTGCAGAGCTGCTAGGCAGCTGACCAGAAAATGTGCACTGCTGCCACGTCTGCTCCTTCTGAAATCCCAGGAACAAGGCACAGGAAAGAGCTAGAGGAAAATCCTAGTGCTGCAAATACATGAAATGCGGACTCTGTGGCAGAAGTGGGAAAGTGCATAAGCTGAGGTCTAATTGAGTGAGTCATATGCTCAGAGCAATGAGACTTGACAGGTCTAAGCAAGGAAAGCCCCAGAGGGGCTCTTCGGAGAAAGAGCACTATTGCTTGCAGCAGTTCAGTTCCTTCTCAGCCACTTGCTAGAGCTGCAGCCTAGCCTTGAAACTATGACTTGCAAATATTTGGAAAACATAAACTGCACAGGTAGTTCATACGTGTGCATTTTGTAGTGTCTTGAACATCTTGACTGAGAGTTGTCTTTGCAGGCATTTGATCTCATTGAGGTATATTTCTATTTCATGACAATCTGGACATAAGGGTAAGAGAAAGTTGCTGGATTCTGCCTCTGGAACAAGTACTTGGTGCCTGTGAGATTCAGTGGGAGCTGCTGGCATTGAGGAAGTCAGGAATGAATCTTGAAAAAGCATGATCTTGAAAAAAAATGTAACAGTCCTGCTGTTTTATTCATTAGAACAAAATCTAGACAAACAGGATTTGTAGAGGTTTTTTGTTTTGTTTTGTTTTGTTTTTTTAATGTGAGACTCTTTAGCATGTATTTTATTTTTGGTAAAATATCTATTTGAAAAATTATATGCAACATAAATACCATTTCTGAATTTGGCTCCAACTGAGGGAAGACACATGCAGAGGAGGTGGAAAAAGATGCATAATGAGAAATCTGACCTTAACTTACTCCCTTGCTGAGTATGTGCTCTTTTACTCAAAAGAGGCCCATAAATAATAGAGTTTTTAAAAACATTTAACTTATTTTTTTAAAACATTTAACTTAAATCACCAATACATTTGAATAAATATGTTTAGCCATTCCTTTCTAACAACTGCCATGGTGTTTGGTTCCCTAGCACCGTGCTGTTAAAGTAATTGCAGGCTAATCTGTTCTACACCTAGCTGAGTTTTGTCAGTTCTGAGTAGTCAAGCAAATCCTACAGCTTAGTTTTATTCCTCTCCTGTCACAGAGGCAGAGGAATATCCGTGCTGCTAGTCTTGTTCAATGATGAAATTGCTCTTGAGTCTCATTATTATAATGAATCAATCTGTTCTCCTGAACTGGCGTGTTTTGTGTCTCTACACCTATATGCTCGTAGTCTCTGCTCCCTAGGAAGACACTATTATTTAGGGATCAAATCTATCCAGCAAAGAAAAATGAAGTGATTTTCCACCCCTCTTTATATATTTTTCTAGCTAAGGAGTATTCCAAGCAGCATTCTAAATTATTCAAGACACTGCAGCCTGTGGAATTTTCAATCTGTTGGAAACGGCTGAAAAATAAAAACCACATGCTCCACTGGCTCTGCATACAAGAGACTGGATTTTAAACCAGAGCTGCTGCATACACTATAGCTTGTGCCTGTATCATTTGGTGTTGACATCTGCATTATGATGAGGGGAATTATTCAAAGCCAAATTACTATTCAGGGTGGTAGTGTGAAACAATGAAAATGAGATTGCTAGAGGGGAAAATATATGCAACAGTTGATATAGTTAGGAAAGAAAATCAGCCTCATTTGCTGAAGCACTTCTTTCCTCGTTAGCAGAGTTTAAACCCTTTACAACAGCTAAAATAAAGCTGTGACATGTTTCATGACAAAATGCAAGTGCTTTCTACATGCATTTTTAACTGGCAGAGTTATATTGTTTATGGACCTAATCTGAAAATGTCCTGCAGAGTAGTAAATACTTGGTTTAGACACAGATCTACACCTTGGTGCAACAATGGGAATAATTCGCATCAAAAAGTGAAACATGACAAAAATCACCACATTTTGTCTTATTAAGCTGTAAACACACTGATTTTATTTTTTTGTTGCATATGTAAAAACTTCTTCTTCAACAAATACATTTTGATCTTTAGTGAACTGGGCCCATGTATTGTGAATATTCTGCTACGTCCTGTATTGGTTAGCTTCATAGCTTGGGATATTAATTTCTGTCCCTAAAAACATTTTTTGCCTTAGCTAACCAAGACAGTCTGACTTGTGAATACTGAAATATAGTGTTAGAACTAGTAGTTGGTTTCTACAAGTTTATGCTAGAAGTAGGGTCCCAACATTCTCCAGCTACCCTACCATTCAGAGGTCCTGACAAAACTTTTGGAAAGTCATCCTTGCCTTGTACCCTACCTCTGCAGAGCTTCAAGAAAAGAAAAGAAACATGCATAGATTATAGATTACTTCCTACACTTAAAAATTATCTACAATAGCCATAAATTAAAGAGCTGCTCTGTAAATCCTAGTCAGAAATCCAGGTTTGCATATCACATCCTGCCCATGAAACAGGCTATTTTGAGCACATCACTGTTTCACAGCTCATTGGCAGAGCAAAATTTGCACCCATTCTTGAAAGGTTTATGCCAAAGTGTAGCTCTAGCCTAGTTTGCTGCCTCTGAGTCCCCACTCCTTTTTCTTACATTGTCTATCCAGTTATTTTACAAAATGGCTTCAGTATCTCAGGTCTTGGGAGGGGTGTGTGTGTGTGTGATAGCATTCCCATTTAATTTCTTTACTTCTTGAACTGTAGGCCAGACCAAACCCTGGTGTATTGACACATTTGAATTGTATGCTAAAAAAGCAATATACACTTTCCTTTCTTCTTGAAGGCTGTTTGCTTACCTGCTGTTTAGCTTCATTTATCTGTCTTTTAACTGGTGGCAATAACAGCTTTCGCATGTTATTACAGGAGCTCACAAAATTCCTTATTGACAAAGAGATGATTCTAAGGAAACAGCAAAGCACTGGAAATTCAAATTTAAGACCTGAGACAAATTGACTAATGTATTTAAGGATGGCTTTACTTTTATTAATGCTTGGTTTGTTGATTTATTGAGTCTTTATTTAAACAAGCAAAAAACCCTGAGCTGAGTTGTGTCTTTTCCAGCCAGGTGTTGTTTTTATCAACGTACATTCACAACAGGGGAAAGAAATTAATTGTTATAATTCTCTGGTTACCTGAGAAGGATTATAATAAAAAGATACTTGGGGTTTTTTGATAAATGAAAAGATAGTGAAGAACTAGATTTAAAAAAAAATATATATTTTCATGGCATGTAGTACCTTTTCTTCTAATGGAATTTTGCATTTTCTTATAGTAAGGAATCTATTCTATATATATTTGTATGATGTGCCTTTTTTGTGTAAAGGTAGAATTACTTATCCAGCCAATAGAGAGATATTGCAACTGTTAAACGTGTTTTTAGAGATGGACAAACACAGAAACAGAAAGGAGACACACACATCAGAGTAGGTTCTGTGCTGAAGAGACCAGATGTACATCCAAAGTGTATGTAACTACTCTTTGACCATCTGATACTGAGGTTTGAGAACTGAACGTCTGATAGCTGAATAGTGATGTATCTGCACTGTCTTGCAAAAGATCTGAAGAAGTTATCAGCTATGTAAGTGCTAAGAAAGACACATTAAGCTTTGATCTGAGAGCTGGAAAATCAGTTGTCCATGATGAAAGACACTGATAGATTAACTAACTTATGGAAGCCAATAGGTGTGTGTTTGCACTAAGGTGCAGAATTCTGTTTTTATACATATGCTAGAAGATACTAGTTTTCTGGATCCTGTTCAGTGCCCCAACGATACATGTTAAATATCTCCCATTGCTGTGGCTTTAACAACCTTCCCACAGACACTGGAAGGCTGCCATGCAGAGTGCAGCCTGGGCAGTAACAATAGGAGCTTCTTCATTAAACTTAATTTGGCAATGACAGCTATTTAATCCCCATCTTTTGAATGAAAGAGATTTTTCCTGTGTAATGACATCTTAACATATGTAGCATATGTTAATAGGTCAAATGGATCTTGTTGAGGAAATTACTTGACTGTTACCTTTCATTTAATTTGTAACTGAATGCTTTAGAAACATTTCTCCTACACTAAATTTTCTTCACATTTTCAGTCAGAATTTATCATTTAAACAAAAAAAAAATTCTTACTTATCATTGGCATTTGAACCACCAACTTTTGCAAAAGGTATAAATTCTAGAAATAATTTCGAAAATTACTGAAAATTATGAAAAATATCTACCTCCTCCCTTAACTTCTGATTCAATGCTGATTGCCATAGCTTAATCTTATTTGCTTTCAAAACATGTTGTCATATACTTGTGGCAGAAAGGACTATAAAAGGAATGAGTGATTTGGCATCATTTTAGAATGTAACTGATCTGTAATGAAGATCAAAAGTAGTCTAGAAACTGGGTACATTTTGTGTGTTGTACTCTTGTAATAGTCTAACACAGTATGTAACAAACCTATTTAAATGCTACAAAACTATTTTCTAATGGGCGTAGGTAATTTGTGAGAAATGCAGAATATCTCAGGCATTCTGACTGATGTCATGTTTGTTTGACATCTGCAGAATGAGATTAAATAAGTGTTCAGTTTTGATCTGGAAAAGTGGCATTTGCTTCTTCGAGCAATATTGAGTTCATATGTCAAGGACAAAGTAATCTTTAAAGATCTCTTTAATAGAACTATGAGCTAGGATTTTTAATCTTTGCCTTATATTTCACATTTCTCTTATAGCAATGTATTTGAAAAAAAAATTATATAAATTTGATAAATTAGAGCCTGAAAAAAAGTTTCTTACCTTACAATGTAAGTTTTCCAGTCACAGGTGTTTTAACAGCTTCATATTTCCCAGATCCAGAATGATAAGGATTCCTAATGTTGGGGTCATGGGCTTTGTAAAATTTGGCAACAAATGGTAACACAGATCAGATACCTGTAGCAAAGGGGTGTGCAGACTTATTTGTTAAGCATGCGCAAGTGCTTTCTGGCTGAATGTTCTGTTAATCTTTGTTACACCTATTTTGATATTGTAATGCCCCTTTTACTTTCAGGGTGGGACAACTTCTTGATCAAACTAACAAGATTTGTCATTTTAGCTGTACATTGATGCCTGAGTAGGTTACAATAATTACTCAGTATAAAATCAGTTTTGTTCTGAAAATGTCCGTACACCTTTGGATGGAAGCGCATTGTCAAAAGTCATTTGACAGTACTTCACTACCCTGCATGAACATGTCAGATGTGAAGACCCATGAAAAATAAATTATAAAATAACTTTTGGCTGTTACCTGAGTGTGTCTGCATTACCATCAGAAAGCAGTCAAGGACTGAGTTGCCCAAGCACCTGTAGAAATTTCGTGGGTGTTGTCTTGAAGTTAAAGCTTTCAGCGTCCAAAATCCAAGAGATTAAACCAATTCAAAGCAAATTGCAATAAGTTGTTATTCGAGTCCAACAAAGTACTTGTCTGTGTCTGTGTGTAGCATGTAATGGAAGTGGTCTGGAAGAAGACTGCCTGAGTGTTAGTGCCAGGAAGCCCTCAGTGCCGCGGTGGGATGCCACCACTAGCCTCACCAACATCTCCAGCCCAGGAGGGGCTGGAGCTGGCAGCTCTCAGGCCAGACCGCTGAGCTGGCGCATACTTATACGTGGCCACACGACCTGAGCTCAATATTTTCATAATAATATGAAAATTAATATTTTCATAAGCGGGGCTTACAGCCTGGCATCACTGTGAGTATCTGGGATATACCAGGGGAAAGGCACCTTCCCCTCCCCGTGGGTTTTGCCTTGCAACACGCACGCCCGGCGGGCCTGCCCCAGCCCGGGCTGCCCGGCTCGGTGCCCGCACGCCCAGTCCACCGGCGCTGCCCTTCGCCGCCCCCCGGCCTCGCCGCCCCCGGTCCCTCCAGAGCGAAGCGCGGGCGCCCCCAGCGCAGCCGCCGCCGAGCGGGACGGGGGGGACGGGACGGAGGGGGATGTTCCCAGCAAATGCTCTGAAGTGGCAGCACGTTTTAATGATCTAGCGCTTTAGGGCGGATCAAGGGAAGATCACTGTCATCACTCCCACTTAAAGCAATTAGAACTGTTACTCTTCTTAGATAAGATTTAGTGTTGTCGTGTTTGCTCGTATTTTATGTGCCAGTTTATCTTTGCCTGTGCTATTTTAGTCGAACTCGTGCATTGTTGGTGGAAAACAGTAACGTACTGTACTGTGCTTTTGCAATTTCTTCTTAAACGCTTTTCCCGCTGTTACCATGCCTTCCTGTGAGCAGGACATGAAATAACTTGCCTCTTTTTTTGTTGTTGTTCCCGAAGGCTTTGTTGTGACAAGGAATTCTCATAAGGGCAGTATTCTGGCTCTTCTGCTGCCCTAAAGTGTGCTAGCGTCACCTGAAATCTAGCTAGGGCAGGAAGATGCAAGATTATAAATGTCAATGAGGAATCACAGCCTTGTTTGGCAGGGTCACAGTAAGAAGTGTGGGGTTATATATGTAAATGGCTGAGTACCTACTGTTTATCCCTTGCTCACCTTTTCATAAGTACTGAGGTGGAAGGGGAGCAAAGGTCATTCTATAAATATAACCACGACGGTGTGATTTACGTGCACAGGCTCAATAAATTGTGCATTGGCTGCGAGCGACAGCATCTCCTTTTCTGAGGCTGCTGCCCCATCTAGTGGCAGGTTTGTATATTGGGCACCGTTAGAGACACCGAGATGCTGGCGCCTCACAGTCTGGGTTATCGGTTGCAGGCACATAAACATAGATTTGAATAAAAGCAAATGCGATCCATCAAAGTTTGAGTGTATGTAGGCCAATCAATGAAAGACTTACGTTTTCTTCAGATGTTCATAAAAGTTTTAATAGAGAATAGTGACATTTAAAGACAGGGAAGCTGCCCTATCGGCTGGGAGCTTTGTAGGTGTGAGATTTTTTTCCTATAAAAAAAAGGGATGAAGTTGGCCCAAACAAGTAGGACTAAATCCGGAAATAAGAATTCAATTGCTCTTGAAGATCACTCAGTAATAAAGGTGTCTCTTGGAAGGTGGGGACTTTCCTCAGTGCTATATTTATATTCTCCCTTTGAAATGTTATTTCTCTAATAGCTCACAAATCTCCAAATGGATCTGATTGCCCATACCTTTGATCTGAGGGTTTTTAAATTTCATTTCTGTTGCTGAATCTGTATAAAGACTGTCTTGATGCATCTTTATTTTCATAGCAAGATTCTGTAACTAAAAATACAAGACTAACAATTCTGTTTGGCAGTGGTTTTGTTAATACAAAAAAATGAACCATTGTCTCCTGTGCAGTGATACCAACAACATGGCTGGGGTACTGGTAACCTAAGTAAGAAAGCTCATACAGACATGCTCTTCGACATTTAAAGAGCCCACAGATTTTAATTTTAGTGGTAGTGGCTGGACAAGTGTAACAGATACACAGACAATGAAAAAACAATCATTAAATAGCATCTGATGTTGATTGTCCCTATAGAAACTAGGCTATACCAGCAGATATATCTACTTCTAAGGCTGTTGAATGCAGGAGCTCAAATGCTGGAGATTTGTAGGATCCTTTGATGTTAAGTCGGTGAAATACATCATATATGTATATACAGAAAATTCAGCCTTTGTCATGAATGGTTGGTAGGAAAAAATGTAGCAGAAAAGCTGTGAAATTCAGATCTTGTTACCACACAGTCTTTGTAGCTGTAAAATTGTCACACAGGGAAAGATGATTAACTTATTTAAACCAATGTAGTCAAAACTATAAAACAATTGTAGTGAAAATGATAAAATTTCATTATTCCTGTCTCCTCTCTTACACTGATACAAAGTCTGTCAGCCTAGTGCCAGCATAGGCATGTATAGCTGGGCACTTTAGTCTGGTCTGTTTTCATTGAGATATTGTATCTAGTGTCCGAGAGGTCTTTAAACATTGCTGCCTGATGACATTTTCAATGCTGCAATTAATAATTTTTTTGTTGTTGTTATTATTGCATGTGTGTTGATTTAAAAGACTGCTGACACAGATCACAGTCAAGTAACAAACTTTATTTTTAAGCTCTGCAATGGTACAGTAGCATCCTTGGGAGGCTGGAATCCACTCTCTTTATCTCCTTCTCACCATTTGTCAGCTTATATGCTTGGCAGCTCTGTTGCCTTTGAACAGTTGGTATTTTTCCTGTCCATGTGATTGTTTTCATGCTTCAGGAGGACATATATGTATTTTAAGACTAGAATATGACTGTTAAAACAAAAAATGTACCAAAATTTTTAGAGCAAAGCTAATAGCTTATATCATTTCCCCCCTTAATTTTCTAGAAGTCCCTTTAATGTAGTTTTAAGGCTGCATTGATCGTCTAAAAATATTTCTGTAGCCTGGTTTCAGCTACAGAGTATGATAAATTTCTCTGATTTGCCTTCCCGGGTAATAAACAAAAGAGCTCTTGATCCTGCGTGTCTTAAAACAAGCCTATTGTAAATAAAGGATGCAGTTAATATAAGACAGAAATGTCCTTAGATGTCAAAAGATTTCATATGTAGGATAAATCTAGTTGCAGTTATTTTAGATGAAACTGGGTTGTTCTGGAAAAAGACTTCAAATTTATCTGTTTACGTCTAGTTTGAATGAAATTAGCAATTTTTTTTTCTTGAAGATGATAAATAAAGTGTGATGTCTGTGATCAAATAAGCTTGATCCCAAATGCAAGGTGTCTAAGGGAAATGAAACAGCCAAGCTTAGATTCAGTCTCTCCAGTGATCCTCTATAAAACTGAATACTTCAAACATTTCTGTTGTGCCCAGTCTTCACATGGCAGCCTCAATGAGAATTTCTGCCATGTGTTTTTGAGGGATTCTTCCACCTCAGTTTCTGCCCCTGTGCCCCATTTGGCATTCAAAGCCGAATCAAACACCCAAACAAGGATGCGTAGGGCATACTCTGTGAAGAATCACAATTGTAAAATGACAGTTAATATCTTTCCAGAAATAAAGCAGGAGCTGTTAACCACATAAGGAGGTAAAAATGTCTTCCCACTTGAGTGATGGCACTTGAATTCTGTCACTGATTTACGTCTGATAGTTTCTCTTATTTTTCTGGAAGATGATTAGTCAGAACCATTTCTGAGACAAATCAATTCATTTTTGAATGACAGCTACTTAAACTGCTTGTTGTCCTGCACTGTTGGCTCAGGTTCTGGCTAACAAGTTTTAGAGCAAAATACACCCAGGATTATCACGGGTACCTGTTCGAGGCAGTTCTTCATGCGGCTGGGGCTAATATAGCACGTAAGCATGTTTAAAAATAAAAAAGTTACCCAACCACACCAATTTGCAATGTGTCAGACTTTGCAGGTGCATTTGAAGATGGAGTTGGAACATTAGTGAAGATTTTTTTATCATGGGTGCTGATGTGCTGTAAAAATGCCAAGTACATCCTGTGATCTTCATGGAACAGCTGCAATTTCAACAGCTGTATTGATGTTCTGATTTATGTCACTTGGGGATGTTTTGTTTTAACTTAGGCTAAAGTTTTGTGCCACAACATAAGAAAATTTAGGGATTAGTAAGTGGCCATCCTTAATTACTGCTGCTGAAGTTAAGAATATACTGAATTGATAACATCTGAGCTGTGGCTAGCAGAGATACTTTGCTTCATTTCTAATAAATGATGAAACTGCCTGCGGATGTTTTTTATTTGTAAATGTGTCCAGCTGGTTTTCTGGAATTACACTGTCACCAAACAGGCATCAGATCCTAAAATGCAAAAGTCCGTGACTGGCAAAGTCTGATGGTTGCCTGTGATTTTCAGCTTCTTTTGTGATTGCCTCCTTACAATAATACTGTGCTTTGGAAGGTTTTATCACACCCAAAGGCCTCCAGTTGAAACATACTGAGGTAATTCATGCATATGATGCCAAGTGAGAGCATTACGTACAAAACACTTTCCAGTTATTCAGTAGAGAAATAACGTTTCCACTATCCAATGGGGGATAATAATTTTACTCTCTCGCCAGTTGCAGATGTTATTCATTGAAAATATTTTGCCCAGTGGGACATGGAAGCAATTAATTTGATTCTAGTTCTGTCTGGAATATTATTTTGTTAAGAGTCACTGAAAGTTTGCTCAAAACTTTTTATAGTTATTAGTCTACCATTAGGAGGTTTGTCTTTAATTTTTAATTCAGAAATCCAGACCATTTTCTCTCACAGGAACCATTTTTTAAAGCTGCTTTTTAATAAGACGGATAAATTGTGTAATACTATTTCTAAACTTCCCTGTGGTGTCTATATTTTCATGTAGTCATCTCAGCCACTGACCATGTTCATTTATTTCATAATAAAACAGGGAACCTGAGTTTAGATGGTTTCTCAAAATCTTCCAGTTTTATTGCAAGAGCCCAAAACAAGTAGTTTATCTTTGTCTAAATGGTTCTGAAAAATTCCAGTGGAGGAGACTCAATGCCACTCAGTGCCATTTATTGTCATGCTTCACTACTCTTACCAGCAGAGTAATTTCATAATACTTCAATTCAGTTTCCCTTTCTGCAACCAGTCTTACTGATTCTCACCCTATCTCCCGTAGACACGGAGGACAATTTATCCCCTTCTCTGCTGCAGCCTTTTCCCCTTTGAAGAAAATGTGCCTTGTATGTTTTGCTTCTCTGGATAAAATAAACCAAATATTTTCAGTCTTTTCTCCTTGTCATGTTCTAGACCATTGATCATTATTGTTGTGTTCTTGTCAAGAAGAATGATGCTCAAAACAAGACGCAGCTGAATTTCTGCCAACTCCCTATGTTTACAAAATGTGCTCTGGTGTATGTATCAGTCTGTTTACATTTTTTTACTCAATACTGTTGACTTAAACCCAGCTTGTGGTCTGCTATGCCTTCTCGACCTGCTTTAATACCAGTCGTCACTCATCTACATTTGTGCATTTGGTTATTCCTGTTTGTCTTTATTAGCTTGTTCATTTCCAAGAACTCTTGTTTGCTAAGCTCACTCTAAATTCTGTTTGGATGCTGGAATACTTGCAGTCCTTCCCAGCTTCAAATATCATTAGTGTATCCTACCAGACAGATGCAGCCTAAATCTGAATGAGTCAATTAGTTGGCTGTAGCTATGGAACAGGACACAGGAATTGAGCATACTGCTCATGTGGGTCTGCATATGTTTTCATGCTTGACTTGTGGGTTTACATCTCATTTTACTGTTCATGAAGTGCATAGTACTTGTTCCATAAATTTCTTGTGTTTTCATTTCTTAAAATTCCACATCATTCACTTGGTAAAAGGTTAAACAACACAAGCCAAATTCTGCTCAGATTGCCCATTTGTATAATCGCATGGGATGTAACGGATTTTGAAAGGGTATGCCAGACCAAGTCTGAACCCAGATTTGCTCTTTAATGAATGTCACTTACTTTTTTTACTATGGCTTGAGCTGGAGGTGTCTGAAGCTTCAGATTACAAGCTTGATGAATGCAGAAACGTCTAATTCTCTTTTCATGGGTAAGCTCTGTTCTCATTTGCTCCAAAGCAAGCGCTCTGATTAAGTCTCAGAAGTGAGCCAAAGGCTTGGTGATTGAATAGTCATATTGCTCTTTATTAGTTCAGGTTTCAATATGCGCAAACAAAATGATCCCACACATACAATTCCACATGGAAGTGGTGTAACATATGCAACAAATAGGTGACTATATATCATGTTTCACCGTAATGTTATTTAAAACAGATTTTGTTTTTAAGTGCTTTGAGTCACACTTTAGTTTCACTTCCATGAAGAAAGCTTCAGCTATATAAGGTAAAGTGGTCTGTCCATTCAGGATGCATCACTTCCTTTTAGGAGCTGAAAGGATAAACTAACTTCCTATGCTCCGGACACATCAGATACTGCTTTATCCTCATTGCTTAATCTGCTTCTTCTGTGAAAGTATTGAAGATAAGTAGGGACTTGAGTTTGTATTAGTTATGCTCCTAAGGCTTCTGAAAGTATGATCTCTTCTCTTTGGCTGATGCCCACCTCTCAGCTGTTTCTAAATGCTTGTTGGACTCCCATTCTACTCCTTTCTGTTGCCTGCCACATATCTGAAATCAAGGAACGATACGCTTAAGTAATAGCAGATTTATGGTATCAACATTTGTCTTGCATGTATGTTAGTACCCACCAGATAGCTAATATCTTCAAAAACGTCCTCTCTCTAGTATTTCTCTTGTCATTCTGCAGTGGTGTTTGCCAAGCTCCATGCACAGTTCTCTAGGCTGTTTCTCTTCAGCCTCACCAGCACCGCAACCTGGATCATCCTCTGCTCATGCTCTGTAACGAGGGAAAGAAAATGTTTCCTGTGGATTCTGTTGCAGGAAGAGAAAGTTTTGCAAAACAGTGCTCTCATCTTGTGCCCTTCTTTTTCCTGGGCTCTGATAACTAGCCAGCCAGATGATATTGTAGTTGTGGGGCCAGTCATGCAGAGAACATTGAAAGAGAGTGTATGAAGTATTACAGCAGCCAAAGCAGAGATGTATGTACACTGTGTGTTTGTTTAAAAATTTCATTTTTGTTGGAGCAGTTTATCTAATATAAACTGAAGAACAAATAAGATTGCACACCCAAAACAGCAGCTAAATTTCCTCAGCTTTCAAGACCCTCTCTTTATTCATACTTTCTCCAGAGCTTCCCAAATTTCAAAATGAAAGACGCCTAAAAGCAAATTTTGTTTATTGCTCCTTTTTCGTTCTTAATTATATTCATAATGATTGGAATAAGTTGAAATTTAATTTATATTGACTTTATTCATGGAAAAATCCCATAGAATTCAATGACAAATTCAATGACGATGATAATATGCAATCGCCCTGAAGATATTTATATTCTCCACCTGTTGGAAATCTGTTGAATTTAGTACTTTGATAAATGTTTAAATGAAAGAAATACTGAAGTGAGAAAGCTGTAGCATCCCAAAAGACAAGATTAAAACATAGTATATTTTTGTTCAAAACTATATTACCATTGCTTACTTTGTGCCCATAGTATTCTCTGCCAACAGTGGTCAGCCTGTCCTGTTAGTTAATGTCTAGAAAAGCAGTGAAAAGGTGCCTTCCTTCTCTTCTTGCACAGTCTCCAGTCTCACATTCTCTCACAGGAGATCTCCAACTCGTTCTCCAGAAACAGTGCAATTTTAACTCCCAGCACAAACTTTAATCAGCAGTCCACAAACAGCACACTTTTGCTGAATAACTCTACCATGCACGGTGGTAACCTCTACTAATAAATTTCTGTTTGCAGATCCCAACCACACGTCGTATTGCCAAACAGTTCACAATCCAGTATTGTCAGTAATCATTTTGTGTTTAAGTAGTTTGCTGCCCCTGTACAAGACTGGGATGTCAGCATGTTACTCACAATACATTCACACAGTTGTCAACTCTCCCACCTCCTGACAAATCATAACCAGGCGGTCCTGTAGGAGAAAGGAAGTACTGTCCCAGCCATTTTATACCAGGGAAATTGACGTATAAAGACATGTGACTTAACAATAACAGAGCTGGAAATAGTCCAGATCTTACATGCTCAGTCTTGAGTCTAAAGGGCAAGACTTCATTAAGATTCTTATTCTTATCATTCCATCTCCAACATGCAAGGTTCATGTACCCAGACTACAATAAGCTACAAGAATGTAGCATGGTTCTCACAAATACCAGTGTGCTTTTCGGAAAGCGAGAATTTAGTTTATGCATTTTCCCTTGATTTTTGAAAGGATTGCTATAGCAGAATTTGCACCTGAGCAACTCTGAATTCACCGTTGCCTTGCTACAAAGTGACGATGTCAATCAGTCTAACAATGAGTTGTTTGTCTAGCTCATCTCTATTTTATAAAAAATAAAAAAGGAAAAATAAGCTTTTTTCTCTTCAGAGGTTTTTTACATCCTTTGGAGCATATAAAATGACAAAAAACATTTGACCAAAATGTTATTATGAGTACTTTTTAAAAAGAACCCTTCTGCTTATTTGTAGTCAGAGCACTGCTTGTAGGTCACAACAAAATTCTTGCTCATGACTTTTTCAAAATGTTTCTGAAATCTGTAGTTATTCATCGTTAAGCAGCTAGTGACTGAGACCAAAAGGTTTATAGGAGAGCTCCATAAGGAATGATTGCACATACACATTTGAATTTTTTTCTTGAATTCTTAAATGAACTATAATGAGAAAGCAAATGTTAGCTTACTACAAAAATCAGTTAAATTTCAGTAGCAGTCCTGTAACTTGACCCCAAATTCTGCATTTGTGAGAGGAGATGAATAACTAACAAAACATTTGGGTACTAACTTTTTTAGAAATAGGCCAAAAATTGGCAAGCCAAATTACTAGTCTTTTGACAAATAACTACTGTAGTCTTGCTGGCTCACTGTGTTATTCAGTTAGGATGGATAGGGCTGCTAACTTCAGAAATTATCCTGCTAATTACGCTGCTAATTTGTTCCGTAATGGCCATTTCAGTGTAGGAAGTAATTTTTAATAGTGTTAAATGCTTGGCAGAATATTATATGTGCAAGCCTTTTACTTTCATAATGACAAACATCACACAAATATATGGCATCTCAATGCTGTGATACAGACACTTCTCTCTAAATTTGCTATAAACACTGTTTATAGCAGTATCTCCAGTCTGTCTGCGTCTTATAGATTCTTTAAAAGAAACAAAATCAAAGCAGACAACACATGCTCTTTAGGATGTTGAAGTGATGCTAGAGTCTCACTGTGTTCCCTTAACCACCCAAAAGGGAAGACCTTGAGAATATTTTCTGCCTTTGTTGTCTGCTCAAACAACAGAACATATCTTCTGCAAGGACTTTCTTTTTAATTGTTATGTTTCATCCAGAATTAGAACTGCAGTTGGCTTTAATTAATTCTCTATTCTTAACACTTTCTACTATGAATTCTGCTCTAGCTAAACTTCTTTCTTGAAAAAGAAAATAAACTGAAATATAAATAAGTCTTGCTATTAGCTATAATTTCTACTGCCTAAGATTGTGCTTAGCAGTACTGGAGCTCAACTTTGAATGCTTCTCTTAGAAAATTAGTGTCCACAAAGAAGTACTGAGTGAAGCCAGAACTATCACTTTCCTCTTAGCAGCTTTCTAGGATATTACTGCCTGGCCTTCTTTCATGCACAGTAGCATTTTAGTTAGTGAGTGAACTTCTGGAACCAATCTCTTGCTTCCCCCCCACCAAGGCATTTGGACCTTATTGGAGAGCAGTTCTGGAGCATGAGAACTGCATTCCCTTAGGATGACACCTAAACAGGATGTTTTGCTTTGTAAGTTCACCTAATGTTCCACAACCACTTGAGAATGCCCAGTCCACAGGGCTATATGGGAGTCCTGAAGCACATGCAGCATGGATATTGGATCCTCAGCACTATTGTTCATCCTACATGCTATGTCTTACTAGTGCACACAGTTTTCTAGCACTCTATAGCCCAGTGTAGAAGACATTAATTTAACTTATTAAATGCTTTTGTAGAGAGGAACTTCAAACATTTGTCTTAACAACTGACTTTATGGGTCAGATTAGAACTTAATAATGGCAGTTTTCTTTCAAATCGTACTATTCTCCTTTCAAGAGAGAAGGAACAGAGACATAAGAATAACAGTGTTTAATATTTTAACATCCATCATACAAACAATAAGTTAAACACAGTAAAAAAATAATTAAATAAAGCTAGAGGTTCCAGCCCTCATACAAATAATTCAGATCTATAAAACAAAGTTTAAAAAAAAAAAACAGCATAAGTCTCGGGAATAAGCGGTAGTTTCCATATAACATCAGTTAAATTAATGGAAAGAGTTCTGACTTTGGACATCTGCAGCATTCAAGGGGTGTTGAGTCTTTAATCCTCTCCTGGCTGTATAGGTACATGTAGAAGTCTGATTATGCAACTTTTCTAAGGGGACCCAGACACCTTCAGATTTGACCTGGAAGTCCAGTGAAGTTTTCTATTTGTCTTCTTGCAGTACAGTTCTTAAGTGTAATACTTTAACAGTTTGTAATGCTGACAGAGCTTCAGGTGCCATCCTTAAGATTTTACTATTTGTTGGGGCTATAGCAATGAACCTTGTACACCAAGCGTTGCCTCAGTCTAAGTAGACTTTGGTCCTTCTTCATGCATTAGTGATAATTAATATTGATGCAGTGTCTTTCACTTTCTGATGCAAAGCTTGATCACCCTCTCAGTATTGGTCTTAACAGGTTACATTTCTAGGACTTATGTCAGCATTATTCAGTGTGATGAGGAAAGATTTTAGACTCAGGTCATGTATAAAGTTAAGAGTTAAATAAATTAGAACTTTAGTAATACTTCCAGACTACATGCTAGTTCATAAATGAAGTGGACAGATAACTTAATATGCACAGTATCATGCATGGGAATACTCATTTAAATGTTAAATATTTTAGCTTCCCATGGAGTGGTTTTCAGGTAATTCAGAGTAGTAATACATCAACCATCTCTCTGCCTCAGGAACACTGATGTAACAGACCACATGAGCATTTGAAAGGAATGCCTCTCATGACATTCATGACTTCAGTGTCCTGGCATCTGTAAAGGCTTAATCTTGTACATTTGAGTCCAGATGTAGAAAAAAGGTCACTTTGGTTCAGGGAGAAAACGACTCTTGGCAACTACTGCATTCATATTGGAGTCAATCCAGTTAAGGTATCGAGTAACTCTGGTGTAAACGCCAGGCTTGTTTTCCTTTGCACAGCCATCTCCCCAGCTGACAATCCCATAAAGTGTCATCCTGCCATTGTGCTCACAGACCATGGGGCCACCAGAATCTCCCTGACAATAGAAAAAGAATATATTAGGCCATTTTCTGCAGATGGAGCCTTTATAACAGGGAGCCTGTGATTGTTTCTCTAGAGTGAAACAATGATTTTTTGAGAACACCACATAGATGGAACAGAAGGCTCATCATCTGCTGTGAGTTGAACAGTCTGTAAGGTAAGGAGTTCTCTAGATCCCCCCCAAGCAGGGCAGAGAGAATAGTTACCTTGTACACAACACTCCATCCTAAATTTATAATCAGTTATTAGGCTAATGATGCAAGGTCAAAGCCAACACACCCAGTTCTTCATCACAGAATCAATTATTTCCCTGTCCATAAGGTACCTTTACACCTAAGGACAACAATTGGTTCTTTTTAGTGGCTCATATGGCCACTCTGCCCAGTGAGGGTGCAGGGAAGCAAATCTAGTTTTGAGGAAGCTATAGAGGGGCTCAGTGTCCCCAGTAGTTCACTTTTCATCTCTTCGCAGAACTATAGTTAGTGTTAAGAAAGTGCAAGCTGAGATTGGAATAGCTACTCTATTCCTCTGATACGTATGTGTCTACCAGCCATTGTTTGACTAGATTGTAACTAAGGCCTTGAGGAATAATGAATGGCTAAGGTACAGCACTTCATGCTCCTTGAAAGGAACTCTGGAGGGATAACACCTAACTCTAAGTCCCAACCTTCTTCTGTATGTTTGGCCACACAACATGTCAACTCCACTGGATACACCAGATTCCTGCGGTGTAAAGAGTCTCTTCTGACTAGTAAAATTACAAGATGCCATCAGTTGATCCATATAGTGTACACACATTTAAAACTGTTTAGAATATAAACCAAACCAGTTTTACCTTGCATGCATCAGTCATCCATGTGGGATCACCAGCACAGACCATGTTGTCAGTAACTCTGATGTTGTCATAGTATTCATATTTACATTTTGTCTGTGATATTAAGTTTACAGTGGCTGACATCAGTCTTTGAGCATAGTAAATGTCATCTGCAAACAAAAGAATACTTAACTATTTTCACCATCCAAGACAAAGCCAACCATAATACACACTTTCAGCACTTCAGTTAGCATAACCATTCCAGTTCCAATTTGAGGCTCTTATTTCCAGCTTATTCATTACCAGTAAAAGTAAACAAATACTGCATAAGTTTTGAAGAGGGAAAACAAGTGTTCCAAATGCAAGCTATAAAGCTTGGTCTTCAGAGAAAAGTGGATTGATAGCTTTTGAAGGATGTTCTGCACAAATGCAATCCTTTGTTAATCCTCCAACACAGCTTTAATTTTTCCTACTCCTCACCACATCAGAAATTAAAATTGCTGTGTTTTACATCTTTGCTTACTTTGAATGGTTTGACAAGTGAAAGCAGCATCAGAAGAGAAACGCCATGGACAACTAGAGAAGGTGATAGAAGAGATTATCTTTGAGATACACAGGGAGTACAAAGAGTAATAGAAAGGAATTTTTTTTAATCCTTTGCAGAACATGGTATAAACCATCCAGTTCCCACATTTTGGAAGTACAACTTTAGAAAGAGAAGTCATTTACTTACAAAAGTCTTGTTTTCCATAGCCAGATATTTCACATCGGGTATTGTCTCGTAAGTAAAGGTTCTTCTCTGGCAAGCAGACTGTTCTGACATATTTGGATTCTACTGCACACTGTCCAGAAGTTGTTCTTATCCTTACCAAAGCTAAGAAACAAGTCAAAGATTCAGTTAGATTTGTAAAGCAAGTTTTCTCCCCCTCAAATTGTCTGAGAATAGGAGTATAGGGTACAGTTAATGGGAATAGTTGCAATTACATTTAGTTCCGGTTACATATGGTTCCTCTCACTGCTTTTTTGGAATGACACTGGATCGTTATTTAGTAACAACAGAATTCATTTCACAGCACTAAAACTGGCAAACATGTCAACTTGGACTTCCTTCCTGGAAGGATATGGGCTGATAGCTCAGGGAAGATTCTTCTGCAAGTGTATCTTTAGGTGTTTTAAGACCTCAACTTCCTGGCTGCCTATAGAGAGGGGCACTCCCTGCCCAGCTGAAGAGTGGGCAATTTATACTGTACTTCTCACCAGAAAGGCTTATGAAGCTAACTCTGAGTCTTCCTTAGTGGCAGGAATTTGGAAGGGGTGGTAGAATTCTAAGTGTCAAGTGCAGGAGTGGCAAGTCTGTTCTGTGCAAGGTACAAAAACTCATCTCTGACTTTTAGTGATAGGCTTGTGAAAGCCAGAGGAACTTGCCAAAGTCTGGATTAATTCAGGAAATACTTTGGCTAATGTAGTACCTCATATGGTATTCCCCTACTATATCTACATGCCCCTACTGTACATGCGTTTTTTCATCATTTACTATACATACTGTGTGATCTCTGTAGACATAGAATAAGATGGTAGAAACAGGATACTGACACTGGTGCTTATGGTAAAGCCACACCTTGTACCAGTCCAGAGATAAAGACAGGCTTATAGTTGACTGTGTGCCAGGTAATGCATCTGATGTGTGCCATAAGCCAAGTTTATATAAGTGGAAAATCTTGCTCTGTACAGGCCTAGTTCTCAGAGTCCTAGTCCTGTTCCTTTTCTTTTCATCTCTGGTGTTATTTCTAAAAGAAGGTGTATGCCACAATTATGTAGCCTTCAGCTATCCTCAGTGTTTTGAAGACTCATATTATGATGACACTTACCAATATCATTTTCATTGCCACCTGTGTCATCTGTAAATTCAGGGTGAGAGATAATGTCATCAACCATGAATACTTGTTCCTTATCATCAGTAACATTCAGTATGGACTTTCCAAGGAAGACTTTGTAGATGGATTTGTTTTGTGGTTTTTTTGACCTGAGTGAGAATAAAGGGATCCATGAAGACTACCTGTTTCTGCCCGAGATCAACAGTTTAGATCCAGTCCCTGTTCCATTACGTGTTTACTTTAATGCTGACAAGCAAAAGCTAAATTTACTCAGCTTTGAAAGTTAATCCAGTATTCTAGAGGAAAGCATCCTGATAATCCATTCAAATGGATTAAGATAGATGCTCAGGCATTTTGAAATGCACACCTAGCTAGCTGCTACTAATGCCAGGCACTGGCGATGGAAATCCTCTGCAGGATGCCAGGATGATCAGCTTTCCACAGCAACAACAAAACACACCTATATATGTATTGTTCAACAGCTTATCACCTTTCAGTACAACTTTTAAGTTTTGGGAACATCTAAGGCAAAAATTAAACCCTGGCTCCAATTTAGGTTAAAGTTGTTTAAATTGCATAATCCACCAGGACATTCACATCTTGCTAGCTCATTCTGCTAGACATGGACTCCCAGAGGCTTAATGTTTATGGCTGCTCTTCTTGTTTTGCTTAATGAAAAGAATGTTCTTACTATGGTACATTTTGAAGGGTTTCTCAGTAAGCATCATACAAAGAAATTAAAGACAGTTGCAAAAAGAAGGATGTGGAACCGCAAACTTACGGAGTATGAAAACAGTGTGCTGCTGTAAGCACCCAGCAAGGGTCAATGAGGCTGCCGCCGCACAGGAAGAGGTCAGTGCCCCTTATGTTTTGGAAGATGCCAGCTATCCAAGGCTGAGACTCAACCTCTGCCTGTCTTCCACCAACAATCTTGAAGTACTTGCTGATGCTCCTTTGCCCACATGCATGACCTATGAAAGGAGAAGTTTTGTGCAGGTGTTCTTACAAGTAAGCACCAACCTTGTGCTATTAAAAAACCACACAAAACAAGAAAAACACCACAGTTGTCTTGAAACTAATGTTACTTACCACACTTCTCTATGTTGCAGGGTGTTTCTTGAATCATGAATCCCTTCTTGGTGTAACACCAGGGCCTGTTCCCTCCATTTGGGTTTCTAGAAGATAAAGGAAGTGTTCTTTTCATAAAGACAGGGGGTTTTTTTGTTTGTTTTCTTTTTTTTTAAAAAGATAGTATCTTAGAATTCTAACTGTCCTGAAAGGGCCAGAAGTGTTCTCTTGCAAGATACAAGAGAGAAAAATAATTAACAACTGACTATTTCTGTTGCATACTGGGGATTTTGCAGTATGACTAGCTTCAGTGGTGAGAACTCTAGACACTTCAGAGTCACATTGCAATTATATTTAGTAAAAATTCATCTATAATATTTTGGTTGTTTTTTGTTTGTTTGAAAAGAAACAAACAAACCAACCAACCATTCACCATCACTTGAGGAACTTCTGGGGCTGCAACAGTAGAAGTCATCCCAGGAAGAGTGATGCTTTTCTTACCTGCAGTAGCTGTGTTTGCCTAGTCCGAGCTGCAAAGCATTCTTCAAGTAAGCATGGTAATGACCCCTCCTGACTACTGAGGGGAGGTCCCACGGCAGACATTCATCTTCTGTTGCCATTCCTCTGTAGTCCTCCCCATTCTCAGTATAGCATATGCTGTCAGTCTCTAAGAAAATAATGTGTCATTAGCAGCATGTTCTTGTTTATAGTTGTTCTGAGACAGAAATAATCTGTCTGGATCCTTCCAATGCAAAAAAGTTCCAGCATTACACTTGAACAGATGATGCAAAGTCTGGACTGACTATGTATTCTTATTTTGTTCTATATGAATTTTGAGCATCAGATATCTTATGCTTTAAAGCGTGCATAGTGCTTCTTTAATAGTTTCAGTGTACTTCACAATATAATCAATTCTTCTGCTGCTTCTGAACACTCCCAAACAAATTTACTTTTTCCACTTTTCAAACTAAAGCATTTGTGGGGTGGGCAATATTAGTGAAAAAGTAGGGACAAAAATTAAAGATCCTGATTTTGCACCAATATTTAGTTGTTTCCCCTCACTTAGACTGTTAGCATAAAGTGCTAAAGGATATCCAGTCACATGTTTATGGGCAATACTTTCACTTGGCATTCCATATTCATCATTTGCCTATCTATTTAGATCTTTTCAATCAGTTTAGTTAGTATTAAGGAAGATAGATACTCTACCTAGTTCACAGTGAATCCCAGTGTATCCTTCTGGGCATATGCAACGATTAATTCCGCTAAAGAGGTAATAGGTAATGCAGGTTCCTCCATTCAAGCAATGGCATTCTGCAAGTAAAAGACATCACTAATTAGTGGCAAAACATTTGATTGATGAAGTGAAATGTAGTTGCAAGCTTTTAAGTTGTAGGCTTTTAAGTATCAGTAAGAGTCTTCTTGCATGAAGATGTAATTGCAGGATAACAAGTTTTTTAGGTTAAAGTAGAGGAGGCAGATATTTACCCTTGTGAAGTGATCTGCGTTTATATGGCAGCTGGTAGTACTTCTTACTATAAACCTAAGGGAAAAGAGGAAAGGATTTTAAGGAAACAGTTTCTTTTATGTGGTCTGAGTATTTTATGGGCCCAAGCTCTTTTCCCTACTGAATACCTTTAACAGTTTAGGGGTTTTTTGCATGTAGTTACCTGCTCTGTGGAATCTGGATGTGAATGAAAAGTGGAACTCTACTTAACCAAAGCAGAATGGGGAAGAAAAAAAAACACACCACACAAAAGAGCCTCAGAGAAACCCCACCAAGCTGGTCCACTGCATCAGGTCACCATTGCAGTTGTTCCTGCTTTATTGACCTGAGCAGCTCTGAATGGTCAGTGTCCCTAAAATGGGGGAGGGAACTTCTCCCTCTCCACCTCTTTGCTTCACTGCTTGGTGGCAAAGATGCAACATTCCCCAGCTGCCTCTGTCATTTTGGTGCTTCACGTTTGCACCATGGAATAAAAGCCAGTAGATTTATACAACAATAGATTCTTGCCCTGTACTTCAGGTCCTGCCTCAGCTTTGCAGGCTGCTTATTTCTTTCTTTGTGGAATTAAGTAAGATTAGGCTTTTAGTATACTTTTCCCAGAGGTCAAGTGGGCTTGCCTGAGCTAAAACAAGCAACAGTAACAATTTAATTCCGTAATGTCAGTGAATGGCTCTGCTGATAGATATCAGCTGTCTAGTTTATAGTAAAAAGATATTCAAATTCATATCTGTTGCTCCCTTTTTAGCATCACACTTCCAATTAGGGGAGGTGGAAGTTTAGTCAAGGCTCAATATCCCCTTCCACAAAAGGCCAGTGACCTCTTGGTACTCAATGTCCAGGTCTAAATCACATTAAGAGAAAAATCGAAAAGCTAGATTTCTTGGTTATTGCATGATGTCTGCTAGTGTTCAATTAGTGAAGACATCTTAGGGTGGAGCAGAGTCAGAAGAAAATCCAAAGGGTCCAAAACCACTTTTCTCAGACATACATGTGCAGCAGATGTATACATAAACACAAAGGCAGCAAAAATAATTCAAGTCAAAAGCCTACTATACTGTCCAAAGTAGAAGTGCAATCAAAACCAGAAGTGGTTCCAAGTGAACCCCCCCATCTTTATTTCAAAACTTACAGAATCTAATCCCGTGACAATTGTGCCCAGGGTTACTGTGAGGAAGATGAGTAACTTCATGTTGTTAGTTAACTTCTCACTTCGTTCCTCTTCTGTCTGTGTTATTTTGATTCTGAAAATAAAAGAGGAAGTTGTATCATGCTGTAGCTTTCAGTGTCGGCTTTCTTGCTTCTATTGTCATCAGTGGGTTTCAGAATAAGTCACAACACAATTGAGAAGAATTAAGCATTGACTTGTGGAACATATTATTTCCATATATTAAATTAGACCTTGATTGAAGTTTTTTTTTTTTTTTGTACATTTAGCAATACAACCAGGTTTACTTTTTTTTTTTTAGAGTTTAAAGCAGAGAACAGGAAATTGGAAAAATCCATACTAGATTTCTGCAGTGTGGACTAACACAGTTAGAAATTGGCAGATGTATTTAGTCGCTGTCCAGCTGTTTGTACCTATTTAACCAATTATTACTACCTTGCAACAAAAGCACTGAACATCCACATTTAGGGTATGAAAGGGAAAGCCCTTTTTTGGATGACCTCTACAATTGCTGACTGTATCTTGTTGATGCTAGGCACTTAAATAAACCTGGCCACCTCACAGAGTGTCTCTGATCACTGCAAACTCTTAGCTTGATGTTTTCTCACTTATTTACAGTATTAGAGAGGCTTAGAACATATTCTGTCTTGAGTTTTTACATGCTGCTGGATCTTGCAGCCAAGCACCTATCGCAGTCTTCCCAAGACTGTTAAAAATTAGCTGGCAAAAGTGATGGGTAAGGAGAACTATAAAGCACTGATGTCTTTTTTAAAATCACAGTGAAAGTAATGAGGTTTTTTAAAGCATCCTCAGTTCTAGAAAACTGGAAAATTTGATTTTTTAAAAGACTGTGGGAATCTTAGTTATATCTACATCAGCAAGCAGTGCAATGCAGCAGGAGCAGGTATACAGAACCAAGCTGGAGCTGAAACCTGCTCCACGCTGTATCTGCTTCAGAGGTTTTTACATTTTACTAGTTCTAGTTTGGTCCTGCAGACTGAACACCTGCTGGTATTTGGAGTGCATCTTCCAGTCGGGTTTTATTCAGAAGAAATACAGTGCAAGTACTCTAAAGCCATGCAGTGGTGTGAATCAAACCATGGGGAACAGAAAAGATCACTGGATTCATTAGAAAAAAAGAGCTGACATGATCCAAACAAAAATGCTAATATAGATGCAGCCTTTACTTTTAAGCAGGTTTCATAATGCAAGAAAGCAAATTGTGTTTCAGGTACTTGGACACACACTTTTCAGATTCAGTAGCAATTTCAGTAAATATATTTTCCTTTAAACACTATTCATATTAAGATAATTGTTTTTAGCATACCAGGCATCTGTGCAAGTAATTTGTCATTTGTTACTGTAATTAGTTTCTCAGGCACAACCACAGCACCCCAAATAGCAGTGCTGCTGATTTCTTGTTAAAATTATCATATACTGTAGCATATAGAACAGATGTTCCCCACTGATGAAATACTGCATCATAAGAGACTTTTAATTTTTTTTTTTTTTTAATTTAAAGAGCAACCTCTTATTTCCGTTCGACTTACAGCTGACATTTTAGCCCTTAAATCACAGTTCTATTTTAAAGGAATGGCACTTACCCGCGCAGGAGCCCCGCGGTCCCTGCTGCTGCTGTCGGTACCAGACGGACGGCAGACGCAGAGCAGCGACTGGTGACAGCAGCAGCGCGGAGCGGTGCTATAAAGGCCGGGACGGGGCGGGGACGGGGCGAGGCCTCTGCCGCCACCGCCCCGGGGCGGGTTCGGGTCCGGCCGGCCCCCTCGGGTCCCGCGAACGCCTCGGCGCTTTCCTCGCTGCAAACAAAAGCAACTGGAGTGACTCAAATGGGAAATTTTAAAGGCTTCTTTTTAGTTTCGGCGGGGGGGGGGGGGGGGGGGAGGAACGCGGTGAGGGCGAGCAAACAGCTTCGCTGGGAGTTAAGTTTCTGGGGGGGGCTCCTCGGCTCCCCCGCCGCAGTCAGCCATTGCTTCGAGGCATTTAAAAACAAAACCAAAAACAAAACCGAAATGTGAGCGGCAGCTATGAAAAGAATGACTTGTGTTGAAACATGCCTAGAGATATGAACAAACATGGTGTATTTTATTCACAATGAGCAAAGCACAAATGATTTAATCATTAATAGGGGATTAAATTGATTCAGATGTGGGTTAAACACAGCCCACTGGGAGGAGGTAGTGGGCCAGCATGTGTGTTTGAGGCACTGAATGTGTTTTCAGAGAGCTGCCCCCAGCTGAAACACAGGGCGTTTGGGGCGAGCAGGATGCATTCCTCATGCCGTTAGGACAGGGGGCTCGCAGCAGGGGCCAAACTCATCTTCTCCAAAGCTACTTACAGCTCCCTCACCCTGAAGCACATTTCTGATCCCAAGAAATTGGTCATGGTTTTCCCATAAATTCTGTCTTCCAAAGAAATATCCAAAGTTGTCATTTCATAAGATGTGGATGGAGACGTGAACCAACAGACATCTCCTTAAGAATGCAGACTCAGCAAAATAGATAGGCTTTCCTAGCCCAATGAAATGTGATTTTTCACATTATGTTGTGGCATTGTAGCAATGTAGTGAATAACAGCAAACCAGCACATAGTATTTGTGGGTATATCCATAGGGTTTAGCTTCAGGTAGTGCAGGTGACTAAGCTGAGGCAGGTCTCACCAGGCTGTGTAGCTGATGAAGAGCAGTTTCTTCAGAGGCCGGGTCAGAGCAGGAATTGACCTGAATTTCCCTCAAGAGAAATGTTTTCAGAACTAGACAATTCAGAGCTTAAGGAGACCAACCTTCTCTGTTGTGTGAAGTCTGTGGTACCTTTATTTGGGTACTGACCACTTACATTCTCTATTCCTTTTTATTCAGATTTTCAGGCTTACATCAGAACAGATCTCATGTCAGCTGAAAGCATGCTGAATTCACTTCACTGAATGGCAGGAACTGAGTCAAGAGAAACAGCTCAAGCTGGAAGTCCAATAATGAACACAGGTAAGAAAAAAATCTTTCTGAATTTCAGGAAAGTAATTTTTCTCTCTCACTGTGGTGACTGAATATATGAACATCACAAGAAATTAGATCCTCTATTCTTAGGATCTAAGGTTATTTCTATTTAAGATTATTTCTACAGGACAGAAAATATCAAGGTATAATGTCCATGGCATTCTCTTCACTTTCAAGGAGTGGCTGTGGAGTAAACTTATCCTAGGGAATAAATTCCAGGGGAGAAAAACAGTCTAGATTTTAAAAGCAGTCTGGAACATTTATTCACTTAATGAATTTTAATACAGCAACCTTACACATAATAAATGAAGAAATGGGTCACGGTTTCATTCAGCAGGAAGAGCAGGGAAGGGACAAGGTGCCGAGAAGAGGAGGGCTCCTGGGGACTGGACAGCTCCTCTCCCTCCTCCGTACTCTCGCGGAAGAAGTGCTAGGCCTTGGGGGCTTCCTCAAACTCTCTTTCTGGAGAAAGGGTCAACCCTAAAGCATCTCGGTTTCCTCTTTCTCATTTGTTGTTCGCTGAGAAGTTCTGTAGAACTGTGAGCAGTGACCTTCTCCCTGAACCTCTTATCAAGCTGTGTAGATGTCCCCTGCTCCGCATTTCCCCCCTAAAACCTGAAGGTTCATACTTGTTTCCCAGGTCCAAGAGCCAAACACTTTTGTTGTCTTCACTCTGGCACAAGATACAGCAAGATTCAAAACTCCCCTTTTCTACCATTTGTCATATACTGAGGTTTTACAGAAATACTGTATTACTTTATGCTCAATGATAAAATATATCTAAAAGGCCACCAGGAGAAATGACTTGGGCTGTGGCATTGCTTTGTTTCAATCGGACTGGTAACAGGTACCAATCAGAAACTCTGCCATGTTTGCAGTACCACTTTAGTGTCATCAAATTCCTTTGGACTGAATAATTGCACCTAGATAGGTGAATGAATTACAGTTGAATGATTGAACTGAAACTATGGTTTAGAAGAGAGATATCCAAGCTAGCTGCAAATGAGTTTGCTTTGGTACTGCAAGTAATCTCACAGCAAACAAGTCTGCATGATCTCTATGAGCATTAAGTGACTCTTAGGGAAGCAGAAATGGATGAGATAATTTCCAGTGGCTGAGTTCACTGGGCTGGCTAATGGCTGGCACAACGAGATCTGAAGTGAGGTTGCAGCTGAAATAAACCCTTGGATACCTGTTATGTTCCTTGCCTTAAGGCAGAGACCTCGGCAAATCTGTAGCCTGGCAGTTCTGGCAAGAGCTCCACCTGACCTCAAAGCTGGACCTGCCTGCCTGCACAGATAGGGAAGGCACAGACCCAGGGAGTGGGAGGGATGAAACAGGACCAGTTCTGCTACCAAGGGACTTTCGGTAGCTTCAGGGTCAGGGTTTGTTTGTTACTCCAAGAGTTTGGAAGGGCCCTGTTACAAGCCATGTTATCTCTCCAGAATAAGATTGTGATAGGACAGAGGAAAAGAAGGTCTTTATAGCTCAAAATCAAAGTTTTTTGGGAAGAACAGTGAACAAAATTAAATGCCTACACAAAGTCTCTCAATGGAACTTATGCACCTACTAGATACTGATTAATGACAAACCATGTGGCTTAAGAGAAATTATTGTACAGATTCATGAATAAGTTTTATATTTTGAGAAACACTTTCTGCTTTCCACTGTTTAGTTCTTTTTCCGTATACATGTCTGTGTTTTCACACAGAATCACAGAATTATCAGAGTTGGAAGGGATCTCTAGAGATCATCTAGTCCAACTCCCCTGCTAAAGCAGGATTGCCTAGAGCACATTACTCAGGACTGCATCCAGGCGGGTCTTGAAAATCTCCAGAGAAGGGGACTCCACAACCTCCCTGGGCAGCCTGTGCCAGTGCTCTGTCACCCTCACCGTAAAGAAGTTTTTCCGTGTATTTGAACGGAACTTCCTGTGTTCTAACTTGTGCCCATTACCCCTCGTCCTGTTACTGGGAACCATTGAAAAGAGCCTGGCTCCATCCTCCTTCAACCCACCCTTTAGATACTTGTACGCCATAATAAGGTCTCCCCTCAGCCTTCTCTTCTCCAGGCTAAAGAGTCCCAGCTCTCTCAGCCTTTTCTCATAAGGGAGATGCTCCAAGCCCTTAATCATCTTAGTTGCCCTTCGCTGGACTCGCTCCAGCAGTTCCCTGTCCCTCTTGAACTGGGGAGCCCAAAATTGGACACAGTATTCCAGTTGTGGCCTCACCAGTGCAGAGTAGAGGGGGAGAATGACCTCCCTCGACCTACTGGCCACACTCTTCCCTATGCAGCCCAGGATTCCATTGGCCTTTTTGGCGACAAGGGCACATTACTGGGCCATGGATAATTTACTGTCTACCAGGACCCCCAGATCCTTCTCCTCAGAGCTACTTCCCAGCAGGTCCGCCCCTAACCTGTACTGGTGCCTAGCATTCTTCCTCCCCAGGTGCAGGACCTTGCACTTGCTTTTGTTGAACCTCATTAGGTTCTTCTCTGCCCAGCTCTCCAGCCTGTCCAGGTCATGCTGGATGGCAGCACGGCCCTCTGGGGTCAGCCACCCCACCCAGTTTGGTATCATCAGCGAACTTGCTGAGTATACACTCTGTCCCCTCATCCAGGTCATTAATGAATATATTAAACAAGATTGGACCAAGTATTGACCCCTGGGGGACACCACTGGTTACAGGCCTCCAACTAGACTCTGTGCCGCTGATCACAACCCTCTGAGTTCTGTCCCACAGCCAACTCTCAATCCACCTCACTGTCACCTCATCTAGCCCATACTTCCTCAGCTTCCTAATGAGGATGTCATGGGAGACAGTGTCAAAAGCCTTGCTAAAGTCAAGGTAGATGACATCCACGACTTTCCCCTCATCCAGCCAACCAGATATAACATCATAGAAAGCTATCAGATTGGTCAAGCATGATTTACCCTTGGTAAATCCATGTTGACCACTTCCAATAACTTCCTGTTCCTCAATGTGTTTGGAGATGACATCCAGAATGAGTTGCTCCATTACCTTCCCAGGGACAGAGGTTAGACTAACTGGTCTGTAGTTCCCTGGGTCCTCCTTCTTGCCTTTTTTGAAGATTGGAGTGATGTCAGCCTTCCTCCAGTCCTCAGGCACCTCTCCTGTTCTCCATGACCGTTCAAAAACGATGGAGAGTGGTCTAGCAATAACATCCGCCAGCTCCCCCATCGCTTTGGTCTCTTATCTGAGTTTGGCAGAGGTGCGTGCAGGATGGAAGGGGGGAAGACTTCTGAAGAAAAGAGAAGTACTACAGGAAGTGGTATGGGTGACCATGTAGAATACACTATACAGAAGTACCGCATCTAAACCAGAAAATGCAATTCACAAAATTTAAATTATCTTATTTACATACTCAGGGCTGTTAATAATAGGGCTTTATATATTTCTCTTGTCCATACCTGGATTATAGAACAGAGTAAAGCAAATGTATATACCTATTATGAGCGGCTCATATGATCCAAGTCTGTGAACATTTTGCAGTTGTATAGTACTTCTCTCAAACAGAGGTCAGGTGCAGTGGATCCAACCCTGAAGAGCTAGTAGGATCAGACCCACAGTCGGGCAGTTCTTGGTTAACTGTGATTCTGTGATTTAGTTTTCCATTGCCGATTAAAATCTTGCTGATTCTTTTAATTTATAGTTGAAGTTAGTTGAATGTTCCAGACTAACTGGCCAGCCTGACTTAGCTAATTTAGAAAAGATAACATTCCATTCCGACTAGATGAGGACACCGACCTTCTTAAAGAAATACAGGGGTTTTATATCACGGTGGTGCACTGAAAGAGATTGCGAAGTTCACATTTTTTTTGCAGAAGCTGCCGGGGTGGAAGAAGTATTATTAGTTCCAGTGTTCATTTTCACAGCTGATAATAACCTATTAAAACTAAAGAGAAATACCATCCACCACACGTTGGCTCTGGTGGTCCATCAGTAAACCTCAAAAGGATGGAATTCACGGAGAGTTAAGTAACCCTGTAAATACGAGTAAAAAGAACTGCTGCAGAAGTGCTGTTCTATCAGGAAAAATTTCCCTGACTGTGGTACCCTGATACTCCAGACCAGTTTTCTCAGTCAGGCACACTCACTAGCCTGATAGGAATCTGCACACGCTCAAAATTACAACTATGCTTGGAAATCTGCTCTAATCCTGAAATCCTGGCTCTGTGAGCAGGCGCTTCTGCAAGCCCCCGCTGAAGGTAATGGAGCTCAGTGCAGGGGGAGCAGTCCCTTCTGTTCAAGGCGCTTTCAGAGTCAGTGCTCAGGTACACCTGAGGCTTTGTATTGCCTTAAGACTGGTGATGTGTGTTCTGGTTTGTATCACATGTAATTAATATCAGAATTAGTCCTTTGACTAGTAAAATGTCTGCTTTTCCAACATGGCTTCCCATGAAATACAAAAATTATTTACAAGTCCTGTCTACTCATGCATCAGGAACGAAGAGGTCTACATTTGTATATGAACAGTTATGTGTGCCTGAGCCACTGTCATCTCACCTAAAAGAGCAGGGTTAAGCCTCACAGCTAGTATTTACTTAGTGATTAAGAATACAAAAGCCAAGAAAACACCTAGATCCTTTTGACATGACTTGTCATCTCTGTAATGAGTTTGTTGTTGTTTTAAAAGAAAACAGCTTGTCACTGAATCAAGTAGCTCCAGCTACGAGTGTAGAATATAAAGAATACGGCTAACTGCTTTGTGTACTGGAATGCTGCTTCAAAATCAAACAGTATTCGGTAACAGCAAATTTTGGGTTATGGCAGAAAGTATTTCAAGTCAGTCATAAAATGTGTTACAAGTTTAAGGGAAATTTTCCAGTATAAAGTTGTTTTAGAATATTCTAGCTTCACCTTCAAAAACGCAGGCAATTTTACAGTAAAACATTTTGTATTCTCCTTTGATATTAGCCAAATTAATGTCTTTTATCAGTTTACTTCTAGCTCTTGAGATAATAACAAGTATGACTGAATAAAACAATAGATTTTTAAATGTAAACCAATAGATTTCAAATGTTACATTATCACCATTCATAAAGTTAAAAATATACAGCTTGCTCTTTAATCTCATTCTCTCAAATTACAGCTTGCATGAGTCCCAGGAATTTCCAGAGTAGCTGATTTTAAGTCGAATGTGATTCATAAAAATTCTTGCACTTTAATGACTCTTGATTACTTGTCAGTTGTTTGTGGTTGAAATCTGAAGCAAATGGTGATCTCATTTCCTTTAGGTATAATACAGCTACTCAGGTTTCTTTGTTTATTTAAAGTTTTGTTCCTTTTCCTTGCTGCCTACTGTTTTTCTACGTATTTGTGTTATCTTTGTGTGTAGCAGAGTGTATCAGTTGGGGGCCACTGGACTCTCTCTGGATGCTTGTTGACACTACTGTTGCTTTGCAAGCAGCAGGAGTAGCCAGCCTTTATCTCTGAACTAAGCCAGTGTAATCAAAACCTTGCAAACTTGCTTCAGTCGAAACAAGCAACCAACTGCTGTTGGCTCAGCTATTTTGTTACACTAGGAGAGAATGTGATTGAAGCTTTACAACAATACAATCCCTCTCAAGCACGCTTTTGCTGGATACGCCAGCTGTGTTTTCAAAGCGACTGACTGTGCTAGAAGTTGACCCTTGGTACAGGCTGAGCACCTTGAGCACCTGTGAAATCCCCTGTCACTGGGCCCATTTCATTCATGCATAGAAATCAGCTGCTTGACGAATGTTCTGGTTTTGTATACAATGGTTTGTTGTTTCAGTGAGCTGTCCAGATACGGATCTTTTTTTGAACAGCAAAGATTGCATCTGAGGATTCCTTCATCAGCTTGATGTGTACCTGCTTTTAAACTATGTTTTGTATCTCATTTAGCATTTATGAAAACCCATTGATTATGAAAATCACCAATCTCTTTGACATGTGTTGAAATTGCTCAGTTGAGACAGTGAATACCTAAAGCAAAGATTAGCCTGAGCTACAGATTTTGCATAGGGATCCTAAATAGCTTAAAATTATGTTTGTGTTTAGGCCTAGGCCTACCTCTAGTTTCTACTTGCTGGTAGCACTGGGGGAAACCCAGAAAAGAAGACTTCTGAGTCTGAAGCTAGAAGGCAGAAAGCAAATACAGAGTTTTTTAGGGATCAAGCTGTGCTTCTTTTGGTGATCTTAAGTTCTGAAGTAGGATATTTTTCAAGGGCATCCTATGTCTGCCTGCCATTTATTGATCTGGAATAGCACATTGAAATCTAACATTGGAAATTTACAGAAACAGCTGGCTCGGACTGTTCTTTCTGCAGTGCGTCAGTCAATCAGATTCACATTCCACAGGAAAACCAACAAACTGATAGTGCGCCAGTTGGCAGACTTCTGGAGAAAAAAGATTTGCTAAAATCTGGGAAGAAAGCAAGCTCTGGGGGATGAGTTCTGCACGCTGAATCCCAGTGATGGTGTTTCCAGGGAAGCAGCGTACCCTAATCCCCTATGCAATACAGCCCAGACGAGAAAATTGGAACTGCTCATCTCTGAGAGGCTGCTGCATGGGAAGATCATTTAGGATTCCACTCCCTTTTCCTCTGTCTTTGGCTTTCCTACTCAAGAAGGAAGCTAAATGCCTAAACTAACATAGACAGTTCCTACCTACAGAGAAGGAAGTGGTGATTTTACAGGCTGCCCTGCCAAGCAGCGATAATACCCTAACAAGTGCCTTAGTGGAGAGGCAATTAATTGTTCCTGCTCTCAGTAGGGTGTGACACTGCCTGCTCTTATCAGGCCTCCAGGGAGAAAACAGCGTGTTGGGTAGGTCTCGCACCTCTCAGGTAGAATCCAGGGGCACAGGATCAGTGGCAGGGGCCCTCTCTGCCCGGAGGGTAGCAGCTGGGCTGAGTGTATCCCTAGCTGCTCACCAGAGACACAGATCGCTTGCAGCCATGGCAGAGAATTGTGCTACAATCCTTAAATGCAGGATTGTTTTGATCTAGGTACCATAATGGTGGGCAGTAGTATCTAAATCATTAATTATATAAATAAATACAAGCTACAGAAAAATACCTCTGTAATCATAACATTAATGACATTAGCCACAGACTGTTCTACGAAATACTGAAAAAGGTCTGAAGCAAAAAGACACCCCTGTGAACTTACAGCTGAAGGAAAAGGTTACCAACTGCAGAAAGATGGGAGTGCAGAGAGCCCATAGGGTAATACTGCCCAGTGTGCCAGGCAGAGTCTCAGTACACTTGCTGGTGAACAGCTGTTGAACAATTCAGAGGAAAAAGAGTTTTAAGGAGAAAAAATAAGTTGCTTCCTGGGTGCTGTTGAACAACAGCATTCTTCCTGAATAAGCTCATAAAGAAACCGTGCTGAGAAGAAAGGGGAAACAGAATTAACTTGGGTACTCTAATAATAGCGTGTATCTCGGGTGCTCTAATAATAGTACTTATCTCTTCTCCCCCTCCCACTCCTTCGGATGTTTTGGCTGCAGTCTTTTTTTTTTTTTTCCTAGTTAGCTTCCTGTAATTTATTTCTAGTATAGACGCCATGCTACTTTCCCTTATTTTTGTTTGCCGATTGTTGTTTAAAGTTTATAGAATTTAAGTAAATACATCTCTAAAGAAAGTTGTCCTTGCTCTCCTGCAGGAACTTTAACACCTATCCTGTCTATGGCAGTTGCAGCTTTTATTCATGGTCAAAGAGGACCAAAAAAAAAAAAAAAAAAGAGAGAGATTACAGAGCCTTCTTGTATATGATAAGCACAACACAAAAATCTTTTTAAACACCACCACCACCCCCCTTTTTTTTTTTTTTGCAAACTAGGCCTTTTTTTCATCCTTGTGCAAAGTCTTGCAGAGGGAGGTTCTGGCATATGGTAACCTATCATCAGTACCACCGAGGGTATTACTGCCAGAAAGCAGAAATACTTACTTTCTGTCTCCCTCCTCTGTCTCCATGGCTTTTTCTTGGCAATACTAACTACTTGTGCCTTTCTGTGATTTTGGTTAAAACTTTTGGAAATTACAATATTCTATTTCTTTTGAAATGTATGTGTTTTTTGAGCAAAATAACTCAAACTGAGATACAACAAAGCCTCCCTCATCAGGACTTTTTGAAACAGCTTTGGAATGAATCTTCCCTTTTTTCCCCAAGAGATGTCAGGAGTATGCTCAGCAGCCTCTATGGACCAAGCAGTGAGTGAGGCATGCATTTGCAGGGGAGATGGAGAAGGCAAGGCATAGAGCAGAGTCCATGCTAATAAATCTGTAAGGGTCAGCATCTTGGCCTGCATGCTGGTATTGTTGTAGTCGTGATCAGAAAGGCAGAGTGGAAGGGAGTAGTGGGGGAAGAGGCAGTGTTGTCATTTGCCTTTCAGAAACTGCTGTGGTTTAGCCAGGAGAAGGGTAAGAAAGAAGTGTTATTAAGTAAGTATTTGTCAGAAATGGAGGGAGAACACAGTAGCAAATGAAGGTTGTGCTGGAAAAGGTTGAAAGTCCCTTCTCCCTGGCCTTAATATCAGAAAAGTTAGTACGTGGACAGTGGAGGTTGGCCACACAGGTTATGCAGGCGGAGTCAGTATCAGGAGTCAGGATGAAGAGAGGATAGGCCTAGAGGGCATAGGTCATGAGGTGCTCTGAGAGTGAAAACAAATTATGTATGGTTGACTCAGTGAAGAACAGGCGGATGATACAGGATGACTTGATCAAAGAGAATTCCATAAGAGAAGCCTTTGCAGGAGCTTTTCTGAGTGGAAACAAGAGAAGCGAAATAGCATTTGTCAAGGCTTCTGGCAGGCAGAAAGGTTGCATTGCTTTCAATGGTAGAGAAAGAAGGTGAAGAACAGTGGGTTTGGACCCAAAAGGACCAGGAAAGATGGAGCTCTGTTATAATTAAGTTGAGTCTGATCTTATGACAGGTCCTACAAAAGGTGATACCAGAGAGATGTGTGGGTTTACTCTTTAACAGAGTGAGGGAGGTTTACAGTAGAGGTGTAACACGGCTCACATAGAGATGGCAAATTAGTTTGTGTTTCCAAGTGAGCTATAAAATGAAGAAAAAAAAGGGAACCAAAAGGCAGCCATTTCAAGGCAAGAAGTGTTGAGTTAGAAGAGTATGAAGAGAAGCAGTGAAGGAGACAGCTGTGGAACATGGCCAGTGCTGTGTAAAGGGAGCTCCCAAGCCCAGGAGAATGAGGGGAGAGTTCTGCTTCTGAACGGTGCTGGTGAGGATAGATAGCTTCCACTCCATGCAAAGGACAGAGGAAAATTGGAGAAAGCTTAAACTGCAGTTGGAGGAGAAACTCTGCTGGTACATTTATATTTGGTGAGCTCTGAAGTGACCAGTGTATGAAATAGTTGCAAGTAGTGTAAAGAGTGAGCTATTGTTAAGGTAAGACAAACTATAGGAAAGAACTGGATTTTCCCTCCTGGCACCTGGTGATGAACATTCATATTGTAGTCCAATAGGAAAGCTCTTACCAGCCTATGTGAATTCCCCTGAGATAAATGGAAATTTCTAATATAGTCTGTGTAACATAATTCATTATATGGAACTACTTCTATGAATAAGCATTACTCAGTGGGAGCAAGGAACATCAGGACAAATCCTAGGCTACTGTATTATGCTGCACTAAATATTACTTAAAACGACCTTAAGCTGCACTGAATATTATTTAAAAGAAAACTAGCTTATGGAGATCCTTGTGTTCTGTTCATTTTAATGGAATAGGTCTGGGTACCAAAATACTGGCTAAATCAGAGACCCAAACCCTCTTCTGAAATACACATCTATAAGCTCAGTTAGTCCATAACATGTTTATACTGGTGTAATAATGGTCCGCATTTGGCCCATAATAACTCATCACTGTTTTCTTGTATCCACAAAATTATACAGAAAAGCCCACTATAGACATATGTTCCAGTGGAACAGCATTTCCTGGAAAGCTACCTAGTTACCCATTGTCTCTTGGGCCTCATAGATCTCCCATTTCTCTCTCTGCAGGGCCTCATTCTCATCAGGAAAAAGTGGAGAATGACTCCTGCCCTAGGCCACCCTGTTCACTGTAAAATCTAGAAACTCATGCCTTAGGCTAAGAGCCTGGAATCCCAATCTTTCCTTTCAGGGTAACTGCAAAAAGTGGGTGCTGCTACTGCTGCCTCTTTTGTCAAGCTCCTGCTCTTAGAAGATAGCTTGATATGAGTCTTAAGGGGGGAAAGGGTGTTTCTAGTGCAGGCGCTGAATGTCAGTTGTGCTTTACAAAAGCATAAGCTCATATACCATAGGACGTGTTAATTGGTTTTAGGACTGCTCTTATGGAACATAAGGACATCAAATACCTACCTTAGGCATGATGAACCAGGCCAAGCATCTTTTTTTATTATTATTATTTTTCCATGTCTGAATTTGATACATGTGGAAATTAAGGTCGTGAGAGTGATGATTTTCAAGCTAAATTTCAATAAAGGCAATGTAGGCTACCAGGTCACTTGCTTGCTTCAGGTACTTTTAGGTGATTAATACTATTCTTCTGCCTTTCGTTCTCCCCACTGAGTGATTCATATTGAAAAAAGGAATTTATCTTGTCTTTGACAGTCTGGTAATATATGAGTAGGTGATTCCACAATAGTATTCAGTGCCAGGCAGAGGTGTTTGCTTAGATCCTCAAAGCATGTCACTACATTAATATGAGATAATTCCTGAAAGCGAGGTTCATGAATATGACAGTGCAGCACAGTTATGGTTTCACAGCTCTCAGTTCTGATAATTTGGCACACTTGGACCTCCGTGTTTCTGCACATTGCCTTCTATAGGCATGTTTGACGTTTTTCCCTAGCTGTGATATATACTGAGAAGACTGATTCCTCAAAAATGAGTGAGAAAATACAGAAAAAGAGGAAAGACAAAATCATTTAAGGAACATAAGGAAACCGCAGTTCGAGCATGTGACATTCAAGTCTGTGGGAGCGTATATATCAAGTGTTCTAACTTGAAACAGCTTGTGTAAGTAACTTCAGACTAGACACACAGGCAAACTTGGCCTCAAGTATCTTCAAAAAACCGATAAAAAATATAAGTATAAGCTCTGACTAATACATATCTACAGACACTTCAAAAGGCAAAATACATATTATAAACTATGTTTTGGTTATTACTAAATGACATGGCAATTTTACAGCAATTTAATAAAACTGAAAATAAGAATAGATACCTGAATACCTGGTGTGACTTTCATGTTATGAGAGGATTTCTTCTGGTGTTAGATGGACCAATGCTGTTAGAGCCAGTAGAGTCCCAGGAGCTGTGACTCATCAGGAGCTCTGAGGCACCTTTGATGTGACAGGTAGTTCTCTGAACTCTGACATGAGATTTACCTTTCAAAGCAATACTAACACTTCTTTTAAACAAGTCTTTCTAGGAAGAGAAGGAGACAGAAAGCTCAGTGGCTGGAAGTCAACATTGTATTTTTCTTTTTACTTTATGACAAAATAAAAGTGTTTCTTGCTTATAAGCAGGTGATTAACAATAGGAGTGTGTCCTTATCTGATATTCTATCCCAAAGCCTCAGAATGGTAAATCTTATGCAATGACCAAAAGAAACAGTGAACTCATGAATTCTTGTATAGTAGTATTGCCATCTCATCTCTGCTGAAACCTGTATTCCACAGCAGGGCAATCTTCTGTGCCATCATGTTGATTTCTTAAGATTCCTGTACAGCAACATTGCAGCTACGGGAAATTCCACAATAACGTACTTAGAAGCTGAAGTTTTGAGTATATAGGAATATTCTGAATGCTATGGATCTATTTGGGCTGCCTGTATAAGCTAAAAATGATACGTGCTGCAAAAGATTTGGTTCAGATCTTAGTGCCTGACACATACACATTCCCCTGCATTCCACATTATACACATATATGTCATCTGAGAATCTCTGATTTGAATTTTCAAGTTTTCTGGTGGTTTTTGTCTTTGTTATTGAGGTCAGTGAGATTGATGAGAGGTCAGTGCTCTTACTCTATCAGCAAAATAATGTCCCAGTTCCTAATGCATGAACCTTATGAAGAAAATTTGGATGTGTTAGCAGTTCAAGGGTAGACTTACACTGTTGTTTTCTCATACTACTACTCTCCTTTTGGACAGTCTTCTTCAGAAACCTGGTTACTTGTGTCTCCAGACTAATGAAATCTTTTGTCACTCTCAGAATTAAAAGTATCTTACTGCTTACTAGCAGTTAAAGCGAATACTTGATGTGAAATATTGGCTTTTTTGGCAGGCATGTAAATAGTCAAATGTATTTTAAATCACCTCTCAAATGAGAATAGCTACAGCTGGGCTAACAGTGAGAAATCTAAACAGAAGCGCCCATTACTTCTGATTACAGCTTTATTTCATGCACATTCCTAGTACTTGACAAACGTTTTGTAAGCACAACTTGCCAAAACTTTTGCTAATGGAAATCTTAGCAGGAGAGTGCTTGACTGGGTTGCAGAAACAGCTCTGCTGTCCCATGTACAGCTGAAGTGGTTAGTGCTGGCATGCAAGCATGACCGCATGATAAACCTGATGATCCTCAATAGGAATTAACCATTTATCTACTTGCAGCCTACAGTCTATCACCAAGAGGAAGAGACTGCTGTCTTTCTTTTGCATATCATAAGGACAATTACATTTGCCAGTATTATTGACCAGAGACTTAGCAGAGACCAGAGACAATTTATGAGCTGAGACAATCATGTGCAACGTGCACATGACATGATATGTGTAATTTCTGATAATAGTACCATGTAAAATTCCCCCACTAGTACTTTATTGGTTTTTAAAATGTGTAATTTACAGTGATCTAAGAGTTGCTTGGTTTGTTTTGTTTCTAAAAAGGTTGTACAGCCTAAGATATGGAAATCCAACTCCCTCAGAACGTTTTAGCTATCTTGATTTCCTGACGAGGAAAAAATCAACCTATTCAATAAGATGTCCATTCTGTTATGATGAAGTGCTTTGCAGTGCCATTGAAGAAGGACACAAAGCAAGAGAAGCACAAAGATGGACATGCTCTCTGTTTTTTCATTTGAAAAACCTTAGTTTGTCTTCCTAAGAAAAATTATTATCGTATAACACATATGAAACACTACTGCATTTGAATAACCTCATTCAAAGTCTGTAGGATAGAATAGTGTATTTTGTTCAAACACTACACAAACTGCATATGTTCTGCAACTTTGTTGTCTTAAGTGGTGAGGTTGATTCTCAGCTAACTAGCCAACACTGCTTCGAAATACAGGCAGAAACAGTCCCGCAGGAAGTGGTGTTTGTGATTCAGTAAACGGCACCTTGCCCACTGAGTCAGTGTTGAGCCAGCGTCAGAATGTGTTTCTAGAGTATGGAATATAAAACTAAAGTCCTGACTATTTGTGGCCACTGGGAAATTCGTTGAACTATTGACGAGAATGGAGATATTAACCACTACATCCCAGATTCCAGACAGGGATAATTACAACTTTCCCCTACTTACTTCACTGGGAGAATAATTCTTCTCTTTTCCTTTTCCTGAACTTAGCTGGTCACCATTCTCTAGGCATGTTGGAAGGATGAGTGCCACGACTCAGACATACAGTCTGTCTTTCTGTGGGCCCTGCTGGAAGTGCCAGGCTTTGCGCCTGCAGTTTTGCAGTCCCATGACTTATCCTGCTTGGAGACTGTCTTTCAGACAGACACCATAACTGTAACCTGTCTGAGCTTTTTCGGCTAGTTCAATTTTGCAACTTAAGGCAGGCACTGGGCCATTTGCAGTACATTTCCTCTCGGGACTCGTGACCCAGTAGATGCGTACAGTGACTCAGAACAGCCTTTTCTAAACAAAGTCTTAATTTATGGGTTGGAATTGAACAAACCTCAGCAAAGTTTAAACTGAAGATGCTACAGACTTGTGATCTTTCCTACTGGCTTTCACATATCTGGTACAGATTTGTTCTTTTCTCAGTAGGTTTTCTGGTTTTGTTTTTGTTTGGTTTGGTTTTTGGTTTGTTTTGTTTTGGTTTTTTTTTTTAATCTCATAGTTATATTGGAAAAAAAAAAAATCCCAGCTTTACAATTTTAGAAAAATAAGTCCTCAAAACAGACGTCTAATATCTTTCATCCACAGATGAATTTATGTGATGGTTTGTGGCAGCAAATTTTGGTACCTGGATTTACAAAGTAATGCCAGAAGCTGCTGTGAAAGGTCACGGCTTCAAATCTGAGGTTTTCCAACAGGCAGTGTAGATGCTATGATCCTGCATGTAGTTGATGACATGGTTAGAATTGGGAATCTTAGTCATGTTTAATTGTTCACAGAAATCTTCTTATCATTTTCCTGATTTTAATTTTTTGTAATTATGAAATAATATCTACCTGCGTTTGACTTAATTTTAGAGACATTTTCGTATGACTCCTGGTAACACTTGTTTTGGACTTGCTAGCATTACTGTTAAAATCATTACTAGCTACATTTAAATGGTTCAAATTTTGTAGTAGGAAGATGCGTTTTGGACCATCTAGCTAACTCTGTAATCTGTATGTAATGGTTAACTGATTTCTGGAGTTATGGAACACATTAAATGTTAGGTAGCTCATTTAGCAGGTGGATGTAGGTGCAGTTTGTCAACATGTGAGTACCTCCATTAATGTTGAGAATGTGTTCAAATATTAGATGTGTCATCTCACCAAGAAGATGTGGTTCATCAAGGGTGATGCAGTAGCTTCCACAGCAGAGAAAGGGACATAAGCATGCAAAATTCAGTTCCCTGGGCACAACTCTGAGCACGTGCTGGAACTTGGCTTGCAGGTCCAAACCCCTTTGTTCTTAAAGGAGTAAATCATTCCATCAGAGTGAGGAATAGGATCTTACTCAATGTGAGAAGCAATCGCAAGATTTCACTCTGAAATGTGATCAGGAAGTTCTCTTGGTGTCATATAAAGAACACAGTGATCATGCACAGCACACCAATTAATCCTCATCTCTCCCCTTCCCCTTCCTTTATCTTTCCTCCACCATCCAAAACAAAATTTTCCATTTGATCCTGAAGGAAGTGAGGGAGCCTGGATGCTACCCCAGGAGAGAAAGCTAGAGGAAGGGCTGGGTCACTTAGTCAAGGGGAGGAGAAGGAAATGGTCGGTGAAAAATAAGGTTCTAAATACAGAGCTTTGGACTAGAAATATGTTGAAACACTTCTAAAGAAATGAGGAAAGAGGACAATATAGGCAAAGTAATTTAATCATATGCAATTAGTAACAGGAGCTTTCAAAGTCTGTGGCCTTGTGTGAGACCAACTGCCAGCAACATAATATAGAGTGCCAGTTCTCACTATGTATTGAACCTGAAATGCCAATCATTATGAAATCCCTGGTATCCCTTCACCCTACCCACATAGCAGTCTGCCTACGCGCAAGCTCACTAGTTGGCCGTGACTCCATTTTGATCAGAATCCCTACTGATGCCTTCATCTGTCATATCCTGCCTGTTGCAGCAGGACCTTTCCTTGTGGCTTCTGTCTCCTCCTCAGATATGGTGATTTAGGCTGTCTACATTCTGACAGTTTAACAAACATACAACAAAAGAAATTGATCACGTCATATCCAATTACCATACTGGTGTTACATAGCATGTGTGTATTAGTGTATATTTATTTTAAAAAACAAATAATTGTTGGTCTTTGTACAGTGCAAACATACACTAATGTATTTCATGTTAGCCCATCCTAAGTTAAGTAGTTTTTCATCCAATTTTCTAAATTTTGCTTGTTTTAAATGTTGCTTTGAGGGTATTTCAACTAGCACATTTTCTGCCTGTAGTTCTATGAACAACTATGGAAGCCAAGCAACCTGTTTGTGAGCACATTGGGGTTTTGCAGGTGTATTGATCTCACTTTGTAATGCTGAAAAGACTTACATGGTGCAGAAAATTAAAAACTTTAAAAAGCTCTTCAGTCAGAAATACTGGTATTTTATACCTGTAATGCCATAGTGTGGAAGCTCACAGAGTGCAGATGATGAGTTGGGCTGGTTGGCAAGAGCTGTGGCATCACAGACAGTGGAGTACCTCTGCAAGCACTCTGGCTTCCCAACAAATTCTGCTCTTAGGGACTGGCAAAAGAGAACTGAAAAAAATAGTAACATGTTATTTTGAGATTTTATGACTTGACTACATCTTTTCTAGCCTTTGGAGAACTATGAAGATACAGATATCATGCTCGAGCAGTTACTCATTTCAAGTTGTGGGGAAGGGTTAGGAGTTGAAGACTTACTGGAAAGGTCTTACGTCACCAAGTAACAAGACAGTTCAAATCCCTTCTAACTTTAGCTTTAGGGAGATTTTTTACAGCTTATCAGTGAAAAATCATTGAGTGAACAAAAGGCATCGTCCCTTCCTGTACTAAACCTGGTTCATTAATAGGATTTGTTGCCACTTCCTGCACTCTGCTGTTTCTGAGCCTGTTTCATGCTGTTTCATGGGATCATGAACAGGCAAAACTGATATGTATCTGATTAAGAATTGAAAGGGCAGGCTTATTTCACCCTGTCCTTGGAAATGCAGGTTGAAGATAAAATGGATGAGATGGGACATTTTTACTTCTTGAGGATTCAAGCGTGTGTCAGTGCTTATGGTTTGTGAGCATTCACTGAGTTTTGCAAGGAGATGAGTAGCTGGCACCTCTCCTTGATGGCTGTTTACATTACTCTTTTGCAACTCATTTGCTTACAGTGGACCTCTTTGCTTTATGCAGCCTGATCAGCAAGCAAAAAGTAGACACTGTCTCACTCAACTGTAAGAGTTTTAGGCACGGTACACACAGATCTGTGGGATGAAGAGTAAGAGAGACTGAAGGTCAAATACTGAGGAGAAGCATGTCTTTTACCCAAAGGCCTTTTTAGGTATGTTGGGGCAACTTCCTCATTTCCTTCAGATACATAAACAAGAACACCATGTTTAGTGGCAGCGGGAAGTTTCTGTTTCTTTTACTTCCTGGGAAAGAACTTTTCTTCATTCTTTCTTTCCTGTAGCGAACAAAGCCCTGCTTGCAGATTCTTCCCCTGTGGTTCACCCTGGTGAGAAACAATTGTCAGCTCATTCTCTGAAAGCAGCTAATTGAGGTTGTTTGCAGGTGCAGGATAACATCATTACATTTTCACAGTTACCTATCTAGACGTGAGATTTCTTTCTGAAGTGTGTGGCAGTAGGCATAGTCTCCAGATGTAGACCTCTGTCACCCATACCACTTGTCATCTAGCTGGAAATGCTCATATAGGAGCATATTAGCTCACTGTCTCACACATTTATTTGCCTTAACTTCTTATCTATAAATGCAGGGGGGAAGTAATTTTTTCAAGGTCATAAGGAGTCAGGGTGAAGAGCAGGACAGAGACCTACCTTTTATTCTAGTGCTTGAATTTTAAGCCAGAGGTTTCCCAAAGTGCTGCCTGAAGAGGGCTGGGCTATTATTTAGTACAGGTTCTCTTTCTGTTATTTCCTGCTGTCTCAAAAAAACCTCCAAACTTTTGACACCTAGCAATGTGAAAACATACAAAGCAGCCAAAGAAATGAAAGCAAAGCTCAACCATCTCCCCTCCACCTCTCCCTCAGACTTCGGTGGAGAAGAAAAGTAACTTTCAGGCCCACTGGGTATATGTACTCATCAGCAATTATCAGGAGTACCACAGACAGCAAAGACAGGAAACATTAATTTTCTTGAAGCTGCTAGAAACAACTATATCTTTAGCATTATAGACATTTATTCATATCACTTACTGCACTTTCCTACTACTTTTTTGAGTTCCTATGAGTTGCTAGGGAGGTCATGAAGGTGAACGAGAGGTAGGCATATGATGACAGCTGTGAAAGAAATTGTAGAGCAAGGCTGAGGTGTGATTCACTTGATCGGGATATTCCTGAAGAGTACATAATCCTTTGATTGTCCGTGTTTCATGGGTAAAAAGTCAAATAATTTAGAATGGATGATATTAGAAGTTAAGACAAGTTCATTGTCTGCAATGGAACTTGATATAAATTTAGTTCCTTTGCATTGTCCTTGTTTCAAAATACAATGTCAGAAATTATTTTGACTCTTTTTCTTTATTTTCTCTAACCTGGCAGAATTGAGCTCTGTTTCCATGTTCCATTTTTAAATGCTTACAAACAACCAGTTTCAAAACATGGGAACAAAGAGTTGATAGTTTTGACCTTACAAAAACTAGAAGGTGCCAGACATCCTGAAACTTGTTCGGTTTTGGGGGTGAGCAGGCAAGAATGAGTTTCACATTGTGCAGTTGTAGTCCACTTCAATTCTTTCTACTAGTAAAGTGAATTATTTTGCCTGCACAATCAATACATTTGATTGCTTTCAAGAAAAAAGCATTACTCCTTTCACAGAAATAATTTCAGGAAGGCCTTCTAAGAAAAACAATTATTGTTATGCAGCTGCTCAACTTGAAAAGTAGCAGAATGTTCCCTAAAGTATTATTCCACAAAGACCAAAAGCATCTGCCACACCTGGGAAAGATGTAAAAAGAAACAGTTCCACAGGGGAAGGCTAGGGCTCTTCCTTCCAGTGCACTGGACTGGTCGGATAGGAACTAAACTTATTGCTAGTGGGATCTATTTGGGAGGGAAGTGCCCTTTCTTGGAGTTCCAGACAGATCAATAAAACATCTCTCACCTGAAAGTAAGGTGGAGCTGGATATTGCCACACAAGCAACAATAAATGAAAGAAGTTTATCTTTCTCATATTCATCCTAGAAGATATATGATGTGCAAGGGTCATGGGTTGAAATGACAGCATGTCCTCACAGGGAAGAAATCCTGGCTTACTTCAGAGACACGTGGAGAGAAGGGTTTCTGTAAAAGTTTTAAAAGTAATCTATGTTAATAGAATTAAAAATTTTCAAACTCTAAATCAAGGGACTTAATTTCCTGGTGTTGCATTAAAAAGCAAGGTGTGCAACATACTCTATTCTATTCTATTCTATTCTGGAAACTGTTTTCACCCTTCCAAATGAGCCAAAATTTGCAAAGGGATATGTTTCAGGGATTTCTAGCCATAAGAATTTCTCAATAAAATGTCCTGTGCGTTCTCACTGCTAGTCTGCAACATCTCAGAACTGACCAGTGCATCCTGCTGCCTGACATCGCACGGGCATTTGGTGACATCAAATTTGAACCCATTCTGTGTAAACAAGAGGGGGCTGTTTAGTTTTGCTTAGTTTTAAAAGATATTTAAAGTATGATAAGAATACTCCAGTGAGTTGGAATACATTCCCTGTGGAATTCAAAGTTGGGTTTGGTTTATCTTGTAACCTATAACTGATACGGACAAGAAGTATGACTGTAAACAAAGCTGAAATAAATTAAGATATCTTCTTGGTTAAAAAGGAAAGAATAAGGTTTGGCTGGCTTTTTATGTTTTTTGAAATAACATAGTAGAAAGCAAAACAATTCTTAAAATTCTTTAATTAGTAGCTGAATAACCAAAGTGATAGTTGAAATATAGGAAGACTGAGGCAGATAACCTCTTAGTTATTGTGAGAAATACTAAAACAAACAAGCTTTGGAGGAAAGATACATAGCTGTCACACACCATGCCAAATTCTTGCTAGATTTGACACAAATTAAGAGACATGGCTATTTTAGGGCAGAACCTGAAAAGAACTACAGTAAATGTTCATTTCACAAGATGTTACTGATTTGTATGCCTTAATGTATGCTCCCTGCAAACTGTGTCTGAAATTTCCTGCTTGTAGTAATCCAGATAGAAAGCACAGCTGGTGTATCTATTCCTAAGGCAGCTTTATGCTTACTAACTTAGCTACATCTAGTAGAGCTGCATATAGTTTTCATTGTTAGGTCTGGAGTGCCTTTTGGGCATGCAGAGCTGAAGCTGCCACAGCTGAAGATTCATGCTTAAAGCTTCTTGGGATCATAGAATCATAGAATGATTAGAGTTGGAAGGAACCTTAAAGATCATCTAGTTGCAACCCCCCTGCCATGGGCCGGGACACCTACCACTAGACCAGGCTGCTCGAAGCCCCATCCAATCTGGCCTAGAACAACTCCAGGGATGGGGCAGCCACAGCTTCCCTGGGCAACCTGTTCCAGTGTCTCACCACTCTCACAGTAAAGAATTTCTTCCTAATATCTAATCTAAATCTACCCTCTTCCAGTTTAAAAACGTTACCCCCTGTCCTGTTGCTACACTCCCTGATAAAGAGTCCCTCCCCATCTTTCCTGTAGGCCCCCTTTACGTAGTGGAAGGCTGCTATAAGGTCTTCCCAGAGCTTTCTCTTCTCCAGGCTGAACAAACCCAACTCTCTCAGCCTGTCTTGATAGGAGAGGTGCTCCAGCCCTCTGGTCATCTTCATGGCCCTCCTCAGGACCCACTCCAACAGGTCCGTGTTCTTCTGCTGTTGAGGGCCCCAGAGCTGGACGCAGTACTCCAAGTGGGGTCTCACGAGAGCAGAGCAGAGTAGAGGGGCAGAATCACCTCCCTCGACCTGCTGGCCATGCTTCTTTTGATGCAGCCCAGGGTATGGCTCACGTTGAACTTCTCATCAACCAACACCCCCAAGTCCTTCTCCATGGGGCTGCTCTCAATCCATTCTCCACCCAGCCTGTATCTGTGCTTGGGATTTCCCCAACCCACAGGCAGGACCTTGCACTTGGACTTGTTCAACTTCATGAGGTTGGCATGGGCCCACCTCTCTAGCCTGTCCAGGTCTCTCTGGATGACATCCCTTCCCTCCAGCGTGTTGACTGCTCCACACAGCTTGGTGTTGTTGGCAAACGTGCCGAGAGTGCACTCTATCTCCCTGTCCATGTCGCCAACAAAGATGTTAAATAGTACCAGTACCGACCCCTGAGAAAACGTCACTTGTCACTGGTTGCCACTTGGACATTGATCTGTTGACCGCAACTGTTGAGTGCAGCCATCCAGCCAACTCCTCATCCACTGAGTGGTCCATCCATCAAATCCACGTCTCTCCTATTTGGAGACAAGGATGTTGTGTGGGACAGTGTCAAATGCTTTGCACAAGTCCAAGTAGATGCTGTCAGTTGCTCTTCCCTTATCCACCAATGCTGTAATGCCGTTGTAGGTGGCCACCAAATTTGTCACACATGATTTGCCTTGAGTGAAGCCATGTTGGCTGTCACTTGTCATCTCCTTATTTTCCACGTGCCTTAGCAGAGTTTCCAGGATGATCTGCTCCATGATCTTGCCAGGCACAGAGGTGAGACTGACCAGCCTGTAGTTCCCTGGGTCTTCCTTTTCTCCCCTTTTAAAAATGGGCATTATGTTTCCCCTTTTCCAGTGAGCAGGAACTTCCCCAGACTGTCACGACTTCTCAAATATGATGGATTGGTAACTTCATCCACCAGTTCTCTTAGGACCTGCGGATGAATGTCATCAGGTCCCATGGACTTGTGCACCTTCAGGTTCCTTGGATGGTCTTGAAACTGGTTTTCTCCAGTGGGCTGTTCTTCGTTCTCCCAGTCTCTCCCTTTGCCTTCTGTGACTTGGGCGGTGTGGCTAGAACACTTGCAGGTGAAGACCGAGGCAAAACAGTCGTTGAGCACCTCAGCCTTCCCCATGTCCCAGGTGACCAGGTCTCCCATTTCCTTATGGAGAGGGCCCACATATTCCCTAGTCTTCCTTTTATCACCAAAAAACCTATAGAAGCTTTTCTTGTTGCCCTTGACATCCCTGGCCAGACTTAATTCTATCAGGGCTTTAGCTTTCCTAACCTGATCCCTGTCTGCTCAGACAATTATTCTGTATTCCTCTGTCTACAGAGGATATGTCTACACAAGTTGCAGTGCCACCAGATTGCAAACAGATTCAAAAGTATGAACCCCACTCAAGCCTCTGTTGCTCAGGCATCCAAGTTACAACCATTTCCAAGTTGCTTTTCTGTGATCTGCACCACTGTGTCAAATCTGTAGATCTTGTTGATCTCCATTTCTCCAGCACATCTCTTACGCCAAGGCTTGCAAATAGATCTTCTGAGCAGCACTATCCTGCTGAAATGCCAACCCAGTGATGCCCTGATCCATCTTCCAAGCATAAAGGTAGTGGGCCAAGTTAAGTTCCCACCTAAAGCATGTGTGTTTCCTTGTCCTATATAATTTTTGTATCTCAGTCCTGAAATTAGTCAAGATGTATGTGCTTCTGATGTTCTGTTTGCTGAGGTACATGTAACATATTGTGTTGTGGAAGTATGTAATAAAATTGCTTGTTGACTTTATGGTGCAGGAAACTCTTCACTGAATCAATCACCTAGAAGAGGAAAAGCAAGTAGTATGAGCAAAGTAGCTGAGTGGTGGAGGATTATGAATTAGTCATATTTACTGTAGGATGTCATATTTACAGTAGGATGTGTTCCTAAGATAGGTGTCTGTGGGTGCTGTTCTCTGTGAAATTTATGTGAAAGGTGTTGATGACTTGTCCATTTTCCTCTTACCTCCTCTCCTGTCCTATGGACAGTTGTCTTACCATGTTCAACTGTTTTCCCCAACTATCTCATTGTGGGCAATCTTCCTGGATGTCCCAGAAGATTCTCCCACAAAGATACCCTTGGGGTATCAGAGGCATGCCTAGCAAAGACCATTAACCCAACTCCCCTTTCATCAACTCCCCCCATCTCATGGAGTTTGCTTCCCTCCTCTCCTCAGCTTGTTTGCTACTTGTAGCAATCATGTGGTTGTTTTATATAGATTGCTTTTCTGGTCAGCCTGCTGTGCGGAGCTGTGAATGTCACGTTGTGTCGCTCCACAAGGATGGGGCAAAAAGGAAGGGTATCCTTTACTTCTTTCCTAGCTGTACGTTAAATGCTGTTGATTTGAGTATGCGTGTGAACCACCAATTTGTTCACAGTAGAGAATTGACTACAAGAGTGAGGGAATCACACCTTGCAAGCCTAGCAGGCACCTGTCAGCCTGTTTTTATAAGGCCAAGTTATTATCCTCTATCAAATTATGAAAGAATTGCAGGTTGTTTTTTGTTTGGGTTTTTTTTTTTTTTTTTAAAGAGTGGAAGTTTAGAACAGTTAAAGTTTCCTAGGTGTCTTGGTTCCCTGAGCATTTCTATCTGATGAGAATTCTGCAGACAATAACCAGTGCAGTTCTCTAAAATAGGTCTAGTGAGAACTCTTTCTGCAGTTTTATAACTGCTGAAGTAGAGGTAGAGCTCAGAAATGACAGAAGTGGCTCACATTACCAGCTGGGCTGAAAACTCAGGAACACCAAAGTTTTTGCTTTGGTGTCCCTAGTCCCCAGATTGCATTTTAGTGAGAAACCAGTATTCATAGGTAGACTAAGGAAACTGTCGCATTGTCCACAGTCTTAAATTATTTAATAGACTAGGCCAAAACTTGTGATTAAAAGTATATAAACATCTTACCTTTTTAACTTTCAAGTGTTTCAAAAACAACCCAACCAGTTATATTTGCAAGTTTCTGTTTATTGTTTCCCATAGGCAAAGACATAGCCCAGGGATGTGCAGTCCTGACAGTTGACATCATTGTTGAAAAGATACTGTGGCAGTACCAGATACTGTGCTTGTCACACTATGTTTTAAAAGTAAACTACTCAGGGCATTATAGGAAGAGAGCAGCATTGCATTTTTGTTACTAATGTGTGAACATTACTGAAATAATTTGAAAAATTTCTAGAAAAATGGTAAGCATCTTCCACTGTGATGAAGTAGCTCAGTATTGGACTGGTCATTAGACTGATCATTTACAAATAGTGAGTCAAAATTTGTCCCTAGCTACACCCTCACAGTTCCACTGACGTCACAGTTTGTGACCTTCAAACAGTTGTATTCATAGCTATCAATGATGCAATTAGGAAATGTAAAGATGGTGGTATTGTATGCTACCTCTACAGAATCATTAGCTGTAACAGTAAGAGCTCTGATTATAAGGATACAATTAGTAGGAGGAAATAGCATTAACAATCACAAACATCAGATAGTTTTCTGTGGTGCTTTTGGTCAATAGCGACTCCATTTATTTATTTTTTCCCTAGTGAAGATGGCCAACTATTTTCAGCCCCTTGAGATTAACTGGGAAGAAGGTCATCCAAGTTTCAGCCCAGTTTCCAGTCAATCCATTAAAAAATTCTACCACTAAAAATGCAACTAAAAGTAGTATTTTATTTGCCTTCTCATTAAGCAAAAGTTAAAGTATTTAACTGCTTCCTACCTAGTAAGTCAGCTCTTATTTTGCCCTTTTTAAGAACAAGAGACAAAATGAAACCCACATCCATAAAACTGGCATACATGCTTTGAACTGGGGGAGAGACTACCTTGTTGCTTTTGCTGCTCCCAGGTGTATGTGAGAGATAGAAGGAAAGCCAATGTCAGAGACTGGTATAGCTAAGGGAATATATTCCTCTCCCTGCCAGCTGGAGCTGTCATCTTCCATACCCTGATCCTTCCTCTAGAGTCAACTATAGGAGCACATCTGATTGCTTGCAGCTCTGGTCATTACTCATTTCCAGTTGTGCCCTAGCAATCACTTGTTCTAGACAACCGCCAGCATTTTACCTCTACCAAAACTGATTCCACTCAGAAATGTAAGAAAAGGTCTCCACGAAAAGTCTTATAGTTTTCCTGAATAGTCTTAAACTATTAATTTCTGTAACAAATGGTCTAGACTAAAAACCCTGATAAGCATACTACTTTTGTGGGGGATACCAGCTGTAAATTGCATATGGTATTCTGGATAGACAATAGTGTGAATAAATGGTTTAGCTGCAGCAGGAGGCAACAAAAGTTGAAATTATATTTCTTATAGGTCAGTGGGAAAACAGGGTCTAAATGTAAAGTCTTGTGAGTTCCATTCCAGGGCTCTACTTACAAGTATCTTCAATGAAATCACATGAGCACTGAAGTGCCCTGAGGGCCGTGTGTGTGACTGTGCATGATTTGTTTGGGTTCATTATTTCCATTTTTCCAGGCTCCATAGTGATAAATCCCCTCGACTATTATTACTCTTTCAGAGAATATTAAGAAAAGTACCTTCCTGTTCTAGAGACCACGGAGTAGTTTTGGAAAAGTTGATAAAGAACAACAAACCACCTTGAAATTAAGACCTTTTCAGATGCCCATATTTCTCTGACTTCCGTATCATCCTTTTCGTGGACACTTTGGCCTTAAAGTAAATGATAAATATTTGTATTTTCATGTTGTTGCATACTCCACATTCTTTCACGACATTTAATGTGTTCCAGTTTGTAAACACAAGCTGTTCCAGGAACCCTTAATACTTACTAATTGGAACAGATTTGTTTTTTCATGACGTTTGAAATAAAGTGGCCCATGCTTTAAGAAAATTAATTTAGAAAATTTTTAGAAGATTAAAGTGTCTTTATTTTCTGGTTTATGATGGTAGGTCTTGTGAGTCAGCATCAAAACCCCCCAGACTTCTGTAGAATTCCTGCCCTTGAGCTGGAAAGATGGGTAAAGAACTTCTTCCTGCACATAAAGGTGTTCCTGCTCCGACAGGGGGATTGGACTAGATGATCTTTTGAGGTCCCTTCCAATCCCTAGCATACTGTGATACTGTGATAAATCCCTGTACTTACACCCTCAAACCTTGACAAGCTTAATTTAACAAATATGTCTCACGTGCCAAGTATCCAAAGGGATGGAAGGATTTCAACAGCTGCCCTCAGTCACTCATTTTCATTTTGATATGTCATTTTCATTTTGATAAGGACCTGCTAGTCTTTCTCTTGCCCTCAAAGTGTAGGTGACTGAAGACTGCATTTTTTTCAAGCCTAAAGCACACAGCTAGTTTGAGTCCTAATAGCAAATATTAAATGAACTCCGGGATGCTGTGCTTTGAGAAGAAAAGAAACTTCCCCAGGCACCTAACAAGGGTAATATAAGAATAATTAGGAGTTATAAATCGAGCAGTTTTCCTCTGCTCTACATGCACAAAGACTCGTCAAGGTCAAAAGGGAGTAAGAGGGGCATGTTGGAAGAAAGCAAATATCATATCTTGCAGCGACAAGAGAAGATACAATGGAAATGCTAGCACCTGCTAGAAAGCGTAAAGAGGTATGTTTGGGGCCTATTGGGAGGAAGGATAGTAGTTCAGTTTTGATAAAACCAGCATCATTCTGAAGTCTGGATAAACATTCAGACCTTTTGGACCATGGAAGTTGAGTACTAACTTTCAGAAACTTTATGATTTTGTCAGAATGAAGCTAAACATAATTTGAAACCTATTTGCTTCCTTCACTGGTTCTGTATTTTCTGCAGTAACTGCCACTTAGTGGGAGGGAAGCGGCGACATGAATATATACAGAGCACGGACACCCATCACATGTATTGTCCTGCAGTGAAGTAATGTGCTAACTCAAGTGGAGAACTTTCATCCCTAGGAAGATGAAAAGTAGATACTGTTTGTATCACCGTTCCCATTTCCTGAGTTTTTTAGTCATTAAAAATCTGTAGAAATTCTGAATCAGACTTCCACTTCTCTGGAGATGTTAATTTTAATGAGGAAGAGAAAAGAATAGGATATTGTGTTTGCTGTTTGGCTGATAAAGGTACCCTTTCTTCCAGTGCTGATAAGGATTTCCTTCCTATGATTAATATCTCTGCCAGATGAAAAGCTGAAGTAATGCTCTTTGCACCAGGGTCATTCCATTCTTATAATTTTATATTTCTTCCTGTCTGTTATTTCACAGATCCCGCATATTTCACGCAAGAGGCTGTTCAGCATGTATGCAAATTATACAGTTAAAGCTAGAGGTTCAGAAGATGAAATTGTCAGATTTCTTGCATTAATGCTTTATGCTTATTTAAAGTGACCTGCTGAATGAGCTGGAATTCAATGAGATTTATCATACCGTTTTCTCGTGTTCTTTACAAAATTCCTGCCTCTGGCCTAGTTTATTATAGAAATTTTTATTTGGAATACTTTGCAGATTGAGTACATAGTAATTTTGTGAGCAAAATAAAATATATTAGTATCCTTAACCCTTTTCCATTCCAGCATAGTAGTAGCTGCACAAAGACTTCTACTAGTATAGAAATATCATAAAAAATTCCTACTCACTTGTCATTGGTAACACTTCCTAATGCAACCTGAAAACTTCTTTTCATCTGAAATTTTGCAAAGTTAAAATCTGTAAATCTTACACATGTATTCCTAGGTTGCACATAATACTGATCCTTCTGCAACTCTCAGGGAGGAGTAATGAACAGGTGCTCTTAAACTAGTGTATTGCATTTGCTTTTCTTCACCAAGAACAATACAGGATCTATGTACGTTAAAACTCCTTGCTTTCTGAGAATCGTACATGGTAATTAAACTTACAACCCTTATTTGACACACCAGGAAGCGTCTTACTGGGAGAGTTAAGCATCATGAATTCCTGTATTACTTGGAGCTCTGTGTTCTGCCCACGCAACAGACCTGTCTCTTCTCTTTAACAATATTGAAAGCTTGTATGCTTTACTCTCCTTTTGAGGAGCTAATCTATAGGATTATTTTGTTGTTGCTGACATGCACAAATAGATTCTGACACTTGCAGTCATGCAGCTGTGTGAGGTTTAGCTACCCAAAAACTTTCAAGAGGCAGATTTGTGTTCTTAAATACATACATTAAAATCTACTTTTATATATATACTTTATTATATTAAAAAGATGCAGAATTAAGTTCTGGAGTTCAGTTATATTAATCGGGGAAAGAAGAATAAAAGTATTTAGATGATGTCTTTGTATAAGTTTCTTTTGATATTTCATAGATGTTTAAACATATAGTGAGGGTCTGCTGTTCAGTATCTTTCAGTACCAGTGTTTCTATTGATGTCAAGAGACATGTAAATTAGATCTTAAAGTGCAACTATTTTGCCAATAGACTTCATGACATGCCAGATCTAGATAAGAAAGTTGGATATAATACCGTGCAAGTACAGCTCAGTAAGCAACCTTCCCCGTGTTTGTGGGGAGAGTAATGATAAAAACCATCAAGGTGTATAGAGATGTGCTTCTTTTGATAGTATTGGTGCCAGAGCAAGGACTGACTGACCATTTTCTGTCCAATTATCAAATAATTCAAAATGCAAGTTTTACATGAGTGAAATATTAATTGATTTGGTTGTACCAAACTCAGGATCTGAAGGATGAGGTTCCCTTTCTTGGTACTTCTTGACATTTCAAATATATGGAAAATAGCACAGCTCTCCTGGAGCAAGTTAGTGTATCTCCTTAGAAGGACTTACCATATTTTCTCTGTTGTCACCTTATCTGAACTTGAATCCACAGAAGAGTTTAGTCCAGATGCTTGCAATGCTATTAGTTGTCTCGTTACCTATATGACTCATTCCTCAGATCTAACATAGAATTAAGCTTTGTTTGCATATTCTGTATTTTTGATGGCAAGGAACAATTTTTAAACGTATCTGTCCCTATGGCCACAGCAGAGAAATGATTGCAATAGCATGAGTGAGAGAACTGCCTAACATCAGTCAGATTTTCAACATATTTTTCGTGCTGCTTCCTTTATTTACGCTATTGTAAATAAGTTTATGCAATCATGACTTGACGCTAAGTCTGTCTTGCTTTACATAACTGTGGGCTGCATTTCCAAACAAAGTAGGATGTGACTTAAGTGGCTTTTAAAACTGAATATGACTGTCAACCTTGTAGGGTCATCTTTATTCATTTCCTCTGCATAGATACTGCATACCGTACATTGTAGTCTCTCTTCTGTTATTTGCAGTTTGGTAATGACTATTAACCACCAGCCAAATTGTATTTTCTCTTTCCTTTGAATTCACACCTCAGATTTTGGCTGATATATGGCTTTATGAACTTTGTGATTTTGTTTCAGGTTTTTCCCATCTGACCTTCCTTTTTCAGTAGCCACTGAAGCCTGATTTATTTGACACCTGTGCTGTTCCAAAGAGGCGTTGCATTGGTGTGACAGGGTGGTATTTGATTCTGTATCCATGCTTGCTCGATTTCAGTTAATTTAAATTCTTTTAAAAGGAATTTGAGTGAAATACAGAAGTTTCAAAAAACATTTACCCCATTGCATTCCAAAGAATTATTTTGGCTACATGGTGAGGTTTGAAAATCCACTAAAGCCACACACAAGTCTTTGACAAATGAAATCAGTAAACTGGAATATTAATTATGACAGGCATTAAGAGGGAAGATAGCATTATAAATAATTGAGAAAATAGTTAATGTTGTAAAATCAAACAAAAGAATAATGTGCCACCTTAAATTTATTGGAAAAGGCAAGCCCACGACTGATTTGGTTAGCCTAGTGGATCACAAGGTGTTAGGAAATACAGTTAGGGAAGTTAGGCAATTGCTGTGATTGCAAATCAACTTTCTGTATCTATCTTCTCTGTTCATTTTGGAGAGACATCCATCTTGGACCTGTTTTCTCCTTGTAATATATATGAAAAATCAGATATCAAAAAGAGGGGTGCCTAATCAAACTACTAGTTTGGAAAGAAGTATCGCTGTTAGGAGGTGAGCAGCATCTGAAACTTCTGAATGAACTTTAATATGAAGTATGGGAATGTTAAAAACAATGCTGCTTCTCAATTAAAATTGCTGCTGCTAAAGAGGATCAGAATTTGTAAGTATTGCTCTTGTGTTGAAAGATGTTCCAAGATTAACTCGGAGTACTGTATACCATAAAACCTTACCGTTATTCCCAACAATCATTTGAAACTGTAGCTGAAACAGAGAGAACACTGGAAGATGATATTCTAAAAGGATGAAAGAATACAAGTTTTGGAAAGGCAAATCTTGCTTCTCTTATTTGAGAATTCTTTGAATGTGTCAGTAGAATGAGGAATGAATATGAACCAGATGAAGTAGTTTAATGTGTTAAAATTTTTATTTTAATATCCTGAAGAAGTTAAATAATCATGTGGTAAGAATCAAAACATATTTGGAATGGAAAAAATGAATGGCTTTGTGGACCTTCTGTCTTTCTTCCCTCATACTGGCATAGTTACAGATACTGATGTGGAACTAAATTGTGATTATACTGGTTTGTTCTGTTGGAAATAGTCTTCCTCTCAGATTTGGCTTCAGCTGTTGGTTTTTCTGTTGTTTATGCAATTCATGGCAAAGCTGCATATTTTAGGGGCATGTTCAGAGACTTAGCCTATCCTAAGAAAGAAAACAATTCTCCCATAAATTATGAGTATATGGAGAAGGCTGTCAAGTTGTTTTCATTACTAGTTTTAAAAGCCGAGTATTGATTATACAAGTCTTTCTCTTTTCTGTATTAATACACTGCGATAGTTTGAAGCATCTTGACTGCAACTCTGGCATTGCTTAACGTAAATTTATGGTTATAACAATGTGAATGCTAGAGAAAAATGTGTTGAAGAGGACAAATAGAGTTTGTTGAATCAACATTGCAAATACTTTAACGCACAGAAGCCCAATCGTTTGTGAGATTCCATTCAAATAATTTTCAGGTATTTGTGAAAATGTTATGGTATGTTCCTATGACCCAGTAACTACACCTGAAGAAATCAGAATTGACTCATGAAATATTTGCGAACCAAAAAAGCCTTCTGTGTAAACGTTACAACCAAACCTATTTACAGTGCAATCCCTCTTTTACTGGGCTATAATAGACTTCTTGCTGTATGCAGAATAATGGGATTTTCATGGTAGCCATTGTTACAGTTAATATTATAAACTACCTTGTAATGGCCTTTGTTCTCAGATACTGGTAATATACTGAAAAAAAAAAGATGTTTCAGGCTAAGACTCTTCAGAAAGACTTTTGCATTGAAGGGGCATTTGGGAGTACACTCTCAAAAGTTAAGGTATGCTCTTAAAAGGCTGAGACAAATCTGAATTTTACTATTTGAACTTCTGTACAGGTGCAGCAACTTTTCCTTTCCTTTGTCAAATGAACTTGGGTTAAAGTGAATCTCAAGAGGCACAAACGGCCTGCTGGGCTGAAGCTGGAACGCTTACAAGTTACCTGTCTTCAGCTTATTTCAGTGTAGCCAATGGAGTCCTGTATTTCCTAAACTCAGTTTTTGTCTGAGATCACCCAAGAGTCATTTTAAGGAGTTTCATAAAAGAAGAAGATAAAATCTCCAAGTCTGGCTTTTGTCCAGGATATAATACAGATGTGCTGTAGTTTACTTGGAAATTTAAACAGCTCTCCATGAGTCAATGTCCCCAGTATTGCTCTTGGCACTGTTTTCAGAGCTGAGGTTGCTGGGTCTGTCCTCTGTAACCATCTCTGGTTTTCTGTGTTTTATTATTTTGGAGGCCTTGTTTAGAAAACCATTCCTGTTCAGCAATTACTCTATTAATATCCTTACGTTTAAGAACATGGCATATGTTTGAAATTTCTTATATATATATAAAAATCAAATCGGAAAGTTCATTCAGAGTAGTTATTTCAGGTGCAGAAAGGTGTGCAAAAGTTGCCATATTACTACACCAGTATTTGGTGTCTTACAACTGTCTTCATCAAACTGAAGGAAGGATAACTGTCCTTTTAGACAGATTTTTCTAGGCAGTAGAAGCTCTGTCCACGCTGGTGGTCTCTCTTGTCCGAGCAAGAACCCCAGAGCTCCCTGGCTGCAGGATTTCAGTCCACGGTCCCTGTCAGAATCCAAGTTCTTCTAATCCTTGTAGTGCTTGCACTGTGTAAAGCTAATTGCTTAGCAGATGGTGGGAATGTCTCTGTTTCACTCTCTTCTGCAACCTGCTCTTTGCAGGATTATAATCTGTAAATGAGGTTCGGCCCCTTGATCCCAATATCTTGAACCCTGAAACTGAGATTTACATATACTTTATTTTTTTCTTATTTTGAATCCTCAGTCAGCGTAGAAATGCTCCCATAAGGATCTTCATTATAGTAATACTTCCAGGTGTGAAAACGGATCTTTAATTTCAGATGTTCTCATGTGGAAAATGTCTAAATACCTCTTACCTTATGCAAGACATTAAAGTTCTTTTAGCAATTATAGCAGCCATTTTTACTAAATGAGGAAAGAAAAGAAAAGCGAGGAGTGGTGCTTTTCCTGGTTTTCAGATCCTTTTGAGATTTTATGACTGCTGGAGGCATCTTCCAAATAAAACCAAACTAAAATGCTGCTAAAGTATTGCTAATTTTAAAAGCTGTGTGTAATAGCAGTAGCTGATATGCATTCCAGCCACTGTACTATCTAGCCCATTCCCTATTTTTTTGATGTATTGGCAAGGAAAAGACTGGTTTAAGTATATTGTAATGTACCTGTTTAGTGACTTTTCTTTGACAGTCATGGTTTTAACCCTGCAGTATGCTCAGGAAACAGGGACTGAGGCATAAGGAAATTAGATAAAACTGCAGTCATAGCAAATTAAAAATATTAACTATTTCCTATATATCTGAAGACAGTGTGTCTCTCAGAGGCTTTGGGCTGTGTAATGCATTATAATGTTAGGCAAGGAATTTATTTGTGGAAGGTGTAATGTTTGTTAGAAAGATTTATAGTGTGTCAAACACATGTCTGTTTCCTAGGCGTAAACCAGAGAAACTATTTTCTCTGTTGGACAGAAGGAACTTGTGTCAAAGATTAAAGAGGAAGAGGATGATTTGCTTGAGGTTCTTTTTTCCCATGTTAGTATTTTTATATTTCTGCATATCATAACAGGAATTGATAACATTCACATCCGCAAGGTCTTGTGAGAAGGAAGTCATCTGAGAGGCAGATCACTGGTTTAGATTAATTTTCATTCCTAGTCTTAAGCTCAGGAATGAGCCATCTACAATACAATGTCCTGTGTTACTCTTTCTTTAATTAAATTATAAAACAAATCATATTCGAAGGAACCTTAGGTTCATATCTCTGTCCAAAAGCAGTCACTCTATCTATGGCATTGTTTCACCTGCTTTAAAAAAAACCCTGTGATAATAGAGACAGTGTATGCCCCTCATCAATTTATTCTAATGAAAACTTGGATAACAGTTACTGTTAGTTCTTACCCTGTCTACCACAGGCATTTAAACATTTTATTTCTACACTCCTCATGTACTTTAAGACTGCTATTGCATCCCCTCCTGTCCCTTTTTCTGTGACCGATGCAGTGTGCCTGCTCTCTGCTCACAGGCAGTGTTTCCTGAACCTCTAAATATATTAGTTGGTCTCCTTCTGTCTCTTACTGGCCCATGTCCTTCTTGGGCACCTAGAACTACACCCTGTTTCAGCTGGGGCTTTATAAGTGCCTAAGTGAATGGAGAAACAGGATTATTTCATGTGTTGTACAGGCCTTACTCCAATGTAGACACTTGGGTCCAATGCCTTCATTTTTCACAGCAGCATGATGTTATTGACTCATCTTCAGGCTGTGAATGATTGTAACCCTGAGATCTATTCTCGCAGAACTGCTGCCGGGACGGTGGTATCCCAGCCAGTGCCATCTCCTCATTGAAGTTCATTTTCTTGTATTTGCCAAAAGAGGTTGACATTGTCTTTTTTTTATTGATTTTTCTAGTTTGCTAAAATCGCCTTAAGTTCTAAAGTGATCTTCAGCAATATTTGAGCGCTGCATGTTAAATAATTATAATCTCTATTCCACCCTTCTTGCTGTTTCAAAAATATTGAACAGTCCTGGGGCAAGGACAAACTAGTTTTAAAACCCCACCCAGTGCAACCCTGACCCATATCAACTCGATGGCAATTAAAACAAAAACCAAAAAACAGGTTTGCCTGGTTTGTTCTGGAGAACATTTAGTGTGCCAGGGTAAGAAACCTGCGACTTGTGTATAACGCAGGCCAGCCTGCAGAGGCTGAGCTACCAATGACTGAGAAAAGGAACGCAAAGAGCTGCCTCCGTGCCCAAAGTGGAATTCAGGTACGGCTCTGGGTTCTCACTGCTGCGATGGCTCTTCTCTTCATGGTGGGGAGTCTGAGTTATAAATGTTGACTCAGAGGACTCACGTATTCTTTCACAGGTCTACAAGTACCACAAAGGAATAGGTGTCCTTGGCAGACAAAGGCAGCCTCACATTCTCTATCCATAATCCCTATAAAAATGTAAGACTACTTAGAATTACTGCCATAATTATCCCACAGTTCATCTGATGTTCAGTAACAATAAGTTACCAGTCTTAACACTTAATGTATTGTGTATAAAATGGAGGAGGGAGCTGGGAATTTCCCTAAGAGTTTTGGGAATGCATGTCAATTTGCTTGGTGCTTAATGCTGTGTACATAGTGGGGAAAAGAGGTATTGCTTACAGCAGAGGATCCCAAGTCTCATGATCTGTGTTCTCTCTTAGCTCTCTCTAGTCTGTCTTAGGTTAGGAAAGTCACCATACTTCTGTGCTTGTATTTTCCTCTTTGACTAAAATGATCCCAGGAGTGTGAAAATGAAGGGAACTTGAGAGGTCAAGTAACCTCCTCACTGAGGTAGTATGTTATAAACAGTTATAAATTCCTGAGACACATTTGCGTTCAAATCTCTGGTGAATGGGACTTAAAACCTCCCTGGCTGACCGCTTTTTCCATAGTATCGCAGTGTTTATATTAACCCTCAGCTTCTGCATATTATACTCACTACTTGTTTTCGTACTACTAAAGATGGAGAAGAGTTCATCACTATTCTTTTTATAACATCCTTTAATATATTAGAAGCCTTTTACCTTTGTGTTTCTTCATTGTCCTTCATAGTTGTCTCTTTTCCAGACTCTATCACCCCAATTTTTTGAAACTTTCCTTTTAGGGCATGTTTTCTAGTTGATTTATCATTCATGTTTCACTTCTCTGGACTTTGTCCATTTTGCCTACATCTTTATTTGTTTGTCTTTAAAGCAATACCACACTCCTCTTCCCCAGCACTCAGAAGCATTGGATTTTCACCTTCCTTCTCTAGTCCACACCAAAACTGATAATTTAGAACAAGCTGAGATTTACATTTTTTGTAGCCATCACATTATTGATCCCTATTCAGCGTGTGACATTTTGCCCAAATGCTTTATTGCTTTTTTTGCTAGTAAGCAATTATTCTTCATTTTGAATTCATGTGCTTTCATTCTTCCTTCTCAAGGGTGGTAGTTTGCGCTTTTCTTTCTTGAATTTCATCTTACTGCATGTGAACCTTCTCTTATCCTAACCAAAATAATTTTGAAATTTTGTCCTGCTCTGCAGTGCTTACAGTTCCCCCCAGTTTTGCACTGTGGCAGATGTTATAACTGTTATCTCCAATATGTCATCCAAATTGTTACTGAAAACATTGGCTAGTACCAGGCCTGTGGGAACTGACTTAAATGGGTTTTTTGCCAGCAAAACACAGATGACTACTGTATGTATGCTTTTTCATATAGTAGGACTACCCCACAGCAGTGTCCATCTAGACTGTATTTCACTAGTTTCCCTGTGAGAATATCATATGGGATTGTGCTGGAAAGAGGCCTACTGATCTCTCAAAGGAGATCAGTAGGCCTCCTGCACCCAGAAAGAAACATGGGTTGACATGATTTGTTCTTGATAAATCTGTGTTGGCTCTTGTTAGCAGTCTTTAGGCTTACCTGGGAGCGGAATGGATTTCTGCAATGAACCCAAATGAGATGTACTTAAGAGCAGATGCCACTCCAGTAGCACAGTGTGTTAGCTGAAGCCCCTTGTTGTGCACTTTATAATTACATGACTCAGGAGGTACTGCTAAAAACCTAGCAGCCACATGGGATGAAACTGAAAATATATGGAGGCCTAGAGAGTATTAGGGAGAAACTGTCCTGTTTGCTTAGCCTGTTCCCCTTCCTGTGAAGATGTAGATTTTATAATCCCTGTTGGAGAGGATAGTGGGGGATATAAATAGCCTGACCTTCTTCAGTCGTTACTATATAGTCAGGGTAATGCTTTTGCATTCCCCCTTCTCTGTTAGCATCATCTCAGTCTAGAGCTCTGGGGAGCTGCAGAGTGGCACAGAGGGTTGGACTAACCAGCCCTGTGCAGCCCAGTGGGAACGGGAGGGGAAGCAATTGTGTGGGGCTATAGACAGGACTGAGGAAGATTCCCTATGTATATAGTACAGGAACTGCAGGGGCAGGAGAACTGTGGAGCAGCAAAACAACGTAAATGTTAATGATTTCTTCTTAATTTTTCATCTCTGATCTTCCAAAATTAAATATCATCTTAAATTTGAGATTACCTTATAATCACATCAATATGGTATGAATGCACTGTGTAATTAAAATGCATATTGTCTTGGTTCAAGGTCTTTTCAGACCTGCCTATAAGTCACATGTGCTGGAAATGAAAAATCTGCTCAAATGCATTTCCGAACCAGGGTTTGTGCATTTAAAGTATTTTAACTGGAAAAAAAATCTTCAGTAGTTATACATCATGATACTGTGTAACCCTGGCAGTTTTAGGAATTTATCCTCAAATTCTTGTTTATCACCCATTGACCCTGGTAGATGTCCTGGTTTGGGAGACACAGGACTAATTTATCTTCTAATGCTTTGTAAAACTGCACTTTTAGAAGACTCCAGTGTCTGAATTTGTGAAAATATTTACTTTACAGCCAGCTATGGTGTGTGTGTCTCAAGGTCTCAGTGTTTTCAAGCTAGCCAGGTGCAGGGATGAGGAGGAGCGAGACCCGGGCACTTGACCCAAGCTGGCCAACAGCATTATTTCATACCATCAACGTCACACTCATTAGAAATTAGAAAGTTTGCTGCGAAGTTCTCTCTCTCCCTTGATGGCTGCCATCCTAAGAACTTCGTGCCCTGGTGCCGGAGCCCTGAGGCCTTCCCTTCCTCCTGAAGCTGTAGCTCTTGCAGTGTCCCACATTTGCTGTCCACTGCTGGAGTGCACAGCTTCCGACTGATATTATTGGCTGAGTATAATCTTTGCATATTCTGTATTGGTGTCGGGATCAATATCAGTTCTTTAGTGCTGTTAATGTTAATTATCTAATTTTATTCTATTAAATCCGTTTATACTTCAGCTCCCGGGTTTCCTTGTTTTTCCCAATTTCCCTTTCCCAGGTGGGGAGGGATCATTGGGTGATAGAATGATTGTCTAAATGACAACAAATTGTTATGGGTCTCTCAAACCATAACAGTAGAGTAGAAACAATTTGATTATTTTTAGCAGCTTGCCTACTCAGCCATGCAAATCTAGAGGATAAAATTATCAAAACTCCTGAACATAAATAACTTGGAGTCGGACAGCTAATGCCGCAGCAGATGGAGAAGTGCCAGCACTGTCACTGACATTAGGGCAACCAGACATTCAGGGTAAAAGTAATTTATTGTAGCGTGGTGACAATGCAGTGAGCAACATATGTAGTGCAGAGGATTTGTATTTGGGGAAATTTTTGTTGCCTTCTTCCATATTTGCTCTCGCAGTCATGCCAGCTACGCAGAAACAGGAGGTAAGACAATAAAACAGCTCAATGAGGATGGATAAGGGTTTTTTGAGTCATGTTCATGTCCATATTCAAGTTTTTTATTCATATTCAAAATCCCACTTGTCGCTTTCCAGACGTCGTTTCTTTTGAGAACAGACACTGGATCATCAATGACATTTCAAAATATTGCCCCACCATCTTTTCACAGTGGAGATTCTCTATTTCTTGTTATTACCATTGTGTGATTGATCTCCTTAGTCACAGGCTGTCACTTCTTCACTGTGACTTCACTGTCAAGAGATCAAATCACTACACATTTCAACCCCCTCCCCATCCCCTGAGAACATTTTTTTTACAGAAAGAGCTGGCAGCATTACAGGGTTTTTTAGAATTCTTCCTTTCCGTATGGCTCGAATCAGACCTTGGCCAAGATAACCCAGCCAATAAAAACAAGCTATTGTAATAGAAGTGCAGCTGTCAGATGTAACATTAGGCCATGAGTGGCATTGTAGGTGGTGCTTCTAATTAATTGCTTTATTATTTCACTGTTAGTAAAGAGCTTTGGGCTAAGGCTTAGGGAACATGCCCTTTACGGGACCATGTCTCCTCCCATGTACAAGTCTGTTACATTTACCACAAGAGTGTGCCAAATTTGTGTCAGTTTTGTCAGCCAAACCATTGTCCAGGCACTATGGGTCACTGGTAATTCTGACATCAGTGTGTTGCTGAGATGAATCCACATTCTGCAGACATTGCAACAGACCTGGTGCACAGATGTGTTAATGATGCAGTAGCGCCTTAGTAACAGTGGAGTAGAGGACGCACTAATAAAGAACCTGTTACTGGCTCATGCAGGCAAGCTCAGTGTAGCTCCAAAGGAGCATTTATATATGTGCTACATTTTAACGGCTTGTAGGGCTTTTGGTTTTTTCTTTCCACAAGTGAATGTTACAATGATGGACCTATTTTAGGGCTGGTTATTTGCCGTGGGAAGGAGATACAGTGGTCAAAACAGAGAAGAACCAGCATGGCAGAGAACTAGATTGAAGAGCTCCAAGGTCTAAGAGGAAGTGTTCCTTCCTATAGGCTGCCAAAGCTGGCGCTCCAAGCAAAGCACGTGTCTCTTTCAGAGACAATTTCCTGTTGTTAACAAGTGGAAGTGGTCGGCAGGGGAAGTGATGTGTCTGTCACAAGTCTGAAAGCCCAAGGATCTGACAGGCAGAGTTTGAGGACAGCAGTCAGGACTGCAGCTGGCAGATCAGAACTATTCTGCAAAATTTGGTTTCTATTTCACTGCGTTGCTTAGATTGCCTTTTTTTGTTCTTTAACTTCTGAACGTCACAGTTCTTACTTGCATAGGAAAATCAGAGGTTCTGCTCTCAAACCCAGTTAGAAGGCACTATACTCCCGGGAAAGGAGTAAATTAATCAATTAAATCAGTCACAATCAAGTCATGCAAGCCACTCCTTTCTCCTGAGGCTGAATACAAGGAATTTGAAGAATTTCGAAAATTAGCTGCCCGGCTATGTTGCACGCCCACCTCCACCCCAGCAGCACAGACCCAGGGAACACTAGAAGGGGGAAAAACAGATTTTAATTTCAGAAGTTATGAAAGTTACAATAAAGAAAGCAAAAAACCCAAGAATTTTGAGTTTATGCTGGCTCCAAGGCTCAAAGTCTGGTTGTGTTTAATAAAACCATGGAAACATTTGAGTTGTTACATAGACACCATGTCACAAAGTGGGCCCAAAGGAGCCTGTGTAGTAACTCACTCTTCTTGCCTGGCTGGATGCTCCTATGAGCTAACTATGAGGGAGCAGCAAGCCACCCTCCAGTTTGTCAGTACTGCCAAATTTCACAATTTCATGGCAAGACTTTCTGTGGTTGCTATATTACTTCAAGGTTCCTTGGTGTATCAGAGCAGTGGAGAATTTCAGTTACAATTTTTTACCTTCCTGATTATTGGATCGAAGCATGGATTCAGATAGGAAACCACAGGACCCACAAAATTCTGTATTTTGAAAATGTCATTCACATAAGCAAAATCTTTTTTTAAAGCATTTGAGGTGAGAGTTTTTCTCCCTGTGGTCATTATCAGGCTCCTGATTGATGCAGCATATGATACGCTATATTACAGCTGGGTAATGCCGTGTCATGATAAAGTAATGATGCACACTCTTGCCAACTGAAGATTGTAAATTGAACTGGTGACCTGTCTTCCTCTCTTGGACATTGGTCAGTAGAGCCAGAGAATGAGTTGACAGGGATGAATCTGCTTTTCTATGGATTTGGGTTGATTTTTTGTAAATCCCATTTCAAATTCAAAACCACTAACATTCCTATAAACATGTTTCCCGAAGTCCTGGCCTTTGCAGCAATGTTTTTGAAGAACAGGCATCCACTGAAGTGCTTATAATCAACAGACACCGCAGTGAGTCACCAATATGATTCACTGACCTAGTTGTAGAGCACGGGATTGTAAAAACGGGAGCAAATTTCCCTCTGCTACAGGGAGAGAGTACACTCTGACTGGCAGCTTCACTACACCAAAATGAGGGACGTGGCCCTGGATGGTGGGAACACAGAGTAGGAACACACAGCAGGAACACACAGCCTGTCCTCAGAAGTTGCTTCACAGGCTGAAGTTAAATGAAATGCCATATGAACTTAAAAGCAGAGACTGTCACCAGCAGCAACAGAATCTTTACAGTCCTGAGCATGCTGAGCAGTGCTGTATCACCACCCACCATAGCCAGTGTTATCCTTACGTTTTCCAAGGCATGGACAGTTATGGACACTGCCAGATGGGGCTGTCAGGCAGGTCGTACAGTTGCAGTTCAACCAGCTATTCATCTACAGGGCTTTTCTTAGTATTACAGTACAGTGAGGGAGGGAGTGTCCTCAGCCAGCTATTTAAATGGCAGACCTATCCAAGAAGACACTGATCTATAGGTCACTTTCCCCCTTACCTATTACTTCCTCTCATAAACATTTCTAAAACGATGGGCAAACATCTTGTCAGTTGCAGACCTGTGTTTAGTGTCAGGAGAAGTTTGATGTAAACTAGGAGGTTGATATGAAGGGTTGGTTACATTCTGTTTACTCATATCCAAGCTCACATCCCACTAGAAATGGGATGAACAGTACTCCAAACATCAGTCCATGAAAATGTGCAATGAAAAAAAAGCAATGAGGAAACGTATAGTGAAAATGTATGCATTGAACACGCAACGTACCAGAAGCTGCACAGCACTTTGCTATGAGAGAGACCATGAAACAAGATGAGGTTGCCCAGTAGAAGGAAGAGGCTCCCAGAAAAGAAGAGACAGCGGAGCTTAGCTGCAAAACCCGGCAAAGGGTGAATGTTATGGTGTGGTGCCCATTCACACACTAGCTGCTCAGAGCTTGACCACCAAATTGCTAGACAGTGAACTCAGTGAATCACACAAATTGGAGCAACCAGATGTCATAATAATTAATTCCAACTGTACAGTAATTGAAAACAGCATAGAGGCAGCAATTTCTTGTTGACAACATTAATACGACATCATCTTTAAAAAGCATCAGGTTTTATACTTCTGGGTAATAAAAAATGATTAAATACTTCTACAGAAAAGAATAAAATTCTAGATTCTGAGGCAGGTTTTGCTATGAGAAAAGACCGTTTTTGCACATCTCAGAAGGGATTAGCTCAGCTTCCATAATTCTAAAATTATGTGTTCATGTATAAGGCAGAGCTTCTTCACAGGCATATATCTGTCAATAGTGAAGCAATAATTTCAAATCCTCTTTAATAAAATATTTTGAAATAAATAAAGGAATTACAAGAACTTTACAATGGGAATGCTCTGCTTCTTTTATCTCAGTTCTAACTTTGTTACTTAATGTAATTATTCGTCAGGTACATGATTCTTAGGCGGCTTTTTTCTTATCTAAAGGTGATATTTTGATACGCATCTTGGGGATTTAAATGCCCAAATCCCATTGAAATGCCTTAGGGCAGAGTACACAGTTCCTGTAAAAATTGTTGCCTCTATTAGCATCTCCTATGTTCATAAGATCCAAAATGTAGCTTCTCATCTGTATATTCCTATTCTATTTCTCATTTTGTTTGGAAGATGTTAAAAATGAGGAAGACAAACTTAATTCTTGGCTGATGTGCATAACAGTGCATGAAGGGTGCTGGATCTTCTATTTTTTCAGGATTAAAGCCTTTCTGTAAAGTAATAAGACAGTCATTTGCATTGAGCTATAATGTTCAGCTCTTTTAAGTGAGTAGCAACTTATGGGTCCTCAGGATACCACAGGAATTTAATTAAGTGCAGCTACTTTGTTTACACAGTGCAAATGAGAGCAGAATTTACCTGTAGTTGAGAGACAATTGAGAGATATTTTCTTCATCAGAAGAATAATACTATCACTTCTAAGATTTTTATGTAGTTAATTGTAGATAGGTTAAGAAATTGTTCACTAAAGACTTAATATGTTAATTGTTGTAATTCCATTCTTGTATCCCGTCTAGCGGTTTAAATGGAAACATCATAACTTTGTTTTACTTATGTTTGCCACAAGAAAGTAGGGAAATGCAACACAGAATTAATTATGGAATTAGCTTTAATGGAGATTTGAGGGGGTTGGTTAATTGTTGGTTTTTCTCAGTACAGTTGATACTTGGTACCATGCAAAAAGAAAAAAAAAACAACCCCCCAAAAAACAACAAAAACCCAAACAACCCACTAGCACTTAGGATCTTTCATGTAATAACAAGCACATCTTCTACAGTTCAGCACTTGTAAGCAACCCTAGAATAGCAAACCTGTGCAAACAACTTGGATCTTCTGAGAAACTTTGAAATAAAAAGTTATATTGTGCAGAACTCAGCACTTTGTGACCATTCAGACAAGGGCAAACCAATGTTCTCAGCTCAGCACTTGCCTGCTCCTCTGCAATAATAAGCCAGTGTGAATGTATGACAGAAGAAAACCACTTAGACAAAGATTTCATTTCCAAGTTCATAAGGAGTAAGTAAAAACAGATTTTTTCATTTACAGATAAATTTTCTTCTGTACAGAATAAAGTGCAAAAGGTTATACCTGGGCTTTTGGTATGCTGCAATACTTGTAGTTAGTAAGGGAAGATGTGATTTTTTTTTAATTATTATTTCCTTGCCAGGATCCTGAGGCTGCATTAAGCAAGGAAGGGCGAGGCAGGCTGGGATAACTGACAAGCAGTGATTAAGGATTTGCTCCTTTTCTCAACAACTTTGGGGGTGTAATTCTACTGTTCACTCAAATGCTTTCAGGGCGCCTTTCTGGCTTTTAGCTGTATGTTCCAGGAAAACATTTCAACTTGTACTGTTTGTGTAGCAGTGTGACAGGGACAGCCGGACTAACTGCTCAGGTCTACAGCACTGTGTTCCGTCCCCATCCTTTTCCTGGTCTGAAACATGACTCTGCTTTTCCCATATTCTCTCTCCCCATTTCTGACTCATTCCCTGTTGCTTTTTATATACAGAAAGGAATAATTCCAGTGCAGGAGAGGTCAGAGCTGCTTCTGAAACTTTGTGCTGCCCATACAAAGGCAGACTTGGGGGACCAAAGTATCTGGCTCACAGCAGATTGTTTTCCTACAATATTCAGCTACTCTGTATATCTTGTCTCCTCCTGATGGCACTGGGGGAGGGGAGGTTGCGCCCGTAGGGAGAACAGAGCAGCTGGATTGGCATCTGTCATGTGGCAACAAAAATAGCAAATCACCATTATGATTTCAGCCACAAAATTTTTATATAACCCTGAGTTATACAAGATTCAAGTTTTTTTCCCTCATGCTCATGAAAGTGACCTTTAATGACTGTTTTCTAGTCAAATAAACACCAAACTTTCAGAAAAGGAAAGTCCAATTACGTACTGAATGTTCTCAGCTCTGACATAGAGCTGGGAATCTATCTAACAACTGGATTAATGATGAACCATCATAGTCAGAACCTGTTTTACAAACTGAAGCTAGCCTATGGAGTATTTGTCAGGGATTTAACCAGAGAAAGGCTGGAAATTCATCTGGAACACAAGCACCCTTTGTTCAGCAAACTGCTGACATGTTCCTTCAGGCAAATTTTTCCTTTGGCTGGATTAGCTAACCAAATAACTATGCAGAGTGCTTACTCCTGGGTTTGCAAATCTGAATGAAATTTATTTCCTTTACAGGTGCACTACATATATGAGTATGTAGAGGCAAGATCAAAAGTCTCAGTCTTTGGGACTGTGTTTTGATTCAGTAAAGTTCAGGTCTTTTGAGACAGAGAGGAACTCTGGTTCTGAGTTATCAGCAGGACTTCCGGTGGTCATCACCAGCTGGTTAAGAAAAACTTCCGATACCACTGAAGTCCTGTTCATATTTTTGTGCCCTTTAGACAAGGAAACAAAACTGAAATGAGGGACTCAGAGTATTTCAATTCCAACTCCTGATGGAGGATGCTAGCAAGCTAGAGGGCACTTGGCAGTACCAAGTAACTCATGAATACACACCAGCTGTCCCATAACTGTGAGACTATGGTCTATTGAAAATATGGCTTTGGAGAGCCCTGTGATAGTATAAGCTATAAATTATGATTTAGAAATCCTTTAATAGACAGTTAATTAATTCAGACACACAGAACACTGTGTGTGTGAATGTCCGGTAGTGGGCTAGCTCCTGTACAATCAGAAAAGAAAACAGTTTTCTTGGAAAAAAATAATGTAATTGTATGCTTTTTAGGAGTTTGCAAGGGAATGCCAACACCAGTAGACCTGCCTTCCGTTTTCTGAAATATCTTAATATGTTGTTAGCTCTGCCTTAGACATCAGCTTGGTCCAAAGGTGTCCAGAGGAGCCTCCATTTAAGTGGGTCTTAATTCAATCCCAACTCCTTTGCCACTAGGAAATTTATATATTTCCCATGGTACAGGTGCAGACACTGGCAGGAGGGATGGCACTTCTCAAGGTTCCGGAGGAAATCAGTAGCAGAGCCTGAATGAACTCGGGATGTCGGATCTTGCATTTCACTCAAGAATCCAGGACAGCATCTCAGAACACAAAGGGCAAAGGGCCACCTTCCCAGTAGCTACTCTCACAAGTGCATGCCCCTGCACTGAACTCCCCCAGAGTCTGAAAGAAAATGAAGTGACTGTGTGTCTCAGGTGCCTTTGATAATTGTAACCCAGAAGCCCATTCTTCATCGTAGGGCTGTTTTCTGGCAGCTGGCTAAAACCAGCACAAAATTACAGAAACGCATCCATTGTCTGTTGGTAGGAGAAACAATAGATATTTGATGGGCTGAATTTTGTAGCTAATCTGTGGCTTTCTAGACTAACTCTAATTTTTGCTGGAGAGAGAGTGAGGCATAATAAACTACAGATGGGACACGCTTTTTTCCTACTTCGAAAAAAAATGAGTAGAAAAGTGAGCTTGGAAAGATTTGTTGTTGCTACACTGTTATTGACATAATGAGGCAGTGAAAAGCAGTAAGAACAAGGAGAGAAACAGAAGCATGCCCTAATCAGCCTGCATAGGCTGCCTTGTAAATCTCATGAGCTAGAGATTAATCTGGGACCTTCTCACACCACACCGTGCAGGTGATTCTGTGGCTACTACAGACCTGCCTGCGCCTGCTTTTGGACTTTAGCAACACCTGGTTGCTGTTCACAAGCCTGAGTGATGCTCTGACTTGCCTGGGCCTATGTCTCGTTCTGCAGTGTGTAAGTTGTGCGTGTATTGTGCAGCTCGTTGCCCTGGCTTACTTCCCCTGAATTCCCTTCCCTGTTGCCTTTGGTGGCTCAGAGCGGCAGAGCTGAAGTCAGTGAGACTGAGTAAGGAAGGAACTGGTCATATCTTATCTGCCTTTCCTGTTGAGCTCTTTCCCTTTTACAGTTATAGTAGACCTATTAACACAGTAAAGAAAGCTGGGGAGTCGTTTGCTCTTACAGAGCACTTGCGCACACTGTAATGGAGATGTTTCTCAACACCCCTGTCAGGCAGGCAGAATGATTGTGAAAACATGCCATAGTCTCATAAGGGGATTTTTGCCTTTTTGAGCATCACAAGTCAAAGTCTGCATTAAGGTAGGCAGCAAACAGAGATGCCAAATCTTTTAGAAACCATTTTGAAAGTTATGGGCAAAACTGGAAAACAAATAATAAAATAATGAGTATGTACTAATGCAGACATGCCCTGCATCCAGGTGAGAGGAGTTAACAATTAAATACGTGGTGTGAACTTTGAGCAAAGAATCCTCAAAGGCTCTGTGTGGGGGCTGAAGAGGTTTGTGAATCTGGAGACATCCACAGAGCGCGAGCAGAGGAGAGTGCAGATCACTGTCTCCACTTGGGACTGAAGGGACTGAGAGCTCTTTGGAAAGAAAGTGGGCTGTGATGAAAGCAGAGCTCGGTGACGCATACATGAATCAAGACAGTGGTTTGCAGAAAGCAGCTCATGCTGGCTTTTGCAGAGCTCAGTTTGCATAGAGACACACCAGCCAGCTCCCTAAGGAGTATGTAGAGAGAGATGGGTAGCAAGTGGGATGGATCCATCAAGGAAGGAAATGGTCTTATCCTCTGTCTTGCTCCACAGACACTTCACTGCATTTCTCCAGTCAACTGCATGCCAGGTACCCTGCCTTTCACAAACCCCCAGCTCTTTCTTGGTTGTGTGAAAGGATCACACGTGGCATGGGTGAAGGGAAAAAGATAAATGAGCTGGGATCCATGTCCAGGAGAGAGGAAGTCCACCTTCCTGTACTTCTATGTGATATCTTACTGGTTTACACCTGCTCTTCATGGTTTTCTTTCCTGCTCAGTGTTGGCTCTTCCCCAGATGCAGCTGCCTTTTAGCAGATCTCTCATAGATGCCCACATTGCTCAGTCTATTTGGCCAAGCTGATCCTTGCAACATCCAAACTCTAGTGTCATGGATGCCAGTACTTCCAAGACATCTTTACCTGTATCTCTGTGAAGAGAATTGAGATTACAGCATTGTGGGGAGAGAAGGCAATGGTAACATAATGGAACCTACACAGAAATCCTGCCTTCTCTACTGGTACAACTTGGGAACCTGTTGGCATTGTAGCTCTTCCAGCTCTGGCCGTCTGTGGAAGGCACCCCAGTGATGAGAAGTTAATTCTGACTTTTAGGATGTCTGTCCTGTGTCCTGAGATCTAGCTAAAGGAACGTCCTTATAATCCACTTTCTCTTTGCAGTGTAGAGTATTGCAGCACTGTGTGTTCCTTTCCTTTGGTTATTGGAGGCTTATTGGCTGTTTGCTTGAGAAAAGCTCAAACAAGCAGATGTGTTAAGGTAGGTGTGGTTGTCTCATCTAATACACAGGCTTTTCTGATCAGAAAAGACTGCTAAGGACTAACCTTTTTAGTGTGTGAGACAGTAGAAGCTGTCTGGCTTGACTCATGGGTTTGACAGAGGAGTTAGTAAGTTTACCTGAGGACATTTTGAAACATCATGAGACTTGCTGTAGCTAAATATAAGGCAAGTTAGTTGGTGCCACCCTGGGAAACAGAACTAATGGGTGGTGTGGTACAGAGATAGCATAGCCTGCTGAGAAGAGGCAGACAGACTCTCCCACTGACTTCTTGCAAGGTGTCAAGGCAATCAGGCTCACCCACAGTTGTAGAGCTGTGGCTGGAGGTAATATCCAATATCTGCAGGACGCTGATGAGGCAAGGAGGAATGATAAGAAGATGTGAGAATTAATGGGACAAGGAATACAGATAGTTGAAAGCTGAGAGTTTCGAAGGATTATGGAGTACTTAGGATTTTCCATCTTGAACCTGGGATGATTCTTACATGAACTCAACACACATCAAAGTAGCCAGAAAATAGACCTCTGCTGATCTCCTTTTGGACTGTATATTGATTTGGCTAGCTAACCCATAGCAACAATGCTGTAATACACACAGGCCCAGATGTTTTCTAATAATAAAACTGTAGCTTGCTAAAGCTGCAGGAGGAAAGATGCTGGGTCTTCTCCAGGAAGAGAATGGTTGTGTCCTGCAAGAGATGTGGCTTAATGCCGCTAGAGAGAATTTGCCAGCCAGGGTATTTACTGTACAGCATAAGCCAGTCTCAGCACCCGAAAGCTGCCTCCAAAGTGGGTTGCTGTATTAAGCTTCTGTTTGTCACAGGTGCAAGAGATGTGTTCTGATTTTAACCTGCCTCAGATCTGACCTCCTGTTATGGATGTAGAGGAACTGTGTTTTGGATTTTGACTCTACCTGCAGGTAACTCTGTATCACAGAATAGTTCATGAATTTAACTAGTCTAGCTACTTCTGAAGGTCTCGCTTTGCATATGTACCTCTTGAAACTGACCTTTAATTTGAGCCTCATCTATCAAATTGGGCTAGCAATGCTTCCTTTCATCCACTACTTTCTTTACTTTTTCTGTCTTATTTAGAACCTGAGCTCTTTGGGGTTTACATACTCTTGGCTAGGGCACAGCGCTTCAGCTTCTCATTAGCACTTCCAAAGCTTAAGAGAAGAAACAGAAATGTGCAGCAATGCGAGCATGTGTGTGGATATGATACCCAGTCATCAATGAAGGCTCACATAGCGAGGCTTGGTCTTTCAGGCGTGACCATCACAGCTTGCAGGTAGCACTGTCACCAAAAGAGACTAAGAATTAATTTGCGCCTGATGTTTCTATTGCCTGGTCACTGAGCTGCGTGAACAAGTCACACAGAAAGCATCTTCCATAGTGGAAGATAAAGCATACTAATTTCCTAAATCTGAAAAAACTTGGGTTTTATTATCTTTTGGCCCAGACTTGAACTAGGGGAGGTATCTTGAAATAGAAGTAAAAAATCAACTAAGTATCTGAGTATCATGTGACATCTGTTTTCAGCAAGCTACCAGAGGGTGGGGAGGCTCCCATGTTAGCAATCACATGAAAATTATAATATTCAGTGGCAGCACCCACAGAATGTCCATCTCCCTGTAGAAACTGGTTTTGCTGCTACAAGCACATTCATGTTGAGATCATTATCTACTTAACAGTTCTCGATTCCTTGTACTTAAGAGGATATGCTGTATCTGTTTTGAAGGTGGATGGCAGAGAATTTGAAGATTGACTTTATATACAGGTAAATTAAAGTAATACGGCGCATTTATTTTAAACTGGAACACCAATAGTTTTTATATACACCGTCTTACACCAGAATCACTCTATACGCCCCTTCTGGAGTTAGAAGAAGCAATATTACAGACATAGAAAATAAAATTAAATTCTTCTGTGTGACAGAAATATATATTTTAGAACAGTTGTTATTCAGGACTAGGTGTACCTTTTATTTCAGGCCTCTCCAGATCTAGTTATTTGAATGGCAGTCCGCAGGCCTTCTGTTCTTTCTAGGTACAAGCATGTTTCAAAGGTGTTTTCAGTCTACAGTTCCAGCCATCTTCATTCTTCAAGCTTCACTCTGCCTGATGACTTCCAAACAACTTCTTTAGAAGGGAGCTCTGATTTTTTGATGGTACAAGGACCCAGAAAAACTTACTTATTATTTATGCATCTAGAGGACAGGAAACACAGAAGAAGGACAAGACAATAAAAGGCCAGCATACTAATTATTCTATTAAGTGCTTAGCATCTTCCTTTGCACTAAAGCAGGACCTACTTATCCAACTGTCACTACTCACTGGGAAGCAAAATTTGAGCTCTTATCTCTCCTATTCTGGACAGATCTTCAAAAATTCCATTAACAACTGCATATTCTGTAGCACTGTTCCACTGGACAGGTGTGGGGCTTGATCAGAGGCCTTTGACACCTGTTTTGCTATCAGTTATCTGAAATTTTTTACTTTTTTTCATGTGGGTATGTGAAACTGCCATCATGAGATTTAACTCTTAGCACTTTGCAAGCAATGCAGTAGCCATGAAACAGACAAGAAAGTCAGATAATGATCACTGATAGCACCCAGGTGCTTCACAGGGAAGCTGCACAAAGTTTATTATTATCTCTTGCGTTACCTTTAAGGTTTTGCCTGGAGGCCAGTGCTGAAATCAAGTTTCCAACCTGCCATGAAATATATGACTACTTGCTAAGCCACCCCTCCCTGCCCTGAAGACTTTCTGTTCTAAAACAGCAGTCTTTTCATTTTATAGATGGAAAGGTGATGCATAAACCCAGTCAGAGTTAAATTTTGCAGCAGGTTGACACTAACTTGCCAGATGTCTTGCAGAGCATCCATGAGAGAATGAGAAAAGTTTTCTGGGAACACCATGAGTTTCAGCCCTGTGCCTTTCTTACCCAACCTCTTTTATAGGCCAGGAAGACATGGAGTAGTGAGTGACTGAAGTTTTTAAGTCATCCTAGTCAGTGGGGGCCTTTATGGTTATGAAAAACACCCAAAATTGCAGATATGAGGGATATGCAAAATCCCACCCCCAAAAAATCTGTTAGAAGTTGGTATCTCATTTCTGTTCCCATAAGAATTAATTTTCTACCAAACAGCATGTTTTCAACGGAGATTAAATTGGGTTTTGCTCCGTGTTTTCTTTTTTATTTATTTTTTTTTAAAACCTTCTATTGAGGAGAAAAACTCTCATGGAAAATCATACAGTTTATTTCATCTGTGTGAGAAAGGGCAGGATGTTTTGCTGGTTAATTAATCATGTGTGAAAAATAAAATGTTGCCAAAACCTACATTGAACATACTTCTTTAAGAAAAGCAGGTTAAATTACATTAAGCCTCAAGGGGTTTTAGTCACTGTAGAAAAGTCAGTCTATAGTTTCTACTATAGCAGCAGGTTGGAATGCCCATACTTGCCCAGAATATCGCTTCTCTATTATACTGCCTTGTGAGTTTTATTTAACATGCTAGTCTCTGGTTACACAATATTTTTTTCTTTTTTCTTTTTTTTCTATGTGTGAGATTTTTGGAAAATTAATCTAAAATCCTTTTAGACAACATTTTCTCTTTCTGTGTACATATATCAAAGCTTGAGCCAGAATTCCTTAAATCTTCTGAAATATCTGTACATGAAAGGAGCAGATAGTTATGAACAGGACAAATGCAGAGGATTGATAATATCTCAAGTAGTTCTCATATCTTTATGCTGCTGGGAAATGAAACATGAAATGGCACTTATAACAAAAAGTTAGGCATCTGAAGGTGACCTGTATTTGTCACTCAAGTTGTTTAAAATTTTGATCAACTTTCTTGATGCCTGTTTTACAGATGTAACCTCCGATCTTGCAGATAATGCATATGGTGCACTTGGTAAAGGTACTTACTACTTAGAAGAATGATGCTTGCCTCTGCAGACATTTGTATGAGTCATCCCCATGATTTTAGGGCAGATTTTCATGAAGCACCTGCATGACAAAAAGTTGGTAGAATCAGCCTTTAATTCCTGAATGTATTTTAAAATTTCTTTAGGATTTTCCAGGGTGAAAAAGGCTCTAAAAAGACAGAAATACAAATAAGTCATCAGCAGTGAAATGCGGCAGTTGCAAGTTTTACTATTTGAGAGCTGACAGGTCATTTCCCCTTTCCCTCTTGAATAGAGTGTAATATTATCACCAGTCAGCACCAACCATTTGGCTTGTCAGCAGAAGGGCAGGGAAATCACACACCAGGCAGGGAAAGCTTCTTTGTTCCTTTCCCAGGGAAATCCATGACAGGAAACAAAGGAAGAAATTATAAACAATGATCAAATAAGATAGAATCATCCACTCAGGAATTTCGTTCTCTTTTCACTGGGTGATGAGAACAAAAGGCTCAATGTTTAGCTGCTCTGATCTTGAGAGAGCCAAGTCAGTTCTCTAACTGAGCGCTGGGGCTTTAACAGTGACTAAAAGCAAATGCAGAGAATGGTTATGTCCCAGGGAGAGCACAAGTAGAGCAGGTTGGGGACAGACTACACCCCCAGCAGCTGTGAAGCAGTATTAAAGAATTCACCTTTGCAGATAAAAGTTTGGCTATAAATAAGGTTTTTTTTCTTGGTGCATGTCAGTCTGACCTATGAAACAAGGTACAGCACTTCAGATGCACAAATATGTCACTGGACCTCAACAAAGCCCTTAATTATACAGTGGTTAGGGAATTACTGCATTGCTGGGAGCATGAAGTGCTCAGTAATATCCCACAGCTGTCTGAAGAAACCTTTGTGCTGCTGCCAAATAGTTTGTGGGGACATTAAAACAAGCAGTGAATTCTCAGCAAAAAAATAGGCTGAGGTCCTTTACTTACAAAGAGCGGCAATGTTTCTGGGCTCCTAATCTGGGCAGTCCTGCCCTGGTGCCCATGCCTGTAAGAGAGAAGGGCTCTTAAATCTTTTCTCTGTTCCAGCTTTTGAGGGGATGAAGATACCTGTTTGAACCCTGCTTTATATTGGTGTGTCTTGGCTATTTATCTCATCTCCCTTTCAAATATCGTCAGTGTGCTTGAGCCCTTATGCAGACAGACATCAACAGCTGGAGCGTGGGCTCCAGGGAAGTGATAAGTTATCAGATGCACAGGACATATCCTCATTGGATTTGATTTTAAAATTTTGTTCAAAGCATGAAAGTAGTGGAAACAGAAACTTGTGACATGCACACAACTTTTTTGAAACTTTGATTTATTTATCTTTTTAATGGCAAGAAGCCTATGATTTCCAGCCTGGCCAGTGTAAAACGGGAAGGTCCCACACATATGGAATGAAGGGATTTGATTTTGGAGACAGAATTGACAAGTTCTGCTAGTTAACCTAAAAGACTAACATCAAGCAAAGTAGGAAAATGTTATCATCTAGAACTAAATTGTTTGCTACTGTCTTGTTTTGTTGCTTTAGGTGAGTCAGAATTTTTCAGTTTCTCACTGTACGTATCCATTTAGTGGACTCTAAAGCTTACTTACCACCTAGACATGCTATATAGTTTGACTAATGACTATGTGAAGACCATGCCACTGTCCAAGACAGAAGATGTTTTAGACATGCAAAGCCAAAGGTCTTTTTAACAAAGGAGAGTCTGAACATCCACGCTGCTAAGGCTTGGTTTTGTTCCCTTTGTAAATCTTTTTGCCAAACACACGTGCAGATCTTTAGTCAGTCATTCTCTGAAATAATTAAGAACTAAATTTAGCAATTAAGGGGCCAAATTTTGTGATTAAATAACCTGACAGTTGTGTCAACAGCACTGTCAATCACCAAGCATCAGCCCTGGGAAGGTCAGGTTGTGTTTCCTCAGGGTTCCTTCTGCACAGGATTAAAAAAAAAAGAGCTCTGCAGGGCAGAAATGTTTTAGCAAAGTAGCCATTGATTATATGCCTCTATCCCATTTTGGCTCTGTACTGTCTTTTTCAGGCCTGCCACTCCTTGCTGACACATTACCAGGTCACCTCCGCTTCCGTGCTTCTGCTCTCTTTTTCCCAGGCAGGCTAACTGCCAGGTCTTCTTGGACAAGTGGCATTCAGAGAGTGTAAGGAGGTCTCCTCTGCAAACCGGAACAATTCTTCAGGCCAGATAAAAATCTACTAAAGGTGCTGGAATTTTTTAACTGCTTTTAAGGGCCATCTATGCAAGTACTACAAATATTCATATCCTTTCATGGAACAATACATATGGCTTCTTGTGAGTCAGAGTGAATTTTCTTGGCAACCAACAATGTTCAGGAGGTGAATTTGCCAAACCCTAAGTTATTCAGTGTCCTTCTGTCTCTGGGGCATTTTAACCTCTGCAGCCATGAGGCTCTTCAATAAAGCAGGAAGATGGCTTTTCCTCCTGCCAGTTCTCAGTGCATTTCCTGCTCAATTCTCTGGCACCACTCACAGAAATAATAGGTAAAGTGTCCATGCCTTGCTTGCATAGATTTCTGTTGTCTATGGCATGAGTACAGCTGGGATAAAAACACCAAAATGTAGGTGCATCTTTGGAAAGTCTCTCCTGATTTATCAAACATCTTCGCCTTCAGTTTGGTTCCTGTCAAGTTTTTGCATGAGTTCTATAGAAAACAGTAGGAGTTGATCTCACCTTATAATGTGACTGATAATGTGACTCTGAGCAGCTGCAGCTAAATACTTGCCCTGGGAACAAATAGCATGGTCAGTGTGTGGTTTTAGGAGGAAATGGTTCCAGGTTTCCTTTCACACTGCTTTCTAACAGGATGATCTTACTTTCCTTCATTGTATTTATTGCTGATTAAAGGCTTCCTTTATAGGGTGGCTTATCTCCTTCCTCCCTTAAGTAGTGTTTAACCTTCAAGGAGCTAGTTTGTTGCAGGTGGGAAGACACAGATGTATTGCAAGTACATTCTTCTGTTTGGGCCTTCACGAATATAGAGTAGCAGTATATCATAACAGGCTGAATACCTGGTAATGTGCTAGCTGTATTTGGTCCCCCAAACCAGAAGACCAGGTCTACTCCCACGTTCTACTCTGTTGGGAAGAAAGTTGTTGGTGCAGATAATTTGATCCAAATCTATTCCTGAAAACTGTTAATGGAATTGTAAGGAAACGGGACTCAGCCACATCAACACTCTGTGCTTTAGTGTATCTGAAATCGAAATTTGGGCTTGAATGTTATAGGGGAAGGATATTTCTAATAAGAAAAGGAATGAATGATTCCTTTTCATCTGTGGAAAATTATAAACACTGGCTGCAGGCTAGCACCTTTGTACACAACTGCTAGTATAAAGGTGAACATGTTTGACAGTGCTGATTGACATGCTATGTGATATTGCATTCCAGTTTAATTACTGACAGTGGCTTGCGTAAGTGACTCTAGAGAAACCACGGTCTCTATGCTCAACTGATCAGCTACTTACAATTTTATTTATTTAACTAATTTATCTTTACACCTGTTCTCAGGCCTTGTATTTGTTTGTGGTGAGGGTTAGGATGCGCTGCTGCAACAAGAGTTGCATTCAGAAGCTACTGTAGTGTGATTAAGTAATTTTTCATACCATATCAGCCTTTGAGAAGGAAAGCCTACCTGTTTGACCAACCATCTGTGGATCATACTCTTGCAACAAGTGAGTCACTGAAATTCTTTAATGCATAATGAATTGTGAGGGTATTTTTCAGTTCTTTTTTTTCTTTTCCTAAGGCAAAAAGTGCCTTAGGACATGGGTATGCAAAGAGCATATTCACTGTGTTCAATCGTTTTACATTTATGGTGTTTTACTTTATTGTGGAATACCTGTATTGGAGAAGGTCAGTAAGCAGAGAGGTACCATTAGCTTAGCTGAATGCTATACCTGTTTAATGAAGCTGCTGCAGCTTCAAGTGTGAACAGATTCAGTCACTTTAAATCTGGTTAATGTAAAGTTCGCTTATACCTAAAAGTGACAATGTAACTTGAGACAAAACAGAGGGACACAGATCCTATTCATATACACACAGTGGACATTAAAAACTACCCTCCTCAGCACCCTGCTTGAATCTACTCCTTGGTTGCTTGTTGCCCGATAATTGGAAAAGCAGGGCAAATGCACACTCTCTAAGTAGTGTTGGAGGAAGGACCTTGTAAACAAAAAAGCTACAGGACAGGTATTCTCATTCCTTTCCCAATTCATTAAGCAATGCTGGGCTTTCTGTTGTGCCTGTTTTCCTGCTCTCTCATGTGTCAGCATGGGGTTTTCCTTTTCTTCAGGCTAAGACAAGAATGAGGGAATGCTGGGGAGCTAATAAAAATATTGCTTTTGATCAACTGGGAAATTCACAGATACATGACACACCTGCTCAAGTTGCCTGGATAACAAGAGGTCTAGCCTGTTACAGAATCTGTTTAAGCCAGCTATATATTTAAAGTGCTTACAGGAGTGTCATCAAAGATGAAAGTATTTGATCTACCCAGTTTGGCATCCTGCCTTTTGACCTGGCTTGTAACTGAGAGTTAGGTGATCAGCATGGTTTCCCATCTCTTCTCTCGCCCTGAAAACACACATAAGCTGCTTTACTGTAGGAGCCAGTTTTATGCCTTGGAGGGACCCTTGATTCATGAGTTGCAAAGCTAAGTTTTCATACCAGCTCTGCTACTGACTCACACGTTGGCTATAAGCACCTTCCTTACTGTCAGGTTGTTTAAAATGTCCAGCCCACTAATTTAAGGTTTATCTGTCCTTATGATTCTTGCAACGTTTTGGATAGACATTATTTATTTTCAGTGCCAACCAAATCTATTCAAATTAATTCCCTGAATCACCATCTTAAAACATGAACTTTTAATGCAGGTAACTGGAAATTCTGATAATAGATAGAAATATTAGCAACAACTTCTCTGTAAGGCTCAATAAGTGTCAGTCTGTTGAGTTGAAGATCTCTTCCCACCTGAACATGTTCACATGCCGTGTTATCTGCAGCTTCTCCTCTGTGAGAGAAGGATGAAGGCCTAGAGTACAGCTAAAGGCTGGGAGGAGGCTTCCTTCCTTCCTCTGCATGTAGCTGGTGACTCTGCTAACACTGTATGCAGTGTTTACTCAGGCAAAAAGCTAAAAAATACAGACATAAGACCAGAGGCTCCAAGGAAACAAAAAACAGTAAACAAGCGTATGTATAGCTGAGTTTGTAAAAAGCTGGGCACCAAATGAGTGGAGGGTATACTACTGTTTGAAGAGATTTGAAGAATTATTTAGGCCACAAAGATGACCATCTTCCAGGTGGAAAAGATGTACCTCTCCATTGACGTTTACATGGCACAAGCTACTTATGCAAGAAATGTCACTTAGGGGAACCCCTGGAACAGAGTGTACAGACAGTGTCCACTGGTTGTGAGTATGTTTGAGCTGGAAATTGAAAGGAGTTCTCTGACGATCACAGCTATTGGTCTGGAGTACCTTCCCAAATGATGAAATGACGCAAAAAGCCTGTTGCTGTTTCGCAGAGAAAGTTGGTCATTTTAGGAAACAGGATTTCATGAAGTGGCTTCCTTCGATAACTAGGGACAAAATCTGAGACTCAGCATGTCCCCTTAACCTGATATTCTTAATATTTGTTCTCCAGCAAATTAAGTCATTACTTTTCTAAGGATCCTTATATTTAGGTTCTTGTATGTTTGCTTTTGAGCATCTGTGTTTGGATAATTTAATCTTTGTTTTCATCTCTGTCCCTGGACTTCTTCAAGGAAATAATTAAAATATTTTGTAGTAAGAAAAACAGTGCTATTAGGCAGAGGCTAAAGACATAATGGAAATAACCCATGCAGCGTAATACATTTTTAATCGGTCACATCATTCAGCTATGACTAGTTAGAGAAGACACTGGAAAAAAAATGTTTAGCCTCAGAAACACCAAAATGTGTTATAAAAGTATATATGTAGAAAATTAGAAAATCAGAGTGAAACTAATAATATGGAAAATCTCAGTAATCAATAATCATGCAATGGCTGAGATTATTTCAGTGTATTCCAGGCACACATGGGCCTGAAATAACGTATTTTTTGCTTTGGGTTACACCATTAATATTGTAAAGTTTTGATTTTTGACTCCTGTACCCAAAAGGAAATCTAGCTTTTATTTAAGTTAAGCTGCTTGGAAAAAGTAGCTTCCATTCTAGATTCCATCACTCTGCCTTTAGGTTAACATGGTAATTCATGTCTGTTTTTTAAAACAGAGCAACTATTCAAAAGCTTTCTTTTTTTATTCAAATTTCATAGGGTGTAGGCACAGCACAAAACTATCCTACCATTGTGCCTCTAACTTTCTTTCAAAGCTATCATCTCTGTCCTGTCCAGACCTTAGCCTGCCCTGTGACAACCAGTGAGGTTATCTGCACTGAGCAATTTTCTGGTATCTCTTAAATACCTCAGCTATTGAATAGCCGTAGGAACATTGGTTATAGATCAAAGCCCCGTTGTGCTAATTACTGTACAAACACAAGACAAACAGAGGCCCAATGCCTTCCCTGAAAAAGCACAAGCTAAGTGAAGTAGCATTTCTAAGTGCCTATGTCTAAATGGTTAGCTGGTAGTAGGTTTGGTTTGAATCTCACCTCTATGCAGTACAGTGACGAGTATCTCTTTATTGAGCCAGTGAAGAGTCTTTCCTGCCTGTCTTTTCTTCTTTAAATAGTATATAGTGTAGTGCATCGCCTACAACAGTGAGTTACAACTTTGCTTACTCTCCTGAGGGTGTTTAGCTGGGGTTGGACGACACCAGATGAACGCTGGTTGGTGTTCATTAGCATCACTCCATCCACCTTAGCAAAGGCAGGGCAATATGGCCCAGATGCCAGGGCGGTGTGTTTATTAGCAGTGTAATGGTCAAGGCAGGTTTTTTTCGGACTGACTCAGGCTGTCTCAGTGAGTCAGGGGTTGTACACACTACACCTCTACAGCTGGCGCAGCACGCCGGCTAGCTGTGTGCGGCCAGGAGCTGGTGGTGTGATCGTGTGCTGAAAGCACTCAGCAGTCCTCATGTTAGATTGCAGAAAGTTTCGTTGTGTATTTCCTAGACATAGTGAGTTCACTTGAGAGGATCAGCTAGGCAGCTGCCTTGTAAGAGCAGAGGTTCTGGGAAAACCTTCCATCTAAACACAAATTTTTGGATCAATTCAAAATCGAGTTTAAGCTAGGTCATCATAGGCATAGAAGTATGAAGGGGCTTCTGCTCACCCAAACCGGTCAAATGTATTTGCAGCCTGGTCTAGCGGGAGGTGTCCCTGCCTATGGCAGGGAGGTTGGAACTAGATGATCTTTAATGTCCCTTCCAACTCGAACCATTCTATGATTCTATGATTTGTTTGTCCCAGATTAAAAATAATCAGGAAGCCTTTTTCTTGCGTCTCTGATCCCTTTGTGAGGAGGGATTAGGGCTGCTCGGAACCCTGGGTGCCAGGGAGCAGCAGGGGCAGGCGCAGCCCCAGGGAGGGGACCTGGCAGCTGGGATGCCCCCCAGGGCAGGCAGGGCTGTGCCCGCAGTAGCTGGACTGCCGTCAGGCAGCATGACGAGCGGGGCAGGCGCAGAGAGGATAACCAGGCACAGACAAGTGCCCGGCTGCCAGGTGAGCCTGTAGTGGCACGTCTGAGGTCAGGCCAGGAGCTCAGCGGGGCAGCAGGGTGTGAGACCAGGGAGGTGCCTACCCTCAACACAGCTTCAGAGCCACTCCTGAGCCCAGGCGAGCCCTGCCAGCCCAGAGCTGGAGCACAAGCAGCTAAACCCTGGGACAGGGGAGCTGCACACAGGGCCCTGGCAGGTAGAACGTGCACAGTCCCATGTTGCACTGGCACCCAGGACTGGGTGGTAAAGGTGGCCAGCACAGACTTGTCTCTGCTTGTTCAGACCTGCATCCAGTTGTTTATGCAAAGAAATCCAAAGTGCCTGTTTATTCACAGACAGTGTTCGTGTCAGTAAGGCTACGGCTTTGGCTATAATTTCACCAAGGTATGTAACTGCAAGTCTTGGGAGTTTTTTTCGGTACAACCCATTTGTCAAATTAAAACTGTTGAAAAGCCAAAATCTTTAGAAACGGCAAAATAAATGATTTGCCTATTCCTGATGTGTGAGGAAGACAGCAATTAATCATATCTAGTATTTACATAGTATTATTCAGCCAAATTACAAGGAGAAATATCATTATAATTTACATAATCTAGAGGAGGAAAACAGGTCTCAGAGAGGTCAAACAAGAGGTGAGCCAGCATGTGTGAGGTCAGTCTTCCAAGAATGAATATTTGGCACATGAAAGCAGACTGATTGTTTTTTATTATTTTTTTCCCCAGAGATACAGAACATCCACAGCTTGCTTTGAAATTACTGGGAACTCAAGCATTTCTGAAAATCAGTCTGTATTTGTGACCCACTTGTACTTCTAAATAGACACGTAACTTCTGGTGCACCAGTTTGAGCTAAGCACCTTGTGTACAGGGAGGTCACACCTAGCTCTTATGGAGAAATAGAAACTGAACTGGGAGCCATGACTGAAAATTGTGTTAACATCCAGTTTTATTGTAGAGCATCCGGTTATCCAGTAGCGGCAGGATGAGAGCAGTAGCTTTGCTCCATTGCTCTATTTGAATCTGCTAGTTTCCACTAGTTGCCTTGCTGAATTTTTTCTGATTTTAGTGCTAGGCTTACTCACAGCTGCAAAAAAACGCCACAACTGGCTGTGGGGTCTGTGCAGTACAGCTTTGCTGAGGCAAATCTTCCTAACCCTCTGTCATGTCATTCTTATTTGTCTCATCTCTTGCTAGTGAGAAACACACTCCACGTTTGGGGCTGAGACTCCCAGGAAGAAGCCTACACATCTGGATTCCGAGGGGCTGGATGAAGCAAATTGCACCATTTCCTATCACAGAGCGCCCAGCTGTAATCAACACCCCCACTGCACCTCCAACCCACTTCTAGGTGAGTCAAAATCCCAGAATACCAATTGTCCAGCGGAAGGAAGCAATGAATTTCCTTCATACATCACCAGCTGGGACCAGGGTCTGAAATCTTTTGGGAACAGCCTCCAGATGTATATTAGCCTAGAACTAGAGTGTTCCCAAAGATTTGAGGAACTCCTCTGAGCCCTCAACTAAGGTGCATTGCTGGCTACCCATTTCCAATGCAAGCACTAAGCCACTAATTCCCAGGATAGTTCTCAATTGGACCAAATAACTTTTGCCAAATCCAATGTTTGGTGTTGCTTTACTCAGGGTAATGGTTGATGCAGTATCTCCATAGCTCTGTAACTATAGCTAGCTGCTTCAACTGTAGGATCTTGTAAGAAAGGACATAGGTCTCTGTTGATACACCTCCAAAATAAACAGTTAATCAGGCTCAATTCTTTGGCTGGGTAGGACATGCCTGAGATCCTTCCTTTCCTTCTCTGCTCCCCAGGGAACTGGCAAAATTTTGCAGAGAAGCCTGTGTGGCACAGTGTGAACTAGATCTGCTGTAGAGTAGAGCTTATTAGTGCAGCTCACCCATGTCTTCCAAATATCACAGTTGTCTTCACATTTTGAAAAGCAATTAAAATCAACAGCACGTAACATATTACAGCTGTAGTAAACATTTCCCTTGGCCATGGCAAACAGCCCTGGGAACTCTAAACTGCAAACAACAGCCCCTCCTCCTGTTTGCAACAGGGATCCACATTTAGGTTCAAAACACAGCAAAAGTGGTTTTCTCCCAATTTTTTGTTTGCCTTTTGTAAGGCACCGGGGGAGCCACAACCTTCACAGTACTGAATCTAGAAAAATTAAGTCCCCTGAGCAAACTGGGGCTTGTTATTCTGGAGTTTATGAAAAGCATAAACTATAGTAGAAACAAGTAGTAATCATGGATTGCTGAGAGGGATGCACACCCGGCATTGTATTCATTTCTCACTGGCTACAGGTTTGTCTGGTTAATCCCACACACTGATATTCATTAGCTAAATGAATACACCCACAGCAAGGACAGAATGAATTTGTGGGGTTGTTAGTTGGCGTAACTTCAGTGACTGTTAACAAGTCTTCAGTCTTTATATACCAGTTGTCAGTCATAGCCCTGTATGTGATTTATAGGAGAGATAAGTGCTATCATCATCTTGCAAATGAAGAGATAGAAGCAAGAAATGTAAGGCTTGTCTGAGGCCACTGTGGAGCCAGCAACTGATAATCTGACAGCTCCAGGCCTGTATTTACAAATGTAAATTGTCCGATGGCGTTGGTCTTGTCTTACTGGTCACAACTCTTGCAAGGTGCCTTAGTTCACAAACAGAATCTTTATTTGAAAATCACTTTTCAAGAAAGATGAGCTCTCACAGCTTGTGTTAAGTTTAAACTGGATGTTGTCACAGAAATGTGCCCTGTCTCATGTTGTATTATCCCTTTGCTCTTTGATCAGTTCCTCCTTCTTGTTGAGTTTGCAATTAAGTTTCTTGCAGGAGATTCCCAGTTTTGATTGGATTTGTTGATTATTTGCTGGGGCACTGCATGAATTAGACTCTGAAGAAGGGTGATTTGAGGAAGGCGAGCGTCACAGCAGCCGTTCCATCTTACACCGCAGAGCCATACCAAACCCTACGGCGTGGGCAGGTGCAGAGTTCTCATCACCTGCGCTACAGCCTCAACTGGGACAGAGCTCGGATTTTAGATTTACAGGAATTCCTGTAACCTGCCGTTTAAATGTTTCTGTCAGTGTAAATTTTGGAACATGTCTGAACAGATCGTGTCCTTAAAAATTTTGAAGTAAGATTTCACAGACTGATAGGGCACAAAGGACAACTCAAAAAAGGTCGCCGTCCTGTAAGATTTTGAATCCCCTACCCTTAGAAACAACTCCCTTTGTGGCTCTACCCGCACCGGAGCGGCAGCCAGCCCCGCCACAGCGCGGGGGGCCGCCCGGGCTGCGCTTCCCGCCGGGCTCCGCCTCCCTCCGCCTCCCTCCGCACGGGCGCCGGACGGGACCAGCGGCGGCACCGGGCGGGGGCGCCCCCTAGCGGCCGCCGCCTGGCCCGACCCGGCCCGGTCCCAAGCGCCCTTCCCACACACCCCCGGCCTGTCTGGTATCATCGAGTGGGTTTTGCGCTCACATCCGAGTGTTTCCATCGCTCTTCCAGGTGTATGGAAGTAGTTTGAATCACAGAATGGTTTGGGTTGGAAGGGACCTTAAAGATCACCTAGTTCCACCCCCCTGCCATGGGCCGGGACACCTACCACTAGACCAGGTTGCTCAAAGCCCCATCCAGCCTGGCCTTGAACACCTCCAGGGATGGGGCAGCCACAGCTTCCCTGGGCAACCTGTTCCAATGTCTCACCACCCTCACAGTAAAGAATTTCTTAATATCTAATCTAAATCTACCCTCTTCCAGTTTAAAAACGTTACCCCTTGTCCTATCGCTACTCTCCCTGACAAAGAGTCCCTCCCCATCTTTCCTGTAGGCCCCCGTTAGGTACTGAAAGGCTGCTATAAAGTCTTCCCAGTCTTCTCCAGGCTGAACAACCCCAAGTCTCTCAGCCTGTCTTGATAGGAGAGGTGCTCCAGCCCTCTGGTCATCTTCATGGCCCTCCTCAGGACCCACTCCAACAGGTTCTTCTGCTGTTGAGAACCCCAGAGCTGGACGCAGTGCTCCAGGTGGGGTCTCATGAGGGCAGAGTAGAGGGGCAGAATCACCTCCTTCAACCTGCTGGCCACGCTTCTTTTGATCCAGATCAGGATGCAGTTGGCTTTCTGGGCTGTGAGTGCACATTGCCAACTCATGTTGAGCTTCTCATCAACCAACACCCCCAAGTCCTTCTCCTTGAGGCTGCTCTCCAGCCATTCTCCACCCAGCCTGTATCTGTGCTTGGGATTGCCCCAACCTCCGTGCAGGATCCCCGACCAACTTGCTGTTGGGCTTCTCATATTGCTCTAGGCTTTATTGTGTCCGGCTGACATACGTCAGGCATCCCTCTGGATCACTCCACTTTACTGCTCCAACAGTGCTGCTTGTGTTATTACTGAATCGTAGATTTATGAAAGCACTGAGGCCTGTTTACAACAAAGTGTCTTGTGGGACCAGAATTCAACATTTTAGGTGTGTTAGGAAACAGCAAAGGGAATTGCATTACTGTAGATGTGTGTGTGTTCTGCAGAGGGGAAGGTTAGAAAATACTTTAAAGCTCTTTCAGGCTTCAGGGGAAAATAATATATCAATAAATATAAACCAAGTGAGAAGATCGTGCAAAAAATTGCTCTGAAGGTGGGAGCCAGTTTGATATCTTAGGATGGGTTCCCTTGGTTCTCCCAAGGGCTGCATACATCTGCTGAGGGTTGTCATCAATCTGTGCAGGCCTAGCTGCCAGCTAGAGGGAGCATTCAGAGCCTGCTTGAGATCATGAGATCTTACCCAACTCCTTCAGGAAGTACCAGCTCAGTTCTGCCCAGTCCACACCGCCTTCATACCCCAGGGCTCAGGCTGACGGGGTGGGAATGGTGGTGAGCACTGCTTATGAGTCGGTGGAGGTTGGGGCGGTCCCCCTGGGTCCTCCTGTAGGTAAGATGGGCCCCGACATACTCTTTGGGAGCCCAAGGTGGTAGCAGGGATGTGAGGAACTCTGGAGGACCATGTCACGCTGTTGTTCAAGACCTATTAGCCTGATACTCATCTAGCAAGTCTAAAGCTACCTGGCGTGGTGAATTCCAGGGGAAAATACCTGGACTAGCTTCTTAATGTAAAGTCTATGTTTATGGTATTTATCACAGTTGCTTTCTCTTCTTTCTTCCTCTGAATCCCCTTGTTATTTTATATTCAAGTTTCACATCAGTTTTCATTTGTTTCCTTTCTAACCTGAAGAGTCCCAATTTACTTAATCTTCTCAGTTAGAGCAGCATTCCATATATTTGGCTATGCTTGTTGCCCGTCTTACTTGTGAATAGTAATGGTCAGATCACAGTCCATCACTTCACTCGTGAAGCTGGGATTTTTTTCTCCACAATCATAACTTGACATTTATCCACAATAAATGTTAGTGCAGGCAAACGAGAAGCAGCGGAAAAAAGCAAGAGTGGAAAAGTGTGGGATGCTGCCTTCTGGGGGCAGTGTGCACTTGTATAATTACAGTAACCATGCTCAGCTTTATTTCTGAAGTGCAAACTGTATGCTTGTTGTTTCAATAATTTCTCTTATGCTGGAATACGTCCCCATCAGATCTGGTCTGGTTCTTTGCACCTCCTGTACTCATTAACAATGGGGCCATTACTTGAGGTAATTTAGTGAATGCTTTTCCCCACAGACCTCCAGTTCCCAGAGTTTTGTCTCTTTTTACTTTAGATCTCTTTGGAGTTGTCTCCTCTTCCCCACCCCCTCCCCAATATATAGGCATGTTGATTTCCCCTTGTTATCCTCTCCTAGTAGAGAGCTATTTGAAGGGACCCTATAGAGATACCCTTTGTGGAGGTTGGGCTTTCAGCAAAGGTTGTCTAGGCAAACTGGTAAAACCAGCGGTTAGAGGTTCTCCTGCCTGTAGTGTGACACAGAAGCAAGTAGCAACTTCAGCCTGGACAACCTTAATTCACAGTTGACTTCTCCTGAGTGCTGAAAGATGTGCTTTTGGGTCTTTGATTTCTCCTCTGTCACACTGTATATATAAACACAGTATGGCATGATTATTTTCTGAGAAAGAAATTAATAATTGAGACAGGTTGGTTTGTTTGTTGTAGTACATCCTTGTGCTTAGAAATATTTTGCAGTAGGAGCTTTCTGAGGTGCGCACAGAAGGAATGAGTACCTCACAGTTGGCCCAGCCTGATTTTCAGGAAGAATTACTTAAGTGAATTATGATGGGATCATGGGGGTTTCCCCCCTCCTTTTTATATGTAGTAGTAAAAGACTGTTTTAAATAGATTTTTAGAAATTAAATTTGAAAACATGTACTTGGCTATCTTGAAAAAATCAGGCATTTTCCTCAAATCTACTCATGGATATCTGTAAATTCTCTTTTAAATAGTTAAAAAATACTTAGTGATAGAGATAATTTCGTAAGTGCCAAAAATCTCTTTAAACCTAAGAAACTGAATCTAGGTGATGGTTTCTGATTTCTCCAATGAGATAATCGACACGGAAAAGGGAGAAAGAAATTTCTTCTGAGTCCTTTCTCTAAATAGCTTTTTGCCTTGATTAGGAGTTCTGCCTATGTAGTGATGTCCAGGCATGATTTGCAGCTCTCTTATTATCTCATTTTATTGTTGCACATCACTATGGAAATACTTGCTGACCTGTGCAAATAAGTAGCCCATCTCCAAAGAGCCCTGTTTACCTCCAAGAAGGCACAATAACCATTCAGTAGAGGAAATGATTTACGACGAGGAGGCAGGGTCACCTACTTCAAGATCCTATTGTAAGGTTAGGTTGTAACAAGGGAACGCTAGCAAATGAGCACAAAGAGGGTTTTACAGGCGCAGAGGACAACAAAAGCAGAAGTTGTAGTGTCAAGAATAAAACACACAGACACACAGCTGAAGCTGATTAAAAGGAATATAGTTTTGCAACGTGGATAATTCATTACCTCTTAAACTGGAAGTGTTTTCTTAGCTAGTTAAACTGCAGGATTAAATAGTCTAAAATGATTGTTGCAGATGTGGTTTTAATCCTCGGGCAGTCTGGAGATCTTGGCAGCTGGGGTCTTTACACCTGGGAGAGGTTTATGTGACCAGTTACCTGGCCTCAGCAAGGGCTGGAGGTGAGCTCCCTTCGCAGGGAGCGTTCACTGCCGCCTTTGCGCTCAGGCTGGGCGGCAGCTCCGCAGGGTGAGGGCGGCTGCTGCCGCTGGGTGTCTCTCGGCGATGCTTTCTCGAGGATGTCGGAGCATCTCAATATCTGACTGGTGATCAAAACTCCTCCAGTGCAGCATGCAGTTCAGCTGAGGCTCTCCTCCTTTCTACTAGCATTTTTTGGCTGTTAAGGAAGGTATTTGAAGCCATTCGGTTTGCGCTGTCTTTCATAGTTTTGTGTACTGGGATCTCCTGATGATGTTCCTTTTTCACTGCTGTCTGTAGGACTTGAGATCTTGCCATACTGATGCTTGGTTTATAAATGCTAAATTGCATTGGCAATGGATTTCTATTTCTCCCACAGTGCCCTCTTTTTTTTCGAGCCAGTAGTAGCAGGACTGTTCGTGTAGTCACTGAAACTTTTCTCTTTCTCACCTTCCACACAGATGTCCCATGTCTGTTTTAACTGTATGGAACTTGCATATTTTTTCTTGCTCTTTCTTGCTGAAAAAACTCTTTCAGTTACCAAGAAGTGCATACCATCCCAAGGGAACATGAGTATTATATCCTCTAGACAAAAGATTAAGATATAGGTTGAAATAAATAGGTAATATTTAGGTTTAGAGAGTATCTAAGCTGTTGACAAAAAAATATGGTCATGATATGAAGCTAGCTTCAAAACAACCTGTTGTAGCAAGCGAAACGGAGCCCCAAAAGTTGTGTGTGTGCCTGTAAAACTTCTGAGTTTCATGCTGTAATGGTATTTCTAGTGACATGCAATACAAATAAGCTTTGAACTCCTCTGTTCCCCCTGCTGAAGGGAAGTGTGAGCTAGGAATAGGATTTTCAAATCCTCAGCTAGCATCATACATTTATCAAATGAATTACCCCAGCTCCCAGGCGGACACCGTTGCAGCCCTGGCTTGGGAGCCATCCAGTGGAGTCAGGGAGAGTCCAGATTGTGCTTTAACCTACCTCCATGCCTGCCTAGGAGCAGAGACAGATGCCAAAGCTGAGACAGATGTTAGTTCTGCGGATTTTATTTACAGCCCAGCCAGCAGGTGTGATTTCCATGGGGAGCTTGCTCTTCCCTTGAGAATGACAGCCCAGCGCTGCAGCTGTGTGGGATTACAGAGTGCAACTCCTCTTCTGAACACGCTCACAGCCAAAAGCTAAATGAAGTTTGGCCTGTAATTGTAATGACAGCATTTATTTTGTCATGTAAACATAAAATGCTTTATCACTCTTTCTCTGACCCACCCACTGCCTACCCTTCTTTGCTGTAGGGAGCTCCCCTTAAGTTAGTTGTCTCTGGATCTTTGGCCTTTACATATTCTGACTCTTCTTTGTCTTGGAATATAGATGTAAAAATGTTTTTCCTCTATGCTTGCACAGTTTATGGTATCTCTCTGCTTTTGTTCCCATTTATAGAACTGTAGTACACACACATAGGCTACGCACCATCCAGTTGCATGTACATGTGCACACTTCAGCATGAGTCACCTTATCCGCATCTTTGTGACTAGAAACGCAGTTCTGCTTCATGTATTCACACGCACTTCTGTGATTTGCAAGTATTCAGGAGACAAACAGCCATGGGCTAGCATCTTATTCTGCTGCTGTCATGTATTTTTTGCTAGTACTTTTCAAATGTAACGTAAGGACATTAAGCATAGAAATAACACCTTCCTCTGCAGTATAGAAATTCCTTTAGATACTTTGAGGGCTTCTGAATGTGCAAATATTTGTGTTTCCGCACAGTCAGGTGTACCTGCCTCCCGCCCTTCAAAGGCAGGAAGTCTGTGTCACTGCAGACTCAGTGTGGTGGATTCTTAATGGGGATCCCAACCCAAACTGACAGATCTTGGGTGTAATTTTTTTAACCTGTCAAGAGCCATCTTTTTTTCTTTTGCATTTTATTTTTATTAACAAGATACAAGGAACAAAGTACATTCAGAAGGAGGCATAGAAAGCAGTAACATTCACAGCCACTCCACAGAAAAGTGTCGTAGGAGCATAATAAAGGTTTACTGAGTTTTTAATTGTGAATGATACTCTGTGCTGAAGGCACAGTTTGGGGGAGAAATCTGGTGAGAGCTGCACATTTAATTTACAGTGGCACCACTGCATTACCTTCACCCAAAATCAAGATCAATAGGAAAGCATCTGTATCTTTTCACATTGGAGGAGAAACCTGAATTCTGCCTTTCCGTAGCGGCTGCACTCCCATGAGGTCATGAGAGAGTCACTGTCCCGCTCTCCGCCTCATTTCTCTCATTGTAAAACATGATTTACTTCACTTATTCCCACAGGTTTTGTGGCTGTTAATGGGGAGTGTAAATCACTGTTTTACTGTTGCTCTGGCTGGGAAATCAGGCCCATCTTTCTCACTGTGCGTTCTCTGTTCATCACATGCAGGCAGAACTGAACCCCAGAGAAACTGGAGAGTCCAGCTACTGGGTGGAGGCTTCACTGTGGTTCCCAAATACCCTCTTTGCTGTGCTTGTTGGCTCACGCTGTGTTTGTAAACACTCACAGGCCCGCTCCTTTGGATTGTTCTTTGGAGCCAGATTTTCTTTTGATGTTAAACAGGATGTGTGTGTTAATTAATTTATTTTACTCAGGGTAGGAAATTGCTGCCAATGTTCTTTGAAGAGTCCTGTGAGCCATCTCTTCCCTCACATAAACATTCAGGCAATTTTGGTTAAAGTGTTTATTTTTTTAACTATGCATAAATGTTAATCTGGCTGTTTTACAGCGGAGAGGTTTTACAGGCTCCTTTAAAAATGTCAAGGTCATGTTTAAACAGTTACTGTTTAAACTGAGGAGATGAAGCACTGGACCAAGAGGATTCAGAGGTGAAAAAATGAAAACCAGTATTTTCTGCTAACAGGTGTTATTTGAGAGCTTAGTGCTGGTGAAAGCAATGGTGAAAACCTTTGGAGACTGATTGCTTCTGCACCTATTCCTTTGTACTTGTACTGTGGACATTGTTAGTGAAAATACAGCCTTCCTGCCTTAGTCCTAAGTTGAAAGGACTTCTGCCTGGTGATGACAGGGAAGCGCAGGCTCTGTAAACCTTGACTTCCTGAGACTGCCAGGAGGGGCCAGTTCATGCCAATTAGGGCAGTGACATTTATGATGTGGAGGTATACTACTTCATGGTTTGTAATGGTCCAGGAGGCTGTGATGATTAAATGTTGCTTGTGAGGGCTCCTATATTCGGACTAATCTCTCAGAAGCAAAAGGATTGAGAATCCTGGTGCTGGACGATTCTGTCATTTTGCATATTATAATGCGGCACTCCCACTTGGGTAAGGAGCACAGGGTGCTTCTTTTCAAAACCCCAAACTTTCAAACTGCAAGTTTGACAAAAATAATCAAGCTTTATGGAATGCTATTAAGTTATATTTAAGTTGGAAGAAAGCAAAACCCTGTATTTTTTTTAATAACTTTCTCTTTTTGTGAGAGCATTAAATAACTCCAGTCTTGGATTGATGTTTAATTGGTAGGGTGTTACGATTTGAGAGCAGATGCAGTTCAAACTGATCAGTCTCTTGCATGCCACCAGACATGCACAGTATTTTACTAAACAAGACCAGACAGATGCCTTGTTCTGAAGAGACTGCAGTTTGAGACTGATCTTTCAAGATACTGTATGACAGCAGATTCCCCAAGGGAATGATTTGGTCTCTTTGTAATCTCAAGTGTCTGCATACGCTTCAGTGTAGGTTTGGTGTCTAGCACTCTTATTCTAGAACAATAATCCGCAGCCATTTAAATCAAGACCTAACTGAGAACTTAATGGAAAAAGTTTAGTATCTCCCCAAGGACTGTGTCATAAATTCAGCTGAGATGACAAGAGGAAGGAATTGCAAGATGGATAGCGTGACATACATGAAGTTTATCTTTAACTTGAGTTGAATTCAAACAGAGCTAGTAATGGTCAAATGTTATGATGACTTTGGTGATGAGAGTTAAATTGGAGGTTTTCCCAGGGATCTGTGCTCCATTTTAAAAAGCAAAGAAACAAAATTTGTTGTAGCTGGCACTAAATGGAAGTCTTTTTTTTTAGCAGTAGCAATAGATAGCAATGACTGATCCACAGAAACCAAACTGCTCATTTCTCATTCCTTTTGGTTATGGGTGACCCACAGCAATGAAGGAGTTGCTTGTTCATATTCTTCTCAACACTGTGAAAGACAGCATTCAGCTCATGAAGACTGTCCATCTGTCATCTTTTTTGCAGTATTAGCTTTCCCCTGGACAGAGACCTTATTTAAAAAACAAGGGAGACCCCCACCCCAGGATGTGGCATTAATTTTCAGTATTCATTCAATAATTAGTAACGTATAATACCATACAATATTTTAAGCTGGTGGAGATATCTGGGATATAGGGAGAAATCTGTGTTCATCCTTTACGTAACAGTCATTGAGTCACGCAATCTTGTTTAAACAAACAGTGTGAATCTTAAAATAGCCCCTGGACATTCCACTGCGATGGCCATATTCAAATGAATGTTCAAGATGTTTCCCCACTATCGTATACCCACACAGTAACCCTTCAGTGACAGCAGAACCATCTAGGGACAGTATTAAGCTACACTTGCACTGGACACACAGATCTATTCACTTGCTCTGGTGAAGCAGGAAAATCTGCTTCTCTGTCATCCACCCACCAAGGGAGGCAATAGACATGAAACATTTTGAGGCTAATCTCATCTGAGGGTGATTTTAACATACCAGTTATTGTTACTGGATAATTATTAGAGGAATTCATGGAACATGACCTCGTTGCCATATAAATGGTGGGAAACCCTGCTCTTCAACTGATTAACAATTGATATTGGCTGGTTTCAAGCAGACAGGGAAGAAAACTTGAAATTCTTTGAATGCAACATTATTAATATTGCTATAGATAGAGAACTAGAGGAAATTGTTCTTACTGCTCAGAACATTTGTCTGATTCCTGTAATCCCCACAGTTTTTTTCTATAGAGTCCCATTGATATATTTCAAAGGCTAGTTTAGATATGATACAAGCATAAATATTTTGTGCACCTGATCAGTTAAGAGAGCAGACAGTAGACATTGCAGCTCAGCATTCAGAAATTGTTTAGCTGTGTCTCTCTAGCAAAGAAAGCTTCACAGAGGAGGCTGGAAAGGCTACTCTTCTGGAGCTCACTCAGTTTCGACCCTAGAGGTCAGGCTACTATTGGGGGGACTTGGATTTTCATGAGATGAGAAACAAAATCATGCTGCTGCAGCCCCCTTCTGTATGGGTCTGCAGGTGAAGTACTCAGCTCTTCAAGACTGTCCATGTGTTCTCTTCCACCAGGCTTTGCCTATATCATGTGTCGTGAACAGACTGTGAAATCGGTCAACAAACCTGGTATTGATCCCTTAGTAAAGGCAGGATAAGGCTCCAGACAAAAGACTATGTGGAGTGAGCTTATGGCAGCTAAATGAGTTGAATGTGTACTGAATGCTTCCCTTTCCAAGTTCGGGACCTAACCCATGCTTCTGAAATCCAAAGTCTAAAGCACTTCAAGCCGAGAGGAAAATACCTCATGTCTAGGTGGCTTGCAAAAGTCCCAGTGAAAGGCATGTGTCCCCATGAGTCACTGGGGGAGCTGGGGAACCAGGCGGGATGCCAACAGGTACACAGGGCCTGCCTGGGGGCACCCCGGCACTGAGACCCTGCCAGACCCCAGCCGCCCCCTCCTATGTCTGAACTCCCCTGGAGGCAGTGACACACAGCACTGAAGAGCAGAGATGTATAGAAGAGGGCTGGCCATTTGGACATACCTCCTGACCCTGTCTCACAACAGGAGAGAGCACTCAGTGACATTAAAATAGAACAAATTTGCAATGATATCAGGTTATATGTTTTATGAGCCATATAATTAACATGCGACACTCAGTGCCATGGGATATTATTGACTTAAATAGCTTAGTAAGTATCAAAAAGGATTAGGCATTGACATGAAACAGAACAGCGTATGCACTGACACAAGCTAGGATCAAAATTACAAGGGCTACCAATCCTTGTGCTTCAGGGCATATTTTGATCATCAGCTTGGGGTCAGGAGGAAAGCCACTCTCTAATAGAGTAGTGCACAGCATGCATGTGGGTTATAGTTATACGTATCTCTTTTTTTGGCCTGTTTTGATTCCTTTCTCTTCTCTGTCTTCCTTTCATCCCCTCCTGTTCCTCCTCCCTCACATTTATTGTCTGCAATAGGTCACTACTGAAGACAAGACACTAAACTAGATGGATGGCTGAATAGTCCGTACTAATAGGGTAATTTAATGTTTGCTTCTCTCCAGAACTCTAATGTTTATTTCAAATATAAATTTTATATTCACTTGCTAAAAAGTTCCTCTCTTTCCAACCTTCCTTCTACGCACACTACTTTTTATTTTTATCAGCTACACCTACAAATCCACTTAGGCTTATTTGAATCATCATTTTTCAGAGGTAATAAAAGAACCTTAGTTTGGGAGAAGGAAGAGAACAACCAGGCACATTAAAGGAACCTGATTTTTCTGGTAGATACTCAACAATTGCTTAAGTAAAAAAAATAAAAAATAAAAAATTAGAGATCTTGTATTGTACAGCCAACATGAATAATCAGCTATGAAAATAACGGGTTTTCTTCTGTGTACATGACAGTGAGTCTGTGGGCAGTCACGCTAAAATGATGCTTGATTTAGGTAACTCTGCATTTTTCTTTATAGATTCTGAAGCAAAATAATTGTCATCACTTGCACATGCCAAAAAAAAATCCTAATTTTATGACAATGCAATATTTCACACAATTTAGGGGGTTGGGTGTTTTGTTTTGTATTTTCATTTGTTACTATACTGAAGTAGTGCCAGGAAAACCCCACGTAAGAGCAGAGCAGGTTGAATTTCATATCCTGTAAATGCCTCGTGAGTTATAAGACCTACCTTGAGTTACTCACTCTAAATAGACAGACTGGGCAGCGGAGGCATAGAGAAGAAAAATTACTTGATTCTTTGTGGAACCCCAATTTAACAGCAGAAAACCAAAGAATGTCTATTTAAAAAATATGCCTACTCATTTCATTCATTGCTTTTTTTCCTTCATGCCTTCACCCTCCTAGACTGATTTCTAACTCCACCCATTCTTACTCTTCCCAGGTCTAATTTTGCTAACGCCCTCTCCTCATATCTGGCATTAGCCAGTGCTGCTCCACTCAGCACACTGATACACGCTGCCCTTTGGCTTATTCAACCTTGCTGGAAAGATGCTACCGTGCAGCTTCTCCAGCACCCTTCCTGTTTTCCACAGCGGGTTGAGTTCCAGCTAGTTTCTGTGAACTCATTTTGTAGTTCTTCACTCTGCTTCCCTAAAGACCAACGCTTTTGTGTTAATTCCTTCCCACAGACATTCTTCAATGTGCCAATGCTGACCTTAGGCTCCATGGACAGATGGGGCCTGATCCAAAGTCCATTAACATCGGAGGAAATGTCCATTTGCGCCCATGGGCTTTGCATTAAATCCTTTGCATTTTACTTACTTTCTTTAGTACCTCTTACTCAGCTCCAGTTATTAAAATCAGATTAATCCCTGACAGATCCCTGACAGTTCAGTGTACTGTATAAGCCAACCTGTGCTACTCCAAAAGATAGAGACCCAAACTGCTACTCTGCTAATGTGAAATCTGTGGATGGCTAATACTAAAAGCAAGATATTACTTCCAGATTTCAATCCTGCATAACTGAGGTCAGAATCTCACTTACTGTTCATTATCTGAATCTCCCATTACTAGCACACAGGCTCTCTCAAAGCTATTTCTTACTCTTCAAGTATTTTCTGGCCCCTACAACATTATTCTGTCCAAGCACTGTTCAAGATTCACCTCTGTTTGTGGTTCTAACTCTCACTACAAGTAGACTGCTATGTCAGCCAGAACATCAATATTTCTTTCTGTTGACAAAATACTCTTTTATCCATATTGCCACCCCTCCTCCTGCTTCATTTTGTCTACATTCCTTTTGAAAACTCTACTCCCATAATTTAGTCTCCCACTCAGTACTTGGTTTAATCAAGTCTGTCACTCAATTTATATCCCACTTCTCGCTTAACACAAGTTTCTCAGTTAGCAATCTGTTTCTGTAACACTTGCTATGCATAACACATGGTTAGCTTTTCTTTCCACACTTGCTTCTCTGTTCCCTTACTGATTTCCAGACCTCACTTTTCCTTGTAACACTTGAAGATGAGAAACTTCCTCTTCTGTCTCCCTCTTTTTATGTTTCTCATGTATTTTTATGAACCCATTGCAATCGGGGCTTCTCAAATATCATGGGGTGCTTTGTGTAGGGCACAGAACAGTCCTTGAGTCCAGTTAAAACAATCTTCAGCTGCAGAATCTCACTCAGTTTAATACATAGCTTTAGGTAAAGCTCTCTGGTTGCTGTGTTCCTCTGTTGTGGCTTGTACCCCTTTCCATCTTCATCATCCTTCCTCGGTTTGTAGGAGCACAGTACAAACGCATAAAAGTTAGATAATCTCCATCTGGCTGCTCATTCAGCACAGTGTGCTAATATCTGGTCTTAAACATCCACCCTCGGTTTTTGTGTTGAGGAACAAAGTCCTGCTCCAGTTGCTCCGTACATTTTAGCATAGGGGACTGTGTCATATATCTTGACTATATGGCCTAGTGCAACCACAGCACAAACTTAACAGCTCACCTTTCCTCAACAAAGAACATCTCATTTCATTTTGGATGGTGGACATGCACTGCTGGTTGTCTATTAGCAACATTGCCCACCACCGTATCTAGAATCTCCCACTTGAGTTTTGTGTTACCAGTCAATTCCACCGGTAAGGACTGTGGGTTGTCTGACTACTTTCCTCCTCATCTGCAGCTCTTCTAGCTGTTAGAGAAACTGGTGGACCACTGAATGAGGCTGTTGGAGTTGTTTTAGCTCAGCAGGAGGCAAATTCACCAGTTGGCACCTGTTGGACAGATCATTTGTTGGTTCTCTGAATTATTCTGCTGGGTCAGCAAGTTTCCAGGTTTAACTGCTGGCATGGTGTAAGACGCAGAATGCTGTTGTTTCATAATCACCTTCTAGAAGTACTGCTTTGTTGTAATGCTACTGTTACCTTGTCCTACTTTTGTTATCTACTTTCTGCATAAGCTGGGTGAATTTTTGCCCGCTGCATTACTTAGGTGTAGCTTTTGCAGCACTGGGCTGGCTGCATTTAACCTGGAGACAGGGAGTGGGGGGGATATGCTGGTGACTGCCGTCACTGCTTTTCACGGGATTGAGTAACACCATGATTTCCTAGTCCAGCCAAAGAGCAGTAATGCATGGTACTTATACAGTACTTTTCATTTTCAGATCAGTTTAATACTGCTCCTGGCTTACGGTTTGCTCATCTGTCCCCTCTCTATGTTCTTAACACAGCTCGCGCTCCCAGCCGCGCCGGAGAGGCCAGAGCAGTCCTTCCCTCTCTGCCTGGATCAGTGACTGCCCTATATAAATCTGCATATTAAGCAGATTTGGCAATTGTTCAGACAGAGACAGACTCACTTAAGTAAGAGGTGAAAATAAACTTGCTTAGAAAGGCACTGCAGCCAGCACTCTCAGATGGTATGCTATTAGAGACAGAACAGAGGCTGGCTTGTTTGCTTTTGCAGTCGGAGACCAGTGATTTCTGTTTGTCTTCTGCGTCCAAGTCCCATCACCATAAACCATACGTGTGTGCGAATGCCGCGTCCCATTCTTTAGCAGTTTCAAGACATTTCGCGTGTTACTGCTCTACCTCTGCACCAGAAGGTTCGTTTCCTGGGGGGCTCCCACATCCCTCCCCGCCCCCCCCCCCCCCCCGAGGTCGGGCTAGCGCTGCCTACTCGGCAGCGCACCGGGCCCAGCGCTGAGGCAGGTCGTGAGGAGGACTTGGGGCTCCGCTTCCCCGGCTCGTGGGGGGCAACGCGGAGCGCCTAGTCCCCCGCGCTGGGCGGTGGCCTCAGACTGCGGCCGGCAGCTGCCTCTACTTCCTCCCCGCGCCTCCTCCTCCGCCGGCTGGAGCAGCAGGGAGGCAGCCGGGCGGCTGCTGCCTGCGGGCCGGGACAGGCAGGGCCCGGGTGGCCCGGCGCTAGCCCCGCTGACGTGCGCCCGGCGGAGGGCGGCGGCCCCCCCTTCCCTCCTCTCCCGCTGCACGCAGGAAGTTTATCCGGCCGCAGCTCTCCCCGCCCCGGTCGCTGCGGCCCCAGCCCGCCGCCACCCGCGGGGGGAATTAAGAGAAATACCACGCGGTGCGCCCGGCCGGGGGTCTCACCCCGGCCCTGCAGCCTCCCACCGCCTGCGGAGCGGAGCGGGTGGGGTGTACGGGAGGTGGTGAGCGAGCCCGCCGCAGTCTGCCCGCCCTCCCTGCGCGGAGGCGGGGGCGCTGACTGCAGTGCCCGCTCCGGCGGCGGCGGGCGGGGGGAGGCGGCGGCGGCCGCGCCCCGGCTGCAGCCCCCCGCGCGGGCAACAGCGGCGGCAGCGGCGCTGCGGACGCCCCGGGAGCGCCCCCGGCGGCCACACCCCGCGGCGGGCCGGGGCCGGCGGAGGGGCGGAGGGAGGGGGCCGGCGCGGGGTGTCTCCGAGCCAGTTCTCGCGGTGCTGGCCAGGCTCAGCCTCCTTCCCCTCCCCGGCGAGCGGTGACTGTGCACGGCGGAGCGGGGAGCGCCGAGCCGGGCGCGGGGGGAGCCCGCGCCGTCCCGCTGAGCCAGGAGGGAGGCCGCCGAGCAGCGCGCCCGCCCGGCCCGTCCCCGGCCCGTCCCGGCCGCCCTGCCCCATGCCCCAGCGGCGCTGAGGCTCCCACAGCCCGAACATGGCCACCACGGCAACGTGCACCCGCTTCACCGACGAGTACCAGCTCTACGAGGAGCTTGGCAAGTACGGAGCCCGCTGCGCGCCGCGCCCCGCCGCCCGCCCCGGCCCCGGGACCCACCGGCGCTGCCGGGAACCCCATGCTGGCGCCCCGGTTCTCCCGGCAGCCGGAGGAGGATTAGTCGCCGCGCTGTAATCCCGCTCTCCAGCCCCGCGTCTGCTCCAGCGGCATCGCCGCCGGGGGGAAAAGTGTTTCTGCGCCCCGGGGTCGTCCCCGCCGCTGGATGGGGTGTCCCCGCCGCCCGCCTGGGGCTGCGCGCTCCTGTTGCACCCCGGGACTTCCTCTCTTCCCCCCCTGCCCTCCTCAGGACCGGGCTGCCGCCTTCTCCTCCCCGCACCGTCTCCCTGCTGCACGTTGCCGTTCCCTTCAACTGTTTCTGCGCTGGGACGCGGCAGCGTTACTGCCGCTCCGCGACGCTTCGGTCCCCACTTCCTCGTCCCTGTGAAAGGACCAGGTGCTGCTGCACCGCGCTTCTCGCTCCCTCCCTCCATTCCTCCCTCCCTCTCTCCGCACTTGTCTCTGCATTGGCAGACCTGCTGCTGCACCCTACGACAGGGCTTTGCAGGGGGACCCTGTGGGGCAGCGTAGAGACGGCCGGGGTAGGATGATGGGGACAGTGCTTTCCTGGGTGCTGCTGCTCACCCCCTCCCTCCCTTCCTGCACCAACTGCTGGGCTCTGCTGCATCTCTTCTCTCCAGCTCAGTGTCCCTGTCCCTCCCCACACTGCTGCAGCTGTGTGTCACCAAGCCCGGGCCCCAGTGCTGGTGCTCACCTTGCTGCTTATTGGTTTGTATGTAGAGGTTGAGGAAGGGGAGAAACAGGCAGGACTCTGCAGTATCGGGAGGATTCAAGCTATTTTAGGCTCTCTGTGGGGCTAACTGTCTTGTGGGGCCCTTGTGCAGCTTCTGTTCCCCTTTCTTATACTTTAAATATGTACATTTGTCCACAGACATGGGTTTGCATTCCTGGTCTGAAGGACTTGGAATTTTCTGCCAATTTTCTCTTTATTTGTCCTTTTCCCCTTTTCAGCTCTTTTCTGTAAAGCCAGTTGTTATTCTTTCCCACCCCGTTTTGTTGGTTTTGCTTTTTAAAAGAAGGGACTGCTTTCAGATGCTCATCTGTGTAGTTCTGTAGATTTTGAGTCCCTATCTCTTCACCTTGGTCTCTGTTGTATTATCTCTTTTTTTCCTCACAGATATCCTTCTTCCCTCTCTCTCAGACCTCTTCTCCGAGTGGCTCTTTGGAATAGTTGTAGTAATATCAATAGTTCCAGCTTGAGAAAATGTACAAAGCCTCGTAGCTTCCTACTCCATTAATAGGTACATGCTTATCCCCATTTTGCAGGTGGGTAGTCAGATGTAAGAGAACTAGTAACTTCTGCAAAGTGTTGCAGCAGTTTCGTGCCCAAGCTGGTGCTTGAACGTGGGAGAAATGAGTCCTGGTTGTCTGATGTAACTGCTGGGTATACGGTCTTTGGGAGATGGACTTGCGGGCTAGTGTTTGTAGCGTCATTCTGGGCTGCTTGTCTCCTGTTCATCAATCCCTTCATGTCCTGCTTCTGTGCCCGTATGGTCTCTCTCCCTGCACAGTGTGCTGTTCTTACTGCGCTGTCTGTGAGGGGGCTTGAGGGGTCTTCAAGAGGCTTGAGTACCATATAGACTAGCTTTTATTTGCTGATCAGACAGCACACACTGTTCATCAGATTCTCATGGGCTGTTTTCCTCCTCTGTATGTTTTCTGCCCTGTCCTTAATCCGGTCCGCTCTGGGGATAGAAATTGCTGCTATTGTATTCTGATTTTCAGTTTCGTGGCTCCTACCCTCTTTATTTTTCTTCTAGGGGAGCCTTTTCTGTGGTCCGCAGATGTGTAAAGAAAAGTTCATCACAGGAATACGCTGCAAAAATCATCAACACCAAAAAACTGTCGGCCAGAGGTTAGTGTCTCGATCTACCCTTCTTCCTTTTATTAATAGAAAATACTTCACTGGAGTTGAAGCTGTAATAAGTTTAAGGGATCTGAAGTTGCTTGTCTCAGTCATTTCAGTGTTACAAAATAATTGAGTTGTGTGGCAAAGAGGAGATTGAAAGGATGATAGAAAAATTCCTGTATCTGGAAACGGATACCCTGTGAAGTGATGTTGTCTTTTTTCTTTTTGAGATCTTTCTTCTGCAAGCTGAGCTAGAGGTATGTTTATAGAAGATTTATCTATGTGTGTGTGTACCGATCACTCATAATAAAAAGAAGTGTTGCAGACTGATTTTGCTGAATGCCTTTTCTACCTAGGAGATCTGTCTTAGGAGAACAGATGTGATTATTTTTTTTGAAGGATAGATGCTATATGCCTTGCTCCTTTCATGCCGTAGTTAAACATAGAGTGTTGGAAACTAACAAGTTTGCCTTCAAAGGCAGAAGTAGGTTGGGTGGAGAAGTCTTGCGAATTTGACTTCTCGACAAATTGGAACAAGTATTTTTTGCTTTCATTAGTCCTGGAGGCTTCAAAACCTGAAGCCAGACTGTAGTCTTGTAAAAAGAGAAAAAATCTTAACTCTTCCCTCAAGCTGTTGGTCTTCTATTTTCCAGGGGTGTACTTGTGCACAAAGGGTATCGTACCTTGTAGTATGCAGGCAATGTGTATCTGCTAGTGTGTAGGGAATCCCTTACAGGGATTAAAGTCGCTTTGCGGGTGGGGTGACTGAGGAGGAGAATGAGAGAAACGGAACTGCAGTAAAAGATGCTGAAAGAGAGTGCAACAAGTTGAAATGCCAGAGGCAACTCTTCCTAGAAGAGGTGAACAAGACGAGATTCTCCTTTTTGCTGGAATAGGAAATGTGACAATTGGAGCAGAAGATGGCTTGAAAAAAATGGTGAAAAAAATTTATTTACTGTAGTTTGCATGGAGAAGTAGTGTCAGAAGTAGAGTGCCGTACTGTGAAGTTTGGTTTGTTTGTTTATTTACTTGTTCTCCCAGACTTGTGGAAGTAAGCATATGTGCTAATGTGTTGTTTCGGTATCTAGCCTGAGTGAGGTCGTGTTGGGGACCAACCAGTGGAACCCTAGATTGTTTAGGAGGTGGCTGCAGATCCTGTGAGAATTGGTGTGTTTCCTCTGTGGTCAGGTAACAGTGCCTGCTGATGTAGGTGGGATATCCAGTCTCTTGAGTTCAAAATTAGTTCAACTTAATATGGGAGAGGTTTGAAGGGTGGCTTTGCTTTGCTGACAGGCATTAATGCCGTGTTCGCTCTGCAGAGTTCCCTGACCATCCTGTAACGAGGACTAAAGCTCAGGAGAGCCATCTTCTCAGATGCTAGTGGACACAACCCTGTCTAGAGAAGGGAGAGAGTAGCTTGATAAACTGATCGCAGATGAGAAACTGTTTTCTTACGAAGGAGGCAGTACTGAAGTTAACTCTAGAGATAAGAAAAATGGGGAAAACTGCAGGATTAATAGAATTGAAACGAGATTCAGAAACATGTTAGCAGAAGTTCCAAAGTAGCAGAAGCACTGACTGAGTGTTTGGGTACCTAATGAGTTACAGAAGGAGCAATATATAGATTATAATTGTTTTTCAAATTAAGGTGATGACAGTTTTATAACCCAGCAAGTAGGAAAAGTAAGTATGGGTGAATAAAGGACATGTTTTGATCTACTACTTACTTTCTAGGTTTCATACCTTCCTATAAATAAAATACACTGAGGATACTAACCTGGGCCTCAGCTACGTAACTCGAGGCAGCTGGCAATGATTTACTTACAAAGGTATTGGTTAGGTAGAGGGCAAGTGTGGGGAGAGCCAAGAAAGGAAATGGATGTTTCTGCTAGTACAGAAGAATATGAGAAACAAGGGACTGATCAGGTTTCGTTGAAGTCTTATCTGAGGACTAAAGAATCTGCATTTACAGTGAAAAGTGGATAGTGACTTCAGCTGAATATATTGGTTCCTCAGTTATTCCAGCTGTGTTTGCTGATAGCTCAAGTGGTTAGTACAAAAAGGGACCAAATAATTTGATAGGAACTTAGTGAATTCACCTTGGAATAGGTCTTTAAAGCACTGAAGGAAAAATGCATGCTATTTAGACATTGCAGCTGTAAATCAGTGATTAGGGAGATTCAATTCAGCAACCTGAAAATGAAAGTCTGAGGGAAAGGCATTTTAGAAAGCTGTCTCCCACAGGAGGAGAATTATGGCATTAATTCTGCAGTATCCTGGATATATGTTGCCTGATGCTTCCTTTCCCTGAGCTGGCACTTCTCCCTGGGGAGGCCATGTCTCTGCCTGGCAATACATATACGCGCTTGGCAATACATATACGCCCCTGACTGCCGTCTGTCCGTAGCCCAGGCTAACCCACCCTCTTGACCTCCCTCCCGCATTGTTGGCTTTCTTCTAGGCTTGGTCACAGCGCTGGAATATTCCCTCGTGTGGGGACACCCTGCCTCACTCCAACTTAACCATAGCTACATTTTGTACCTTCTCTAGCAGAATTTGAACCTGTATTTGATACCTGATGTAGTAACTGCTACTTCAGGAGTCGGTGTCTTGCTGCTGCTGAGCAGTATGTGTAGCCCGTTGCTGCTTCACAGAAGTTTTGCTTGCTGTAGTGCTTCCCTTGATTACGTCCAGGGAAATGGTAACAAAGCCTTGCTCTCCTTCCACAGTACTTCTTGTTACCTTTATTTTTCAAGACTCTTGATGAAGAAATACTAGATAGCTGACTGGGAAGTGCTGAATAGCTTGCTGTATGTAGCTGAAAAGGAGGAAGAGGAACACTTCAGGGTAAATTGTATGTGTTTAAAGGGTTCTATATTACTCGACATGTTTATCAAACTGTTTTCTTAAAGCATTAAAGAGTTGAAGAGGCATGGTGCTGTTACAGCGCTCCTCTCTAAAAGCAAGGAGAATGAATGTGGTGCTGGTCTTTGTGAAGGCTGCTTCTAACAACTTCACTCTAGTAAGCTTCGCCCTTTGAAAAATAAGTCAGATGTTGAGAGGAGAGTCTGTTTCTCTATTGTCTACAATTTTTGGATGCCTGTTCTCTCTCTTTTTAATAAATCGTGTCAATAAGAGCTGGTCTAGATTAAAATTTGTATTTCGGCTTTAATGAGGTATTTGCTGCTGTTCATATTGTGTTGATGCTTAAGACTGCCCAGTGAAGAGTATGCCAAGAACTTTAATGTTAAATACGGGCCAACCGCTTGTGGAAAGGGAGGGCAAACAGACTTCACCTTAGTCAGTGTTCGGCTGACATATAAGAGCAGTGGTTATTACACATGGGGGAAATAGAATGCTTCAGTCATCTGAAATTCCTGTGGGATTGAACTTGCAGGCTTTTACCAGAGCTACAGGCAGAAGGAAGTAATAACTATCATTTTTTGGAAGTTGTCTTGTGGGTGTCACCAGAATGCTTTCGAATGTGAAAATTCATAGCAAGTAGTGCTTCAGTTCCTGGGCAGCAGTGAAGTTCAAGTAAAGTAAAATCGCTTGCAGGGATCAAGAGGGAAGCAGTAGCTTTAGTAGCAGTAGGGAAATATCCAGGATTTGGCTCGCCAGCGTGTAGTTGAAGAGATAGTCCTGCATTGGAAAGAGGTAGGCAGAGCTCTATCCTGTGATACTATTTGGTATGAACAATAGCCTAAAAATTATATAGTGATCTTACCACCACGTGTAGGATTTTCAGCCCTTGTTTTTTAGGTGGGGGGGAGAAATCTCTGCACGTTTCATTGCATTTCACTGTAAATTTCATTTGCTGCTGAAAATCTGTATCTTTCAACTTTGCAAGTGACATCTCTTGATGAAAAAATGAAAAGCTGCTGTTCTGGAAGTTAGGCTGCTTCATTGCTTTCTCTTTACTGTGGCTTTGAAGCGGATTCTTTCCCTGCTCTTCATCTTCCCAAATTTGTAAACCAGATCAAAATTTGCAGTCTACCCAGTTATTTTGTTGTTGTTCCTGTAGGAGATTATGTGGATTGTGGGAGGAGCAGGGAATTACTTCTGTGTATCAAACCCCAACAGGAAAAAAAGCTTTCTCTTTACACTTCCAACTCTGCTTTTTTTCCCACACATGTCTCTTGTCCTGGATTTCGGTTCCGTAGTGGTTGCGGATTTGGGCTTTACAGTCTGTTTTGTTGGAGGTGCCAATAGTAGTTTCCCTGGGCACTGAAACGTTGAGCTTGAATGCTGCAGAGGGAGTTGAGCAGCATCGGTCCCTAACCTCTAGCTTGAGCTGCTCTGTGGATGTTCTTAGCCGACGTTTGAGTTGGGACTCTCTCGGACTACTCTCGTGGCTGCCAGGTTTGAAGTCCCCTGTGGGCTACTGCACACCGGCGTGAATTAGGTGCAGGCAGCGGGGCTGCACTGCAGCCTGGCACGGCGGCTCTGGGTGAGAGCGAGGGACGCCCGGCACACCGGGCACCGATGGCAGGAGCACAAATCTGAACTCGTGGAGAAATGCCCTGTAATAGGTGTCCTCTGCCTGTGCCTGTGTTTGTAGGTTGGGGACGAATGTCCTTTCTTGCAGAGGACGGCAAATCAAACCGTTTCCGCTCAGCTGGGTTTGCCGAGCAGCCGGATCGGGTCCGGTAATCTGGTGCGGGAGAGGAGCTGCCCTCCCTGCAGGACGGGCCTTCAGCTGGGTGTGAAGTGCTTCGCTGCGTCCCGGCTCCTCCTCCTCCTCCCCCCCCCCCCCCCCCCGCCGCCTGCGAGGAGTCCGAGAGATGCTGTGATTAACGGTTGGACTCGGTGATCTTAAAGGTCTTTTCCAACCTAACCCATTCAGTGATTCAGCTGCAGTGATGGCTGATAACCAGTGATGGGTTATTTTTGGAGGTCCTTGCGCACGTGGCGGGATGCAGGGGGGGCGCTGGACCCCCCGGCGCGGTGTGTGCGGCTGGGGGCTGCCTGGTGGGGAGGGGGGGCGGGCGGGTGGAGAGCGAGTGGCCGAACTGTGTGCTTTGCAGCGCAGCACACATGCGTGCGGCGGAGGGGGGGCTGCGTTGCTGATGTCAGAAACTGCAGCCCTCTACCTCCGCCAGCAGCCTGCCTCCCCATCCTCCTCCTCTTCCTCCTCCTCCCAGCCTCCGCCTGCAGCCCCGCTCAGGGGGAGAGAGGTTCTAGCAGTGTATGTCACTGGGGTAATTCCACTGGAAGAGGTGTTTGGAGAAGAGGAGGGGGTGTGTGAAAGGAGAGACCCTGACCTTGGAGCAGATGCTGGGGCTGAGAGCTTAGTGGGTGGCCGCTGGGGCTCAGCCTGGCTTTTTGGCTGCCCCTTACGCAGCGATGCAGGCAGGAGAGGGCCCTGGCATGAGGGCTGGCAGAAATTGGCAGGGTGGCGAGCGGTGGAAGCCTTGCTTGTGCTGTGGCTCGCTATGGCCAGAAGCTGGCTTCCTCCCGCAGAGGATGTCGGTGATGGTTGGGGTTACCCCAGGTTGCCTCTCAGTTTACACTGTATATTTTATAAAGGAGCTGGAACAGAGCAGACAGGATTTCAGCTCGTGTCTGTCTTCTCAGTGGTCACATTGAGTATTAAATTTCCAGCATTAACAATGAGGGGGGCAGTGGGCACACAGATTGGGCAGGAGTTCCTACTGCCTCCGCATGAGGTTGGAGAAAGGGCCTTGGTGAGAGAGTCGGGTTTCTCATTTTCCCAATATAAACTGGATTTGTGTACGGCAGAGATGTGATTAGACTAACTCCTGCACGTGTCCTGAAGCCCTTGGCTCTAGAACATTTACTGTGATCGGCAAGCCACAACTGAAATATTTCCAGGTGTCCCTCCAGTGAAGAGCAGGATGTTGAGCACACTGCAGATATTTGGGGCAGGGGGAGCTATTTGAATTTCTTGTAAGAAGGATCCAATGCAAAAGCTATGTTTTTTTTTTTTGTTGGTTTTGGGGTATAGTGTGGAAATTATACTGCCTCTAAATTTAATCCTTCTCTGGACAGTGCCAAAACCATCTCTGCCAGAGGACTTATCTGTGGATCACAAAGAAATTTCTGAAGAGTGCTTCCCTCCCTCCCCCCCCGCCAATGGTGGGTTAACACCACTCTAAGAGAGGACTATGACAGTCTTTTCATTCCCTTGCATGCCCTGGAAGTATTTTAGTTTTTCCTGGCCCTGCAAATTGGGTAAAGACAATTTTTAAAAGAGAAGAATGCAAATATAAAAATCTTTCCACTGTGCCACCTCTGAGTACCATCTATCTGCTTTACAACCCTAACACCCAGGGCATCACCTCCCTTTGTGTTAATTCTGGCCTATAACCGGTTTTGGTGTTTCAGGTGTTTCTTTTTCTTTCCTCTGTTCTTGAAACCTGATTTTTACCAAGGTAATAGGCTTTACCAAAAAATGTTAATTTGCCAGTGTTTGACTATAGAGTGAGCTATGCTGTTGGCTTGGCCAGGGGAAGAGGGAAGTATCAGCTGGCACCAAGATCACCAGCGCAGGAGAGAAGCTTTGAATGTTCTAAAAAGAAATGTGGAGTGTCTCACTTCATTGTGTGTTTGCCTGCAACAAAAGTGGTGTCAGTGCTCAGGGTAGTCATCTTGGGAAAAGCAGAGGTACATTGGGTTCTGATAGGCAAATGCGTACTTAAAATTTTGAGGTGCTCCCTGGATTTTTCTTTAGTGTATGGAGGGAATGCCAAGCTGTAACTTAAACAACTGTAGTTCCTGCTGGCCCTTATGACAATAAGCTTAGTGCTTCAAAATAGGGGGTCCTATGAGTTAGGTGGACCTCGAGTTCCTTTTTGTATCTTCTTAAATTTACTGTCTATTTAAGTATCACTGTTACAGCTCTCCAAGCATTCTGGTATTGCTGCCTACATGATTTTTGGAGAACAGTAGCAGAATACTTCTGAAGAAATGGGCTGGTAGTATCTTAGAAATCAGCTTTTTGAACACTGAGGGTAGCTGAAGATCAGTGGGGCATGGGTTAAGCTTTCTGGGGAAACTGAGTCTATAGTTGTTAAATTGTGATTCCTCATAGCTTTTTCCACCTGTTAGTCTCTGGCTCCCTTTCTTTCTGTTTTAATTGTAAATTTGGTTTGAACATTCATTTGTCTCTCATGGATTAGTTACTTTAACCAGTAATTGTGTTAATCTATAATGCTTTGATTGAAAATATCCCTTTAGTAATGCTGTTTACCCTTCTCCTTTCCTCCCAGAGAATATTGCAGAATTCCGGTTGCTCCCACCTGTTGGATGAGCAGACTGGGGACGATGGTGGTTGGTGCAAGCAGCTAATTACTGATGAGTCTGAGAATAACTGGGACATGTAAGGAGAGCTGGTTTATGTTGTATCTTGCCTTTTTATGACGGGGTCAGGAAAGGAGGACATAACTGTGGCTTTACTCTTGGTGTTGGGATCCATCTCACTCTGCTCCTGGCAGAGTCGGAAGGAGAATTCCCCATCTCTGAGATGTGAGTTGAGTAGATGTGATGACCTTTCAGAGAATGTATGTGTACATATAGACGTGATACTGTACTCTCAGCACTTTCGCGTTATGTTCCTGAGAGCATGAGTTATGTATGTCTCTGAAGCAGTGACCTGCTGTCCTGCTGCTTCAATCCAAAGTTCCCATCTTAAGTTAGTCATCGTCCAAGCAGCCGCAGCCCTGGGCTGTCTTGTCTTTCCTGTGGCTGGACCCTGCTTAGTAGTGACACTGGGACAGGTCCAGGTTAGTGTCCTGCTTCTGAGAAGGGTGCTGGCTAATCTTATCTCTTTGCTAGAAGGCACGGGTGATTTGGCTGTTAAACACAAGACCCTTTTTCCCCGGGGCAGCAAAGGTAGCATTTCCCTTTGCAGTGCTATCGTTACTGTGATTTTGTCAGAGTTCCAAAAATTGAGCTGAGAGCTGTCTCGGAGAAAAGAGTAGGCATTGTGGGAACGAAGACACAGTTAATTTAAAAGAATAACAAAACCCGTGCAAACATATCTCTAAGGGAGGAAGGTGCCGGCGCAGATGAGCCTGGGAGTGGGCATAGCTCCTTGTAGGCCTACCGAGCCAAAGGCTAAATGGCGGAGAGGCAGGGAGCAGCAGCCTGCCTGCTGTGGCAGAGCTGCTGGGTTATCTCTGGGGGCTGTTGCCATGATGACAGTGGCAAACAGGGACTAAAAAATTTACCAGATGCGTGTGAGCCAAAGGATTAAACTTTCTCATAGGAGGGAAAGGAGGGGAAGGGGAGGAGGAGGGCGGGTGATGATGTATTAACAAAGGACAGCATCCTAGTGAGAAATACCAGGCTCGCTTTCCTACAGCCACTGGGATGGCAGGGGGGAACGTGGACTGGCATTCTCCCTCCAGTCTAAATGCTGGGTAACACTGCTCTGACAGATTGCCTCTTCGAAGAGGGGGAGAATGCACCCTGCCTTCACTGGATAAATCGGCAGGATTTGCAGTGCTTTGGCAGATGAAACGCAACCAGTGGGAAAAGATGGTGTCTCTTTATTTTCTTTCTCTTTTTTGGCCTATTTTTTTTCTATTCTCTACAGCCACAAATAACTCCAGCTCTCTACCTCGTGCTTAAAGCTTTTCTGCATCAGAGTTGTTGCAGATAATCAAGTTTCAGTGTTGCCTGCAGGTTTCAGACTATCAAACGTGAAGCAAACCAGCCTGCACTAGTGATAACACAAGGCTGTTGTCATTGAAAACGTCTGATGCAAAACCATGTCAGCACTATTAGGGCTAGTACTGGTCTTGACCCTGAGTACTGCTTTGGTCCCTGCTGGTTTCCCTTCCCAGACCTGCAGTGGTATCCCCGCATATCAGAGCTGATATACCGGTGGGGAGGGCCCGGTGGTGGGTGGATAGTGTGTGAGAGAGGTTTTCCTTCTTCTGGAGTCTGAGGGAAGTCCTGTCACTACCCTGTGCTGCAGCCTCCTTTGTGGAGGTTGACCATTATAAGGACTGGTCGAAGAAGAAGTAGTGATTTGCAGTTGACTGAGGAGCAAGGAGCTGGTGAGAGGGTCTCTGCCCTCAGTGCCCAAAATCTCAGTGCCCCATAGCTCATAAGGTGGTACCACTTGGTTGTTTGCAGAACTACAGGTTATCGTGGTACCTTTTTGCAGGCTGCTTCAGGAAAGCCGTATCTGGTCATGCCTGGCAAACCTCTGAGCAGCAATACACATACTAGCATAAAATGTTTGTCTGCACACTTGGTAAGATAGAATTGTGGTAATTAAAACTAGTTTCTTTCTAGAAGGGTTTCTTCGACTTAAAACATGTATTTATTAAATGAGACATTAATATCTATGTAAATTAATGGTACAGGTCTTTCCCCCTAGCCCAAGTCCCAGGGGACTTTTTAAACCTCTGTGAATGAGAACAAGGATGTTAAGGTTCCAAAGCCAGTTCCTGAAAGCTTGTGTAAAGGATTCTTTCCCTTCCCTCACTTCCACTCCCCTTCTAGGCACCTGAGTTAGCTGGTGTAGGCTGCAGTTTGTCTAGTTGAATAGCTCAGTATTTGAATGTGCTTTATCTTCTGCTGTTACTGTGTCATCTCCGGTATGTCAGTTGGTGTATGCTGTGGTAAGTGATAGCCATGAAGAAAGAGATGTCATTTCTTGATCTTGAAGACAACTCTCCTTTGAAGGAGGAGTTTTTCTCAATCCCAAGGGAGCAGTGAGAAAAGGAGAAGTGGTCTAACAGCCTGAAGTCTGAGGTGAAACAAAAAGGGCGAAGAGCTAGAAGTCTTTAAACTTAAGTGCACCGTTTTTTTTCCTTCCTGAGTCCTCTTCTTTTACAGGTGGAACTGAGCATGAGGTAGCTCAAGAAGGTGAGTTTTACACCGACTTCTCTCTTGAAGGAGATTATTTCCTGAACCTGTTGCTTTGTTCCAAATCTGCCGTACGTTCCAGAGGGGTCTGCAGTTGGTGGTCTTGTTTCTGAGCGAGGGGTCTCCTTGTCTGTGCAGCAGAATATAATCAGCGTGTAAAGTTTCCTGCAGCTCTGGAGATGTGCGTGTTGATCCTGCTGTTTGTTGTGCTTGCTGCTAGAGACCTGATGTCATACACCTGACTTGAAATGTGACTTCAGAGGGGATAGTCCAGTGTTTTCTCAGGGACAGACTTACTGGATGCCCATTTCAAATAGTGTGGGTGCCCTGGAAGCTTTTGCAGGGAAAACAGCTTGTTAAACCTCTTCTTGTATTGGTCTCCAGTGCCTGCCAAATATAGTTAGCATTTTTACTGTAGCGGAGCAGCTGCCATTCTGAAAATGTCCGTATGTATCTTGTTTTTTTTCTTTGTTGTTTCCCCCCCCCCCCCCCCCCCCCTTACTCCCTTGTGTTAAAACATATAACATTTCATGGGTGATGGGCCAAGAAATCACCCAGGGTGGCTGGAGGAAAAAATAGGTGTGGAAGAAGGAAGTTGTCTTTAGTGTCCCCTGTAATCAGCAGGGACTTGCTGGAGGGTTGTTCTTGGAGGCTAATAGAGTATAGCCTGGTGATGCCAAGCAGGAGTTCTTTCTGTTGTTTGCCCAAAGAGATGGTATGCTGTTAAGTTTAATTTTGCCCGCCTCGGGGCCTCTTCATGTAAGCTTTGGGTATCAAATGTCCTCTGTTGAGATTGTGTTGGAGAGTTGAAGTTGCGCAGCTTTATTTTATAACTAGTGCCAGTGCAGAGACAAAGCTCCATCGTGATGGATGTGCTGCTTCAGTGCAAGTTAAAGTAGTGATTCATAGCTCTTGTGTTACTTTAAATATTCCTGATTTTTGGACTGTAGTATTGAGAAGTGACTTCCAGCTCTGCCCATTTTTGTTTGATTTGTATGTCATCTGGCCTAGAATCTGCCAGCTCTGCAGATTAGGATATTGTGTTGCGTCTACTGCTTGTTATGAAGTTGCCCGGATTAAAATTTTCAGTGTTGCCTGATCAGTGCAGAGCAATGATCCACAGCCTTCTCCATCTGTCTAAATTGCTCTTGTACTTAATAAGGATGATGTAGAGGAGTGAAGTGTTGGCCAGCTCGTCCTTTGTGTGGATGCACTTCTACAGCAGCAGACTGGGAGTTGAGCTCTCATAACGCACTTGTTTGTCTTCTCCAGGCAGCCACGTTCAGCATCAGAGATGTGAAAAAAGAGGAACAAGGTAGTTTGCTGGTTTTGATAAACATTATCAAATATTGCTGACAAGTCCAGGTGACTGGCTGCTGCTGGCAGTTTGTGTTGCTGCAGAGCTGGTTACTCAGCTTTAAGGAAGCACGTTATGCATCGTTATCTCTTTGTGGCTGCGTGCACTTAGTTTCTTCAGTAGTCGTGAAGCTGAGCTTAAAAAGCTTTCCTTCCCACCACCTCACAAATGGTCAAGAAGTTTCTTGGCTTTCCTAGACCTTTCAGCCTGCTCATCTCCCTGGTGAAATATGAAGTGTTAACTATTGAAGTTTTTTCCCATTTGAAAAATACAGCTAAAACTCCTTTCCCATCTGGGAAAAAAAACTTGGGTCTCACTGATGCAGTTAGCTTATCTGAAGGGGTGGTGGGGGCTGGCTTGGGAACAAGGAAGCATGCAGCTTGACTGAGCCAGAGGAATTGATATTCTTCCTTCTGTATCTCTGAATTCCTGGATCCTGCATTGCAGTGACTTGGCACTACTGAGACCTCCCTCCCTGCCACACAGTTACCTTGTCTGCTAACCAACTGTAGTCTGATACTTATTTAGCTGGTTCATCTAAACCCACTGGCACCTGATGCCATCAGCTGATGGGGAGAAGAAAGGAGCTTGTGTCCAGAAATTACCTCCCTTGGTGGGATTTCTCTTTGTTAAGCTGTGCGCTTCAGGACCCTCTGTGCGTAGTGGGATCAAGGCAGAGTTGTTGGAGTTCTTGCATGGGTCGCAGTCGCTATGTGTGTGGTGGAGAGGTCACCGGTATGGCTGTATCGCCTTCGGAGCAGCTCTGTGCCCTACTGTCTCACTTACTGCATGTCCACTTTAAGAGGGTTCATCTGCAATGCAGCTGTTAGCGGGAAAGTTCTGTAAATCAAGAGGGAGTGAGCGCAAGTGAGCCTGGTGTCTGCAGTTGTGGCTGGGTCCTCCCTACAGCACCGGGAAACTTGTTCAGAAAGACTTTTTGCAGGAGGAGGAGGAGAAAGGGATGGCAGCACAGTGCTGATGCTGGGAGCCCCTCCTTTCTGTGCCTGTATCTGCACCAGCTGCTCAGGAGCTGGAAAATGTGTGGAAAAGCACAACGAGCAGCAGCCCTGGAACTGGAAAATCCTGTCATGCTTTTTCCCTCCTCACTCCTCTGCCGCAGAGTCTAAACAGGTGTTTGATTAGGGCCGATCCTGTCAGGATGTCTTTATTGCACACTCCCTTCTCACACAGGATGTCCTGTTACCATTTGGAGCTTGTGAGCTTATGCACGTGACTCAGAAGCACACAGAGGCCTCATGAGTCGCAAGTTTATTACTGTGCCCTCCTCTGTTCCGTGGGCTGTCAAAGCGACTGCTGGCTGGTGCAAGGGGACCTGTTGGGATGCTGTGATCCTGGGGAGGAAGCCCACAGATGGTGGATCAACTGGAGTGCCATGGCTGTGCGGGTGTTATACCTGGCAGGCTGGGGACTGCTGCTGAGCAATGTGGTACAAGGAGAAGGAGAGGGGCCACGTGATGCGGACGCCCTGCTGGAAGTGTGGCAGATGTGCTGTCTGAGGGGAACTCTGCGATGGTTACAGCCTCTCAAGTGCATGTCAGGGAGGCTGGCCAGGGAGCGTGTGGCTTTGAGCACGTGGCTGAAGAGCAGGCAGCTTGCTGTTCTGCTCTTCCCCTGCTCCTCTGCTTCTCCCGTGTGCAGCAGAAGCCCTTTGAAAGACTGCCTGGGTATCCACCATCCCTGGGAGCACTTGTTAGGATTGCTTGCTGGTTCCCCAACCACAAGTTTCTGAGGATATTCTCATGAAGGAAGTCTTCCGTGGTTTCTACGGTTAAGTAGCTGGCAAGCATGATGCCTTCCCACAGGTATCCACAGGGATACCTGGAGGTCCATGGGCCAGAGCTGGAGAGGGCCCCACAGGACCTTCCTTAAAGGTGACTGCAGCTGGGGAGAGTGCACGCTTGTTTTCACTCTGGTGCTTAGCAGGAAAGGAAGACTCCCTCCTTCACTGCATTTAAAAGTATTCTGGGCAGACTTGGTTCTGGGTTTCTACTTCATTTTCTTTATTTCCACTTGGGAAAGCATCTTGTATTGACAGTCATTGGTGACACAGGAGAAATTGGTGTATCATTCGCCATCTGCTTTTCCCCCTCTGTTTCCTCTCTGTCTCTCCTGTTTGCCTGGGCATTCGTTGTCCCTCTTGTAATAATTGAATTTTGCTAACCATGTATAAGCAATGTTCCCTCCCCTTTTGCCGGGGGACTGGCTGACTTGTTGTAAGAAGTTATTTTTAGGGTTTGCTTCCTGGGATATTCTACCCGTAGCCAGTTATGGTGATGAAAATGTCACTGAGATGCAGAAAGGACTCCTAACTCATTGCTAGCATGCCTGATCTTTCTGCTGTAAGGGTGTTCGTGGGGGACATGAGTCCCTTAACACTACATCACCTGCGATTAGGACGACAGCCACAATGACTGTGCAGCATGACTCCCAGTGAAAAGCACACTGAGCTTCCAGGTTGATAGATTATGTTACAACTAAATTGGCCCAGGGAAAACAAAATAAAAAAAGAAAAAGAAAAGGAAAAAAAAAAGCCTTTATTTGGTTGCACTGCAGTTTGTTTCTACTCTTTTTCTTTTTTATATGTAGGGTTGTCAGTGCTGCAGAACTATGTGTCAGTGTACAGGGATGTCCCTAACAGGCAGTTTGCTCCTTGTACTGGATGTATAAGGTTGCACTGGGTTGCTGCCAAATGCCTGGTCTAGACTAGAGAAGGTGTGCGCTTATTCTTTTTAAACACCTCTCCAGCCCTAGATCTGCAGCTTGCAACACCTGAAAATGTTGCTCTTTATGGCAGCTATAGCTAGCAAAGCATGAATGTAATACCAGCAAATTACAGAGCCTGGCTGAATGAGGCCATGGGTTGACAATACATGGTCTCTGGTGCCAGTATTGGCTTAAGGAGCACCTGCTTCTTTCTCTGGAGATGTCTGTTCCCTTCTCTGTACTGCAGCAGCTCTCTATCCTTTTCTGTCTCATCACTTGGATCAGGAAACCAAGTTCAGAAGAACCCTTCAGTAAGGGATTATTGAAGTGGTGGGGATGGGAAGGTGTTTGGTTTCCAAATAGGTTTCTCGGAGCAGCCATGGAAGTGGTTGCTTGGGTGTAGCTGCAGGAACCAGGATCTCCTGCAGCTGTGACTGAGAACAGTGCCTGTGGAGTGCTGTGTTAGTGCATCAGACCGGTGGTGTGGAGGTAGCTCTTGTGTGCCTTTATTGTACTCCTGGAAGAAGGCATGGGGAGCAGAGACACCTGAGTGGCTTTGGATCTAGTTAGTGGGGAATATTAACTTGGTTTTCAGGCCTGATGCTGTTGGGACTGGGAAGCTGGGTGGCAGCAGTTTCAAGCGGGTGGGCAGTGTGCCCATGCATTTCGGAGCCTTGCCAGCTGCCCGAAGGGGAGCCTGGTTACAGATAGACTGGGAGGCACTCCTCCCTGACTAGATAGTGTCTTGAAATTTATCAGTGCTTAGAAACAGTTTTTGTGTATGTATTTAAGTAGTCCTTACATTTAAAGTTGCTTCAGTGAGTGGTTAACTTTTCTTCTGAAAATATCTTCTTGCTGTCTCGCTTCTATATAGTGCCTAGAAGTACCTGAGCACTTTACATACACAGGATCAAGTTTTTGGACTCTTCAGGAGCTGGAGGCAGCCACGCTGTCTCTTTCCCTCTCACCTGATGTTCCTAACTGCTGCCTGGACTTACTGATACATGGTGCATTTTGCCCTTTTGTATGGAAGTGGCTCTGCTATAGGTGATATCTGTTGTGGTGCAAATGTGCATTTTAAGTCTTCTCTCACTGAAATTTCTTGGTAGGCTGCTCTGTATTTACAGCTTGCTCTGCTTAATTTAAAGTTATCCTAGCATCACTAGGGGAACTCAGTCTTAAAATAGATGGTTTGGCCTTTTTTTTTTTTTTTTTTTTAATTAATCTAATCCTCTGAGACTTGGTGTTTTTTGTCAGAAGAGCGTATTTCAGCTCATTTTGGACAGGAGTCATTCAGCACTTGGGTCCAGAACCATTCATCTGTGCCCTTAAGAAGATTTTCTATTTAGTTTACTCCTCTGGTTCGTGTCCTTCAAATACCAAATCAAAGCAGCGTCTCCAGCATCCTTCCCTCTCTGGATACTGCTCCCCCCCCCAATGTGTCTTGTGCAGTGAAGATGGTATTTGCTGAATACCAGTATTAGGAGCATGCAGAAATTCAATGGTTTTTGTTTTCCTCTCAAGCTTCCATTGGTTGGGTTCAAACATAGGTTTCCTTGGTTCATTCAAAAGAAATCCAACTGTTTCACAAACAGTGACTGCATTATCCTATGGCATTTTATTAAAGGGCCACATCATACAAATGTGTTGTTGGAAAATTGGGGGCTGGATGCAGTAGGTCTGCAGGCTTGGCCAGCCCTGACAGCGATGGCTGAATTGAAGTGTGTTGGGGTTGTATGAGAAGGAGCCTGCGTAGTCCTTCCTGCACAGGACAGTCTTATGGGTTCTCTTCATATGTTGGTAAAGGTGAAGTCAATGCCAGGAACTTCCTCTTCCAGGTAGGGTGTTTACCAAGGTTTTGCTAGGGTTTTGCTCTCTCCTATGGAAAGAGATGGGTGTTTAGTCTTGTTCTCCAGGAGTTTGATTCCCCCCACCCCTTGTCATCCCAAAATTTGTTTCCCCTAACCGAAAGAAGGTCCTGCTGCTGCACTGTGCTCCTCTGCACTATCAGGAAACCGTGCAGCTTTTTTGGCAACTTTTTTTTAGCCATGTACCTTCAGTCTTGCTTTGTTGCTCCCTCCATCAACTATGTAATGCATCAACAGCTTTCATTAAGTGTACTTTATCCTCCCAGTACCACTACTGGGCAGGGAAGTATTAGCCCTGTTTCACACTTGGAAATACTGAGAGAGATGCAAATTTTGAAGTGCCTTCCAGAACAGTTGGCAATAAGCCATGATGAGTTTGGAAAAGAGTCCAAGTCATATTCTTTGCTATAACAGTGATAAGAAGAGTGTAGGTAGAAAAAAGACTGTGGGCATTTGGCAGGAAAATAACGTGGGCTAAAGCATGTAGTATTAAGAGGAGTTGTAGACTAGTTTGCTGGTTATAGGAATAAGGTTTTGGTGTGTTCCTTGTACAACTTTTTCCTCTGATTTGCTTATTGTTTATGGAATACAGCTCTGAAATATGTTATGTCAGGCATGCCGTGTTGGCATCTGCCTTTGGACTCTCTATCTTTCTGTTATTTTTCTGGGTGACAAGAGATGGTTTGAAAACTAGAGGTAATTGCTGTTATGGAAGGCTGTTATACAGATGACAATAAACAGCACGTGATTTTGTGTGTGTGTTAGAAAAAGTAAAGGAGATCACTTAGATATAAAATTGTTACCTTGCATCAGTCATAACTAAAGGAACGGGGATGGTAACATCTGCAGGGGTTTGTTTTCTGAAGTGGGTAAAAGTAAGGTGGGAAAAACAAAATCTCTAGGATCAGCAACTGTACCTAAGAGTGAAAATAAGGGCAAACTTATAAGAATTTGGGTAAATTCTAAAATTGGCTGCATCTCAGGATCTGAGCAAGTAATTGAGTCAGTTGTGAAAATTTAGATTATGGGATACTGTCAGGAAACCATTCCTGCTCCCCACTCGCTGTGTCTCTTTGGCTAACTGATCAGTCTGTTTGTGCAAAGGTTTCCTACCTCCTGGAGAATTTGTAAACATTCACATTAATGTATGGTTAAGGCATTTGAAGCCTTTCCAAAGGAAACAGCTGTACATGCACAAGGTATATGCTACTGCAAGCTCTCCTGATCATACGATAATGTCAAACTAATATGAAGTCTTCAAGAGTAGAACATCCTTTGCCACCCAGGGAGGAATAAAATCTTGGATGCATTTAAGAAGATTACTGTTAGCTCGTCAGAAGAAATAATAAGAAGTTATGGGACAGGCCTGAAGACCTGTCATTAATGAAAGCTGGTTCAGGGGAGGGAATAAAAAATGGGAGGGAATGACCAGAAAGCTATTCTACACTTAATAGTGTGTATGCCGGGGATACTGCTCTCATTTCAAATAGTGCAATTCAGGTTTTGTTTAGAAGGCAGTTAGAAACCATGCTGCGGAGGTGTTGAAAGGAGTAGCCATATGAGGGGGGGAGCAGAGGGAAAGGAAAAATACTAGGGAGAGGAGAATGTGATTAAGGTTAATTAAAGTGTGCTGTGAAAACTAGGTAGATGTTCTCGTGTGCCCTTTCTGTAATAAAAGACAAATGTGGTTATGCAACGAATTGAAAATTTATCTTTTCAATAATTCATTTCAAACTTGCTGCCTTGAGACAAATATCATAGGTTGGAAAAAAGGATGAGAAACTTGTGTGTAATTAAAGTCAGCATATTTGGAGAGGAATTCTTTTTAAAAAGTAAAGGGCTTGCAGACTTATTTCTTCAGGTTATTTGTGTTTGGCACTGGGAGGTTAATCCCTTCTCCCCTTTGTACAGGATAACTGGGACAGTCCTGAAACGTAGATCTGTGTCTTTTTTCTTTCTTTTTTTTTTTTTTTTTAATTGACAGTTGTACTCTTCTCTGAAGCTATGGATAAAACAAGCTTCCCTTTGGAGATGTACCCTTTCCTAGCACCACAGCAGGAGAGTGGAAGATGAGGGAAGGGGTGAAGGTTTGACTCCAGCATTGGGAGTGATCTATCCTATAGCTTGATTATTTAAAAAAACCCAATCAAACAAACAAAAACCACCAGACACCAAACCCCAAAACAAACAACAAAGGACATCCAGCCATTATCCTTTTTCAGTCTGTCCTTTCTGCCATCTGTCTGTCCTAATGTTCCAGCATGTTGTAAGTTGAATTGTTGCTATTCTACCTGAATTAGCAGGTTTCAGTCACCACTGATTACAGAATGTGAGACAAAATGAATTAGTGGTCTGGCAATGAGTGTATATTAAATTTAGTAGCTGACAGTACTGCCCATTGTGGCTTGACTTTCTCTGCTTTTGCAAATTGTGTTTGTCTTTGTTTGCACTTGAGCTTTGTTTTCTTAATCTTTAGCATGTTAGAATAACATGTAATGCTGCTGAGGACTAATGCTGGTGCATGGACCTATGCTAGCACTATTGCATGTAACTTTTTGTCCTTCAGGTTGCAAAGAATTTTGCTGCTAGTTTGTTGGGTTTGATTTTTTTTTTTTTTTATGAAGGGCAAGATAGCGAAGGGTGGAAGGTGAAGATAGCAAAGGGAAAGCCTCAAGAACCAGTGATGTAGCGTCCCGTGATGCTGTTTTTGGAAGTTCTGTGTGGTGCAGATCTATGTAAAAGACTCTTAGGAAGCATTTTTTCCCCCTAGTTTTTACCTCCTTTGAAAAGGAATGTTAGTACTGTGAGGGAGGATGTTAAGCACAGTCCTCCCAGGCTCAGTCCTGTGAACTGCCTGGATGTGGCACGTGGTTGGAAATAACTCTTTACACTGGAGCTACAAACATTGTTCTGCTTCTCTCTGTGGATGATATGCTGGCCTCCTGCAAACAAACAGGGTGTCTGTTCATGACTAGAAATTCAAGATGATTTAAACAATATTTGAATCGAAAGCATGAAGAGTATGATGTCAAGGCTTCTCCGTGGAAAATTATATTATAAGTTATTAGCCGATTCAATGCAGAAGATGTAGGGATATCAACTGTATGACTGAAAGCTGTGGTGATTCTGCAGGTTTTGTGGAGCACTGAAACACTGCAACAAGTTGGGTAGGTACTTCTCTGATTCATGAGAGTAGGTTTTAATCATTGCTTGTGCCTGACTCTTCTAGCAAGAAGTGTGCCGGCTTTCCCTGTGCTCAGTGGCTCTCTAGCTGCATAAAAGTGAAATTCTTGTACAGCCTTCTCTTTTAGGCTTCCAAGAACACACGTTGCTTCAGACTTTCAGCTGAAGTGAGAGTTCACTATCCAGTGAACTCTCTGGCTGTTTGAGGGGGAAAAAAACCCCAAAACTTATTCCTTTAAGTTGCTTGTGTGCCTGAAATTTAAGGATGTGGTTGCGTATCTTTATAAATCCGTGATGTGATCTCAACCCCAAAAAGCTCGGAAAGTTTTTCTTATGTGAAAAAGAGGAGATGTTCTGTTTTTTTTCCAATTGCTGTGTTTTAAAATGAAGTGTTGTTCATTTTTAAGTCATGAGGTATACCTTAATTGCAGACTGGAGATCTTTAAAGCCATCCTTTTCTTAACTGTCAATTCATTTGGAATAACTGTGAACCTAAATGAAGGGCAAATAGTACTTGGGTTTGAATTATCAGTGTTTATGGAAAGGCAAACTGTTTCCTTCTCCCCTGCCCTTGCCACAATAAGGGCATTGCTTTTGTGTGATGTGAACTGCATTTAGTAATGGTCTTGCGCTTAAGAGCTTCTAGTTAATGAGACCTATTAACAATAATGAAAAATGGCATCCTTGAAAGTGCAGACCTAGTCAGAAAAATGATTCTCCAAGAATGACTAGATGGCTGCGTACTCTTTCTTGGCTTATTTAATTTAGGAGAATGGGGGAGGAGCAGTGTCTTGGCTCTGAAACTAATTATTCTCCTACAAATGTGCCTGTGATCTGCAGTTCCCACTGGGGATTTGCAGGGCTGGGGCTTCTAGAGCTAAAGAGCTTCCCAGTCTGAGCCTAGCTGAGACTGGCGTAGGCTTGACTTTGCTTTCCCAAGCCTCAGCAGGAGTAGCAGTAGTAAAACCCAGCTCTTTGTCTGCTGGAATGAACACATCTGAGTCAGCAACACAAAGCAATTGCATGGAGTAAGAAAGTGATGTTTTTTACATAATTATTAATCTGCCTATGTTTGTGTTTTAGTGTGTTGCCACCTCCGCATCATGTGCTGTTTTAGTTTGGAAGGATATGCGTTGCTTTTCAATATGTGAATAATTCTGCTTGGGGAAAAGGGAGGATTGGCAACAACTATATTGGATTTGAAATACAATAAAAAACTCACATTCCTGCTTAGGAGCTGACACAAACAGACTGCATGGATGATGTCTGTTCATCTGAATAAATAGTAAGGCATTACAGGGAATGTCTAGAGAAGTGGAAGCTCCCTTTATCTCTGCCTTAGTGTCCTCCCACCCGGTACTACACTCACAAGTCCATTCTAATAATTTCCTTTTGAGATAGGACAGCCTGTCATGCCACTCTGCGGGCTTGGAATAGCTTCCCCTAATATGGGACCAGCTTGTCCATCCTCATTGAAAAGGATTTCTCTGGTTGTTCTCTTACTCCTCTGTTTGTGCTAAGTTCTTAAGAATTGTGACTTTCTGTGGTTATAGGTGTTCTGTATATTGTGAGAACTTCCATGCTGTGGGATGAAATGGGCAGGTTTTAGGACAGAGGGGAGATTTTCACATAAAGGGGATGTTTCTTCTCCCATTTTGGGGGTAGTGTTGGTTGCTAGAGACAGGTTTGATTTCTTGGTTCTATACCCTGGCTGCCAACTCGAGCTAATGGTACCAGACCTTTTAGGGTTTTAATTAGACTTCATCTTTTAATAAGGCACCCTCCTATTAATTGCTGTCTGTGGCAGGATCATGTGCTTGAAGCTTAGTGATCCTAGATGAATTGCTGGTGGCCAGCTCAGTGGCGATTCCTGTCTCCTCTTCTGGTGCTAAGCAGAAGGGTGTCTGTGTCTGCTCTCAAAGGAGCCATTTCTGTGGTACGATGAAGCATTTCAAACCACCTTGCCCTTGTCTCTAGCAGTTGCACCTTCCTTGTGGAGGTAGAGGGGCCTTGGGAGGTTCATGTAATTTTCCAGGATGTGTTACGTACTCGCACATCTGCCCTTCGCGGAAGAGGGGTGTTGGAGTGTTTGCCACTGAGCACTCAAACCCTGCTGTAGGGACTGTTGAGCCATCTGTGAGAGAGACTCAACTGCTTGAAAAAAAACAGACTTGTGGCTGACACTGTCTACGTATGGAAATTGGAGACTGGTGGGTGCCTGGGGTGTGCAGGAGCATTGGCTAGCAGCTTCAGTTAAAATGGAGCCGAGAAGGATGCTGTGTGGCGGGCTGCTGCATCCTCGGTGGAGCCGCAAGCTTGTTGAAGAGGAAGCAGGCCGGTGCACGGAGGAGGAAGTGGCTGGCAGCGCGACGGGGAGCGGACCACTAATAGGGCTGTCCAGAGCGCTGCTGGGTAGGTGAGGAGAGAATTAGCTCTCGGTACAAAACGTTTTGATGGCCCAACGGCCAAAAGCACTCAACAGTGCCAGGTTTGCCTGCATGTAGTTTGGCCAGATTTTCTTTTCCAGGTCTTGCACTCCTGCTGTACGTTGCCACAAGGCCAAGATTTGTGAGTTTGACCCAGAATTGCAAGGATATGCCTGCACTCTGTTTTCTGACTGTAGTGTTTGAAGAGATTGGGACTTCTTTACTGAAAAATCAAAACTGAGAAGACTTCTCTAGGCTTTAATGTGTTCTAATATGGTGTTAACAAAGGGAGGGGGAAAAGCAGTTGCAGAGATGAACACCATGATGTGAGCTTGTGCTAAAACTTGGACCTTATAATTGCCACTTGCTCTCCTTAGCTTGTCTGCTTCAGACATGGAAGCACTGAGCACCCATGCTTCTGCTGGGCATAATTTATCTTGGCATACCCACCATTGCTGAAAATCAATGGTAATCAGACATTCAATCATGTGTTCTGTAATCACATCTATGATGTGGCATCATTACCAATTTGTGTAGACAATATTAATTCTGCTATTTTTTAAAGTTCCAGGTATTTTGTAAAACAATTTGTATTTTGTAAAACAAAGAACCTAAGTATTACTTCTTTTTTTTAAAAAAAAATGTGTTATGCCTACTGGGTCTTGATGAATGTTTTTCCTCTACCTTTTCATTGGCGCGGTCATTCAGTGCTGCAGCCCAGAGTTTTATTACTCACGCTACTGGGTTAACTGTTGGCTGGTAGAGAAAGAAAGCTTTTACATCTATGAATCCTTCACTAAGAGATAATGTCTTTTGCAGTAGCTGCCACTTCATCTCCTTCTCCTCTCTTCCTATGGCTTTTGAAAAGTGTACAGAAGACCATGGGGAAGACAAGACACAGTTTGTCGTAGCCTGCCATCTCTTTCAAGATGTCTGGAATGTCTTTTGACTAGAGTGGGTCAGTATAAATGTTTGGGTGCCACTTCAAGATGCATTTGAAGTTTGGATATCAGAGCTTAGTGTGTAAGTAGCTGGTGTTGCAGAGGAGATGCCATTTATAGGACAAAGAAGTGCCCTTTACTAGAAGTGCATATAGCAAATGGGTGTCTCTGAGGCAATATTGCCCTTTTCCTTAAATAGGGTAAAAGATGGTGAGCTATCTCTTGTCTGGTCTTGCCTTACTCATAGCTTGTGTGATGATAAGCAAATCATTGTATTCAGGTGTGTGTTCAGTTTTGGCATTAAATTCACATAGAAAACCCAATACCCACTCTTCTCCCCTCCACCCCTTGTCTTCATTCTTTTGGGAGTAGCTGAAGCCTAATCAAAGCAAATCTGCTTGTTGGGCAGGCAGAATCTACGGAAAAGCTGAGAGTCATATTGGGCTTCAATCTTTTAAAATGCAGACTATTTTGAGTCTCAGATTGTGTTTCTGCAAAATGGCATGTTCTCCTTTTATGGCTGGTGCTATTAGGCTGTATTAATTGCTGTTTAAAGCACTGAAAATCCAGTACTAGAAGGTGTCGTAGGAAATGCTAGGTATTCTTTTCGCGGTCAGTACGAACAATTTGGATCTGTATTTTATTTGAAGGGCGTTTCAAATTATTCTTCTTGATGCTTAGTCATGACCTGTCTATATGTTAACGTGTATTTTCTATGTGATAAGTGGAGACTTAATGATTTATGTGCCAAGTGAAGGATCTTTCCTATAACGAACGTGTGAAATAGTTGCTAATAAGCTGTCATGTTTTGGGTCACTCCAGTCTCTACTGAGGTAGGTGATTAGAGATGGTCTAACAATGCCCTCAGAACTTTACTAAGCAAAATCTTATGAACTAAACCAGGAGCAAATATTTTATCTTTGTAATAAGATTTCATATGCTGAAGGATCTCAAAGCTGACTGTGCTGACAGGACCACTGAATTGCACTCAAGGGCTGGGGAATCACAGAATAAGGCTATATCTCAAATTGGAGATGAACCCAAATGATACTATTGAGTAACTCAGACATAAAGATGACAATTAACATGTTTGGAATATGATGCTTCGGCATAAAATCAGAGGAACTAATGAAGCTGTCTTTTGGAGAGAGGTGGTTATTGCTCCTTTGAAAGTATGAGGAACAAAGAGAAGCAGCCAGATTTAACTTGTATTGATGAACACAGGAAGATGCAAAATAAATACCTGTGGTCTATACTGTATTTCTGCCCAAATATAACTCATTGTTTTTTTTGTCCAAATTATATTCCTGGGAACATCTGATCACCACAGAGCTACAAGCTGATTATGCCCAGTGGTTAAGACTTCATAATGCATCTTGGTATGATGAAGGCAACCATAAGTCCCGAAGGACAGTCTCTTTTTAGAATACCTGCTTTGGACAGAGCAAAATATGTTTAAACTTGGTGGAGGCAGAGAAGACTGGAAAAACACCTTAGAGGTGCAGACGTTTGGTTTTCTGAGATACGCTGCCTGCTTCCTCCTCTGACTTCCGAGAATGATCTGTCCCAGGTCTTCCTACATGGGGAACCTACTTGTTTGAAAAATGAAACTAACTCCTCAAAATCCCCTCGTTTCTTGGTAGTCTGGGTGTTTTCCCTCTCTGGACAGAATGCTTATCTTGTCTTCTCTGTGCTGCGAGGCCAAGATGGGTTTATCTTAGCCCACAGTAGTGCAGGCTGCTCTCGGCGTGGGGCTGGCTTGGTGCTTCCTGCCAGCCCCATCTCTGGCTGGTGTTGCCTGGCTTTTCCTTCTGATTCTCCTTCCCCCTATATCTGCCATGGCAATTTGATAATGGCTTTCCCCAGACCTGTCTTCACTTTCTTTGTTCCTCTGGTGCCATCTTTGTGATTTTTCTTTTAGAGTGCAGAGTTATGTATGGGCTGTAATAAATAAGTTGCCCCCATAAGCTAGCAGTGATGTGCTTGTCTAGATATATTGCTAAGCTATTTTCCCCTTAAAACTTCCATTTCTTGTAGTCACTGAGTCAAGTGTCCTGTCATTCAAATACTTGAATAATTCTTGATGTGTGGTCTCCATTGTCCTTGTAGGTCAAACTGGGAGCTTTAACAGTCTTCAGTTTTAACTTCAGATCGTGTAAATTCTTCAGTGCTCTTGCCTACTGGTCTCCTGACCAGCTAGAGCTAGAGAATTGCGCTGTATTCTCATAGACACAGGAGGAGATGCTGCTCATTGCAAGTTCTCCAGTATGTTGAATGGATGGGAGCTACATGTAGATTTGGGAGTTAGTACGCCCTGGTTTTGGCTGTCCCTGTTAAAGAGCAGTAGACAACCTGCTGGGTATTGGACACTGTCTGTTGTTCTCATTGGCGAGGCCCTTGGTTCTGACTGTAAGCAGCCATCAGCATAACTGCTTCTTGGGAAATGAGGGTGTTTCACTAGCTGCTGAACAGCCTGTCTATAAAGCAGGGCTATCTCAATAGCAATGTCATATTTGCCTTGCTATAATCCAGATTTCATGTGAGATCCTGGTATTACATGACTGGGGCTTTTCTTCTTTCTTTTAGGTGCAGGATCTAGAGTTCCCCAAGTCCCGGCTGTAATGCCGACTCCTTGTGATTTTCAAATAAGTTGCTTTATTCTCACTCTGTGTTTTTTTAATCTGCGAAACTGGGTATTTTTCTTTAGTATGTGATGAGGGGATGGTAAAGATTGGTCTGCGTTCTGTACTTTTAAAAACTCTTACATGAGTGCCAGGAGTTACAAAGGGAGAATGTTGGGGGAGCTCTGGTGAACGGTTGTTCCTCATGATGGATCAGAAATTAAGTGTAGACTAATTCAGTCAGAAGACTAGAACATCATACAGTCTGACGTAAACCACTGGTGGGCACTAATTTCTTGGAGTGTCATAGCAAAGGATAGTGGAATTGTACCCTGTAGCTTCATGAGCAGTCACAGCCAGTGAGAGCTGTGTGCTGCTGCTGAAAGAGGCAGCCTTTCTTCTGACCGTTTGTTCCTTCCTTGCACCAGCACAAATTCTTTATATAGTTACATGGGGAACCAGGTTAATGATGGATCAGTTCAGCTATCCAGAGCAGCACGCTGCTGCACAAATGCTTGCACCAGCATCAGAAGCAAAGAGGATGCAGGGCCATTAGGAAAACAGGCAGGGGAAGGATGGGACTGTAGTGACTGCCAGCGTTACAACAAAGAGAACTCCTGTACCTGCTGTTGGACGAATCTGCGCCACAGGCCGTGCCAGAAGAGTGATCTCTTGCTTCCTAGAGATACTCCAAAAAATCTGGCTTTATCTTATCTGTGGCCTTCTGGGGAAGAAGGTGAGGGGAATCAGTGCTACGGTGGGACCTTTAGCTCATACAGCTGTATTACTGGAATCCTCCATTCTAACAGCTTAGCTAAGGAATTGGAGATGCCTTTGCATCTCTATACAGCTGAATTACTGAAATACCATCTGAAGGGTAGACAGGCTTTTTGGAGGGACCAGGAGGTTCTTCAGTCAAAACTGTGTCTTGCTGTGCTGCTAGCTTTGCTAGCTTTGCTGTGATTTGCAACCCAAAATTTGGGTCTATGACTGCCCTGATTATCTATTTAAAGCCACTGCATGGCTGAAGAGAATGTCCTACAACCTTAAGATTGCTTGAATGAAGAGATCTCTACGTTAAGTCTCACTTGTCTCTCTGCAAAGTAATTTCCTACAATTCAAGAGCTAGGCTCCAAGAGTGGGAGCGGGTTTCTCTGTGATCCCTCACAGTGTCATTGCCCACATGGTGAGTCACTGGTAATGCCCGAGTTCTTATTTTTAGTCCTGTTGCTGCCATTGGGCTGAAACCATTGGCCGGTAAGAGACTTAAGCGAGGAGATAAACACATTAATCTCCCTAGGCCTTCCCCCTCAGCTGCTGCCTCTGTGCCTTTGTGCATCTCAAGATGTAGCTTTTCCTGGACCATCGGGCAGAACGACGTCCCCTCCGTACCCTGGTGGGACGTCATTCAAACCTTTTCACTATTAAGCACTGGAGCTGGGAGGGATGCCCTCCGTACACGTGGGTTTGCACGCGCAGGCAGGGCAGCGTGCTTTGTCTGCGATGAAGGCAAGCTGGGCAGGCTGTTACTTTCCACCCTGGCACCTTTGCCATCAGTGCTTTTCAGGGAACATTCGTTATTTCCTTGGGTCCTATCGCCAGACCTCCTTTCCCTCAGGAAGAGCCCTGAAACAAACTAACAGGATTATTTTGTATAAACTTTCTGTAGCAATGGAGAAGGTCTGTCCCCTTTGGTGAGCTTTTAAAGTATCTTGTTGAGTCCTTGGGCAAGGTCATTGGTCTCTCTCAGTTATATTGTAGGACTCTAATTAAACAGTTTGTGCATTCATTCTTAGGCTTCCTTTTTCAATTGCTTTTCTGATGTGGCAAGGTGGTAGATACAGGAGTACTGGTGAGTGCTTCTTTGCCCTGTAGTGGGCTGGTGGTGGTGCAGACTGAATAGGGTGTTTTATTCTGCCCTTTCCTTCTCATGCCCTCTTTCCCAGCTACCTCTGATCCTGCAAAATGAACTAGTTTGCAGATCACAGGGTTCCAGCTCTGTTTTCTGTGCTTTTTCTGTTAGCATGTACATCTCCAACTTCAGGCAGTCTTTTGCACAGATTTACACCATGTGAATTTTAAGGGAAGAGAGGAATGTGGTCAGCTGTTCTTTACTTCTGTTAACAGGGTGGATTTTTTTTTTTGTTTAATTATGTATTTTGAGGGTTTTGCTTATGGAAGAGAAACGAAGGAAAGAAAATCAACTGGTGAGGACTTGCTCTTCTTCCAGCAACAGCATACCTGATCCTCGTGAACCTTGTTGTTCTAGAAGTTCCAAAACACACATCCAAAGCTCATAGCACTGTGTGATTATGGCTGCTCTACTTCTCAGTTTCCTTGGCTCAGTGGCCTGAGGTAGCCAGTCGTAGCTCGTATTTTGAGTAAGGCTCAGACTCCCGAGCTCCTGACAGGGTGCTGGTGATACAACAAGCACATGCTTAACTCAGATGGAGCTCAGTCCCATTGATTATGGCTCAGTTGGTGTCATTCTTCTCATCGTCCTGGTCCAAAGCCTCTTTGTTCTGTGCCCTTATTTTTGGTCCCAAACATGTGTCTTTGAGGGTGGCCCAATCTTTACAAAACTCAGAAACAGGTTTTTGAAAACCTCTTTTCTTTCTGATACCTGCCATTTAGAGGGGAAAGGATGAAGTCCTGGGTGTTTGAGACCTGTTTTTCTTGGCAGTCTCTTTTCTGGTACAATCGGAAAGCACTTTTGACTGTCAGATCTGGGAGAACATTAACTCAACCTAGGGATAGCATGCTGAATTGGAAGAGTTGAGGCATAAGTTGAACAAACTACCAGTATTGTCCCATGTACTGGGTGATGGGATGTAAAAAGGCAGCTGAAAGGGGTGACCACAGTTTTGAATGTGGAGGTGGTGCTGCCAGCATGCTGAAGTGGGGGACCAGCCCCGTAGGAACAAGCTAGTCCTGTGTGTGACTGAACTTACCCGGATCTTCTCTGGAGGCTCTAAAACTTATGCAAAGCTGGCTGCTGTTTGTTTCCTTCCCTGTAGTGCTAGTTTCAAAATGCAGAGCTAGTGTGGGAGAGCAGGGCACCTCTGGATGCCAGTAGCTTCTACTCAGAGACCACCGTAATGGGAACTACTGTGTGTGTATTTGTAGACCTTTGCACCCATTGAGCTAGAGATTGGTACTTGATGCTGCTTGCTCATTGCACTGAAAATGTAATTGGCTGTGGGCAGTGGAGCTGTGAGACAGGAAGTATAAACACTTCACCCACATGTGCTGTGAGTTCCCAGAGCTGCTTTTCGTGTGTCTTTCCCTTTTGATATATCTTTCTGTTATTACTTTTTATTATTGTTGTTATTATTATTACTGTAGAACTTGTCTCTGGATGTGTTCAGTGTTTGAGTGGGAAAATGCACAGGACTGGACAAAGAAAGTGTAATTAGAAATCTCTCACCATGTGTCTGTGTTTTTTCTGTCTTTCTCTCTGTTCCTCTTATCTGACTTCTCCTAGTCTATATACAAGTACTGAGTATCTGAAGCTGATGAAGAGAGAGCTTGGTCTCTGTGCTGGCAGTGTAGCAGAAGGTGTGATTGCAGCATGAAGGACATACTTCACAAACTTTATTCTCAGTAGTGTAAAGATAACAGCATTGAAGTCACAGTGATGTGGATTTCAGTGTGGGCTAGCAACTTAGGCACATATGTAAGTCCCCAGCAGGACTGTACAATTTGTGTTGAAGTCCATGAATCCTGCTATTACTACTCCTGCTAGTGAGCATAGTGCTAATGTGGATATGTCTATTCATGCTGCGATTAAACCTTTGATTGCAGAGTAGACATCTCCATAAAGCTTTGAGGCTCTTTTGCAAGGACAGAAGGTGCCCAGCAGGAACGATATCAGAAGCTGGGTGTCTGTCTTCTGCTTGCGAGTGCCAGCTCCAGAGGAAATTGTTATGCAGTTTGCTTATCACTTCAGTTTTACTCCAGCTCTCACTCTGTGGATGCACTTTTAAAGCGAAGGTCTTGGCTTCCCAGAGAACAGCTGCTTATGGTATCCCCTTGCACAGGGTCCTGTTCACTAAAGCCCAGCCTCCTGGAACTTTTCCAGCCCCTGACCCTATGGAGAAAAACCTGTGTGATCACTTCAGTCCTTATAGGTAACAGCTTGTCTACAAGTGCTGGATGCATCATCATTAGATCCTAGGGAAGGGTGATTTCTGTCCTTCTCTTAGTTGAGGCGAGTAGGCAGGTGGATGGAAGATGCTGGTGAGAGCCACCCACCTGTCTGCTCAGGGCAGTGCAGCAAAGAGAGAGCAGTGGAAAGCCTGGGGTTTTGATAGTCTACATCTGTGCTCTCTGTGGTGTGTTAGGGATGCTAGTGTGTTTAGTGCCCTGAATGTCAAGATGGTTCGTACTGTGGTTGTGGTGTGCATGGGGAATTACAGTGACTTTCATGGCTTCTGAAATGTGAAAAAGGCATCTAAAAACTAGGAAAGTGACCAAAAAGCCCAGTAACCCATGTGTGCTGCAGCATGCTTTGCTTTGCTCCTCCGCACACTTTTTCTGCCAAGGGAATGGAAATGTAGCTGTGGCAGATGTATTCCTAACCGCAGTTACACACCCTGGAAAACCCTGTTAGCTGTGTTGGTTTGTAAGTCCCAGCAGCTAAGTTGTGGTTGGTCTGGGGGATTTTGGTTTGAAGAGGCCTTGATTTTATTTTTTCTTTTTTTTCCAAAGCTCCAGAGAGAATTGTTCTTGGGAAGGTGACTCTGCCTTGCTCTGTGGATGTCAGCCCTGCAGCTCTCCAGGGCAGACGCCTGGAGTGCGGCAGAAGATAGAGAACTGTGCGGACAGCAGGGCTGAGCCCAAGACCACCTTTAGTCTGATTCTTGGAATCAAAATAACAGATACCTGCTGCTTCCCTGTATGTTTTGGGTGATAGTGGACAGGTGTTGACAGCTGAGTTTTGCTAGTGCTTGACATGAGGCTCACCAGCGATACTGGCTAAGATCGCTGCAGTGACGGCCATGCAGAAGTTATCCTCTCTTCCCTGCCAGAGACCTTCCCCTGCCACCTGGTCCTGTGTCTGCTATATGTATCCTCCAGTTTGCTGGGCAAATTTAAGAGTCTTTCCTCCTGTTCACCTGGAACCTCCCCGGCTGTAGATCTACCAAGCTGCTGTTCTGAATCATGTTTGTTCCCTCACTCTGAACATCATCGTGGATGGATGTCCTTAGCATCTCTTCTCAGGCTTTCTGAAGCTGGGTGTTGAACAGTGAAGGTGGTTTATCCTTGCTGGGTGGGATGCAACTTTCTTGTGTCTGTAGTGTGGTCAAGTGATGACTGAAAATCCTTGCTGACCTGTTCGGCAGGACTTATGCAGCCTCTCTTTCTGGATTAGGCAGAGGCTTTCACCTAGGAGGAGAAAATAGCTTATATGCAAACTTACGGCACAGCTACCTTCTGTGGTTTCTTGCCGTAGCCTCAGCTCGTTGAGGAGCTTTCTGAGGCTCCTTGCCAGCAGCCTCAGCTGAGCTGCTGCTTTGGCTGGACGCTAGAGTGAAATCCTGTCCCTTATGGTGCTGTTCCCTCTCTCCCTTACTCTTCCCCAGGCACACGTCCACAGATGCTCTACGTTGTCTCCACTTCCCCGCTGTGGATGTCTTCTCTGAGCATTCAATTTTCCAGTGTTCCTGCTGCCCCTTAGTTGGATACAACTCTGGGTATGCTGCCTGTGGTGTCCTTCTTCTTTTCAGTTGTGGTTTACAACTAGCGCGTTGTGCTCTGGACCTTGCTTCCCCCTCGTGCAGGGAGGGTGATAGTTCCTGTCTCTGCTCCTGTGAAGCTGTGTAGCAGGAGATGAGAATTACCACCCAGCTTCTGAATGAGGCTGCAGCCAGAAGGGAGTTAGCCTCTGACGTATGGATGATGGGACGGTGAACGCACAACATCACTGATGGCACGTGGGCCTAGGTTAAGAAGGTCAGGATAGCAAAGCAACATCTGCGTAATCCCTTTGCTATTTTGTGTGGAGATGAATGAGTGGCTGGGCTGGGGGAGGAGGCAGCAAAATCACTGTTAGCAGGGCAGACGTGAGTGTGGTTACAGGTTTGATTTTGTTTTGTTGTTGTTGTTTTGGTTTCTTTTAACAGGAATGAATAGAGTTGTAGGACAGTAGCAGTAAAACATACATGAAGCTGGCAGCCCTCTTCTCAGGGGTTTGAGAACTTCCCAGAATTTCTCAGGCGAACTGGAGGCAGATTCCCTGCAGCTCGGAAGCTCTTGAAGAGTTGATAGCAGCTCAGCATTGGAAGGGACAGCATATTTATTCTGTGACAAGTCTCACATTCCCGAGCCTGCCTGACCCTCCAGCTCCCTAGCATGTGAACCTCTCTGCAGGTGCTGCCGGAAACACAGCCACTGCGTTTCCTCAGTACTCCCGCCATGCTGAGGGCCAGGTCCTGCTTGCCACAGCCTTTTGCTGATGGCTGTAGCAAGCACACAAGGAGGAGGTGTGGGGGAAGAGACCATTCCTGCCAGTCTGCTGGGGATGAGGTGCGCTCAGAGAGCTGGGTCATGCACAGAAACTGTGCAAAAGTATGTTGTGGTCCAGACACTTCAAACTGCCCAGGCAAGGGTAGGGTCTCGGTATTTTAGGCTTTCTGCAGTGCGCTGTGATTTTAGGGAGGACAAGAGGAGAGGCTGTCTTTGCAATACCTCTGAATTGCTTGCCTTGCACTCTTCCTTTGTGGATGAGCTTTCATGTGAGCAGTGACAGCTACTAGAGAGGCTGCAGCCTCAGTATTTTCCTGCGTCTTCCTCCCACCAGAGCTGGTGGTGCTGTTTAGATGTGTGTTTAATAGACCAAGCCCTGAGAGACTGTGTAGGCCAATACTAATTTGAAGGATCTGTTTTCCACCTGTGTCCTCCTAGTCGGTGTCTGTCAGAGAGCAGAAGGCAGTGCCTGGGTGGAGGGATGTGGGGACCTCATGCCTTCATAAACGCTTTCTGGAATGAAGTGTGCAGTGGCTGCGCTTTCGGGCACAGAGGCCTTGTCTCCCTTGGAAGCTGGGAAGACAGAGCCCTCCTCTGCTCCCTCTGGAACAAAACCAGTGGATGACTAATGCACTCTTTGTAAATACAACTTATCCTATCAGTGACTAATGAAGGCTTTTTTTTTTTTTTTTTTTTGTCCTTCCCCTCCTGTCTCACTAAAATAAAAGCAGTTGCTCAGAGCAAGGCTGCTGATGGGATCTCTTTCCTCTTGCTTTATTTCACTCTTATCAGTGGTGTAGCAGGGGATGCAGGGCTTTTACAAAAGACAGCTTATTGTCCCTTTTCCTTATGTGAAACTTAATTCCAGATGGTAATTTATATGTTCATTTTTGTTAGGGTCACAGCGTGCTCCTAAAGCGATCTTCTGTTCTATATGCTGATGTTTGCTTCTTGTACTGGAGCCTGTGTCGTGTCCACAATGCAGGAGAATCAAACCTTACTTTAACATTTTTGTTAGAACCTTCGACAGTTAGTCCTGTACATTTGGACCATGCTGAGATGCTTGCTGCTGGTTATGTGTCTGGTCCTTGTGAAGGGGCATCCCATTTTTCTCTTGGCACTCTACCAGCAGACAGCTTCCAGCCTGCAGGTTAGGAAGCTTGTGGGCTTGCTAAAAGCTCTTGGAGAAAGCTTATTGTTCTAGTGCCATGCTGTCTGGCCCTCCCAGAAACACACAGTATGCTAACAAGCTACCCAAAAGAACCAGAAACAATATTCATCAAGATGTGGATGGAGATACTAGTCATATGTTTGGTAAGTGCATTATTAAAAAGTAGGACTTGTAATTCAATAGAAGGCTTAGTTTTAGATGGAAATTGTATATCAAATAGAAAAATTGTAACACAGAAGTTCTCTGAACCCTGCTCTGTGAATTGCTTGCATGGTCTCAAAGGTTATTCATCATCGGAGACAGATCCGTAAGGGATTTGAACAAGCACTCTTGAGTGCTGTCTTGGACTTGGCAAGCAGATTCCATAGAAGCCTATCTGAGCTTGTTACATTGATCTTTTCTGAAAAGAAATCTAGAAAACTGCTTATAAGTTTGGTCAGTTTGTTTTGCGCCTCAAATATATTGTTATTTTCAAGGCAGCAAGAACAGGAAAGGGTGTCGTACTGCCATCAAATGCTGTCCTTCCAGCTCTGCCCTGTGAACCTCCTGGAGGGAGCTAAGGAGAGCAATACTTGGTGAGACCATGTGTCCTCCTTGGAGGATACCACCAAGTTGCATCTTCCTCCTTCCCTCTCTGCAAACCAGTCTCTGTTGCATTCATTTGGCATTTCTGTGGCTGCTAGAGCAGTAGTTTACATGTCACTGCAATGTTACAAAAGAGAATTTTCAAGAAATTGTCTCTTTTACTTTAATTTTTTTTTTTTTTCCTAAAGTCCTTTGTCTGGTAGGAGGGTGCCTTGTTTTCTTTCTCTTTTGCTCTGCAGCTCCCATCCTGCCCTTCCCCCCAGCCAGATCATGACCTGTTCTCTTCGCTTGCTCTCCCTGCCTGTCCTGGTATGACACCAGGTCTTCACTGCAGCCTCTTCCCACCCCCTGTTTATATCCAGCTTATAGCTGGCCTTAGTTGCTACTCCTGTGGCAGAGCAGCTGCTTGCTTTTGCCTACACTTGCACTCGCAGGTCTCCTGGGTGCTTGTGGAAGTGGAGATAGCCAAGTGCCATGTGTCTGCATGACATCCACAGGTCATCAGCAGTGACCCTCAGCTGTCTTTCGGGTACCTTCTGAATGGAGATTTACATGAAGTTACTTGCTGACTTTACTATAAAGAGCCAAAGTATGCTTTTTCTTCTCTAGGCCTTTTCACTTTGTTGTTTATGTTTCAAAATAAAAATTGTTTTATTTAAGCGCACAAATCTATTAGTTAAAATGTGAAGTAAGGAAGAAGTCCACAAGTATGGTGATATGGAAGGAGTGTAAGAGGGAAACTTGGACTTCAAAAGCAAGAAATCTGTGCTGGAATTGGACATCAAATCAAACTCTGGTCACTAAAAGGAAACATATTTGCTGTTTAAAACATAGCATAATTGCTGAGAGCAGAACAGCATCAAGCTGTTCCTACTTCTTTCTCCAAGGAACGTAGACCTCTGCTCCGTCCCACAGAGGCTCAACAATCCTAGTGACTTTCTCCTCCCAGAGACCTTTTATCTCTGATTTCTTGGGCTCCCTGACAGGTCGGTGAGGAATCTCTTGCCCCAGGTCCCAGAGTTTGGCTAAAGAAATGCCATTTTCAAATATGACAAAGGGTGATCGATTGCACAAGGAGGACCTGAGCCAGTTGATATAAATCTGCCTCTAGCACAGATGTATAAACACTGGGGCACGTGATGTATGTTCTGTGCTCAGGAGTCAGATGTTCAGGGAAGTTAAGCAGAGATTACACTAGAGTGGTATTGGATGGACCAAGCTGACTGATAGAAAGAAATAAAGAAGTCTTCCCAGGTCTTCCAAGTCCACTGGTTGATTTGTCCATTGCTGTGTTTCTATGTGATATTTTTGGAGTGCAGTAGAATGGGAAGCTGCTTTCCTCTGGCTTTCCATAGTTCGTTTAGTCCCTGGACCACTTTGTTCTACAGCAGGGATTTGCTGTGTTATGGGATACCTTTGCCAGAGCTGGGTGGGAGACAGGCCTTTTCAAGGCAGGATATCTTTGCATATTCGGAAGACTTTAGAGGCCTGAGGAATACATCATGTCTTGGGCTGGCCTGTTTTTTGGCACACGGGCATTGCTAGCCAGATGATTGCTTGGAAGAGGTAGCAGCATTGGGTGCTTCAGGAGCCTGAGTGGGCTGGAGTACTCAGCTGGAGACTGGACAGAGTACTGTCACGACTAGCATAGTCAATTTGCTTCGCCTGTCTTTGGGTAGCATAGGCAGCACTTCATGACTCCACCACTCTGTTTCATTCGTTCTCTTGCTCTCTTTCTCACTGTGAGCTGTGTTGGTCTGAAGGCTGCAGAACTGATCATCTCTTTCCTCTTCACTTGTTAGTATTGCAGTAAATGAGTTCAGATACGCTTGTTTTGGCTGCAGTTTCCTTAGGGAAATCTGGAATCAAAGCATTCAAGCAATCCTGCCTGTCTAGGGGGCTGTAGAAAGATTGCACAAGTAGTTTAAACTCTTGACCTTTCCTTGATATTTAGTTATATCAGTGACCCTTTATGAAGCTATTGCATGTACATATAATTGGTAAGATTTGCTGTTACCATACTCTTGGTTGAGACGGGCGCACTATGAAGCATCTCACTTTCTGCCTTGTGGTGTGCTCTCTTCTGTGCGTATTCCTTGCTTTTAACCATGTGTGACAATGCCATAATCCTTCCATCTCATGTCTTAAATTATAGACAAGGAAGCCTTGGAGGAGCATCTTAAATGGTGGGTTCTTTGTGGTAGGGATTGGGAAAACCACTGTAAGATATGTCTCCAGGCCAGGGGAATAGATGGATTAGGCAAAAGAGAAGCTATTCTTTTATTTCTTTGCATTCCCTGAACTACTTATGATAATAGTTTGGAGGAGAAGCCAGTGCTATCTCAAGCAATTAAAACACGGTTGTTCCCACAGTTATACCCAAGGTCCTGTGTGTTTTGTCATTTCACAACCAAAAGTTGTAGGGGAAGTTTTCAGAGCTGCGTGACCAAGAAGATGGAATTTACAAATTGCAAAATTTAACATCATTAGCCTGAAACTCGGAGTTCGTGGCCTGACCCTTTCTTCTTGGTGTGAATATCGGCTAGCCAGCTTCTGTTTCTGAAATGCTCAGCGTCCAGCAGGTACGCCAGCATTGCAGATGCAGAAAATGGAGACTTTCTATGTTCCTTCAAGGTTCTTTTCCTTTTCTTTCCCCATTCCCTCTGGTGCGTTTGTACACTTACAAAACTGGGAGAAAGAAATCTGTCACATACTCAATGGGTGAGTACTTTACTCAACTTTACTCAACTTTAATAGCTCTCCCGTAGGGATTGCATTAGGCACCCATTCCATTCTTAAACCCTCCATTCTTAAAACACTGAATGACTTTACTGCAGGATTTGCAGCTGTGGTGCCTCAGTATTACAGCACGAGGCTTTCTTTTGTTTTGTAGATATCTAACTAGCTGGAGTGTCTGTTTTAAACCAGTTCCCTGTCCTTGGTGCATCTGTAGGGGAGACGTTACATGATTCAGACTTCACATGATTCGTTCTTAATCACAATGCATTTTGTGCTTTGAGTAGTTAGCAGGCTTACTGCTACCTTCTTCCTAAACTTCAGCGTTGAGGTAAGGCAGTCCTGATGTGATCCATCAGAACTCATTGCTCGGATGATACAAGTGAGCAGCCAGCACCTTAAACAAACAAATGCCAGTACAGGGATGAGCAGCAACTTCCTATACAGTGTCTTCATCACTGTTTTTATCTTATTAGCTATTTGCTTTCACATTTTTTTTCTCAATCTTTTCCTCATGTAAAAGGAGTAGCTTTATATTGCATCCTCACCTGCCTGAGATCCCAGTGCTTGCAAGGGGACTTCCGAAAGCAGGAGCAAGGACGAGAAGAGACGTAAGTCTGTCAGAGCCATATGGGAACCTCGGAGACCTAATGGCCATTGTGGCTACCTCTCCTGCTTGCATACTTGCACAGAGGTTGTGTTGTTTGGTGTGGGCTCTGTGCCTGCCAGGAGATGAGCAGCAGGGATACTGTGGGCTTAAGAGTTGGTTTGCGGCACCCATCATCCACTGGCAGCGGCATTTATCTAGGCCAGCAGGGATGCAGGGAGCGAGTGACTCACTCAAGGATTCATGTGTACTCCCCCCTCTCCCCTCCCCTCCCCCTGCCGTCGCAGCTGTGGCTTGGTCATCAGCCATTTGGGAACTAGCAGCTTTATTTGGTTGCTGTTTGCAGTGGGCAGTTTCTGTTAAGGTTGTTAATTTTATCAGCTGCCTTGGGAAGCTCAACTGACTTCAGAGAAGACTTAAAATTGCCTTTTCTGCCTCTCGTCTCCTTCCCTGCTCATAGGGCTGCTACCCAGACAGCTGATCTGGCACTGGGCTCGGCTGAGGAGGTGAGAACAAGCAGATGGGCCGGAGGCAGAAACTTCCTAAGCTGATCAGCCAGCAGCATGGTCACTGTTTTGGATGGTGGCTAATGCTGTTAGGCTGAATGCCCTCTCGGGGCACCACCTTGGCTGTGGTGACTGTAGGGTCTGGTAGCTTTGCTCCAGCTGAACAGAGAAACACGGTTCATGGTGTAGTGGAAGAACAAATCTGGGGACAGTGTGAAGTACAGGAAATTCTTTAAATAATTGTAAAATGGAAAACTGATTAGTTTGTGATCACAACAGTTGGTAAACTCGTCAGAGGTTACCGGGCTTACTTTCTGTGGAACTGTGGGTGACATGGTCAGTAATGTTCCAGGCTGCTGCTGAGGATTATGGCCTGTGAAGGAGAATGGCCTGCCCGGGGCAGCCACTGTACTGTCTGTGCTGCCTTTCACCAAGGCTGATGAGTCGCATCTCTGAGCTGGGCTTTCTCTTCTCATGTCATCCCATTTTCCTTGTGCTGCTCTCTTTGGTGCGTGCTCCGTCCTTCCCATGCTCTATACTTTTTCTTGTGGCTTTGGCTTCCCTCTGGACACTTCTTTAGTCATCTTTGTCTCCTGTTTGTGTTCTTGGCTGCAAGTGCCGTTAATGTTTTTCTTTTAGAAGCACATTTTATGCTTGCATTTACTAGGGCCTGGAGGACACGCTTTCTAGGCCTTCCTGCCCACTGGCTGCTGTCTCTTCGGATCCTGGCTGTGTTGGATATAAGCAGCTTGGGAGGCTCGCTGTCCCTAAGCCCTGAGCAGTGCCGCCTGCCCTGCCGCTGCCCCCCTCCCATGCTGGGTCACGGGACCTGGGAACCTCTTTTCGCTGCAGAGAATGGTACTACAGCACAGAAGAATATTTATTTCTTTATTTTTATTTATTTATTTATTAGGTAAAGGGCTGTACTTCTTTTTTTCCAAGTTCCTCAACTGTCGGGTGAGCTATATGAGCTATGTATCTCTGTGCTGGGGCTGCTGCAATATCTTCACAATATACCCTATTCAGACGCTTATAGTTGTCCTCTGCCTGCCGTACTGAAGAACTGCAGTATTTAGATACACTGCTTGACAGAAGCACTGAAGAAGAGAGAGGCTAGCGTTCACCTTGAAATGGAGATAGCAGTTTTGGTGATAGGATGAGCAGGGTCCCAAGTCCTAAACTGTCTGGACTAGCTGTCCAGGTAGGCACAGCAAAAAAAGGAAGCATAAGGAGACACTTTTTTTTACCATGTTGTCTGCTGTGAACAGTGGCTTGTTGGGAGCCTCTTTTAACAGGGGGTGCTGCTGTCCAGATCCCACCTTTGTGCTTCACGGAGCTCGTGTAGAACTGCAGAGGCTTCTCAGGCGCTGGTCATGCTCCACTGTCTTTTTTTGGTTTGAAATTCAATTTGTGTGGGTCTAAATAACGTTTGCAGGACGGAAGTGCTCCTTTTAGATCAGAGCCGAGGCTGACTGGTGGGTAGCGTGGGAGAAGCTTTCTCTGCCACTATTCCTCATTTGTGTGTTCTGTAGAAAAAGGCGGGTTTATTCTTAAGGCATGTTGGCTTGACTTCTTAACCGCCACCCCATTAAAACCTCTCATCAGGGGAAGTTGCTTCATAGATATCAGTGCTAGTGCTTTAATAACTGTTTCACTGCATTTTCCTTCTCCTGATACACCTCCCTTTCACCTCTCATTTTTTGCTTGGGATAGGCAGCAATTTACAGATCTGTGTGCTTTGAGATAAAATGAGAGGTATGGTTTCAACCCCTTGTCCTCGATCTTTGTCGATCAGTATATGGGGTGGACTTAATCAGTGAGGATTGCTGTTCTGGGTATGTGATTCAGTGAATCTGGCCATCTCTTGAGATTCACTAAGTGCTTGTCGTCTTGGTATGGTGCTGTGGAATTCAGTGCCAAAACACACCACATAATTTAGGTCCAAACAATAGCAAAAGACTTGAGTGTGGGGGAGAAAGCTGTAGATGGCCTTAAAATTAGTATTACTGTAATGTGGCAGCATTAAATACCCCTAGGCAAACAAGATCTAAACTGATCTAGCCAGGAGTATTAAACATTCATCAAAACAAGAAATAAACTTAGCCAGAGAATAAATCAAAACTGTAGCATAACAGCTGCTTTTTTGGAAAAGATGCAAGTCAAGTGCCTCGTTCCTGGAAATCTGAAAGCAGGCACGGTGATGGGGCAGAGCAAGTGCTTTCAGGCTGTTGTGCTTGCCAGACAGTCCAGATCTGGAGCTTCCATGTGAAGGAAGCTGTTTTCAAGTTGTACCCTTGTCAAGCGCAACTCAGGCTTTGTCAGGTGGCAGTTCCACTCAAACAGGCTAAATGTTTGTTTGTTTTTTTTTTTAATTTTTTTTTTTCCATTTCTGAACACAGGACCTTATAATAAGAATCCATTAGGTCTCAGTATGGCATTGAGGTAGGACTTCATGCTTCCCAGAGTTAGATACAATGAGGTATCGCAGCAGTGCTAATACCACCCCTATCAGTTTTTGCTTTGAGAGACTACTCAAAATCCATTAGATCTGAACTGCATTGTTTCTATCTTCATTTCTGTTTCTGCAGAAGGATGAAAAACATGGTAGTGAGAGCCTCAGATTCTAAAGATCTGAGTTTGTGCACAGATTTGTTGCTGACATGATCTCTGGGTTCAGTACCTCTTCTTTTCTCCTCCATCTCTTTAAAGATAGTGAAAAAAACCCCTGTGCTTCAGGAGTTTTCAGGCTGCGTAGTAAATGTTTGTTACACACCTAGAGACCCTCTGACAAAAGATGCTGTGGAAGTAGTTGTTCTTCTATGGGGATTTTTTGTTTTCTGAAATCCCCCCCCCCCCCCCCCTTTAAGTATCTGTCTTCTAGAAATTTGCAAGAGTTTCTATTTTTCCAAAATCTGTGCTTGTGGTCTGCAGGTCTAGGGGACAATTAAAGAACTCTGCAAAGGGCAGTTGAGAAAAGCATTATGGCACAGCTCTATGTGAGCTGAGACACAGCTGTGCATGTTGTCCAGGCTGTCTCATTGCAGAAAATGTGTGGAATCCCTCTAAAATTTAGACTATATGTTTATTTCAAAAATCACTTGCCCCTTCTTAATCTCTGCGAAAGCATGTTGGGATGCTGTTTATTTAAACACACGTTCTACAGCCAGCCTCTTAGATCTGAAACACTCCAACTTTCTAACCAAAAAAATATAGTTAAGTGTGTGTGTAAGTTAGCATTGTAACTGCAGCCTTTTAATCCCCAACCCACAGCTTCTGCCTTTCTCTGCGTGGGAGGCCATAGCATGCTGGCTGTAACGCTGCCCCAGTCCTCGTGCTCAGAGATGCAGATGGACTCTGGAGTTGCCATGGCAGGACGTCAGATGTCATTTGCACTGCAGCGTTTCTTGGGGCTGTCATGCTTCCAGTGGAGTAGGAGGAACTCCCAACACCTGTGGAACAGCAGAGCATGCTCCTTCCCTCTGCCTTACTTTTAATACTGTATTTTTTAAATTTTTTCCCGCCACCAGTTTTCCATGACCCATCGCTGTTTTATAGGAAAGATCAGCTCGTTGCATGTAAGCGTTCAGACTATCAGCTGGGGTGCGAGGCTGACATCTCACCTCTTCTCTGGCTCCAAGGTTGGCTAGAGTCACACAAGATGCCAGACTCTCCTGTTGTGTGCTTGCTCTGCGTCTCTGCTGTGAGAGCCTCTGTGGGAAGGGGTTGGTGGTGAAGGAGAGGTGGGGGACAGATTCTGCTCTTGGTCGCAGTGAAGTTGCTGGTAAGCTGGTCACATGAAACAAAAAATACATCAGCACCCCTCCCCCATGCACTGGAGTGTTTCTTGGCTCTGCACCCAAACTAGCAGCTGAGCGTGTGATTTACTGGTAAAATGCAATTAAAAAAAAAAATGGTGCCATTGCAGATGGGAAACTAGGGATGGAAGGGCTGGACTGGGGCTGCCCTCTGTGCAGCTGGGCACTGCCAGGGAAGGGCAGGGGTGCGTCTCCCTGCTGGTTTGCATGAGGCTGGGAGTGATGCAGTGCTGCAGGACTTGGGCTTGGGGGAACGAGTGCTGCAGGATGTGAGGCTGCAGAGGAAAGCCTGAGCTGCAGGAGGCAAAATGAAGGGGAACGTGCTGAACCGCAGCCCTAGCGGGGGAAAGAGGCGGGGGGTGCTGCATGTGGGGTGGGGGGAAGGAAGGGGAGGGCTCTGGTGCAGGGGTGGGGTGCAGGTGGGATGGGGGGGCTGCATTTTGAGAGTTAGGCTAGACAAGTACTCTGAACTGAAGGTTGTCTTACAGGCTATGAGGTCTGAAGTGACCGCGACAGAGGGTTATACTAACTTTTGCTCTGTTTTGGTGTAAGAAAGGGGAAGTTGTTTGACCATTCAAAGCGGTGGAGCTCAGCCTCTTCTGATTTGAAAACTTAATTTCTTTTGCTAGTTGTGTTTGGATCCCACAGTTCTTCCTTTCTCTGCGATGTAGGCTCTCTTAAGCTTTTGAAATTACTCTAACCCAATATGCCCAAGGAGAGCTACAATAATGCCATTACGCTCATCACAAACCTGGTGGGGGCTTTCAAGCAGATGCCCCACCAGGCTGGACAGCACACAATTGCACCATTCTTAGGGGGAGTACAATTACACCACATTTCTTCCTGTGTCAGGACTGTGGCTGCTGCAGTTAACGCCTCCTGGCTACAGCAGATAAAACAAGATAAAAGAATTCCTGTCCTTTGCTGTGCTTATATCTGCCTGTCAGTGTTTGTGGTTGATCTCCACTGCCTCAGGTTAGGAAGAAGGTGGCTGCATTTTCGTTGTTGTCAACTGGAGGATGTATTGCTTCAGAGGGGAGCTACAATGAGCTGCTGCAGGAATGGTTCCCAGTACCTCCCACTGTAGCGCTGGCTTTCCTTGTGTTTCATCCCATCCTGAGCAAGGAATAAATCTTGTAGAAGCAAGAAATTACACTCTTTGCAGTACCCAGTGGAGCAGGTGGAGTTGGTGAATTGGTGGGTAGTTTTAATGGTCAATTGGTAGAATTCTTGATTATTGCAGCAGACTGTAGGTACCAACTTCTGTGGCTGTAGGCATTACTCTAGCACTCAGTTTGGAAGGTAACCTCAGGGGTGAAACGTTTCCTTCCCACCTGTTCACCACCAAACCTGGAAGGTATGTTCCCTCTATAACTTGCCTCCCTCATTGTGGCAGGAAATAAGATGATGGCTAGCAGGAAAAAAGAGGGGGAATGAAATTCAGATCAGAGGCTCTTGGAAATTCTTCATTGATTTTTTTTTTTTTTTTTTTTTTTTTTTTTTAACTAAAGTAACCAGTTGATGGTAAGAGCAAACGCAGAATAAAGCAGAGTTGGCACAAGCCTTGTACACCCCACTGGCAACATGGGAAGGATGACCATGGGAGATGCAGAGATGCTTATTTTGCCAGCAGGAGGAACTGGTATGCCCTGAGAGGAGATCTGGATCAGAAGCAGGGCTTGTACATAAGGGATGGCATGTGTCTTATGCCAGATCTTATTGAAGACTTTGACTGGGGCCTGAACAGTGTGTTGGCCTGTGTTGTTCTGTAGGGAGATGTCCTCCACCCTCCTATGGGGTCATGGTGCTGGCTCATTTTTCAGTGGCTGCACTGACACCAGAGCTTCAGGCTGAATCCACTGGGCTCTACTTGGCCCATTGCTTTTGGCTGAATACAACTGGAAACAGCTTTCAAAACAGCCTGAAGAGCAGGGGCTCTGGGGGCCTGTGGTGTGCGGGGAAGGATGGGTCTGGTAGGCAGAGGGCAGCGGATGCTGTGGAGGGATGTCTCGTCAAGGGGTTTACGAAATCCTGCTCTGAGTGCTGTAGCAAGCTCAGAAGGACATCATTTGCCCAGATACTGAGTTGATCTCAAGTGTGAAGCCAAGGACTCTGCCTATTGTGGATGGCTTGCTCCTTCCCTTTCTATATACTGGTCCATGCACATGCATTCGGATTTCATATTGCTTTGCAGTGTTGGCTTTGGTCAAACCATGGGATCTGCTGTAGGCAAGAACCTAAGCTGAATGGTGGGAGTTCTCTCTGAGAGAGAGAAAACACCCAAACTGGTTTTATTTGTGCCTTTATAGGCAAGGAGTGGCGTGTCAGGCTTGAGCACCTCAACCCCTGTGTGTTCACATAGTTTATTGTGGCTGTGACAGAGATGACTCTCACCTATAGCTGTGAGCCTGCGCTGATTCAGTAATTTGACCTCCTTTGACTCTTGAAGTTCCTGGAAAGCTGCTGGTGTCTGTGAGAGCCCAAGCTCCTGGCTTCCCCTTAATGTGCACGTCAGGTTGCTTTTCTTTTGCTTTATAACATGTACAATAGGTAATAATACTCAGCGTATACATTCCTGCTGAAAGCAAGAGGACAGGAATTTTCCTTCCCTTACCAGGTCCACCTGCTGGAAAACCCAAAGAAAAACATTGGAGAAGTTTGCTGATGAACTGAAAAATACCCATGTGAAAAGAAAAGGCAGCTTTGAATGACACCGAGCATAGAAACTGCAATGGCAAAGGTGCATGCTATGACTTCTTTTAAAAGATCCATCTCTTCTAGGTATTTTTAATACCTTCTTTCCTTTTGCCGTTGTTGTGAACATGTTCGTATCTGCCTTCAGTTAGATTATCTTTGCAAACTAAGTATGAGGTAATGAAATACTGGAAAAAATAATACATTTCCCTGGCCCACTCTTCAGGGTGCTCATCAGAGATAGAAATACAGTTACTTGAACCATCGTGACTTCTGCTCTGTGGTGTTGATAGTCTATTTTCTGCATTACTTGAACAAAAAAAAAGTGGAAACTGTTCTGAGTTCGTGTAGTTCGTTCCTCTTATTTTGTTTGTTTTGTTTTTCCAGTACAGTAATACCAAGAGGTTCACAGATACTAGTGTGTGGAAACACAGCTTGTTACCAGCTGTATGAGCTTTCTGGCTGTCTTTAAGATCCATGTGTCTATGTACTGTGAGGGGTAGTATTACACTTTCATGCATGGAGTTGTTTGTTTCTGGGAGGTTGCGAAAGCATGGGAAAAAGCTGTTACAAGGTAATAATATTAGTGGTTTTGCTGGAGGAAAGGTTTTTTCAGAAAGTAGGTCTGCCAGCATTTCTTGAAAGAAGTCATGTATTTGTTTGTTGTGTCCTATTGGCACTTGAACCTCCTTTGTCAGTAGCTGAAGGCAAGTGATGAGGATTTCACCCCTGTCTTGTTTCTCTAGCTTTCACTGGGTGAGAAAAGTGGAGCTTTGCTGTTTCATCTTCACCTGCTTGATTCAGCCGTGTCTTCCCCTTGCTGACTTCATGACTCTTGTGCAGTCGCTGCAGCAGAGATGCTGCTGGTGGTGGTGGTAGGGGACGGATGCCCCTCTGCCCTCATGCATGGGATGTCATGCTACTGGGGTCATTCCACACTGGAAGGCTGGAAAGCAGAATCTGGTATTCAGAAATGTCACCTGCAGTGGGGATAGTATGCTGTTACAAATTTTTTAATTTTGGCTAGTCTTTGAAATGGCAGTGTAGGAACACTGAAATGGAAACATCAAAGTCCTGAGTTGCAAGTAGCTGGAGGGAGGGAGAGCGTTTGGAAAGTGTTGTTATATGCTTATTTTCTTTTATTTTTCTTTAGGCATCTGCTGTTAGCGCTTGTCAGAAAGGATATACTGAACCTATGGGGGCTCTGGTCATTCTTAAGGCCTAGGATGATTTTTTGTTTTTCTACTAATTTCTGCAGAAGGGGAAACAGTGGTGACCTGAGACTTGCCGCTACTCATGTTTAAATTCGTGGTGTGGGACGACATACTGTCCCATGCCACCCTATTGCAAATGCTGAGATCTCTCAGCTGTTCTATAGCACAGCCTTGTTCGAAAAATAAGAGAATATGGGGAAAAGCCTATGGCTTGATGTGCAGGATGAGGGAGCTAGCTCTCTTTTGCAGGGAATGTCTCAGAGAGGAAGTTTAAATTTAAAAAGGCAAAGAAAAGCATGAAGGAACCTGAAGGCTCAGACTAGTCTCACACTACAAAATGTAGTTGATGCAAATTCGATTTCTGTCTTGAAGCAACTCAAATGATATCTTAGCAGCTGGCACCAATTGACTATCTCCCGGAATTGGCATGATGACAGCAATCAAACTGAATTTATTGCTTTGGGTTTGATTCCTCTTCCGGACTCTTCCCATTCTCAGAAATGTAATCTAGATTGTGTTCCCACAGGAATGATAGCTTCAAGCCGCCTTTAACAGCAATGATAGAGCATGGTCCTAGTGCAGGGTGAAGACAGGTGGACTGTAGTATTGAGCAGCCGGATTGTATATTCCAGTTGAGGGCAGGAAGATTATTTATTGGTAAAAGAGAGGAGCAAGCTTTTTTCTTCATGACAGTTTCTTATCAAGCAGACATGATTCACAACTAAGCATTAGTTTTGTTGCTGCTGCTTTTTACTGCATTTAGGAAAGAATCTGCCTTCCCATTGGGGTGGCTAAACTTTTAGGCTGCTAAAAGTTGTCCTGTCTTTCCTGTCGTCGTGTCCCCGTCGTCGTCCCCCCATCTCCCCCCCGTGTTGTTTTTTTTTTTTTCTTCTTAAGGCAGGTGTACTAAATAAAGAGCGAGCTTTAGCCACAGGACCTCAATATAGCTGCAGTTTGGTAAAGTAAGCCAGTAAACGCTTCAGTGGGTGTGCTCCTTTGCATGTGGAACGGTTTCGAAACTCTGCTATGTTTCTAATGCTTGTTTGAGAAAGTGTGGTAGAATTAACTTTTTTCCACCTTGTTTTCTGGTAGGTGTGAAATTAATCACTTTCACTGATAAATCTTGGTTTGGTTTATTTCAAGAACGGTTTGTCCACTCTTTCAATTAGTTTTTCATTCTGTCTTCTACTCCTGCTTGCCAGCAGAAGGAACTATCTTCTAGCCCCTTGGCGGGGCTCGTTGACAGGGCTTTAAACTAGGTTTGAAGGGGGATGGGGATAGATCCAAGGTTGCTAGCAAAAAGCCTGAAAGTGGGGTGCTGGCACTAGACTTGGAAAAGACAGGGGGCGTAACCGGGCTCCTTAGGAAGATGTCTGGGGATGGCAGAACTTCAGCTCCCTCCAGTAAAAAGGAGAAAGGACCAATAGCCCAGCTGAAGTGCTTATACACTAATGCACGTAGCATGGGCAACAAACAGGAGGAGCTGGAAGCCATTGTACACCAGGGTAATTACGATGTAGTTGCCATCACAGAAACATGGTGGGATGACTCACATAGCTATAGTGCTGCCATGGATGGCTATAGACTCTTCAGGAAGAATAGGCAAGCGAGGAGAGGCGGGGGGGTGGCCCTGTATGTCAGGGAGTGTTATGAATGTCTTGAACTAAATGATGGTGATAATGGGATTGAGTGTTTATGGGTAAGGATCAGAGGGAGGGCTAACAAGGCAGATATTGTAGTAGGAGTCTGTTATAGACCGCCCAACCAGGATGAGGAGGCAGATGAAATATTCTATAAACAGCTGGGAGAAGTCTCAAGATCGCGAGCTCTAGTCCTCGTGGGAGACTTCAATTTGCCGGACATCTGCTGGGAATACAATACAGCAGGGAGGGAACAGTCTAGAAAGTTCCTGGAAGGTACTGGGGATAACTTCTTAACACAACTAGTGAAAGAACCAACTAGGGAAGGTGCCCTGCTGGATCTGTTGTTTGTAAACAGGGAAGGTCTTGTGGGGGATGTGATGGTCGGAGGCCGTCTTGGCAACAGTGACCATGAAATGATAGAGTTCTCAATTCTGGGAGAAGCAAGGAAGGGGGTCAGCAGAACTGCCACCTTGGACTTCCAGAAAGCGGACTTTGGGCTCTTCAGGAGCCTGGTTGACAAAGTCCCCTGGGAGGCAGTCCTCCAGGGCAAAGGAGCCCAGGAAGCCTGGATGTCTTTCAAGACGGAAGTCCTAAAGGCGCAGGAGCAGGCTGTCCCCGTGTGCCGTAAGACAAGCCATCGGGGAAAAAGACCAGCCTGGCTAAGCAGGGAGCTAGTGTTGCAGCTTAGGGAAAAAAAGAGGATATACGGCCTTTGGAAGGAAGGGCAGGCCACCCAGGAGGATTACAAAGAGGTAGTAAAGCGATGTAGGGAAAAAATCAGAAGGGCCAAAGCTCAGCTAGAGCTAAACCTGGCTTCTGTTGTCAAGGACAACAAAAAAAGTTTCTATAAATATATTAGCGATAAAAAGAGGACCAAGGATAATATCTGTCCTCTAGTAGATGGGGCTGGTAACGTAGTAACCAAGGATGAGGAAAAGGCTGAGGTACTTAATGCCGTCTTTGCCTCAGTCTTCAGCAGTAGGACCAGTTATTCCTTGAATTCCCCGACCCCTGAGCTAGAATACAGGGATGGGGAGCAGAGTGAAGCCCCTGTAGTCCAAAGGGAAATGGTGAGGGACCTGCTTCAGCACCTGGAGGTGCACAAATCTATGGGGCCGGATGGGATCCATCCAAGGGTGCTGAGGGAGCTGGCGGAAGTGCTCACCAGCCCACTGTGCATCATTTATGAACAGTCCTGGATAAGTGGGGAGGTCCCAGCTGACTGGAGGCTGGCAAATGTGACGCCCATCCATAAGAAGGGCCGGAAGGAGGATCCAGGGAACTACAGGCCAGTCAGTCTGACATCGGTGCCTGGGAAGGTCATGGAGCAGATCATCCTCAGTGCCATCACACGGCACATGCAAGAGAACAGGGTGATCAGGCCCAGTCAGCATGGCTTTGTGAAAGGCAGGTCATGCCTGTCAAACCTGATCTCCTTCTATGACAAGGTGACCCACTTGGTGGACGAGGGAAAAGCTGTGGATGTTATCTACCTGGATTTTTGCAAGGCTTTTGACACCGTTTCCCATAGCATTCTCCTGAAGAAACTGGCTGCTCATGGCCTGGACAGGTATACTCTTCGTTGGGTAAAAAACTGGCTGGATGGCCGTGTCCAGAGAGTGGTGGTAAATGGAGTTAAATCCAGTTGGTGTCCAGTGACGAGTGGTGTCCCCCAGGGATCGGTGCTGGGGCCCGTTCTCTTTAATATCTTTATCAACGATCTGGATGAGGGGATCGAATGCACCCTCAGTAAGTTCGCAGACGACACTAAACTGGGGCGGCGTGTTGATCTGCTTGAGGGTAGATTGGCTCTGCAGAGGGATCTGGACAGGCTGGACAGATGGGCTGAGGCCAATGGTATGAGGTTCAACAAGGCCAAGTGTCGGGTCCTGCACTTGGGTCACAACAACCCCATGCAGCGCTACAGACTGGGGGCGGAGTGGCTCGAAAGCTGCCTGGCAGAAAAGGACCTGGGGGTGTTGGTGGACAGCCGGCTGAGTATGAGCCAGCAGTGTGCCCAGGCAGCCAAGAAGGCCAACACCATCCTGGCCTGCATCAGGAATAGTGTGGTGAGCCGGACTAGGGAAGTAATCATCCCCCTGTACTCGGCACTGGTGAGGCCTCACCTCGAGTACTGTGTTCAGTTTTGGGCCCCTCACTACAAGAAGGACATTGAGGTGTTGGAGCGTGTCCAGAGAAGGGCTACAAAGCTGGTGAAGGGTCTGGAGGACAAACCTTATGAGGAACGACTGAGGGATCTGGGGTTGTTTAGCCTGGAGAAGAGGAGGCTGAGGGGAGACCTTATCACCCTCTACAACTACCTGAAAGGAGGTTTTAGAGAGATGGGAGCTGACCTCTTCTCCCTGGCGACAAGTGATAGGACAAGAGGAAATGGGTTCAAGTTATGTCAGGGCAGGTTTAGATTGGATATTAGGAAGCATTTTTTCACTGAAAGGGTTATTAAACATTGGAATAAGCTGCCCAGAGAGGTGGTGGATTCACCATCCCTGGAGGTGTTTAAGAAAAGGGTAGATGAGGTGCTTAGGGACATGGTTTAGGAGTGGTGGTGTTTTTATCAGGGTAGGTTAATGGTTGGACTTGATGATCTTAAAGGTCCCTTCCAACCTCACTGATTCTATGATTCTATGATTCTATGAAATAGGTGTGGTTTTGCTGACGTTTGTTCTTAGAGCAATAAATGTCAGTGCTCCTTGGACAGTTGGAGGGGATGGGGCGCAAAGGGCACATCTCTGTCAACCTCCCCGGTCACTGGTACTTTGAGGAACCTGTGGCAAGACTGTGGCTGGAATGCATGTTTGCATGGCAGCTGCCTGCAGCTGAAACAAAACCCCTCCCCACATCTCTCGGGAGCGGGAGTCAGTCAGGGCATCATAGCTATGTCTGAGGCCTGGAGGGTTTTGTGCTGTGCTGCCTGTGCAGGGTGGCAGCGTCGGCACCAGAGACCTAACCGTCTTCTCCTGCTCCTCAGCTCAAGTTCTCCCCTCACCCGGCTTGGTTGGGACTGATCTCCTTCTCGGGTTTGTTGCAGGTGTCTTTCTCCAGACTTTTGCAAGCCTTTTGCAAGTGTACCTCAGCTCCACGCAGACGGGTCTCCCTGTGCTTCTCTGGCAGTTCTTTCTTCTCAGCACAACTTCCTAGCAGGCTGATTAGGCACAGTGACCTTTTTCTTCATCTTTGGTGGTGGTGGTGGTATGTAAATGTTCTCACTTGACAGCTCGAGACTACTGGGATTTGTAGATGTCCTGTGCCCTGTCTGTGTGTCTGAAAATGTTCCCCAGGCCTCAGGAGCCCTTGGAGGAGAAAGACCTGGTGAGGAAAAACCTCCTGCAAAGCAGCTGTGTATGTAGTGGATAGAGTAGAAAACAGAGAACTGATTCCATGGAGAAGAATGCATCCCAGAAGTTGGGTCTTAAACATTATTCATCCATATCTGCCACTGCATCTTTGGGGTAACAGACTTAAGTGGTCAGACAATGAAAGGATTTTCTTACAAAAGAGTAAGAAATGCACATCAATATAAAACTAATCATATTCCCCACCCTGCTGGAGATTGCCAGGTTTTCGTGAAGTAAAGCTGGCTGCATTTTGTTTATTATTTCTGTGGGGTACATCTTTGTTTTGTATTACACTATGCTGTTTATCTGCTGAAGTTTGATGTATTTACGGCACACTGGCCAAATTATCACGGTTTTGGTCTGCTGTCTTCTGTATTCAGTCAGGGTTGGTTTTGGTTTAACCTACTCAGTTAGAGATTCTTACAGCTGTGACATTATTAATTGCGCACAGCCACTTCTGTCCGTCCATTGTGCACGAGCAGTCGTGTCCCAGTGAATGGACTGCATGTTTGTATAAAATGAAGCGGTTCCATTTTTGCGGGTCCTTAACTCTCACTAATGATGCTAACACAATCATTCTTGTTTTCTATTAAAGTAAATCCCTAGACTAATCAAAACCCAACCCAGAGAAATTCTCTGAACAGGCAGTTTCTTATCAGGTATGTTCTGAAGAGACCCGGTATTAATGTTACCAGAATGACACTTAGCGCAGTATTTGCAGAACAATAATGATAAAGGTACTTGGGTTAAATGTAGTCTCACATGCTGAACCAAGATGCAGAAATCATATCATATAAAGGACTGATAAAGAGAAATAGATATTCACACCTTAGTTTGTGTATCAAACATGAGAAAGCTTTCTCCTGCTGATTTTAAGCACCATCTCCTTAAGCATATGCATCTTAAATTTTGCTGCAAAAGAGCTATGTAGACTAGACTACACTTCTCTGTGTAGATTCTCATTGCTTCAGACTGTATATAGAAGAATTGTCCAAATAGCAAGATTCTCTTTTTTTGGCTGGAAAACAGTAAATGAATATTAGATGAGTGTTTGTAATATCCTGTACTTAAGTTTTAAGCATCAGCTATTGTTTAGGGCTAGACAGCTCTGTAACATAGCAGGAAAAGAGCTTAATGAAATTCAATATTTGGAAGCAGGAGGTAGATGAATTCAGACTTGGAATGGCAGTGCTAAATTTTAACAGGAAGGATAACTAACATTTAGAGTAACTTCTGTGGGTGTATGGCTTTATTTATCACTTGAAGTCTTGAATGTGAACCCTTATGTTTTCTAGGGGATATACTGTGTTTTAGGCAAGTCATGGAAATTGCTGGTTGCATTTCATAGTTTGTAAAAGGTGGGGAATAGGCCTAATGTTCCAGGGCTGGGGTCCTGTAAGGTAGGTCAGATGTGTTGCTGTGTTTCTCTTAGCTACGAGGTGTACTTCCACAGTTCATTAAAAACAAACACCTTCACTCCACAAATGGCTTGCAGAAATACGTTTGATCTTTGGGGGCAGAAGGAAGAGAAACTATTTGCTTTGCAAGCTCTTGGTAAGGCAGGAATCTGAACCCATGTTGTCTTTTAATCCTTATTCTAATACAGTTAAGAATACTTTGCATTTTTAAGGTTTGGTGAGACCCCCATATAAGAGGTGTGATAAAGCCCGGCCTTTGACTGCCCTGCTGGACTCGGAGAATTTTTTTTTCTGTCTACTACTGGAAATTACAATTGTTAGACCAGGGAAAGGTAGAAAAATTGCAGCTCCGTGTTTATTCCTTATGCATTTAGGTACCGGGTTGTTCCCAACAAGTACCAAATTGACTCTGTCGCTGATCCGTTGAACGAGAGTCAAATGCCTACACTGTGCCAAAAGCCACCAGGCAATGAAGAAAGATTTAAAAAGGGGCTCTCTCTGGGAATGGGGCAGGGCTCTTTGCAAGCCACAGGTTGGGCTGTGTTCTGGTGCCGCCTGCAACAGGACGGGTGATCCTGCAGGAACAGGACCCGTGATCCTCTGGGAGGGACCCGCGGCAGGAAACCCGCCCAGCCTGACCTTTGGCTGCTCTGGGTTGTGGTGGCTGGCTTCTCCTGGGCTGGAGTGTGCGTTCTCCTTGGGAGTTGTGCTTGAGTTTGCCTGTTTTGTTGCCCTGGAGACAGAAGAGTGTGGTATGCTTTCCCCCCCGACCAGAAATAGTTTCCTGTACCTTGTGACCGGAGCGCTGTACTCCTCCTCTGGTCTCCAGCCAGGCTGTGTGGTGCTGGAGGGATGGGGTGTGGGGTGATGACCTCTTGTCACAAGTTCTGGTGTGGCTGCTGCCCATGATCACTAGCTGCCCTGCCCGCTCCCCTCCCTCTGCACGATGGTGTAGGATTTCAGGGGAGCAATTGCTCTTGATTTACATCTCCCATGGCATTTTGATGGTTATGTCATTTTGTTTGAGCCTCGCTCCTGTCAGCTGTCCGTCCTGGCTGTCAGGACTTGGTGGCTGAGTAGCACGTGGTGAGCTCTTACCTCTCCTTCCCCCTTTGCTCAGCTGTTTTTGCTGTCTGCTTCCCTGTGTCCTTGTACTTGGGAACAGATTCTCAGCAAGTGTAGCTGTGCACGAGGGCAACGTGATCCGGGTGGGTGAAAGATCCCCTTCTGCAGGAGTTCCAAGTAGAGCTGGGAGGGTAAGTGGGGGATTTGCAAGACCCAGGCGTGCAAGCAAGTTTATCTTAAATTGCTGTCCTGCTGTGAGAATCTGGCCCAAGTGCCGAATATGCAGCACAGTCTGTTACCTTGCAACTGTGTTTTGCAAAACTTCATTTTTGAGAGATGCTGCTAAAAGGGAAGCCAAGGCACCCCCGCCCCTCCTCAGCAATGCAGGTGAGAAAGCGCTTGCACTGCACCAAGGCATCGGGAGCGTGGAAGCTCTCCAGGCTTTCTTGCTGCCTGCTACTTTATTGGAGAGTGGTTCTGGCATAGAACTGTAAAATATACACAACAACAACAATAATTTCCAGGACTTAGAACGAAGGATAGATGAAAGGAGTAATTTACCTTCCCCTATCCCTGAACAGTAGCAGATGAGGATGTAAGCACATCTCAGCCCTATAAAATATTAATTGGGACGTTTTCTACAGTTCAGCAGTGGGAAAGAAGACAAATCCTGCATTGCCCTGAGCTGTTATTCCCAGCTTGGGAGAGAAAAGTGTTCTGAGCTGAGATCTGGCTCAGTCTCAGTCGCCTGCTCACGGGGAAGAGAACAGTTGCCCAAAGTCTTCCTTTACAAAAGGAAGGGAAGACCATGCAGAGACCATGGAGCTGCACAGGCTGTTCTCGGGCAGAGCAGTGCAGTGCGGGTTTGTTGAAGTGGGTCTATAGTGGGTTTCCTATAAATTGGAGAATGCTGCATTTCTACCAGTGATCTGCTGAGTAGCCCAACTAGCCAAGGATCCTGCTTACTGTTGTGGAGATGTGTGTCACAGGGGATGCAGAGAAGGTGTGTTTTCAAGCCTGTGTGCTGAAGATCTGCTACACAAGAAATGTCAAGAGCAGGCAGGGACTGCTGCTTGCCCTTCCTGTATTATTTTGATGGCTGGACTTGGGATGAAGGGCAATCCTTGCTTCTTGCATTTTTCTATGCATCTGCATCCCCAAAAGTCTAGAGTTTAGCAGCTGCCAGGGCTGCCTAAAAGATTTGCCTCCTTCGGATCCTTTCGATGAATCTGTGCTTGTCTGATGTGAGTATTTCATGTGAGAGGATGGGGGTTTTGTAGTGAAAGTTCAGGACTCGTCATTGCTGTAGCTCCTGTTTGAGCCTCAGTGGCTAAAAGGCCTCTTGGCTGAGACGGGCAGGGTTGCTCTAGCTCCCTCTCCTTTCCTTGCATTCATGCATGTTACATTTCTAGGGAGGAGAAACCACTTTTTACTGTCCTTGATATTTTTTTCTTTAATCCAGATGACAGTCATGCTTGAACTGATGTTGCCTTTGGGCTGGAATAAGCATACTTAGCATTTGGGCAGAACTTCTCGCCTGGAGATCTCAAAGTGCTTGATCAGCATTTCACCAGCGAGTCCGTCCATGGGTACTGAAGTATGGTTACCTTTACGGTTCACTGGAGCTGGCAGAGTTCCCTGTTTCATGTGATGGCTGTGCACTAGCAGGAACTATGTATTTCTTCCCTACTTTGCCCTTCTTCCCCAGTGTTTCCCAGGAGTAGAAGCAGGTCCTTTTCCCATTTCATGTGGGCTGTTTCTTCAGACACTTTTCCTCTTCCGTGTTGGAGAAAGGGGGTAAGTCTCAGAAGGGATGTCACTGGCTTTGCATATTTGTGAGGCTTACGGAAGAGCGGTGTCTTTGACTCTGGTGGTACTCACTGTGAATCCAAGGAGGGAATACCAGTTTAGTGCTAGCTCTGTAGCAGGAGCAGAGGTCCTCCTGTAGCCTCAGCTGAATAATCCTTGCCTGAAAGGGCTGTGAGGTTTTGGGAAACAGTCGGGTTCTGGGAGTTCCCAGCTCTCTTGATGAATGCTGGGTCACTGTGTTCCTTTCTGCACTGAATATGAACAAGAGCTTACTTCAGAGTTGTGGTGCTTAACGCCTTGTTTCTTATTCTCTTTCAGATCACCAGAAACTGGAACGTGAAGCTCGAATCTGCCGACTTCTAAAGCATCCAAATATTGGTAAAGCTCCTTGGGCTCAGAGGGATGGGGGTGAGAGGGTAGTAATGTGTCTCATCTAGTGAGCTGTGCAACAGCAGGTGTATTCTGAATGTTCACAACAACTCATCAGACTTGCCTGTTGAAATCACCCCAGTTTCTCTCTTTGACAAATTCTGCATATGACCCTGTCCCATTCCTTGGCATCATTGCCCAGATGTTCACCAAAGGGTGCTGGTTTCCTGTCCGCTCGCCCATGCAGAGCTGTCCCTGTTCCTTGAGTGATGCATGGCTCTTGTCTGCCCATCTGACATTCTCTAATGGGAATGAGCTGTTGTGTTTGTTTTCCCCACGCCTGCCTTTTGTTTCCTCTTCTTGTCACTTTTTGAGGTATCTGTTTAAATGCTGTATTTGGGGACATGCCCGAAGTTAAAGGAGGGTGGGCTAATATGTCATCTCTTCTCATTACAGTGGCCACTTACTTAAAAAACAAGAGACCAAAACCAAATTGCCCGTTTTGGCAGTGATTTTAAAAAATAATAATAAAAAAAAAGGTAATGGAGTAAAGGGAATAGTTTTGTCTAGAAATACAGGAAGAGGCAAAATAAGGCACAACTACTGAACTGTAGTGAGAGGGCATGGACTTTTATCTAGTTCCAAAGCACCATGGAAATTTGTCCTAAGTTTTCTGTTAGAGAAATTTCACCTTGCTGGAAGTTGCTTCAAGCAAAAAATTTGGACCATTAATAATGCCCTTTTTAGGATCTTTAAATAAATAAAGCCTCTAGGATCCTGGCTAAGGTCTAATTTGAGTTAATTTATTTAAGAAAACATTAAGAAATACCAAACTGCCACCTTCAACCAAAGCACTCTTAAATATCCATGTCTGGAAAACCTGTGATGCATTGCATTGTCTTTCCTTTGCATAACCCTATCTGTCAGCGTAGATAACGTTTTAAGGGCATCTGTCTGGTCTCCTGACTTTCAGCTTCATAATGACTTGCTCCTATCCTCTGAAGACCTGGGAGAAGAAAGGTGCCTTACAACATACCCCGTGGGCTTACATCTATAGCTGGTTCTGTATGTGATGAAGAAGCAGTTACCACAAGCTCGGGACCTCAAAAATGCAAAGCACCTTAGTAGCAGCTTTTCAGCAAAAAGAGCTTTGTTCCATCTGAGTGTAGTTGTGGAGGTATGGCATGAGGAGAGGAGCAGTGGCCACCTTCTACAGTAATTTGCACTGATGAATATATTGGCTGGTAAATTTATTGCTTGGCAATTTTCAGAATGACTAAAACTCATACTATCTAGTTATCAAGCTTCATTTGCCACATAAGACTTGTTGCACTTAGTTTAGTAGGTGATGTCACTTTTTATTTTGGCCTTAACTTCATTTTCATCATCTCTCCTTTTTATAATTTCTGACATCTTTTCTTGCTAGGCCTCTTACAGGGTAAATCTTATACACAAAAGGAAAACCACTTTTATAAGTAAACCACACTGAAAACAGAGATGTATCACATTCCTGGTTCAATTCTACAGCTTGTTCCTCATCTGTAATGAGTGGCAATGCTTGTCTCCTGTTGTATTGTGGTTTGGAAAAGACAGTTTGGGGGAATGTCACTGGTTCTTGCATTTTCTACAGAGCATTTCTTGTCTTCCTAAAATGAACAGTTTTTCTCTTAAGATAGAGAGACTAGTCATTCTAAATTCAAGGGGTGGTCACAAATAGCAATAAAGGAATTAAATTTTGTGCCTACAGCACAGAATCAAAGTGTGTTGAATAAGACCTTGGGAAGTCATATGGTCCATTCAGCAGTCCTGTGAAAACCTTTTATACCTGGCTGGTTTCAGGCATGTTTGTTTTTAAAAACCTTTAATGCTTCCACAGCCCCTAGTGGCAATCTTTCAAATGTTTAATTTTTCTGTCAGTTAGACATCAGAAAAAACATACTTTGCCGCAGTCTTAGCTTGTAGTTTCGAGTTCTATCTGGAGATATGCGGAAAGTAGTTTTTCTTTCTTGTAACAATCTTTTACATACTTGAAGACTGTTATCATGTCTCTTTTTAGTTGTCTTTTTCTTCAGACTAAACAAACCCAGTTCTTTCAATCTTTTTTCATACGTCATTATGTCATGTTTTCTAGACCTCCAGTCCGCCCCCCCCGCGCCCCAGCCTTTTCCTTCTCTGGACGCTCTCCAGTTGCTTCATATCTTTCTAGAAATGTGGTGCACAAAACTGGATGTAAGATTCTAAGGCCATGTCAGTGCTGACTGGAGGGGGAAGAATTGCTTCGCCTGTCCTACCAAAGATACTCTTGTTTTGTACATCAGCCTGTGAAGCTTGTCATTTAAATGTGCTGTTGATACACTTTTGTTTTCTGACTCATTATTGCTCCAGACTACTTTCTGCAGAACTTCTGGCAAGCAAATAATTTTCCCATCTTGTATAGATGCAGATTCCTATCAAAGTGTACATTACATTTGTCTTTATTAAAACAAACAGGAAGAAATCCACTCTGCAGGTGTCTCCCCCGCCCCCAGATTTGTTAAGGCCATTTTCATTTATCTCCTTATAGTATAATAGGGTTGCAGCTCCCTCCACAGTAACATGATCTTTAATAACAATGCTGTATATTGCATCATGTAGATAATTAATAACACTGTTGAATACTGTTGGACTCCGGACAAACACTTGAAGATACCACTTGATACATTGTTGCAGTTTGACAGTGATCAATTTTGGGTATGTTTGTTCAGTGAGTTGCATACACCATTGTAAGCTAGTTCTGAATACACATTTTTTTCTAAATTGCTTATGGAAATAGCACATCAGATGCTGTCAGAAACCTTGCTGAAGTCCAGATGCTACATGCATTGCTGCCTTCATATTCCTTGGACTTGTTAGGTTGTCATAGAAGGGAAACATGGTGTTCTGACATAGCAGTCGGTTTTTCCCTTGAAACGTGTATCAGCAGTTAGTAATCACCTAGTTACTGCCATTCTGTGTTGTAAACTCTTCTGGATGAATCTTGGTGTGTTGCCTCAGTGTGAGCTATGCTAGTAACTCTGCACTAATCCTGAAGAATTCTGCAGATTTTGCACTTGATTTAGTTTCGCCATTAAGTTTTGTTGTTACTGCTTTTGTTACAAACTGTGTTGCAGCATGTCTTGCTCTTCCACAGTGATCTGAGCCTCTAGTGACTCTGGTGCAGTGGACTGAAAGTTAGGACTCTGCGAGGTGGACTGCTTTTCTCTCCTGCCTGGACACAGGATATGAAGCAAACCTATTGTTGAATTTGTGGTTCTTATCCATGTGCTGCAAGACAGATGATTCTGCTATGGAGATTCTGAACTGCAACATACTGACCATAACACTGCTACTCAGATAAAATAAAGATTACTCTAGGTGCAAAATAATGGTGGTATTTCCATTTGCTGTTGCTCGTTGTGAAATGACTGTTTTCTGAGCTATCCTAACATGCCTTCCTCAAATCTCAGCCCTAATTATAGGTTGTCGCTCTGTAATTGGATGTTTTGTCTTGTCTTTAGATGTACTTTATGGCCAAGGTAATCATAGTGGAGTAATCCTTCTGAGAGCCTTAGTGTTGCAGTAAGGTTTTTTGTCTGGGCTGAAGAAAGTTGACTTGAGGCAATTGTTTGATTTCTGATTCATGGTATGTACCATGCTCTCATTGTGCAACATACATTTGAATGTGCCGCTATAGCTGGTCACCTCAGACTTTATTTCAGTAGAGGAAGAATGTCTTTCCCTAACTTCCAGCTTGTTGTTTTTTTTTTTTTTTTTTTCCTCCTGACAACTCCCTAGAGTATTTTGCGTTCTGGTCCAGAGGAACCATTTGCCAGCCATGCTCATCAAATACAACAGAATTGGATGGAGATCAATCAGTGATCTGTTCACTTCATCCTGTCTTAAAGGCAAAAAAGATGCACCCATTACTGAGGATATGGGAGTGTTAAAGAGAGGCAGAAAGCAACACCATTAAAACCCCTCTGTCTGTAAGCAGATAAAATGCCTGTGGAAGTTGGCAAGAGTCACAGCTCTATGGGGAATTCCACTTCTTGAACAACTTACTGTTCCAGTGATTCACTTATCTATAAATCTTACGGGCATTTGACGTGGATGTATTTGGGAACACATAGAAGAGAATGATATGGTTCTCTTCTCCCTTGGTCCCTGCTTTGCAGGAGAGAAGCAAGTTTCTATAAGCATGCTGATGGCCCTGACCCTTCAAAGGAGATGTTTGCTTGATTGTGCTACTGAAGCTCGTGCAATGGCTAAGATAAACTTCACCATTGCCTTTTCTTTGTTGTAGAGCTAAACTTACAGTATGTTGAGTATCTGCTCTTGCTTACTGGAACAGCTCTTTTGGTCTTCTTCTTAGTTGTAAACTTTATTTCAGTCGATCTGTGTTATTGATTTTTAAGTCCTGTAACTCATTCACTACAAAGGGATTCTCTTGTGGAGAATTCAGTCTTTCCCATGCTTCCTCTCATCAAATATTAGAGCAGTGACAGAGTTGGGAACCCTATTATGTTCCTGCAAGCTGGTCCAGTGCAGATGTGGGGTTCAGCACAGTGCTGAACGTGACTTTTCCTAGAGCTCCCAAAACACTCATGATGCAAAATTTGACAAAAAATATCATTCATAATTTTGAAAACTCTTCTCTAGTATTCCTGTGTTCTCCTACAAGAGTGGGATTGTGGCTCCTTCAGTGCACCATCAAGTCTGCTCCATGCATGGATTTTGTCCACCATGTTGTTAGGTGTTGCCCTTCTCCTAAATTTTCTTTGTTATGCCAGTCTAAATAAGTGACTCCTCTTTGGATTTGTTACCAGGTGATCTGTACTCTTTCTTAGGTATTTTTAACACAACTGTACAAAAGTAGTTCTCTAATATAATTTGTTCATAGCTCAAACTGAGCACTTCTGGTCAGTTGTTGTGTCCCAGCTCATGGCAGCCTTTGCTGTGAAGAATTGCATGCACTTAGGTCTAGAATAATAAAAGTACATATTTTAAGAGAGGCTGGTAGTAGCCCAAGAGCCAGAGCCAAATTCTGTTTCTGATTTCTGCCTTCATATCCTTTGCTGAACTGCTTCAGAGTTAATTTCTTTGAGGCAATTTATAGCAGTAGTGAAATGCTGTCCTCAGCATCTATCAGAATTATTGCTTTTTCAGGTTTTTCCTACTTCTGACTTTTTCTCCAAAATGTACTTGCACTTATTTTAACTTCTATCTGTTCGCTTCTCTCAGCATAAACCACAATTTTGGACATGTCCTTATTTGAAATGGGAAGAAAATGGTATAGAAGTCTCCTGTGAATTAGAATTTCTTTTGACCCAGTTCAGTTTTACTTCCTTTGACAAGTAGTCTGTCCTCCTAGTACCTCTGTCTCATGGGAGTGATTTTGATGGTTGTGTGTTTAAAAAAAAAAAAAAAAAAAAAGGCAAGCCTCCAGTTTGTGTGCCCTTATGGGTTATGATCAAGGTGTGGATTGCTGGAAGGACCAAGAAGGATGCTGTGTTTCTGTGTGCAGCTCAGCTGCAGAATCCCACAACACTCATATCTAACCTGGGTGGGAAATAGGATGCGTTGATCATGTCTGCAGACCTAATACTGGATTTATTGTCTTAGAGGTATGAGCCACAACTTCAGGTTTGCTCATTCCTCATTTTGAGATACTACTCTTGACAAGCGGGCTCTCACTTTTTCCCCCTGCTGCCACTCGGAATGTTTTCCTGTCACCTTTTCCTTAACAAGAGATTTGAATTGCTTCCTTGGTGAACAAGAAAAAAACGTAGGCTGTGTTTTGCTGTAAACAGCAGATTTCCTTGTTTTCATTTGGCTGCAGACATCCAGACTGCCTTTGCAATTTGGGACAGAAAGGATGTTATGTGCAAAGAATAGTTAAAACACTGGGGTTTCTCCAGTGGTTTGGCCATGCTTGCTACCCTATGGAAAATCCGCGGTTTCCAAGTGGGATGCTCCCGTGCCTGGCCTGCTATTTAAAGCTGATGCCTTGTGATTTCTGTTGCTGGGGGACTGCTCCTTCTCTCCAGTGAAACTGGTGCAGAGAGGGGATGGTGTGGGGAAGGGGGGCATGGGGGAGAGGAGACCTTGTAGCAAGAGTTACTCTTTACAGCTTTCTCAGTTACTGAGCAGCTTTTCCTTGGAAGTGTCATGGGGCTGTCTGAGAGGACAGCAAATTGCTGGGTTTCATAAGAAGTCAAACAATTATGTTCTTGGCCTTACGCCTTTAACTTGCTCTCCTCTCCTCCTGCCCACACACCCCCAGCCCCCAAAACAAACAAACAAACAAACAAAAAACAAAAACAACAAAAAACTCACCCAACCACCAAACATGCAACCCCCCCCCCCCAAACAAAACAAAAACACCTAAAACAAACAACCAAACAGAATATCAGATAGAGTGCATTCCTGCTGGAAACTTTGAGCCTTTGAGCTGCAAGTTACCGTTTATTCTTTCTGGTCCCTGTACTGTTGTTAGGCATTTAGGTGAGTATTTGTGGATGTCTTGCTGAGAGGAGGCTCCCCAAAACCCCACGCAATCCAGCCTTTTATTTCTCGTTCTGATTCTCCTGGTTACCTCTTTCACTATCTATTCTTTATTTACCTCTTCTTGTTTTCTCCTTTGTCTGCCTCTTCTTCCTATAGCTTTTCCTGTAGTTTTAAGAAAAATGTTTCACCGTGATCCCCTCAATTTGGGAGTGGAGTAACAATTGCGTTTTCTTCCTTGCCAGGGGTTATATTTATTTTGTATGTCTTTGTGGTCTGTACTGGAGAGGTATTCCGATTTCATTATTCATCTGTTCAGCTGCGAGATTTATCTATATGCAAGCAATCCCTTAAGGAAAAAAAAAATAGTGGGATCATGGCCAGACTCAGTGCACTCAAATTCAAAGGTACTGCAAAAGTCAGAGGAGGAGGATTCCCCTACTTTTTTTTTTTCCCCTCCCTAGTTAGAATAGCATTGAGGAAATGGAAGGAGCCTCCTTTGGGGTTCCCCTGCCTGAGCGCTGAAGAGAACAGAGGGATGGCTGCACTCTGGTGAAATCGCGCAAGCGTCATCCTGCCATTTGAACAGAGCTTGCCTCTGTGGCACGGTGTCATGACTGTGCTGGGCAACTCGAGAAAGGAGTTGTGAAAATCAGGCTAATAGAGCAAGGTTGGGGGGATGTCAGGCAGAAGACCTGCCAGCATGGGCAGGAGCACTGCTTTGCAACACCTAGAGCTCGTTCGTCCCTGGTGGCAGGAATGTGTGTAGCAAAGTTACAAAGCCTGTATAAGAGACCTAAAACTTGTCACAGCCTCTGTCTTTATTTTCTTAATTCTGATAAAGTGAGTGTTCTCTGTGTATTTTCTTTGAGACACCAGTAAAGTTGGCTTGTTATTATTTTGGGGGTTTTTAGAAAAAGCTCTCATATAATGCTAGTGGTTATCAAAAGTACTTTGCTCATCTGGTATGTGGATAATCGGAAATTATGAATAACAATTCTGGATGGTCGTGATTGCACTCTTATCAGGAGAGTAGGAAATATTCCTGCTAATGCACTCTTTTGGCTCATGTAGTGTTTAAGTAGGGCACGCTAAATGTTATGTATCATGTGCTGAACTTCAGCCTTTCAATACAGACATTGCAAAATCAAAGGAAAAATAACATTCAGTTGGCACTGAAATTTTTAAAAAAAAATACTTTGTGTTTTCTTTTTTTACTTTTGCTTCTTACCTCTGCAGAAGGACCGGTTTCTTAACAGGAAAGATACTGTTCTCCCTGCAGCTTCTTTCTGGGCTGTGAATTTCTGTGCATAAGGGAGTTTCCCCTGTCTTGGCACCATGTACGGCAGAAAGGGCACTACTTTAACCTCATTTTTTAGGGCCAGAGTGTTAAAAAGGTTACGGTGAGAACAATGGTGAGGGGAGAAGAAACCCACACTTCTGCGTGCGCGTGGGCCTTTTTGTACTCCCTTCGGACTGTTCCTTGTCTGTCTTTGCAGAGCCTGCAGCAGCTTGGTGCTGCCTGAACCAGAGCAGAAAGTTAACAAGCCCTTCTTCTCTTCCATTTTCCAAAGCTTTAAAACTGCAGTTGGTGTGAAGTGCTGTGAGCTTGGGGAGTTTACAGCAAGCTGGTATATATCCAGCATACTGTAACCTCTCTGTGTCAGATTTGGAAGGAGGAGGAGGGGAAGAGTCCATGTTCCTAAGGGACTGGTTACCAGCAGCACGCTACGTCCTGTTAGCTAACTGTCCTGCTCCTGTTAGTTACTGCTCTAACAAAGCTGGTCATTAGCTGCTGGAACAGATGATTTCTAGAGGATTATTTGCATTACAGAATTTAATACTTTTTAATAGCAAATTTTTAATTAAAAGAAGAGTCCTTTTGGAAGCAGCCTGAGCAGCTGCAGCTGAATTCTGCGTGTTTAATGTAATTAGAGAAACAGCTGGGGTGGGAGCTGAGCACCCAGCTCACAGGCAGTCACAGGTTGGTGGTGGCTCCTCGTGGGACAGGCGTCCTGAGTGATGTGAACTGCGCGGGAAGCGTGCTGGCGCACAGCCAGGCTTGGAGGTGGTGGGACAATTCCCATCTTGGCTGCCCAGGCTGGTGAGCAGCTGGGGAAGCGGAGAGTGGGTGGTAGCCATCTGCATCAGTTCACTTGTCACTTGTGCTGCCACAGACGATAGTGCTCAGTTTGCAGTCTGTCTGGCTGTGTGTGTTTGTATCTATAGTTTCAGCATCTCCTGGCATGTTGTAGAATATCTTTGGAAGAGGGCATCAAGCAGGTTTTAGTCTTCAGTTTTATTCTGCTGCTTCCACCATGCACTGTCCATTGAAATATGCCCCTTGTGGTATCTCTTACCTCCTCCCTTTCTCCATGATACAGGCAAATGTCTGATGTCTGGTTAGAAACTGCTGGGAAGTGGAGCTGTGGCTGTTTCTAATGAATGGCTGACCTTTAAATAGCACCGTTCAGTCCGGAAGATCCCAGAGCACTTTTCAGTTTGCACTACTAAGGCTGTGTGAAAGAGTTACTGCGTTGCAAATACCATGACCCAGGAGACAACCAGAAATCTCTGTTGCCTTGTATTGGATCTGCGGCAGGTACTGCAACACAGGCAACTTAATTTGAGAGCCCCAAATATTATATAATCACAGCATGCGATGTGTTGGTACAGGGGTAGTTCATAGAATCATAGAATGATTTGGGTTGGTGGGGACCTTGAAGATCATCTGGTTCCAGTCCCCCCTGCCACAGGCAGGGACACCTTCCACTAGACCAGGTTGCTCAAAGCCCCATCCAACCTGGCCTTGAACACCTCCAGGGATGGGGCAGCCACAACTTCCCTGGGCAACCTGTTCCAGTGCCTCACCACCCTCACAGTAAAGAATTTCTTCCTAATATCTACTCTAAATCTACTTTCTTTCAGTTTAAAATCATTACCCCCCATCCTGTCACTACACTCCCTGACAAAGGGTCCCTCCTTGTCTTTCCTGTAGGCCCCCTTTAGGTACTGGAAGGCTGCTATAAGGTCTTCCCAGAGCCTTTTCTTCTCCAGGCTGAACAACCCCAACTCTCAGCCTGCCTCCATCAGAGGTGCTCCAGCCCTCTGATTATCTTCGTGGCCCTCCTCTGGACTCCTTCCAACGGGTCCATGTTCTTCTGCTGTTGAGGGCCCCAGAGCTGGACTCAGTACTGCAGGTGGGGTCTTGTTGGCTAATAGTGTCCTTTACGTTCCCATAATACCCAGATGCTTTACAGTTAGGAACGCTAGCGAACCTAGATTTAGCAGACAAGACTACCCTCCCCTGTAGCTTGAACGCAGTCCCTAAGGACAGACAAGGACTATTGGTATGTAGGAGCAAGCATATTTCAGCCCACGTTAACCTTTTCCTAAGCAGAGATGAGTAACTGCAAAGTGAAGATGCTGGGAATTGTCCCGTGAAACTCTCTTGCTTGTGTACTTGCCTTTTGCTGTGACTTTGGTAACTACTTTGCTTGCAGAGATTTACTTGAAGCAGGTTGTCAGAGACCACCCTGTGTTACAAGAGCCTGCCTGCCCCAACCATGGGCTGAGCCCCTGGGCAGCCCTGCTCTGCCTTTTGCTGTGGATGTGGGATACCGGGGAACGTTCATCCTGGGGCTTATATGGCAGGCATAAATGCTCCTGGCTTGTTATGCTTGACATAACAGTAAAAAGATAGTAATATTCAGCACACTGGGCAGAGTGAAGGGAAGATATGGGCCAAATCTAGGCTAGGCATAATCTTTGTTTGTGATCCCAATATCAATTGGTCTTTTACATGTGACCTTTTAAAAATGAGATGCCTCTTGCTTTTCAATGTCTTATGTTCTGTAGTTCAGGTGGACTTGTATAAAAATGGAAAGCTGTCTTCTGATTTCTTCATTGTTTACTTCAACTCCTGCATTCGCAGAGTCTTGCTTTGCGTGACTCAGCAGCAATTTGCACTGGTGGTGAGGCTGGTACAGTGTGTTATGAGGGAGATTTTCCTCTTATGCTCAGTTGCTTCGTATCATGCTCAGGCATCAGCGAGCTGCGGCTGCCTGTACAGGCTCACTTTATTCAGGCAGGGCATGCAAACCACGTGGCATGACTGTTACTGTATTGCTGTTTCTCATAAGGTGCTTAATTTTCTGTAGTTAATATCATAGCTTATTAATATTATTCTATTCTAAAATAAAAACTGTACATGCATGAGGGTTTTGAAACACTTCTGAAGTATCAGCTTCACACTTTGTTCTTGAGGCAAGATTCCCATTGAGACTCTGAAGACAGCAGGCAGAGAAAAGTAATACTCAGCAGATGTTCCTTGAAAGTGCTTGAACTCCTGGTACCCAGCTGCTGTTAGGTTCAGTAACTGCAGCACGTCCCCTTGAGCCCCTTGCTTTGTTATCAGGCTCTTTGCAAGTGCTCGGGATTGCGTTAGCGCCTTGGAGCCGACACACATCCCCACACAAGACAAAATAATTTGCATAACTTGCATCAGGCTGTGTTGAAGGTCTGAGTTTTTGGGGAAGGGGAGTGGTTTGGTCTCACTGTTTTTCTGTTGTTAGTTTTTTTTCTAAGAGGCCAGCTTTGTGGGAGATGCTTCCTGTACAGGTAATGCTAGTTTACCTAGGATGAGGCTGGAGAGGAGACCGAGGGAAGAAAAGGATGCTTAAACCAGTTAGGTAGGTTGTGCTTTGTGTGTAGTGATGCATTGCAGCTCTTTAACCGTGCAGAGTTACAGGTGTGCATCTAAAATTGGAGGGACGGTTTTAGGTAGTAGTCTTTCATTACCCTCGGTGGAGTACCACTACAGTACCAGGTTCAGGACTGTATATGAAGAAAGGCTGGTTTTGTGTGTTGCTGAAAACATTGTTTCATCAAGATGCTGTACTGAAACCACTGCTTATTTCTGCCATAATCTATGTGCTTCTTGGAGATACCATCCAAGTGGTGATGCACACTTTCTGCTGACCAACCAGCTGGTATTGTTGCAGAAGATGCTTCTACCTTACAGTCTGTGACTGATTCTGCTCCTTTGGATAGCATCTGTTCTGGCACTGCTTACTAGTGCTGTGGGTTTTTTATTTATTATTTCTGAAGTTATCTGTAAGACTTGAGTCTTACGACATTAGATGTGCTTGTGAACTCTTATGGGCCCTCCGTTCTTTGTGTGGATGGGACTTTTTTGTGTGCTCTGACTAAAACCTTGGGTAAAGTGTTTCGCCATATCCTGTAACTGATTTAGTGCCTTGTTGTCTGGCTTGCTTCTGGTTTCTTTCTTACTCCCCTCTCCTCATCTGTTCTTGCTAACCATTGTAGTAAGTGCTCTCTCATCCATCAGAGACCTTTGACATGGGAACAGTTGTCAGGCGACCCTGGCTGTGCGTGGTGTTGGCAGGGACTGATTTCCTACACCCGTAAGAATCCCTGTGTTACGAGTTTTTGGCTAGGAAGGAAATATGGTTTGAATCACTGCTTCTGGGCGACAGAATCAGTTAATAGAAATAACCTACCTCATCTTCTGGTGAATAGAGTGAGATCAGGTTCCTTGGCAAGTACTGGACTCTTGTAGTTTGGTTGTCTTTTGGAAGACCCTGTGTTGCTGTTGTGCAATTTCCCTGTTGCCTGCGACTTGAGACTTGTTGTGATGTGTGCATTTGTCTAGCCTGCTGCACTAGACATAGACATCACTGCTCCCCTGATGAGAGCAAAAAAAAAGGGGGTTGTAATATTTTTTGAAGAAAAGGTTAACTGGATTAATACGGTTATTTTTAATTCTCCATTTTATTTATCATGGATAGTCAGGTTTTGGGAGTCCTTTACCCCCCTCCAGTGTCTACACACGATTATATTTTTCACCCTCTCGTGTCAACACGTTACACGGGTATAAGCAGCCTATGTGGGCTCTGCACAACTGCTTGATTCAAGCTGAACCTGTGGTAGTAATGGAGATGTTAGATAGTGTGTCAGGACCAGCAGCCTGTGGAACAAATGGGATCTCCTTTTCATGGGAAAATGTCTGAAAGGGAGGACAGCCCCCTACTCAGGTTCCTGGTACCCACTCTTGGAACTGGCCATTTGGGAGCCTGTGTCCTGCCTTCGGGTGGAGGGCACTTGCATAGGACATCTTTAAAGCAAAGAGGGCTCTATGCTGTCTGGAAGGTAGAGGTATCAGATGGTATCTGATGTTTGTGTGTTTTTATGATGAATGTTAACACAATGTGGATCATATTTATGAACCAAAGTGGAGAAGAGGCCAAGAAACTTTTAAAATGCTTTTATCCCTGACATGAGCTCCTAGTGGTGGAGTTATTTCTGAACATATGCCATTTCATGGGCTGGCTGAATGGTTTTGGAAAAGGCAGATCATGTTTTTAGGCTGACAGTCCCTGGTAGTTAGCACTGCATTGGAGAGCAGAGCGTTTCAACTTGTATGTCAGCAGCATGAACCATGGCATCAGAGCTGCCGATTGCAGTATCCTCGCTGGTCAGGAAGGCTCTTGGGGCTCTGCAGGAGAGGGGAGGTAAGCAAAATGTTAGGGTGAAAGGGCACTGAGCTCTCTTGCTGTTCTGCTACTGGGAATTGCTTTTATTTCTTCCCATCAGCATCGGTATGAAGTAGGCGTGGGCTGGAATTGGAAGTCACAAGTTTGGGTGTGTTCAGACTTTTCTTAATCCTTTTTGACTCCTCTCATTGCTGCCCCCCCTTCACGCTTTAAGCCTAATATTTTGAGCTGTTGCTGATTATTCCCATGCAGGGTGGTGGGGTCCACTGTCATCTTTCCTGTAGCTTTTTCTGGATTTTGCTACTCTACCGTTACTTCCTGAGCTCTGTTACCTCAGCAGATTAAATCCCGGGCAGATTTTGTTCCAGCATCGCTCTGGGCCATTGTGAGGAAGCAGCTCCCTTGTTAAGTTAATGACCTGCGTCCTGCCTCCAAGGCCTCCTTTTGCTGTGCAGCTCTAGGGTGATGTACAGCGTCAGTATTTATGAACTGTCTCTGTCCTCCTGTCATGGTTCCTCACCTAAGGACGCAAATAGTGTTTTACTGTCCTTGAAGGCTCTTTCTGCTGCCTCTGCCAGTCTCTGCCAGCTGAATTGCTGCTTCCTTCCCTTTTCGTAATGTATCTGACAAAGTTGCTTTCCTCAGGACAACAAAATAGCACCCATCAGCTCATTTGTGTTTTATTTTCTGATGTAATTTGCTGCCTGCATCTTTGCGTCAAAGTTTGTCGTTCACTATTTCTCACTTCTACCTGCTGACGTGTTTGCTGTTCCCTTTCATGGCCACTGCTCTCAGCCTGCTGGTGGCTGTGCTCCTCCTCTGTCAGGATTTCATTTGTGCCACCCTCCTCTCTGCTTGGTGTGTCTTGCAGGGCTTTAATGACCTTTCAGGTGCCAGAGGAAGGAGAATGCTTTTTCTTGCACACCGAGCATCACCAGACATGACCTTAATAGAACATTCAGCTTTCTTTGATGTTTCTCCGTCTGTTCCCTCTTCATAAGGTCTCTTCACAGCCTTTTGCCCGTGTCCTGGGCCTCAGCTCTTTTTCATGTGCCTGTCTCCTGCATGCACCTCAAATAGTCTTGCGCATTGGAGCAAGACCTGCCCTGCACTGGGAATCCAAGTGTCTGTTTCAGCCACTTCCCATCTCATTTCCAGTCTTCAATGGAAGTCTTTTCTCCTAGGAAATACTCTTCCCGCTTGCATTTTTGTAATGCAACCTCTGCTGTTTTCTTCCAAGTGCTCAGGAGGCAAGTTTTCTTGTACACACAAAGTTGTATTGCAATGAAGTTATTGCAAAGACAACTAAAACTGCTTGCTTGGAAGATTTTTTTTTTTTTTTTTCAGCAAATAATTTGAGGAACGTAGTTCTTAAAGGTGATGTCTCTGTTTTTCATGCTGTAGGAACAGCATGTTGCACCTGAAACACCTACTGTACTGATACTCTGACTGTACTTGCTTGTTTGCAGGATTGGGAGCGCTCCTCCCAAACCCTGCAATTAGATGTAGTAGAAATGCTAAGGAAAAGAAATTGGTCAAAGGACCAGCCCAGAGAGCTTGTAAATAAAGACAGGAAAAATAGAGGAAAGTACAGGCAGAAAGAATAAGGAAAGAATGAGGTCCTTTTAGGAAAGGTGCTGGCAGTGGTCTCTGTGCATCTGTGCTACTCTCAATTTTGAGTTGGTGTGTGTTTGTGTGCCTGTGGAAGGGTGCCTTAGCAAAGGAGGGTTGCAAGGAGGATTAGAGGAGAGCATTGAGAACATTTGCAAAAGCTGTTCCATATGAGGAAAGAGCATGTGCCAAGTGCTAGTTTGAAACATTCCCAAGACTGTGATGGTAGCTGACGTCATGTGCCAATAAGAGGTGCAAACTGACCTCTTGATACTGGCAGAGACAAAATCATGATGTTGGGAAAAGTCAAGACAGGTCACCTGTATTTTATGTGGAAGAGAATGGAAGAGAGGGAAGAGAGGCCATTAAAGTGACAGAGCAGATTAACGAGATTTTTCTTGTAGGGATGCTAATGGTAATGTTACTTTGGTCAGTACTTGATTACAAGGTGTTACAGTGACTGAGATCCAGTCTAGTCTCGGCTAGTTGCTTTAGCTGGGTGAATCAATAGGGAAAGACTGTAGATGGTCACGTGGGGAAGACAACTTGTCCTAGTCAGGGTGTGAAGGTTTAGGAATTGAGTCAAATAGGATTGCTAGCTTGTGAGGCTGATTGGCAGGGAAAACAGTAAAGTTTACCAGCAGGGGAGAAAAGCAAAAAGTAGGGGGTAGGTAGAAATGTGAAATTAAGGGCTTAGTTTCTCCTCTTGAGTTAGAATTAGTGCCTAGGTATCCAAGAAACGTCAAAGAAATTGAGATTTTGATTCAGACAGGAGGAAATGGCACTGTGGTGGCTGCATAGATACAATAGTTATTGCCCACGTGTAACACGGGGAAAGGAGGACAGTGCTCCAGAGACCCCAGAATACCAGGGGATAGTGGCCCATCATGGGGGTAACCCCAGTCTTGCAGGTTAAAGGGGACGAGGACAGGGAAAAGACGAAGGTTAATTTAGGCAATAGGAGTAGAATTAGGGGGGGATAGGTAAAGAAGCTGAAGGAGGATGGAATTTGAGAAAGTGAACATGATCAGTTATGTCTGTGGTAACAAACAGGTCAGAAAAAAACAAGACAAGAAACTGGCTCTGAACTTTGGGTGAGAATTTGGGGTGTAAGTCAGAATGAAGTGATGAAAAGGAAGTAAAGGGAGGGAACTTCATGGAGCTCTACAGATGAAATATAGAAGGGAGATCAATGGCACTGACATGCGGGTAGGTTCAGAAGTCAATTTTTGGTTGAGAGTCTGTTTGGAGATTCTGAAAAGGGTTTGGTTTGGGAAATTAGAATGGATGGGGAGAGACGGCAAAACGTGAGCGCGGAGGAAAGAGTAGGCAGATGTGAAAGGAGGGTACTGAAGCGTTAGAGAAGGAGAATGAGCAGGAGGTCAAAGATATTTAGAGTTTGTTTTGACGCTGGGGAGGGGTGGGTGTATGTGAAGGACACCCATCTGTTCCTTTGAGATAACGGAAGGAAATAGGTCACTAAGTGAGCACACAAAGCGAAGGGCATGGGGAATTAATAAACTGATTGGGTTGAGGGAGAACTTGGCTGTGTGCATGGGTTTGATTTGTGAAGTGTCGTATTTGCTACATTCTCTGTAAATCTCCATTTCTTGATTATGTTTTTGCAGTGCGTCTCCATGACAGTATTTCAGAAGAAGGTTTCCATTACCTCGTCTTTGATCTGTAAGTGTCGTTCTTTGGCTTTGATGCTTCACCAGTGATACAGACACGTGGATGGTTTACTAAGAGTGGAATAAAAAGCACCTGCATTAATATAATTTTCCCTTTCTCTTTCAAGACCTGTAGATACCTCTGGCCTATTTGACAAAAAAACATTGACTGTGTGATAGGAGATGGACCAGGAGGGCTCCTGGCAGCAGGTGTAAGCATGGGATGGCAAAGGACAGCTATCCTGTATTGGGGAGGCTGTTTGACTTTTGTCTCTGAGGCAGGATCTGGGGGGTCAGAAGAGGGGTGTTCTGCCCAAGCTTAACACATAGTAACCTCTGTAGAGGTGCACAGGCAATTCATGCCCATTATGTCAACGATGTCCTGTACACTGCTGGTGAAATTGCAGTCCCAAGGGGTCAGTGACGTGAACGTACCAGTGCTGATGCCATGGCTCCCCTGTGCCACAGGTCCCCACACAGGCTGCGGGAAAGGGCCCAGACAGGTGGCCACGTACGTCTTGTACAGTCTTGAGCTAGACATGCACGGGCTCTGTAACCTCCCTTGTTCTTCTGCACTCCAGGGTTACTGGTGGGGAGCTCTTTGAGGATATTGTTGCCAGAGAGTACTACAGTGAAGCAGATGCCAGGTAAGACTGTTTCCAGATCCTTCTGTGTATTTGCCACGTGTGTTGGCAAGTGGAATGAGTTTCCTGACTGCTGTTCTGTGCATGGCTTTGTTCTAACACTCTTGCTCCCCATCTGGAAAAAACAATTCCTCTTTCTGCTATTAGCATAAACTATTGTCACCAGTCAGCCTGGCTCACCGCAGCTCTAGCCCTTGCCGCTTGCAGATGCTGTGCTCTGCTGGGAGACCTGTTGCTAGCAGTTTTGTCTGACCTTTCTGGTGGGTGGTGACAGTGCGTCTTTGGTGAGCAAATGTAGGGTAGAGGTGTCCTGTGGCTGTGAGCACTGCCTGCTTGCCCTCTGCCTTCTCCTAGTGGGGGTTCCAGTGATGTGCCATGGCTGTTGGGCAGACCCATTCAATTTGCCTGTGTCTAAGTAATAGTTTATGAGGCAGGGGAGAGAGGGGGCTTTGAAGGCTATGTTTCTGTGGAAGCCCCCTTTGACTGTGAGCTGGTTGGCGCACTGAGAAAAGGCACAATATGTGAAAGCAACCTTTATATTTTCATATTAAAAAGATTTAGAGTTATACCCTTCTTTTTCTGAGCGTCCCCCCTCACTCCCATGTGTGAGCTTCCTGAAATGGCCTGTGATTGTCCCTTTGTGGTTTAGGCAGCAGTAGCTGGGGGTGTTCTCTGACCCGTCCATCTGCTGGACATGCAGCATTTGGAATCAAAGCTGGGATTAGGCAGCTCCTGTTCTGCTTTAGCAGGGCCTGGGAGTGGCCCGATGGTGATGTTTCACCCCTGCTTATTTTGCACCTGTGTTCTTATCCCATCCTAACCCTTGCTGGATCCAGGAATTGAGGGAGCTGTGAGAGAAGCATAAGAAGGGAGTAGTGGGTGCTGCTGCAGGGCGAGCTTGGTAGGCAGTACTGTGAGGAAGATCATACTGAGTGGAAGGCAGGGAAGAGTATGACCCGGTGTGTTAGTGTAGGTACACTTATTTGCTTTCCCTGTGGTACGTTTACAACTTCTTCTGGCCATTGCCTGATGCTTTCAAATGAGGCATTGCACTGCGCGCTCTGCCTTGAGCTGTGTGCTGGTGGGGAAGGCCAGTGGGCTCATCATCTCTGATGGAACTCCTGGCAGAGAGGTCTGACGGCCCCGTAGATGTTTTCAGTGGGGTTTACAGATGTTGTAGGCACAGCATCTTGGACAGATGCACAGTCAATCAAGCCGTTCTGCCTTGAAGTTGGGAAGTTTTGAGATTATCAATCATCATCGTTCCCCCTGTCCCTCTTGCCAGTGCCTGTTCCCTGAAATGGTCAAGAGCTGTCAGTGATCGACACTGCTCAGGAAAATTACAGCAGGGTTAGGGGAAAAGGTGAACTGTCTGTTGTTCTGTGAGCCTTCCTCAGGGTGCTCAGCCCTCTGACTGTCAGCGGGTCAGGTCTTGCAGTGCCCACAAGATGACAGAGTGAAACTCCTCCCTTTCTCTCCCAGTGCCGAGCTGAATTCCAGAGCAGGCTGGGAGAGCGAGGGAGCGAGGTCCGTGCCAATCCGCCGCACTTGGCTCGCCTGGGACACCTCACACTTTTGCCATTTTTGGCCAGAAAATCTCTCTCGCTCAGACTCGACTCTGTTCTAATTATACATTTTTGTTTTGGGAGCGGGGAGATATTCATGGACTCCGACCCTGAGGATTGTACTGCCAGCTCTGGAGGGATGGGGGTAACAAATACACAGTGCTTCACCTCCTCTCCTCTTCCTCTTCCTCCCCTCACCCTCTTTCCATCTTTGCCAACAGCCAATTTCCTGTCCCTCAAATATTTCACTCATATTTCACACACATATTTCAAATTTGTACCCCTGGGATTTGTAGAATTTGGTGAGGGAACTGACTGATCCTGCAGTGAAGACACAGACCTATCTCAGTTGCCCACATCTGGGTGCTTACTGCCCAGCCGTAGTTGTCAAAATCCTTACTCCATTCCACATTCACCCTTGGGAGCTGAATAAATGTTTAGCAGAAGACATGTTTTCAACCTGAAAACACCATGGGTATGTTGTGCTGTCCTTACGTAACAGGTGTAAACAAAATCTTGTTTTTGCCCCTGTGGTTACAGCAGTGAGAGTGGCAGAGGCATGGTTTTCTGTGAACTGGGGGAGTGCAGCATGCTGCACTTAACAGGGAATGAGTCTGCTTTTCAGATCACTAACCCCTTAAGTGGGATCTGTACTTAAAAGGCAAGCGGGTGTATGCGCACATTGTGTATGTAAAGTGCTTGAGATGCTGCTCTGAAAGCTTTGCAAACTGGCAGGAACCCAGGAGGAGTCATCCCGAATTTGCCAGGGAAGGCTGCTGCTCTCTTAAAAGTTTATTCTTTGCTTGGGACTAGCCCAGCTGAATGTTTCCTGGGGCACTTGGGTCTTGCTTGCCCAATCTTGGCTGCTGTTTGCAGATACTCAGTTGCGTTTGTTCTCCTGTGTGGGGTGGGTGCTGTTGGCTGAGAACAAGTGAAATGCTTATTGTGACAGGGAGGAAAGCAAGGCGGTGATGGGAGGTAGGAGAGAGGCTTTGTGGTCCTGCTATAAAAAGGATGTTTAGCATCTTGTTGCTGAGGGGGCTGGGGATGTCCAGCTGTAACAGTACTGAGCTGTGGCATCCATGGGGCATGATGGAGAGATTCAGCCCGGGGTCTTGAACTCTCCCTGGTACCAATATAAAAGTTAGGGAAATAGTTCTGGGATGAGATGAGATGCCAAGTGTATGTGTATTTGTGAATAACTCTGTGTGTCTCTCCCTTTATCTTGCAGCCACTGTATTCATCAGATACTGGAGAGTGTGAATCACATTCACCAGCATGATATCGTGCACAGAGACTTGAAGGTAATATTTCCTCCGTGCCACAGAGGCTGAGGAGAGCAGCCAGGGGATCACTGGAAGAGGCAAGACAGGAATACTGTGTTGCCAGCTGGCAGGGTTGTTTTTGTTTTTTTTTTAACTTGAACTGGGCTCAGGGGTTCCTGAAGCACAAATTCGCTCCTTCAGAGTTTTTTAGAGGGTGTGCTGAGCTCCCAAGGAAGTTTTCAGTCTTCATGAACCTTGCCAGCTCTCAGCCTCTCTGAGACAGCTTCAGGATGGAGTAGTTGTGAACCTTGGAGTGCAGTAGGCTTTCAGAGAAACTTGGATAGGATTCATTATCATGAAGGACACTTTCTAGTCTGCCATTGAAGAGATCTCTAAAGACCTGGGGCAATCTCTGTTCAATCTGCCAGGATGAGTTTGTCTGCACAGAGCATGTGTATTTTTATTCTGCACTGTTGCCAAACACATGCCATTGGGCTAGGGCAGAAATGCACAACAAGAATTTTTCATGTCATTTCTTTCTTCTCTCATCAGTCGAAGTGCTTTTAGTCTGAAACCAAAACTGCTGGCCAGTTAAACACTGGGTGAATCAACCATTTGCCACATTATAACACATTTATAGACCCAGAGCCCCCGCAGTGTAGTTACTTAAACTCCCTTCCCACGCAGTGCCAGCTGTACTGGGAGCTGGGCAGGCTCCAGAATGAAGAGGTTTGTGTGGGAAGGTCTGCCTGCCCTGCAGCCCTCTCTGTCTAAAGTGGGAATGGTGATGGCCACCACTGGTCCAGTTAAATTAATGCAGGATGACACCTGCTACCACTGTTGGTTTTGATTTGTTATACAATGCATAAGGGGAAAAGTATAAAAATATTTTGGGGTGAGCAAGGTAAAAGCATGTTGCAAGCTTGGCTGCAGTGTTCCTCCTGGGTTTTGATCTACTGGAGAGCTGTTAACCCTTAGTGTTTCTGGCAAACTCCCATGCAACACTTTTGGGTGCCTGATTCAGAGCACTGTGAAAAGATGCAAGTGATCTACTGCAGAATAGCTGCTCTGGATTAGAGCCGACACCTGCTCTTGAGAAAGCAGCCTCCAAGAGGCTTTACTGACCAAAATTAGGGCCTCTATGAAAATCAGGATGGTTTAAGTTTTCCTTCACATCCTGTGTTCGGATATAATCTGTTTTGCTTCCCAAGTTTTGTTTGTGTGAAAGTTGTGAACTTGTTCAGAACTTATCAGCTGCTAGACACTCCCCACTGTAGTTAATGTGTTTCTTCTGTTGCTTGCTCTGATTCACTGAAACTATCCAGGCCTGAGGAGTAGCCGTTCCTTTTAGCAATAAAAGGTCCCATGCTCTTTATTTAATATTTAGCCAAAAGCTGGGCCCTCAGGATCAGTGACCACTGCAGAGCTTGCTTCAAGTGAAATTTTGTCTTTTGCACCTTCCTCTCATAAGCCTGTCTTTTGGCTGATATGCTCTTAAAGAACTTCAAATATTGAGCTGCCCACAGGGACTGTAAGAAATTAGGGAATGCGTTCACATCCTTACTAAAATGTATGTGAAACCTGAGACAACCCATATGTTGGCAAACATGCACATGGATAAGCACCATTAGCCTTAAGGTGTTTGTAGCTGTATTTTAGATGCAAAAAGTGCTCAGCTAGCACAAGCCTGGCCTAAATTTCACTGTTTCTTAGTCAAGCCAAGCCCAGGTGTGATCTGAAGTTGTGAGGTAATTTCAGAAGACGTAATTGGTCATCTGCTTTAGAGACTTGTTTACGTTGGTGAATTTTTATCAGTGTAGCTTGATTAACAATCTTTTCCACTTCTCATATAGTGAAAAGCTAGTGGCATCCACACGTATTGAGACCCGGTTCCCTTTCCTTCCGTGCTGCTTTATGGCAAGGACTGTGATGGGCAAGGCTGTTCTCCCTTCATTCAAAGCAGAAGCAAGGCACATGCCCAGTACTTTAAGACAGGTGAATGAGCAAAGTATCTTGCTCCTGTCAGGCAGAACAGGGATAGAGGGTTGCTGTGGGATGAAACTGGTGAGCAGGCTGCAGAGAAGAACTTCATCAGATTTGTGAAACTGAGACAAGCTCCTGTTTCTGGATTTCCAGGCTTTCATCTTGCTCAGTTAAAAACTCAAGTTGATATGAATTGCACAAATGACCAGAAGGGGGTAGGATGAGAAATCACATTTGTCCTGCCTGTCTACAAGTTGGGTTTCCTGCAGAGCTGTAGTAGTCACCACCTTAAAGGCTTTGGGGTTTCAAAGTGTCCCGTGTAACTAGCTGCTCTGGTGCTTCAGAGAAAGTTGCTGACTCTCAGTACAGTTCTTGGAGTTGTGTTAGCCTTCTGCTGAAGTCCTCTGCTGGAACACAACAGAATTATGATTTGAGTGAGAGAGATTCATGTGAGGTGGAAATGTGAGGGGCAAAAACCTGTCTCCCTTTCCTGGCAGATGGGGGAGGTGACATGGCTGCTTGTCATGTAGGTGACAGCGGCAGTAGCAAGACAGCATATTTTATCCTGCTGTAAATATGTAGCATGAAAAAACAGCTTACAAGAATACTTATTGCTGTGCTGCTTATGCCAATTTGAGGCTGATGCTTTTTCTGTAAGGGATGAAAGCTACTGCCTATCCAGATGATGCTTCCCCACATTGCGGCGCTGTATTTGGCAGTCCTTATTAGCATCATATTTACTTTTCCAGTGCCTTGAGGGCTGTGTAATGTTCATGGGAAGAAACATCACTGCAGATTGTATCTACTGCATCTTCCCCTCTGTCCCTCCCCCTCCAGTTACTCTCTGTGGGGATGACAGAAAAAAATTTTGGGTTCTGTGCTGCAGGAACCGTACTGCCAGTGCCCTCTGGTGTCAGCATTTAATGTATGGGCTGGGCTGGGAGAGACTGGCTCCCACAGAGGATTTGTGTTAGACTTGAGGATTTTCTGCCACTCTAGGTCAAGGCCATTTGGTGCTGTTGTTCTGCCTTCACCTGAACAGCTTTAGTATATGCCTGCTAAATTCAGTCAGCAGGTTCAATTTACTGATGTGAATACTGAGGTAGGAGATTTTTTAATGAGGATGTCGGTCTTTCATTCTTACCCCTTTTTTCTTTCTTCTCCCCAGCCTGAGAATTTACTACTGGCAAGTAAATGTAAGGGTGCTGCTGTCAAACTGGCTGACTTCGGACTGGCTATAGAAGTCCAGGGAGAGCAGCAGGCCTGGTTTGGTAAGAGTGTTTGAGCTTTCCCACTTTTGCTTCCCATTTTCCTGGCGGCTGGTTGAGTTGCATCCTCCCTGAGTACTTTCAGCTCTTCCAGCATGCTTGTGTGTATTTAGCATTGCTGCTTCCTTTCCAAGCATTTCAGCCTCTGAGTCCTTGGGCACAAGCCTAGATGCAATAGAGGAAAGAATATGATAAATAAAGACAGCAAAAATGGCTATGTATTTCTCTATTTTTCTTCTTGGTTTACAGCAGATGCTAGTGTCAGAGATGAATGCAGCTGCTAAGTTTAGACCCTGATCTGAACTTTCCTACTGCTCAGGAGCGTAGACATCTGGAATTCTGTTTGGTCATTTTACAGAAATGCATTTGACCTGGCCTTCCTCAGGCACATTTGGATCTGGCCTTATCTTTGTTTAGCTAAAACATAATTAGAAATGAGACCTTCTCAGGCTAAACATCAGCTCTGAGACTCTGCAGCGCTGCAGAGATTTTGGAGAGATGGTTGCTTCTCCTGGTCTGCCCACACCATTTGGCACTCGGATGTGTCCCATCTGTGTCTTGTGTTTTCAAACTCCATGCCATTATATGTAACAATGATATAAGGCCTGGCATATGAGTTTGTGCTCAGCTGGTTGACACAGTCCCTCTTTCTTTTCTGTTTTTCCTGCAATACATAGGTGCTCGATCCCATCTTATTTTCTGATTTTCCTTTTTTTTTTTTTCTTTTCTCTCTTTCTGTTGGTTTACCAAGATGTAGCTCTAGCAAATATGAAATGAAGGGTGGGAAATTACTTTTGGAATTTGTGGGTTACCACTAGTGGATTTTATGATTTTGTGATATGGCAAGATCTCTTCTGCTTGGGTACTGTAGGTACTTCATGTCATCCATTTCTTTGCAGGGTTTGCTGGCACTCCAGGCTACCTCTCCCCCGAAGTCTTAAGAAAAGATCCTTATGGAAAACCAGTGGATATATGGGCATGTGGTAAGATTCTGTCAAAACGTTTTACACTTGAACAACGCAGTTTCATGTAGAAGAGCAATTCCTTATAACCTATTGCTGGGAGGGTGCATAGTGCTCCTTCTTATTGGGTGGGGAGATGAAGGCACACTTGAGGATAAACACCTTGTGTAGATGGAGTTAATACTGGAGCCTGAACTCATTTGATTATGGCTCCTAATCCTTTCCTCAGGCCATCTATCAGATGTTTGAGAGTCAAAAGATAGGACCTGTCTATGCTTTTGAGTCAGTTGTTTAGATAACTGTAGCAATTTCCTATTATACTAACTATGTAGAAATGAAATACTGAAGAGAGCTGACTTTTTAAAAAGGAAAAAATGAACTGTAAATGTATCTGGGACCAATAAGTTTAAAGATATGTGATATCAGTGTTGCCTGACACGGACTAAATGGTTCTCTGCAGGCCAGGAGTGTTAGCTTTGTCAGTGGCACTTTTGTCCCAAGACCATGCACAGTAAGCATCTAAAAACCTAGTCCTTCCTAAAAAGTCTCTTGCTGCCCAGCAACCCAAGGGGATGTGGCTTCATTTTATTCTGAGAGGAGCTGGGAGCTGTGGCTCACCAGCCAGGATAGCTGGAGAAGGGTAGAAGGACATCACGTACCTTGTTCTAGCTCCTGGCAGCTGGTGTTGAGCTGCGCACGAAGTGCCAGAGTGAGGTTCAGCAGAGGAGACGTTTGTACTGTCTTTTTCTACCTTGTAAGGCTAAATATGATGGCAAATGCAGATATAGAGCAATCATTGCCATGGGGACTGTCAAGAGGGAAGAAAGAGGGGCTGAAGGAATAATTGGCGTGTTAGCCTAACCATAGTGTATCTGTGTCTCTCCCTCCCAGGAGTGATTCTGTACATATTGCTAGTGGGGTACCCTCCCTTTTGGGATGAAGATCAGCACAAACTCTATCAGCAGATCAAAGCCGGAGCCTATGACGTAAGGGCACTTTCTTGCTGAGTACCTGCATGGGTGTAGAAGCCATCCAAAACGTGGCACTATCTTACTTGGTGTCCAGCAGCAGGCCCCAAGCTACTGTGCAAATTGATGTTTGGCGTGTTCACACACCTCGTTGTCTTCACTGCCTGGGATACAGAAAGGATATGTGAAAAGCATCGCAGTGGGCACCAAGACGTTGCTGGTCATTAGGGAAATGCAGAGCTGGAAATGCAGATGGTGGGAAATGCTGTCTTCTGGTGCATTTACCACAAAGTGCTGCAGATGTAGCCAATGCCAACTCTTTCAGGGGAGTGGAGGAAAGGGAGAGGGAGAATGCAGGAGCCTGTCTTTATCAAGGCCTAATTAAAAGTATGGGGAAGTAATCTGTAGAATAATAGCTTAAATTATGGTCTCTGGTCTCCTTGGTGCCACAGTGGAATCGCTTCCAGCCATGGAAAGCATGGAGCCCAGTGAGAAGGTTGAATGGCCTTTGGAGGGGTGGCTTTGTGGTGGGGTTCAGTGTGGTGGGTTGGAGGCTCTGGTAAAAAGCCAAGCAGGTCATGGAACAGTTCTCGGAGCATGGCAAAACTGAGGTGTAAAAAGGTGCCTGGAGGAGAGGAATAGCAAGGAGGTTAGTACTGGGGAGCAAAGGTGGTGTAAAATGTAATTTGGGTACCAAAGCTTGACTGTTTGACATAAATTCTTCCATGTAAGGAGAGGCTTAGGAGGGAAGAAGGAACTCCTGGAAATTCTAGCTCAAAGCCTGCGGGTATGAATATCAAAGGGAAGTTGGGGAGTTAATTTTGTAGACAGTCTTGTGGTTTGTATTAAAAAGAAAAAAAAAAAAAAGAAAAAAAAAAAAAGAAAAAGTAGCAAGGGTTCTGCTGGACCCCAGTTACCTCCCAGCTTCTGTGCCTGAGACTGTGAGAGCGGCTGTACTGGTGAGAACAAAGGTCTGCCTAACCCCGTGTCCTGGCTCAGTGGCTTCCTGAGTGAAAGAAAAGTGATGTCTTTGTACTTGATAGCCTTAAATGGACTTGTGTTCTTCTCTTGCCTTCCTGCTCCTCTTGTTTCTGTGTTGCTTGTTCTCATTTGAAGTGTTTTTGCACTAATTATATCAATGGGGATTTTCAAAGTACTTCAGGGGTTAAACGTCTAACTCTATAAGTCATGAGTTGTGAAGTGCCTGATGCCTCCTATCTACCTGTTGTTTTTGAATTCTTACCTATAATGAACAAGTTGCAGTAGATTCCTCCCCTCTTTTGCCTGGTAGAAAACGGCTCCAGTCTTACTGGTGTAGCTGCCCTTGGTGTCCTTATCCCAGCACTGAGAATGCGCTGGACTGGTCTGCTGGTATCTCTTGACCATAAAGAAAGTGGCAACTGTGAACTGGACTTTGTGCTGTTGGGTAGGAGTTTTGCAAGGCATTACCATGAATACTTCAGAGTTGGGGTGGGGGGGAATTGTCCTGGCTGAAAGCTCAATATCATAATTTTTGAGTAGTCTCTTGAAATGTTTGCAGAACAAATTGTATAATGCTGTGTTGATGCCCAAGAATGCAGAAATAAGATTATATGTAAATCAAATTTGGTGAGTGTATATTTATGATGCTGCTGAGGAAAGCAGAAAATGCAGGAGAAAAGAGATGGGATAAACTTTTTCTAAATGTTGTAGTACTGTAAGGAAATGTCTCGGGATAGATCAGTCTTCCCCCCCCTTAAAGACAGGAGACTTTTATCCCAACAGCACATTTATCTTTCTGTTCTCAAGTTCACCTGTATTTGTACAGTAGAATCGTAGGAATGAGAAATACTGCATTTAATTTCAGCATGCTGTCATCTATACCACATGCGAGCGTCTGGAGGATGGTGTAAATATCTCGTCTTTATCATTACTGGAATTATAGGAGAGAGCAGTTACCCCTCATGGACTATCAGCAACTGAAATACTTGAGATTCTTTTCTTTGTTTCCGTGCTTCTGTATTCCCATCTGTTGTTACGTCTCTCTTGCTCCCCACGTAATGATTTCTGGTATGGTAGGTGCTTGCTAACAACTTGTTGGTGGGTTGCTACACCTAAGTGACTGGTATTCTTCCACGATATTTTGCTTTACGGTGGGGAAAGTATACCTGATGGGATGTTCCCTGTTAGTGGATTTTGTTTTCACGAGGTTTTGCTGTAGTTAAGTGTTTGTGATTTTGCATATGCTGTTGCAGCTTTTTAGCGTGCTGGAGAAAGAGCAAGGTGAGGTAAAAAAGGTAGCGCTTGTGTTTTTCATGTCATAACTCAGTTTAAAAGATCCGTGACTTTACTTTTTTGACTGTTGAGTGAGAAAGAAATTCAAAGGTCTGAGTGATTCTTAAAAGGCTTTTAAGCTGTTAATCTTCCTGCCTGTGTCTGGTGAATGGTACAGGTGTGCCCTGCTGTCTGGTACCATTCATTTGCTGGATTCTGTATGATTTTTGTTCAGTGTGGGTTTTCACAAAAAATGATGGGTTTTGCTAATGTTGGCCCTGGTATCAAAAGGGCAAAAGCTGGAATTCAGCTGTGTTGGAGGGAGAATCTCTTCTGCTAGTAGAAGATATTTTCAGTTCATCATCTTTTCTGTCTTCCTCTTTCAGTTCCCATCACCTGAGTGGGACACTGTGACTCCCGAAGCAAAGAATTTGATCAACCAGATGCTGACGATAAACCCAGCAAAGCGTATCACAGCTGACCAGGCTCTCAAACATCCATGGGTCTGCGTAAGTGTTTTCCTCTGTTACAGATTGATTTCTCGTTGACCCTGAACTGACATGTCAAGAAGATTTAGCTGCAGAGGAACCCAGAATATTTTAAGCATTTCAAATTTCGATATTTTGGGGGGGGGAAGCTCACCTTACACAAGCCAACTTTGTCATACTGTGGTGCTTTTATTGCCACTGTAGGAAAAAAAATATATCCCTTATTCTTTTAGAAGTTTTGTGACTGGCCATAGTTTCTGGTTTTCCCCATGTCTTCTGTTCTAATCCATATCATCCAAAAGTCTCAGATGGAGCTTGGCATATATATTTTTATATATTTTAGGATTATTTTGTTCTTCATCTCTACTTCAGTTTATCGCATTGCATCTTTGCAAATTCAGAACATTTCTGCTGTGCTGCAGCTTAACTGGCTGTAAACTTGAAATCAGCCAAAAAAATCTTTTGCTGTTCTGTATATGTAGTTTCTACCTTGCCAGACCCCGCACATAAGTATTTTTCATCTTTTGCAAAGTTGGCAAGGAAATCCCAGAATGTAGCTGGGAGCGGTTGTAGGGGAGAGCAGCAGTGGTGCACTTCTATCTCTGCAGGATGCAATAGTTCCACCTAAGTCTAACCAGATGCTCTTGTAATACCATAACATACTTCTGCTTTCCAGGATGTGTCTAGTGTGTTCCTTCACTCACTTGTTATTGAGAAACCGTGGTGTTTTTTTCTTTCTGCCACAAACCAACAAATTAGCAATTTAAACTTACTTATGTGAACACCTGTGCAACAGGAGTGTAGTGTCTGCTGTAAAGTGATGCAAGGTCCTTGGAAGTCAAAGCTTCACACTAGCTGAGACTTTGCATCTCTCTGGTTTTTTTCTCCTTGCATGCTTGTAATCAATAGCAGTTCCTGTGTATTTAACTTTTGTCCCAGTGCCTGTAACCAAAACCGGATTTGTTACGATAACTCGCTCCCTGTGGCAACATAATATAGAACAGTTCAAGAGAGGCTTTCCTTCTCTGAGTTATGGGGAGTTTGATTTCACTTCACAGCCATTTCAGCCTCTCACCCAAACTGCCTCCTGTTGAGTCTGTTGTTTCCATTTGCTCTGCAGTCTCTGTGTGTGCAACATACATTTTCTTTCTGGTGATGTATTGCTCCTTTGAAGTAAACGTGGTAGGAAATCTTAAAAGTTTATCCGAGACACTGAATTTGTTAGCATCACTGAACTTTTGAAGTTCTTATAAGTCCACATTGAACAACTGGACATCACTGTCACTCCTAAAGAGGCTGGATAAACAGTGACCACCAGAGTTGTTATAGGACAATTTAGCCACATTTTCCTCTCGCACAGCTGTGTGTGCTGCAGCAGATGACTAGCTTTGACAACAGGATCAAAGCAGAGACTTCCCATGAAACTAGCTGAATATGAGCATGGTTTACAGTTCTTTTGGGTATTACAGAATTTTTTTCAAGCAGGAGAAGGGTAATGGAGGGTTTGTACATGCTGATCTGCCAAGTTAGTAATTCACCCACTGTCCTTGTAAAGGGAATTCAGGCTTGTGGCTCTATGCAAGAGCAACAGCTACTTTGGCATCATTCTCTGGTTTCCTCATGTGCTCTAAATGCTTGGCACCATCAGTCTCTGGTTTCCTCATGTGCTCTCGATGACTGGCAGCACTTCTGGGAAATTCTCTTTTTGCAGCTGATGGGAACCCCGTCTACTGTGGGTGACAAGTATGTGTCACTGGCTAGAGGTTATGCTCAGGTTTTTGCATTGGTACAATAGGGCTATATGATCTTCCGTCTTACACGCTGAAAATTTATTTCTGCAAAACTGATGCAAAGATGCTGAGGCCTCTGCTATAGTCAAGCAGTTATATTCAGGGAGTTGCCACGTCCAGGAACGCTACCGCTTACTAGTGTTCACTTACTGCTTGGAATTTCCCCTTAGAGCCGTAGCTAATGCAACTCAGATCTTTTCTGTAGTGCCTCTAACTCAGTCCCCCATGGGTATGCTTGCTCATTTGACTTTATCTTCTTACTGTCTTGATCCATTTGTCTGCCTGAGAGACAGGGAGCATTGATTCTCACCTGTACCTCAATCATAGAGTTTCTTGGGCACAGTCCTGTAATAGCCAACCTTGACTTAACATGTCTTGCTGTATTGGGAAGTTCTTAAGTTACAAACCAGTTGCAGTGTTTTGCAGCCATGCAGTGTGAGAGGCTTGGCCATGTCAGCTTGCGTGTCATGGTTGTGTGCAAGTGGAGCAAACTCCCCTGGCTGATTTGGTTAGGGTATGTTCTCGATCTTTTGCTCTTCCTGTTTTTCAGCAACGATCCACTGTGGCTTCGATGATGCACAGGCAGGAGACTGTGGAATGCTTGAGAAAGTTCAATGCTAGAAGGAAGCTAAAGGTAAGTATATATTAGTTTGCCTTAAGTTTGTTTTTAATCCTCTGCGCTTGAGGTCAATGCCTTTCTAGCAACAATATTTTTTTTTATGATCATCTCACTAATGTTAGTGAAGTACCTTACGTGGTGCTCAGGTACACGGTACGAAAGTAGTGTATTGAGAAGCTGGGTAGTTTCAGTCTCCAAAGCTGTTAGTTTCCCGTGCATCTTCTGCTACGTAATTACCCCTTCTACTTTCTGGAAGAGAGTTGAAACAGAGTAACTGGTTCTTAAATCCTGGTGCTTTTAGTTCTGACGACTCTCTGCCTCCCAGTAATAGTGTACCCGTTGCATGTAGCTAGGGCGAAGTCTCTGGCCTCTGCATGAAGCAGCTATCTGCTGTTTGAAAGCTAGGAAGCAGCTATGTGTCTAAGCACAACTCTTAGTGCCATTTTAGGTTACCTAGGCTATCCTGCCTGGCCTCTAGCTGCTGCTCTACAGAGGCAGGACTCTGAACGGTCCTGTGTCAGGTGCAACAGCCACATGTGGGAATCCTGGATACACTAGGACTTTCCAGGGTAGCGTTGGGATACCTCTGCTTTGGCACCTGATGTGCTGTGTTCTCCATGGGTCAGCCCAGACCCTTTCTGAAGTGAGTGATGCTGTCTGTTATTCCTGCTTTCTCTTCCCCACAGGGTGCAATCCTCACAACGATGCTTGTGTCTCGGAATTTTTCAGGTAAGTTCTCTCTCTTCCCAGCCCTTCTTTTGATTTTGTTTTGTGTGAGTGAGTCAGGGGATATTTTAACGATTTTGGGGTTGAGTAGAAGGGGAGAAACATGCTCACAGTTCATCAGGGTGTAATAGTGGACACTTTGCCTTGGCGGGTGACCAGGGTGAAATAGGAAGTGATTTTTTTGAGGAGGAGCATGTGGTGTTGTAGTCTGGTGTAAAACAGAAATAAAGTCGGCTGCCACAATCCTTTCATGATACTTTGTTATCAGATTATTCTTGGGAAATTCTAGCTGGCATTTGTTAGCTTTCCCATCTGAAACCAGGAGTCAAGAACTCTTGATAGCAGTGATTCCTTTACACTTGAGGCAGGGACACAGGGCAAGTAATATTGGTGAGAACAGGGATGGGAGCTGTTTGGATATTGTATTACTTTGAGTCATCAAAAATGGATCTGAAGCATCTGGCTATTAGAGTTTTTCTTCTTGGAGTCTCAGAATTGGTTTTCATCCTTTTAAGCTTAATAACTGGTAGTCTGGCTCCCACCCAACTGCATTACGTAGTGCACTTACTGAAAATGCAAATCTCAACATGCAAATCAGTGCTTTTTGGAAGATGATTGTCTTGTCTCAGCACATCTAGGTGATGCAGTCTTATCTGCGTTCATTTTCCTTTGGGTGGAAAACCTCTATTTGCAAGTGCTTTCAGTTTATGGGCTTGCTTTCTTTGCCCTCTTTGCCATTTTTTTTTTTTCTCTTTTAAAAAGGTCAATCATTGAATGCATGAGTCAGATTTTTATTGGACATGACTACAGTTACTTTCAAGTGAAAGTCTGCTGTATGGATTATAAGTGATGATGAATGAAATGGAAGTGTATTAATTTCATCTGGCCATTTACTAATGGTGGATACCAATACTTACGTTCTGGGTGATGTTACAATAAACTTGTAATTAGAATGAAAACCTCTGTGAAATGATTATCCCAACATTTAAAGTGCTCATTCATGCATACATTCTGTTGTGAAATCAAAGCAGAATTTTTAACTCCCTGTACAAGGTGATTTAAAAAAAAAAAAAAAAAAGGATGCGAAATCAAGCTACAATTAAGGGACAACCCTTAGGAACTTCAGAACAGTTTTTTCTTGTTTCTTGCTTTCAGGTGAACCTGTGCCAATATGTCAGGACTACTTTGTCGCTACTACAATTTTTATTTACTGCATTTCTGATAGTTTGGCCTTAAAGGGACAGAAATATTTTCTCCATTCACTTGTCCCAGGATATTACAGGACTTAAAAATTATATGTTGTTTTCTGATAATGACTCTGAAATGACTGTTTGAGGAGCTAGGCACAACAACAGGGCTTCTGTGGACTGTATGAAATTTAATGTTTTCTTGGGCTGCCTGCTGGTGTGAATGGGTTTTGATCTATTCACACAGCTAATTTTTGATTTTTGTTTCGCTTAATTGATGATTCTGAAATAGTGAGTTGTTTTTGCTTTTGTTTTTTAAAAACAGCAGTTTTGGATTCATTTTTAGTCTGCAAATGTTGTCACTTCTAATGAAGCTGCAGAAGTGCTTGGGTAAGAAAATCTCCTGTGGCCCAGATTCTGAGTACATGAAATGCCTGAGAGAAGGGTTCTTCTTAATGGTGTGTGACCTATACATCCACTTATTCCCTGAGCTAGTATCGAGGAAGAAAGGGCTTGCTCTGCTCATTCTTCACTGTCTCAAGGGCTGAAGCTGCTGGATCCACTTCAGTTAACAGCTGAAGAAAAGGAAATCCTAGGTGGCCCATAGTGAGTGCAGGATTCTCAGTATCACTGAGTTCTGCTTTGAATATAAGCTGTGAACCCAGGAAATGAGATGCTCTGAATCACTGTCCAGAAAGAAATGTTGTGAATATAGATGCAAAACATTTATAGCCTCTGTGGATAGTGGCTATTCCTAATGTTTTGAAAGCAGGGAGATCAGCTACTCTTGTTTTCTTTGCGGGACTGTTTGTCGTATGAGCTTGACTTTTTTTTTTAATTAATATTATTTTTTAAATTTAATTAGGGTTTTTTATTGTTGCAGTTGAAATACATAAATCTGCTGGAATTGAAGAATAAGTGCATGCTAACCGAAAGTAAAAGTTCTTAAGTCCATGTGGGAACTTTGAGTAGAGCTCAGACTTTTCCTATCATGACAGGTCACCTAACTGCGCTTGAAAAGTTCTGAAATCGTACTTGCTTCTTTCGCTAAAGACCTTAAGGGTTTTTTATTTTCTCTAATTGAGTGACACTGTTTTGTGGGCCTCTAAAAGCCCCATTCCCAGCAGACAGGGAACTAGATTTATGAAGAGAGAAGCTTCTTCCTGTCTGGGGATGAGATCTTCTAAAAGCTTCTTCACAGATGTTTTGAACCAAGAGGAAAATGAAGACTCATGTGACCCTGGTATCAATTAATTAGGCTTGATAGTACTATCTGCAGGAAATATGAGAAGACTTCTTTAATCCTGTTGTCATTACCGTCTCTGCTGTCACACATTTTGTAATGTGGAGTTTCTTGTGACAAATTGTATGCTGAATGTGTTCATGGCAGTACGCTTTCTCTTTTATTCCCATCCAAAAAAAAATCTTACTTTACAAAGCAAAAAAAAAAAAGCTTCAGCTGTTTTATGAGTAATCTGTTGCTTTCCAGGGGCCTTTTGGCCTGGGTCAGTTCTGAAAGATAAAAGAATGTGATCTGGCTCCTTTCCCCATTTATGGTATATTCAACAATTTAATATTCGCTCTTTGTGGTTCTTTTAGAAGTTTGTGTCTCGGGTCAGCCATAGGCTATTTGTTAAAAGCAGATACATTTGCACTCCTTTCAGCAGAAGTCAGGAAATTAGACCTGGTTATAATAAGGAGTTTTGTAGCTTCTCTCCATGCTCTGGTAGGTGTTCACTCAGCTGCAAGAGAGAACATTGCCATCTAAACTTCACTGTGGGATCCTTAGAGTCACACCAGGGTATACACAGGATGATTTGGGTGCTCGCTTACAGCATTTGATGTTCAGATGATCCAAGCAAACACTGATTTCATCTGCGTTCACTTACAGAATACAGAAGTACAGTCAGGTAAATCAATTGATTAGATCATATGCAAGAAACTCCTAAATCACCTTCTGAGAAGTAAATGTAAATTTATTACTTGGAGAAAGTTGGCAAGGTTTTCAGGGATTCCTAATAGCTGAAGTATTTAAGGGTGCAAGTAAGCCTCCTGTAAGCTGAGTGAAAGGATGAACAAAATTGGTTTTCGTCTTAGAAACAGTCATCTTCACAAAGTACTGAGAAGTGGCTTTTCTCCATAAGTTAGTTTTTATGCGAGACTTACTAGTGGACTACATGAAATTTTTAGTACAGTTTTCCTAACTGGAATGCAGCTGTTAATTTGGGGAGTTGTTCAGCAAGCTTTCACAATCAGTGAAATTCACTTCTCTCGAGTGATTCAGCAGAAGCCCTGTGTTCAAAATAGATCCTAAGGCAGACATTGCAGGTAATTAAGCCTTATGCCCGAAACCTCTATCTTTAACTGATGCTGAGCTTTTTACTTGGGAATTGTCACTGCTTGCTCAAGTCAGTTTTGTGAAGGAGCTGTTACGGCAGCTTGTGACAATAGCTGGAATTCATTACATTACAGATCCTTATTAACTCTCCAATTATGCAGTTTTGGGTTGAGAGAGGCTGGAGGCAGACCCAGGGAGCAGAGTGCTTTCTAACTAAGTAAAGAAGGGCTGAATATGCTCTGCATGTTTGGTGTAACTTGTACAGAGATATTTTTGAGCTGACTAAAAAGCAAGAAGGAAGAAACAATACTAATACTGAAATATTTCACTGTCCCGTTATAACTGCCTTCCAGAAGTGCTGGTGAAACTGAATTTTTGCTATTTTGTGTGTGTATACATATGTATTTATACTCAGATTGGCATTTGGGTTCTTTCCTTTAACCAAAGTAAAGTTAAAATAGTGTGAGTAATATATTTGAAGTTTCTGCTATGCTGTGTTGGTTATGTAGATACCCATTCAGGTCCAGAAATTTGTATCACCCGACTCCTGTGAACACTAACCTTCTGGTGTGAATTCAAAGGATGAAAATATGGAGGGAAAAATGTATCAAGATGTTTACGGAAGGCTTTGAATAAATGAGTATGAGATCCCAGGGAACCACATTTCCTAAGCAGAAGACAAGGTCAAATTTAATGAATAATTAAGTTGGTTTTCAGTGATTTCTCTCTAACTACTGAGTTGCTTAACAAACAGGCAGGGGTTTCAGAGAATGGTGCTCAACTCCTACAGTCAGGACCTGCTGAAGTAGTGTACTTCAGTAAGTAAACTTCCATTTTGCAGCTTCCCAGAATTATGTGGATTTTATTACTGCATTTAAATGTTTATCACTATGGCCCGAGAGTCTAATTTATTATCAAAAGTGGATTGAAATTATTATAATAATTCCCTTTACTCTTATCTTCCTCTCCCTAAAGTTCAGGAAAACTGTGAATGCCTTGTCTTGTGGTGTTTGCCCTTCACCCCTTCATTTCTTGGTTTGTCAGGAAATTGAGGGGGTTTTGTGATACTGCAAGAGAAGTGCTCTCATTTTTATCAACTCTTGAATTTTGGATAGACTGGATCATTCAGCCTCAAGTCTAGGATGGGTGTTCAGACTGTTTCGACCCTTTAAGGTTCTGCTCCTGTTTGTGTGTGTACATATGCATACCTGCAAAGAGAGTGTCTTTCAGGATGTGAAATTTCTGTATTGGCGAGAAGGTGTTTGAAAGCATTAATTGAAATGTCACAAACTGTCCAACTGGCTCCTCTTTTCTGGCTTTTTGTACATAGTTTTTCTGGAGAATGTTGTGTTTTTCTGAGGCTGGCAGAGGCAAAAAAAAAAGTGGAAAGAAATCACCAGGTCCCCACACAATTTCTCCATTATTCACCAGTGTGAGAACTGGGAGCTCTGTGGCTTGTGCCAAGAGGACACCATTGGGTCGTGTATTTCAGACTTCAGTTTTAATGAATGCTCCCTCTTTTAATCTTTCTCTGAAAACCATTGCGGCATGTCTGGGAGATGGGTCCGCATCTTCAAAGGCTATCTACCCTTGAGATTTTCTCAAAGCATTGGAAGTCTGTGCACAGTGCTAGGTATTGGCTCTGCCTGATGAGATGAATTGGATAGGAAAGAAAGCGTCTGCTGTGTCTAAAGATCCTGTAGGTCCAGATCACGTAATGGCAGGTTTTTACCTGCCTTTTCCACCTGGTTTTACCCTTCTCTCCCTGCTTGTTTTAAAAAGAGTGTTTTGAAGTATCTGACTGCTTTTCATGACCCTTTGTTTATCCTGTAGCAGTTCTTTGAACACAATCACTCTAGTCTTGTTGAGAAACGGAAGCCCTTGTGGAAGGCTTTTCATTGAGGGGGGAGATGTTAAATGTTGCTGCTTGTCTATTGCTCAGGTACGTTTCTGGAAGTGGTGTCATTTAGGGGGCAGAGGAAGTTAATAGCAAAGCAGGGCTAAAAAAAATAGTAATAATAAATCCACTTTTCAGTAATAGAAAGAGTCCACGCTATAAATTCTGCCAGGCAGTTATCCCATGCAAATAGGTTGTCTTGTATTGGTCTCTCAGCGCATAGCGTTCCTGTGCAATTGCTATTGCAGCAAGTTCCATAGCAAGTCACTGGGGAATCTGAGAGCAAGGGGACTGCTGAGACAGAAGCCAAAGTGAGGGTAAAGAACACAAGACAACAACTCCCCTCTCTTCTGTGAAATCACTGTCCTGTGTTTAAATGGCTGCTGCTACTGTGACTTGTGCCTAAATAGCCATCATGGCAGACAATTAAGCATCAGTCTTTGCTCTATTTTGTCTTTAACAGATAAATGTTCTTGAAGTTACACTGTATTCATGGGCATTGTTTGTAATGGTAGCCAGAGGTGCCTCTTCATGGCTATATACTGACTCTCGGTTGGTTTTTGGTGAGCCCCTGGAGTGACATCAAGTTGAGAATTAGTTAATCTGACTTTCTTTGAACTGAGAATATGAGGATGACAAGCCGCAACTCTATGTCATTGGGAATTCTGTGTTGGTATGATAAGATTTTTATTTTAATAATTAAGTCTCAACAAAGTCCAAAATTCTTCATGGTGTAAGTGCTTGTATTTAAAAGCTAGGTTGTCTATTAGACTCGCATCAGGAGTTGGTCAGGCTTAACAAAAGCAACCTCAGTGTTATCCCTGCATCTGAAAAAATACTCTGTGGAAGCTTAACCAAGATGAGAAATGTAGCTGAGATTTGACAGCTGGGGACAGGGCAAAGCCAGGGCAGGCTGGGCAAAGGGCTGCTCTCACTGGAAGAGAAGTGGAGCTGGCAGAGGGGAGGCACTAGCCATGGCTGTGTTTGGAGTGGGTATCTCAGTTCCTCTTGGAAATTCCCTCCTCCACTGCTCTCCTCGGCTCTGGCACATCCAGTGTCTAGTGTTTATTGCTGATGAGTTCAGCATTAGAGATTTGTGTTTCTGCCAGGAGCGTGGTCCAGAGCCCAGGCTGTTGCCTATGGAGGCCAAAACTGAGAAATGTGGGAAGAGGGAGGAGTATATGGAGTGTGTGCAGGGGAGGCTTTTTGTGTTTCTCTTCAGAGATTAACTGGAGGGTGTTCTGTTAAACCGGGAACAGAACTGTGCTTTTAAGCTACTGGGTTAGCAGTGTGTGCCTTTGTATTGCTTCACTATAGAGGAACTGCTAACTCCACTGAGAAGAGGGAATTTAATCCCTTTAACATTTAGAGGAAATGGGAATAATGGTGAAAATAAATATTAGTATCTCATTCCTGGAAGACTGCAGAGCACGGGTACAAGACCATTTCCTGAACAGTAAAGAATGTGTCCTTCATGTGTCCTTAGGTTTTTCCCCTCCTGTTGTCTCTGCTAAGCTGCATGTTGGGTGGTGCTGCCTGTCTTCTAAAATGATTCTTGTTACAGAAAGTCATGTCTGTTGCTTGCTGCAGAAATTCCACTTGCATCCCCTAGAATTTTGGTCTTGTAACGTGTACAGGTTGACCTGCGGGTCTGCATCCCTCCCTCTTGTTTGAGGTGTCTGCAGTCATCTTTGCACGTGAATGCATTTCACGGGCTCTCCATTTGCCCTTACAAACCACAGTATGATGCAAGGATCAAATACACCACAGACCGCATTTCCTTCTGCAGTTCTGGGATGCTGGCAGGCCTGTGGGAGAGCGGTGTGTGCTGTGTGGAGGTACAAGCAGAGGAGGGGGCTACATGGGCAGGCTGCGAGGGGAGCACTGGATCAGCATTACATGGAAGGGCTGTCAGCTGAATTTTGCTTTAATGCCATAGAACATGATTTTAGCTGTCTTTTGTCCACAAAGACAAACATGAGCTTCTGTGGAAACTGCAGAAAGTGTGAAAAACGTTGCTTCCCAGTCTGTGTCTGGGTCATTCCCAGGACATATGGTGGTGCTGTTTCCCTTCTCTGATTTTTTTTTTTTTTTTTTTTTTTTTTTTTTTCACTTCAGGGATGTCCCGTTTTTGATATTTGTTAAGTTGCTGAATCCTTTACTTCTTCTGAAGTGTTGTAAGGCCATAACAGTTTTTTTTTTTTTTTCAACAGTTGTTGTGAGATGCCTTGATGTATATGTGGTATAAATGCTGGACCCCTTTTGACCCCATGGTCACCTTTGTCCTTCTCACTTGCATGTGGAGTCAAGCTGGTTTCCTTCATCATGCCTTGACGGTGGCAAAAACATGTCTGTTAGGTTCAGTCTTGCAATACTTTAGCATGTGTACACTCAGCAAGGAAACTATTGCAGGGCAGATGAGTTGCTTGGGACGGTTTGTCTGCCCACCTTTACATGTGCACATTGGAGCATTGTGTTTTGACATACTACATTCAGAACACTTCTGCACAAGGTTCTTCCAGTGTTCTTGGATGTTTTCTGAGAGCAGGAATGAAGACAAATTCCTGGTCCAGCTCTATATTTGCATTAGGGAATAGAATTAGGAAGGCCAATTCAGAAATTGTAATAAACTTATATGGGGTGCCACCTCTTTGTTGTGAGGAGACACTGTAGTCATTTGCACCAGCGCAGCTGATATTGTCTAGTTAATCCATATCTGTAGGGTCAAGTGGTAGGGAAGACAGAGTGGAAAACGCTTTTGACGTAAAACTTGAGCAGTTGCTTGGCTATTGCAAAAACTTTTTTGCTTAATGTTGCTGCTTCTAGAGGGAGACTGAGCAGCCTGTGCATGAGTTGGTCAGCATGTCTTTGGGAGTGAAGCATTTCAACAGCCATATGAGCATTGTCTTAGGACTTGCCTTTTCTCTAGGTCTCATCTTTGCTGGACCTAAAATCCTGGTCAAATACCCATACCCGTATGCTTCCCAGCAGCTGCTTAGGAGAAGCTTATGAGTGCATTGGTCCAGTAGATGTCTAGCATGCTGTTTACAGAAGTTGAAACAACTGAATACATCCTTCATGAGTAGGCAAGCTGTGTTTTATATCTGTTGAGGTTGTAGATGGGGACTTACTGTTGACAGTCATTGTCAACATACACTTTTCTGTAGTAGATGGAGCAGCTCCATCGTCAGTCCCAAGTGTGCCTTCTGCCAGACATTTGTTGTGGGCTCCCTGTCTGTGCTTATCATGCACTCGCTTTTGTTGCTAGTGCCAGTTGTTCAAGTTGAGCACACCAGAACATCTTTATCTTTCAGTGAAGAAATTCAGCCTAGTTCCTGTCTCTTTTCTCGTTCTCTTTTTTTTTTTTTTAACAGTTATCAGATGCTGCCTTTTGCACTTCTCCAGTCTCTTCCTTTCAGCTATCCAGATGACTCCCCAGAGTAACTGTGAATAACAGTAATTAGGAGCCCTCTGTGTTGTCAGTGCCCCCTTTATAAGCAAAGTCTATTATGTGAATGGCTGCACTTGAGGGTAAAGCCTTTATCCCCTTGCAAAGATCTGGCAGATTTCTTTAGCTTTTCCCCCTGTAACTGTTGGCACTGGATGGGGTCACAGTGTGTGAGTGGAGGATTGAAATAGAGGAGCTCTAAAGTCTCATTTCAGACTTGATCTTCCTGAGATGGTGAAAGTGGGAGCATTTTTGCCTTATTAGGTGAACAATAGATAGGATGGGTGAGCCTCTGATATCAGGATGGATTTGATGAGTGACTTGGCCTTGTTTTCCAGGCCTCTTGCTGTTAGAGAGGAGTTAGCAGGATGGTTGTCCTTCTGAAGTCTTGTGTGGTTTTGAGGGAAGTGGGGAGAGAGAGGGAGAGAGAATAGTCTTGAAACCAAAATCTGACCTACTTCTGCTCTTCTCCACAGCTGCCAAAAGCCTGCTGAACAAGAAATCAGATGGAGTGAAGGTAAGTTCTTGCTTTTCCATGTCACTATCTTTCCCATCACCTGAACAGAAGGCAGCTGCTTTCTGTGGTGCCCATCCCCTTCCAGGGTAAAATATGTCTGGTGGCTGGGATTGTTGTGTTCACTGTGTCATTATGAAGCCCTGGGTGGGATCTTAATGTTCCTTATGCACCTTATACATCACACAGCTAGCTAAGGGGACTATTGTACCAGCAAGATTTCTTTTTCCCCTTTCTCTGAAGTATGGAGAACTGGTCAATGCTGTGGATTAGAAAGACCAAGGACTTACTCAAGTGTGACAGATGCCTCTGACTATTCTGTTCTGTTCAGTGCAAAATGCTTCTGGTTATTGAAATTGCACAGAGAAATTGTCAGTGACTGATGATACCCAGCAGGCTCCATGGAAATATCTTTGTCTCCCTCCTTGGGCAGATGCTGAAAGTTGAGCTGGGAAGAGGGAAGGGGAAGGAGGAGCCTCCAGATGTTCATGTTTGGGTGGAACGGAAACAGTATTATGTTAAAGTTCGGTCCATGTCCCTGACGACCAGGCACTCTCCGGTTCCTTTCTGAGGGGAATTATTTTTTCCACCACTTCAATTTCACCCTTTGTGTGCATGGTCATCCTCTAGTTCTGGAGGTCAAATAGGCCATTCCCAAGGCTGTATGTTGTTGCAGGCAGTAACCCTTTACCATCTCGTACTGGAGCAGAGACAGTTATGGGCTAGAACACTGTCTTCCCCTAACTGTTCCAAAGGATAACTGTCCTCCACATGGGAAAGTAGGGTTTGTTTTATTTGCTTCCATCTCCATTTGAAGTCCAAACATTTCCACGGCTGTTAGGCAGAATAGTTCATCTCCTGGTTTTGCATTGTGGACAGTCTTCATTCTCCCCATGCTGGGGTGTTGACATGCACGTTGCAGGACCAGCACGCTTATTCTCTCCTGCTCACTTAGCTCTTTTCCCCATTTTAATGAGGCTCTGTTTTCAGAGGGCTCACAATACAAGCAGGCTGCTGGGAAAAGAAGTGTTTTCAGAGCAATTGTGTTCATTTTGAAGACTGCTGTAATAAAATCTGCATTCTTGCAGTTCTGTGTTCTGCCCTAATGACGCCCAAGTCTTTGGGGGTTTTTGACTGAAATGCTACGTGGAACTGCCGTTCTTGCCCTAGGATACTTATCTTTGAAATGTGCCTGCCAAAAGAGTGAGCTTTTGTGCCTTTGCACATGCCTGTGTATTGTACAGACGTGCATTGAGCACACGCACACTAACATAGCAAGTGTGTTTGAGTTGTCGCATCTGTTAATATGGAAGACATTATAGTAAAATCCCATTGGAAGAAGAGTGGATGATCCCAAATGTTATGAACTGAGAACTAGCAGATACATGCTTCAAAATCCCAACGTGGCAGGGGAGAAACAACTGGAAAGGCAGCAGATAACATGTCTACACAGTTCTTGTCATCTACCTAGAAAAAATTTACTTTCTTCTTAGGATTCTTGATTTCCAACAGGCACTCAGGAGTGCTACAACTTGGGTCAAAATCTTCCAGAAATGGACAGATGATGCACACACAGATTTTGAGGCACAGCTTCCTGGTCATGTAGCTACAAGGAGACCTGTATGTTAGAGACTTCCAGCTCCGTAGAAAGCTTGTGGTGTTTGGTTCATCGAGAACACTGTGTCTTCCTCTGTGAAAACAGTCAAGCCGGATTTGCTTTTCTAGGTGATTTGAAGTATTCTTCAACTCTTCACTGATATATGTAATTGAATACTTCTGATAAAATGGAAGGTAAATTAGAGGGCATAGCATTCTCTGTACATGGTGAATGGGGTTGCCCTCTGGGAACCTCTTCTACTTCTGCATGACACTGGAGAACTGCAGTCAAGAGTCTGCGTGCAACTTCTTTGCTCCTAAGTATTAGAGCAGTGTTGCTCTGCAGCATGAACCTGAGTGGTGTCCACAGGGGGCATCACATGCTTTCAACCTGGGCTGAGGGCCCTCAGAAGAATTGTTCAAGCTTCCCGTTTTCCCCAAGCAGCATCTATCTTCAGGTGTGGCCTTTGAGTCCTCATTTCTATAAGCTTTAAAACTCAGAAAAAGATTTTATATTTCTTCTTAAAGCTAGTGTGTTGAGTAACCCTCTTGCTCAATAATGCAGACTTTTAAAAGTACATGTCACTTCCCCCCAGTGCTAAGTTTGAACAGGATAGAGAGCAGGTAGCGCTCTGTGTGTTTGTAGTACACCCTTAACGCTTCGGTTGTAGGATTTCTCCTTCCTTATCCCTACTGTGTACGTGTACAGTGGTGCTTCCCATTAGTCATCCCATGGCAGCGTAGCCTTTTACCACTTCCATTTGCTTATTGGAGCAGTATTTGGCACACTTGACTGCTCTACAGCAGTCTCTGTGCTGGTTGATGGCCTCACCATTGTGACCAGCCTGCTTTTCTTGTGTTGCTCCTTATGCAGGAAACTTGTAGTTTTAGCTCTACTGATTTTTTTTTTTTTCATCCTAGATAGTTCTGACAAACAACTTGTGCCAGTGACTTGTTGATTTAAGAGCATCTGGTCTTGCATTACTTGTAGCAAACTATGATTTTCTGCCTATTGCAGTAGTGCAGAGCACAGCTACTGTGACTTGAACACCAAACAAATTTTCAGCTTTGTGGTATCCTTTTCAGTCCCACTTGCTATATACATAATTTTACACCAGATGTAGCTTTGGAACAAGCATTGCATGGCTGTATTTTTTACTGTAGTCTGCTGCTGACCGCATGCTGTGTGGTTAGTCTCTTTCTCATGTTCCCTCCAGATCTGAAGAGTCCTAGTTTGTTTGGTGGTGGGATTTTTTGTGTGTGTGTTTATTTTGGTTGGTTGGTTGTTTTTGGTTTGTTTTGTTTTGTTTTTTTTTTTTTGTTTGTTTGTTTGGTGTTTAATTTCCAAGAAGGTTTTAAAAAAAAAAAAAAAAATTCCTTATGGACACTTGAGAGAAAACATGTTTGAGTTTCTTCACTGGCTATATCTGGTCCAGGGTGACTGTGTTCCATGAGTGTGTTGCCACAAATATCCACACAGTAGATGAGAATGGAAAGAGTATGTCTTCAACAAATTGATGATTACACTAATGTAAAAATTAATGGCTTTAAGCCCATTGAGAAAAAGCGTCGCCAGTGTGTCTTAATTTACTTTCCGTTCAAGGTAACTTTCCCATCCTTTTTGCTGGTATTCAGAGCTACATATGCTGGAATTCTGCATTATTTGACAAATGCAGTAGGATTTTTTTATTGCATAGTATTAAGTAAGTTTGAGTGAGGCCTATACATATCTCTCATGCTTTATTCCCAAGAACTCCATGAATATGTGTGGTGGTGAATATCTGATGCAAGGTACAGCATGTTGTTGCTGATTTAGCATAATTGAGAGAGGAATGATACATTCATCACATGGGGTGTTATGCGCATCTAGTGCTACTTGTGTTGAGCTGTAAGAAAAAAAACACAATTTTTGTTTCTGTCGGAATTGGCTTTAATCCTTTGCTAAAGCAAGCCTAACACTAAAGCAATGGGGATGCATGCATTTGTCTTGCATCAGACCATTTTGGAAGTGGGGATGGGAAGCTTAAATCAGGAGGGGAGCACAGGAAGGAAACATTTTTTTTTTTTATTACGATATAGGTGTGTCCACACTGGGGTTATTTTGATAGATTTCCATGTGTATGACCCTTTCCAAAATCTATTTGAATCATTCCTGGTTTTCATTTTGTACTGCCGCTTCTATTTCAAGTACTAATTCTGCTAATTGGTAGATATTTCATCAGCTTGGCACTTGAGAACTTTTCCATTATCTTAAATAATGAATGATTTAAACTGCCTTGAATCTTAAATTGTCCCTGCTCACCAAACGGTTGGTAGTGCTGCACTCACTTTCTTCAGGCAGAATTTGGATCCAAGCTGATGAAGTAGCAGCAAGGAAGGCCCAGGTTTTATCCCCAAGGAGCATGCTTTTCTGCTTTCAAATCCAGAAAGCGAGGCTAGAAGATACGGGGTGATGAATTGCAGAGCCATGTAACATACCACGTGTCTTGTGGCCACCACTGTAGGTCCCAGGTATTTTTTTTAAGATTATAAATTTATGAGCTAAACTGTGCAGCTGCCATTTAAAAATTTACTTGAGATAGTTTCATGTCAAATCTACTTGCTTTCTTATTCCCCTTTCTGCCTGTAATCTGGATTTGCCTCCACTGCAAGCTGGGGGACGGGTTAAGGAATGGGCTGGTGCAGACACCTGGTTGAAGATTAAGGACACTTTATGCTCAGTGTCCTTTCTCTGACCTTGTCAGGGTCTGAGCTCCCTGTAGTTAGTGTTACAGTCCTACTGTTGATTTTTTTTTTTTTTTTTTTTTTTTTTTTTTGTCTCTGGGCAGCACTTCAAACCAGTCATTTTCCCTTTTTTCCCAAGGGGGAATTTCCCTTCCTACTGGTGTGAGAGGATGTGTGTGTTTCCAGTTCTAGCAGGGCCTGTCAGATCCATCTTTATAATCAGAATTCGTTAACGCATGAAGTGCTATTTTAGTGAAGTATGTAATTGTAAGTATTTTAAAATTAGTTCTTCTCTAAGCTCTTTGTCAGTTTCTTCTTCTTTTCTTTCTTTTTTTTTTTTCCTGGGCACTTTGGCTTGTGATATGGGGACAGAAAATGATATCAGTAATGTTTTTCAGGCCCAGCAGAACACTCCATGTACACAGTAACTTGTGGAGAATGCTGTGGGATGCAGGAGACTTTAACACTTCCAATGCTCTGCAAAATTTGTTGGTTTTCTACCTTGTCTGCTGCATGCACATTGTTTTCTTTCAGTAAAATCCAAACAGCATAGCTGAAAGCAGAACTCAGCTGAAAGAATAAAAATCCAGATTTTTGATGTGACAAGGTCAATGTTGTAAAATCTGCCTTTCATCTTACATAACGGCAAAAAGGCACCAAATACCATTTGTTCTGCTGTTTGTAAGGAATATTGTGGTAAGTGTACATTTTATGCCTGGTGGGTGCCAGCTTTCCCTGCCCTTCGACCAGGAAAGAGTATGTGGGGAAGGCAGGATGCTCTGTAAGCTGGCGTGGCTGCTGAGAAAGCAGTTTGTGAAAGTGTGCCTTAGACAGAGAAGGCACAGTAGCAAGGAGAACCAACAGGGAATCCTTAGAAAATCTGCAAGGGTCAAGTAACATCCATGCAGTGACCGACAGGAGTTAATGCTCCTATTTCTGCATCTGGACTTTTTATGATCTTAAAGCCATACTGTTTAAAGAGTGTTATGGTGAAGCTAAATGAAGAGAACCCAAGTTCACCTGAACATCACAGGTTTATGCTGAACTGTTTTATACAAGATGCTTGGGGAGCACTTCAGACAGATCTGTTTAGGTGCTGACATCCAGTAATACATTCTACCCACCTTTGATGCATTCACTTTTTTACTGCATTGTTGTAGTGCCAAGAGACTCCAACTGAGATCAAGGGTCCAGTGTGCTTAGCACTGTAGCGATGCCTAAGCAGAAAATCCTTGCCTCTTAGCTTACAATTTAAATAGGCAAGATGACAAAGGCCAAGAGAGATGATGGATTGACAAAGATGAAATGATTTCCTTATCATCACACAAAAGGACTAAAGCAGAAGTAGAAACAGGACCTCGGATCTGCTAGTTGAGGCTGCCTCTCACTGATCTGCTTTGAGTTCAATGTTGGGTTTTTTCCTGCCTTAAGTCCTGAAATGACTGTACTCTCTACAAGAATGAGTTGCAGCAAGCGTGGTATTTTAACGTAAATATACTGTCAGTATCAAACTGGGGGAGAACTGCATGCAGAAGATAGAAATGCAAAAAGCTGTTGTAAAAAGGTATTCGCGTTAAGTGTCCAGAACTGTGACTGGGACCTTGTTGGAATCACTGTACTTCCTATAGCATATTGGAATTATTTACACTTGCCATTTCTAGCATTGCTGTTATGCTGAAGGGACAGTGATTCTTCAGGTTGTCTTCTGTCACCTACTGACTTCTGTTTATTGCTGCCTAAGCAAGAGTATTCCTTAAGTTTCATTGTAGAGAATCCGCTCCTCTTTTGAGATGAACATTTGAATTTCACATAAATATAGAAATAGAGCTTTAACATTCATCCTTGGGTTTGGGAGGGAAAGCATTGTCCATATTGCTTTGGGAGACTTTAACAATTTTTTTCATTCCCTGGGACGTCTCTGCACTGCCAAGAAATACTTAAGAGATGTAGGTGTATTATGGAAGGGAAAGAGAACTCTCTCTCTAACTAAACTTCTGTTATCTTATTTACTTTGCTAAGTTGCAGTCAAGTTACAAGAAGAACAAAAGGGTTTGCTCGTTCAACTAATCACCTTGGGAAGGTGACATAGCTGGCTCTGATGCAGCTGTTACAGAGGGGATTGGGAGACTGATCTGGTTTTAGTAATTTCCTTGTGTGTGTTTTGACTTAAGTTTTGATGCTTTAGAATTTACTCCTAGTGCCTCATGTTGGCACTATCCAACCTGTCTTGAGTTGTAATAGTAGTTTCATGCTCTGATCTTAACACAGACCTCACTCCCCACCCTTTTCATGCTGCGTAGCTAGCTTTTCTTCCCCCTGTAATTATAGTAGCCGGTAATAATGTGCTTTCTGGGATTTCTACAATACATCATGCCATGTTAATAGACCAATGCTGTTTTAAATTTAGATTGTACTCTAATTAAATTCTAATCTGCAGAGGATTCTGTTTCCTCCTGTGTCAGTGTTACTTGTACCTCTAATATAGGAAGGTGATTGTTTTCTGTGTGGCTTGGTTGACTCTCCTTTCATATTGAACTTTTTGCCTGTTTCTTAGCGTTTTCTGCCCTTTTTCCTGTTTCTGTAACTCATTGGAAACCTATGTGAACTTCAGATGAGACTGTCTTCCTTAAAGAGAAGTTTCCCTGCAGTAGCCGTATAGCCTCTGCTGCAACTTATAGGCTACATTAAAAATAAAAAATTAAGTTTAGGAGCAGTTTCTCATCTGGTATGAATTTCCATTTCTCCCAGTTAAAAATTCCCTGTTGTGACTAGGTACAAGGATTCCTCTGGGTTGTTGGTAGTCTGAGTATTGTATTCATGCACTGGTAGTACATTCTATTTTAGATCTAGCTTAAGGAAAGGCCTGTGGAGAAGCTAAATTATCCTAAAAGAAGATGAGAGGAATCACCAGTTTGTAAATCAGGTAATGGCAAGTTCTGTGTTGTGCCTCCATGAAGTGGAAGATTGGTGAGCCAGATGCTGAACAGATCAGCATTCAGAGTCTGTTCGTACTGGAATTAAAGATCAGATGAGGCAGAAGCTTTGTTAGTTTGAGTCTGTTCGTGCAGTGGCGGTGTGATAAGGAATGTGGCTTTGGGTACAAGTTGAACACGGGCACTTTTGCTCTCAAGGACATGCCAGTTTGTATATGTGCTCTGATGTGAGGATAGCAGGGACAAAGGCAATATTCAGGCTGAAAGCTCTGAAGACTTACCAAGTGTACGAAATGGGGCTGTACAATTCCATGGCCTGTACTGAGTTCAAGGGCTGCTCCAGAGGAGTGCAGGAGTCCAGAACTACGTAGCTGAGCCCACACCATTGTGGCTTTTGGCTGGGATGTGCTGTCCTCTATGAGCTAGACTCTGTAGTACCCCCCCATGAGTAGTAAGCAGCAGAGAAATAGCCTAGATAGTACCAAAGGAAGGGCAGATGGAAAACGTATGTGGAGACAGCGGGGGAAGGGGTAGCGTTGTAATGCCGAAAGAGCTGCCAGGCTCAGCTTGGACAGGATGACACTAAGATTGTAGTGAAAGAGAGAGAAATGCATGCTGAGCCTTGTTTACTGGAGAGTGCAGTTTGGTGTGAAGGTGTCTTTGAAGATGCCTTTGAGCAAGAGTAGAGTCCAAGAAGGTAGTGTTGGGTAGTGTTTGAGCATTGCTCCCTGTTTGGTCTTCTCCCAGTATCAGAGTGCAAGTTGTTCTGGCTGTTGAGTACCTCCTTGCCTTTCCTCTATGTCTGAGCGTGGGTGCACCTTGCCTCTCCCATCAGCCCTATTTTCCATGTGAGGGAGCCTTTCTCCTCCCCACACTATGCACAGAAGTTCTCTCTTCTTTCTTAGCCCTTGGGGATGCCCCTCCCGTTGTGCCCTCCTCCCTACCCTCTGATTCTAGTTGCAAACAAATACACCTCTGCTTCCTCCAAATGTGAACGCTCGGGGGTTTTCTGCCTACCTCTTCAGTGTGGCTGGGGAAACTGCACGGTTTTCTGAGGTGGGAGAGCACATAGAGGCACCCCCTTCTATCCCCCATCTTGTGTCTATATATTCCTCTTCTCCTTTCCTTATATCAGTGTGTGGGGCACCTGTGTTCTGACCTCGATGTTTGAGTGGATGGGGGTCTTCAACCCTTCCCTTTCCTCTGGTGTGTAGTCATGTTCTTTAATGGTGACTTCTCTCAGCACCTTACCACATATCTGTGCATTTCTGCTGCTGCTTATACTTGCCCCTAGGGGAGCGTTATTGGCAGGGGGCCCTTGCTGGCACACTAATGTGTGAATAGTTTCTGTGCTTTTCTTCTCATCTCCTCTCTTCCCTTCTCTTTCCCTCTCTCAATGGTGTGTCCAGAAAAGGAAGTCGAGCTCCAGTGTGCATTTGATGGTGAGCACCTCCCGTAAGCTGCCTGCGATTCGTGCGTCCGCCATTCTCATGCCATGCACGCTCGGCTTGTGCTCATCACCCTACATAGCATGTCTGTGCAGGGGGGCGGTGGCGGGGGGGTCATTGTGCACTGAAAGGTCCATGTCCTCACTAAAAGGGCCCTGTGGTCGTCTGGCCTCCGGCCAGTCATACAGTTCCCATTTTGCTGGCAATGCAGTTTGACCTTGCCTGCTCTGAGGGTGAAACAAAAAAAGGCAGTGGTTCTCCTGGGCTCAGCAGAGCAGGTGCGTGCCTTGCCTGGACATGGGGCTTTGTCATTCTGTTGCAGAGGTGCCAAAAAGAGGAGCAGGTGCTTTGCCTGGTGTTGGTGCAGGCGTCCTTGGTGGGAGGCCTGCAGTGTAAACAAACTGGGAGTCGCTCCAAATGTGGCAGAGACTGAGGGGGTTCCACTGCTCAGATGAAATGTGTGGGCACAGCACCGCCGGGCAGCTTAGAGCTGCCGGTCCCTTCTTTTTTTAGCATACTTACTGAAAAGGTTTGTCAGAGCCTTTATAATCCAAAACTTCCTTTTGTCTTGATCTCGTTTATGTATCCCAGCATGACCAAATACCCAGTAACTGCCTCCCCTGTCCTATTCATTTCTTTTTTTCATCCATCCAGATGTTTGACATCCATAGAGTTTATCAGAAAAGTGGTCAAATCCACTCTCAAGGGAGCAAAGAGAAAATTGGCCAGTGCCATATTGTAAGGAGTCATACACAGCCCATTAGATGATGCCTTTGTCTCTGACACTGAGATATGAACAGTAACTAAGGTATAAAAATTAGTTATTGCAGTTTCGCTTTTACACAGAAAAAGAACAGAAGATATTTGTCCCCTATTGCAGGTAGGAGCAGGAATGTTATAGTACTGAGAAACCAGAGTAATTTGTTTCTACATTAGGATCTGGAAGATATTTCTCTGCTTCCTCCTTCAACAACAGCTTAAAACTATGTAAACACAAAAAAGTAATCCTGAAGTACTGCTTGGAAAATTTGATGTGAGGGGCTGACTTTTCGCCAGCCCTGCCTTTATGAACCTCCAGGACAGGAGTTCATTGTGCCTTTCTTGCCCTCGTTTTCTGCCCACTTGAATTCCCTCTGCATGTTGTTTTAAAGCAGCTGGGATATGTAAACCGTGTGTCAGCCTTGGGAAATATGGAAGCAGTGAAGGTGGCTAAATAACCAGAGACGGCCCATGTGGTGGTACTTATTTTCGTTTAGTTGGCTAGAAATGTGTGTCCCTAGCGATATGATCACTGGTCTGTTTTCTTTCTCTTGCACCCTCTGTGTTGTTTCTGCCTGTCTGTCTGTCTCTTGTCTAGCTCAGGAAGCGCTGCCAACTGCTGTGCCAAAACTAATCGTGTTACATAGATCTGAAGAAGGGCCTGGCACCTTTTTAGGTGAACTGGCCTCTTTTAACTTGAGCTGTATGGCTGTGAATTACCAAGGATCCTAGCCTGTCCAGCGACTGAGGTGTTGGCTGGCAGTAGGAGGGGAAGGAGGGGTGAGAGTTGGATGTGGTACCTGAGGGTCTGGGAAGGGCGGGCCAGTCTTCCAGGGAAGGGCAGTTGGTTAAGTGCCCACCAGACACGGGCATGTGCGAGAAGCTCAGTTTGTCAGATACCTCCATCTGCGAAAGAGCTGTGAAAAACGTGTAGGTTAAGTCTTCTGACTCTTACTTCCTTGGGACTCTGTCCTGGAGTAAAATGCTATGTGGTTCTGGACTAGCAAACACGATACTAGGTTGTCTTCAGCCCGCTGGCTGGGGAAGAGTATGATGGATGGATGACCTGGGTGTTCTGTGCAGCCTGGAGGGTAGGCTGTGTGCTTTAGGTGCGTGTGGGTTTGCACTTTGTAAGGTGACGTCCCACACCTAATAAGCTGCTGTCAACCTTGTTTCAGAACAGTGGCTTCCTGGATGTTTTGGGTTTTTTTTCCCATTTGACCTCAGTTATAAAGCCTTCCAAAAAATCAGAGGTATTTTTGTATAGCTTCTTTCATGCTAACTTTATCTTCTTATCCCAGTGGAATAAGAAAAATGGGCTGTGCCCTTCTCACTGGAAGAGTTTGGAAGATAAATCTCTGCATTAGGATCAATGTTTCTGAAGAAGTACGGGAACCTCAGTGCTGTGTGAAGGGGTGGACCCAGGTGTTGCCAGAGGTTTCATTGTGTTTATGCCATAAAACAGCTTGGGATTCATTTTTTTCAGGTTGATCTGCTCCTCTCTTAACATCCACAGCAGTCTGTCATCTCTACCATCAGGCTGGAAATACGTGCAGGAAGCAAAGCTTTTGGAAGGCCAAAGTCTTAGGACAGTACAGGGATGTAGTCAGTAAACAGTACTTTTTGAAATGTTTTTCCTTTCTTAGCTTTGGGGATCCGTGTGTCATATGCTCTTTTTTTTTTTCCCATGGACTTTTAAAGAATTCATTCCTACCTCTCTCTTCCTCCCTTCTCCACCTGCCCTATCTTGTTCTTCTGTTTCTCCTCTCTCCTCTCCAAAAGGGATAGCTAAGCCAAGGCATGCTGCTTGTGAAGAAAAACTGAAGCGTTAGTAGGTGTGCGTGAAGTCACAGACAGATCCTATGAGGTTGAGGTTGGCATAACTAAACCTCTGGCAGATGTTTTCCAGCTCAGCATTTGACTTCTGCATTCTTTGTGGTGGTTACTGGGTGATGAGGGCCTGATGTTTTGCAGTATGAGTTTGCAGTCCCCAGGAACGGTGGGATGGAGAGCGGCTGCAATGAGGTCACACTGCTGTGAGCTCCTATCCAGTACCCCTTATCTGTAAACCAAGGAGTTTGTGTGAGGCTCCTGTAGTGCTGATTTTAACATTGTGGTGGGTGTCTGGCGGCAGGAGAGCTGTATACCTGGTGTGGGAGTTACATGGCAGTGTAACTGTGGGCCTAACTCTCCAACAACTGACTGGATTTGTGGGCTAGGAACTATATACTAGTGGGCACAGGCTTGTCTTCCACAAGTGTAGACTTTACTCATTCCAAGCATGACTGATGTACGTGACTCAGTGGGATGTTTCTTTGCAGCAAGCTGGTGACTGCCTCACTGTTGTGCTGTGTGAATGCAGAAAATGGAGATTTTATTCTTCTACCACAGCTACAAGAGAGACTGAAGAGGGGAAAGATGAAAAACTACTGGGCACCATGCGGAGGACTTGCTACTTGAGGAACTACATGACCTTTTCCTTACATCTCACCCCCATCCCTTTCCATATTTTGGTCCTGAAGTCTCCCTGTTCAGGTCACAGCAGGGACACAACACGCCATACCTCCCCTTTTATCTACCGTTTCTAGGGCTGACCATGCTTTTTCTTGCATCAGTAGATTCCCTGGGACCCTCAGCATCATCACGTATCTAGGACTGCTCCTGCACACTCTGGGACTCCTCAGACACAACTCCCATTTGACTTCCAGTTTGAGACTGCACCCTGACTATTGTGTGTCTCTCACTTCTGTAGTCTCTTTCTTTTGGGACTCCTGCCATCTCTTATTCTTCTTCACCAAATACTTTTGTTGGTGCTTATTGCAGGATTCTCCTCATCCCTTTGGGCTGCTGCCTTTTTCCCTTCTGTTTTCCTTCCTTATAGCTCTAGCAGTCCATGCACATTTGGGTTTTGGTACATCCCTTACAACATCTGTTGCCTCTGAGGGAAGGATGATGTCCAGAGACCCAGACAGCACTCCTCCTTCCTCCCTCTTCTTGGTGATTGAGACTGTGGGGAGGGGAGGGTCTGAGGAGATGGTTGGGGTTGAAGCAATACTGTCATTTTCTTGCTGTCTCTGCTGCCCAGCAGGGGAACTAAAACCATGTTTTTCTGTCTCAGCCACAGAGCAACAACAAAACCAGTATAGTAAGCACTGCAAAAGAAACACCCCCAGTGCAGACGTCCATGGTATCTTCCCCAACCACTATTTTTTTTCCTGTTTGGTTTAATTTTGATTCTGTCCTCTCCCTTTCTCTCCTTTCCCCCCATCCCGAGTGCTGCTTGTGCTGCTCTGTTTCAGCTTGTGTTTTGGCTTTGTTCTGTCTGTGTCCCTGTGCTGCTGTGGAGCCTGATCACAGCCTCACAGGCTTTGGGGTGGGGGTGCTGAGCAGAGCTGTGGTTGGATGTGGGGATCGCAGCTTGCCTGGACTTCCCCGTGTGCCATCCCTGTATTAGTTCTGTGTGTCCTGTTCAACTGTTCCTGCTGGCTTTGGGGAAGCTGGTTTGGAAGAAGAGAGTGGCAAGCTCCATCCACTCTCCAACACCCAGGAAATGGAGGATGGACTTCAGGACACCACAGAAGAAAGGGCAGGCAAAGGATTTTTAGAGGAATCCTTTGATGGCCCGTTTGGCCTGCTCAGTTGCGTGGTTGATCCTCTACAGCTCGCTGACTTGCTGGGCTAGCGTTTTCTGTTTGGGCTGTGTGCAGCGGGCTTCATAGGGTGCCCTGTGCCTAGTATGTTTAATGGCACAGCTTGGTGTGGTCTGCCTCGGTACGCTTGGAAGATCAGGCAGCAGTGCAATGAGTGACAGAGGCGGATGGGTGAGTGTACGTCACTGCACCGTCACAGTCCCTGGTGCCCTCACTGAGCCACCCTGCAAGAGTGACAGCAGTGGGAGGAGATGGTGCAGGATCCTGAAGTCTTGCCCTGGTAGTGAAAGGATGAGTGCAGGAGCTAGCTAGCACCCGTAGGCCTGGTAGCTGCTCTTTGTCATGTGTCTCTGGAGAGTTGGATTTGGCATTTTTGGGGGAGTGGGAGGGTGGAATTGATGTTTTTGTTGTTTGTTGTAGGGCAAAAGGTTCTTGGGACACTTCATAATTTTCTGCTTTCCCTTCACTGGCTTTGTTCATTATGGCTTTGATACTGAGGGAGCCTTTCTAAATTATTAATTATTGTTGTTATTATTGAAAATGGATCTCATTTTAGAGACTTTTAGAAAAATGTGCCTTTTTTCAGAGGCTCAGTTCCCTTAGCAGCTCCTCTATGTGAGGCATTGAGGTGGGCTGGCTTATCCCCTTTTTATTATGGAAATTATGAATGTCCCTTTTTTAGGGTAAAATACCTGGCAAACTTTCCAAAAAAATTGGGAGACAAAGGCCCTAGCCCAGTACTATGCTTTCCTCCCCCTCTCCCTCTTCTGAAACATTTCCCAGTGAGGATGCTGAGGGGTCATTACTTCATAAGCGGCTGCAGAGGGTGCTGCTCGGTTGCCGTCTGGCATTTGTGCCAGCCCGGTTCACTGGAGGCAAATTGGGAATTAGGGGCCATTGCAGGGAAGCTGGGGGCTTTGTCTCCTTGTGACTGTAGCTTTTAGTGCAGCCTCTCTCTCTTCAGGAAACCTTCTGTGCAGGAAGTGTGTGCGCGCGCACGCAAGCACACGTGTGCTGTTTGGAGTTTGTGGTTTGGTGGTGGTTTTTTTTATGTCACCTTTTCTCCACTTGCTGGGGAGTGAAAAGAAATGAGAGAATGCTTTGGAACTGGAGTTTAATGATTCTTCCATCCTTTCCTAGGAGCCACAAACAACTGTTGTCCATAATGCTACAGATGGCATAAAGGTAAGGGATGGGAGTGTTGCCAGGGAAACCTCCTCTTCTCTCTTGTTCTTGTCTTCGTGTGTCTTTCTTCGGTTTCTACCTTCCTGACGTCTGGTTTGTAGCATGCTCCCAAATACTGCTGGCAGTAGACTGGGAGGGTTGTGTTGTATGGCTGTGGATCTCTGGAAGAGACTGAGTAGGGACAACTGTTCAAATATTATCATCTCTTTCCTACTGCGGTGTGTAATCACCATGCTCTTTCGTTTGTGGGGTGGAAGAGAAGATACAGGCACTTCAGCACTTTTATTTTCTTCTGGAAATGGAGACCTATTCCTCTGAGAAGGCTAAAGAAGGGCTCCTAGGCTTCTTGTGGCTATTCTTCTTCCAAACAGAAGCAACTCCCATTTTATCTCATTTGACAGAGTTTGTTAACTTCTGTCCTTGTAAAAGTTCTGGGTGGATGGCTTGAACGGCTTAAACACGCAAAAGCTGAGTAGAGATGCTGCTGTTTTGCTTAATATTTGGCCTGCTTCCATCCAAATCTTCCTTGTATCATCCTCTCCCTGGCATCCCTGCCAATGTTTTTGTGCTTTTCCCCATCTTCCTTCACAAACAAATCAGACTATTTACTCATGCTCCTGACTGCTGATGCCTGGTAATGCTCTGTTCTGCCGTGCAGGGTTCCACAGAGAGCTGTAACACCACGACTGAAGATGAGGATCTGAAAGGTAGGTGTTTTGCCTGTAATTTCTAATACAGTTAAGTGCAGTCAGGGGATCCTGGAGATTTGATCATTGCTTTGAACTAGCTTCCCAGACTTCTGTGTCTGACTCAGTTCATAAATTCGCCATGATGCTGTCATTCCTGTCACGGTGGGACCATGCATTGGGGGACCAGCTGACTTGGCCTCTGTGGTATATAAACACTGTTTGCCCTGAGCTAATTTGTTTTTGTCTCAGAGTTGGAATTCTTTTCTTGCAAATATTATAATCTGTTCATCACCAGCCCGTTTTTAGGCTTGGAAAAATCCCTACCAGTCCCTTGGGGTTTGGAGTCTGGTTGTGGTTTTGTGCTTCCCTGTAGGTTATAGGGAGTTGAAACCTCTCTGTTACTGCTCAGTCTCCCTTCTCACCCCTTTCTGGGAATCTCTTTAGTGACATGCACACACTTCCCTCTTTTATTTTTTTTTTTTCCTCTTTGGGTCTACTTTTGTTTCTAAGACGAAGATCATTCTCAGCCTGTCATCTCTGAATGGAAATGATTTTTCATGTCCTTGACTGAGATACTGGTAGAGCGAGAGGCTGAGAAGAGATTTCACACTTTTCAGTGGCCATATCATAAATATTCTGTGCTTGTGAAACTTTATAGATGAAGGAGCTCCAAGTCCCCTATCTGCTCATGTTTGAGTAGCTGTCCTTTTCCTGACCTCCCCAAAGAAGGACGAGCCGACATTTTCCTGAATGAGCGGGTTTGGGATGGGTGAATGCAGTTTGCATTCTGAGGCAAATGTGTTAGTATTTTGCATTTTGAGGCAGAGGTATTCTCATTCTCCCTGTAGTCATTCTGAGTTACATATCCAGGGAAAAATCAATGCTGACCCTGTGGTGTACCAGCAATGTCACCTTTGTCAGCTGGGCTAGTTCCTGGTGCTTTTCCTGTGGCTTATCACAAGCTGCTGGCTCCTCTTCTGAGGAGTCACAGGGAGCAGAAACACATGCCAGTGAGTGAGAGAGCTCTGCAACACAGATTGTTTCGGATAAGACCTGACCTTGTTACAGGACAGCATTCTAGCTCCCACCTTTTTGCCAAAGAGTAATCCGTGGTTTGAGAACCTAGCTGTGAGGGAAGGGAACTGGATGGTTTTGGTAGTGTGGTAATGAAATTGATTTATCTAATCTCTGCTGGATATCTGTCCAGAACAGATAATTGTCCAGAACCTTGTGTCCTTTGGCAGTTTTTGTTCAGGAGAGGTCCCAGACTTGAGCCAGTTGAGCCAACAGGTCCTCTAAGTCAGGAATACAAATGCTGTGAGGAGAGGAAGGCTAGGACTGGAACAGAAGGTGGGGGAGAGGAGAACAGCTGGCCAGGGCTAAATCTATGAAGAATTGTGTAGGGCTACATTGCTGCAGATCAAAACTCAGAATTTTATTTTTTTTTTAATTTGGCAGAGGTTAGAAAATTTTGTTATGATTTTAATAGAGGGGAGCATCTGAATGGGGGTTGGGAGGGAAGGAGCTTGCACAGTAATGGTTTGTGCTATGGCCAGCTCTGGTAGTTTTAGTGCTTCTGTTTTAAGTTCACCAGTGTTCCTTTTCAGCTCCTGCCCCTCCATGTTTTAAGCTAAGCAAGCACTCAAGCAAAACTAAATAGACCAAAAGGTTTGGGAGTGTTGGAGTTCTCGGCATTCTGCATAGCCATGACTCTGGGAAAAGGGAAGTGCTTGTGCAATTAATTCCTCTGCCAACTTCTTACTTTCAATAGACAACAGGTTACGCAGATCTGTTCCGCTGTGGTGTAGGAGACATCGTCTTGATCCATCGGGGTGGTTGCCTTGGGGTCATGTTGTTTCCACTCTAGTGGGGCTAAAGGCAGCATCTCCCTGCCCCTGTGTCATTCTAAATTGTACAGCAGGTCCATGTTGTAGAGTTGTTTACTTGGCTTTGCCCTGGAGGATACCCCCGCATGTTTTGTGCCCGGCATTGTGGTTTCTTTAATGTTCTCCTCTTTCCTTTCTCTTTTTTTATTTACTGAACTTTCGTGTTTTGTTTGTGTTTGTGTTTTAATTCCCTGCCATGCTAGCTCCCCCTCTCTCCACCGGGGACGGCAGCTCAGTGCTTGAAGGACGGAGGCACAGTGAGAGCAAAACACAGACTGAGTCCATGCAGTCCCAGCTTTCTCTCTGTTTCTCAGCCAGTAAGTCCAGGGGTGCAGTGCTTCACGGCATCTTTCTTCCCACCCCTCCCTCTACCTTTCCCATTTCTCCTTCCCCAAGGTTTTTCTTTTCCTCAACTTCCTTCCAGAATGTTGATTTTTCATTTCTAGTACTCCAGAACAAAAAGAAATCATCTCCCTTCCTGCAAAATACCCTCCTTTGCACACTCAAAACTTCCAATCCTTTCCTTCCCTTTTTGGAAAAAAAAAAAAAACCAAACAAAAAAAAACAACCAAACCAACCAAACAAAAAACAACCCAAACCTCATCCTAGCTAATTTCATTCCCTTGCTTTCATCTGGGCGAGACATGGAGTTCTCTGCAGAGACACTGCCTTTCAGGGTCTCCTCGGTCAAGTCACTGCATCTCTTAGTTTTCCTTGTGGTAAATGGGGTCAGCGGTGCAGGTCTGCTTATGGAGGGGATACACAAGGCTGAATTCAGTCTTGCTTGTCAAGAGCTTCTGAGCACCCCAGATGTGGATAGTGCTTGGGAAGTACAAAAGGAACAAAAACCAGATTTTACAGACTCCTTCAAGAATGCTTTGGAAGGGAAGCTGTGGCTGCTGGAAGACCCCACAGCATTTCTGAATCCGTTGTTAGGTGCTCTGAGGGAAAATCCTTGGATAATGTTGGCTTTGAGGAGCATTTATCTGTTGTGAGCTTTACCTGGTGCATCTGTCTTGCTAGCTCAGTTAGCTGGTACTGTGGTTAGCCTGCCAGTTATGGTACTGTCTGCCTGATCTCTCCTGAATGGGCTGCTTCTGTAGAGAAGCCCGTGGCTGAAAAACTCTGAAAATGGATATGAAAAAAGCTGGTAGGTTGGAGAAAATCTAAGTGGGATTCCCAGCCGTTCCCCTACACAGACATACCGTACTAGCTGCCTGACTATTTAAAGCTATAATGGAAGGATCCTTAATGTGAGTTGGGAATGTCTGGAGTATTTGATTCTGTTCAGGTCAGTCTGGGAATGAAGGAACAGGCATGCCCTCTTCTGTCTCATCCTGTCTTCCTTCCCTGTTTTCCTGCACACAGCACCAGCATCTCATACGATGCAGCAGTTGGAGCCTCTCTGTTACTTATTTTTGAAGTAGCTCTAAGGATGTCAAACTGCTAGTTCATGCGGTGCAATGGGAAAGGTGCTTTGCCCAGCCAGAACGGAAGGGAAATGATCTCTTCTGAAGTCCTTTTTGCTGTGAACTGTCCATCACTGCTTTCTTATTAACTCCTTCCTCTTGCTTGTAGCAAGGCCCTGCTTGGGACGCTGAGGAGTGCCAAAACACTTCTCTGCCAAGTGGGTCAGCATCCTCCCGCCCTGCTCCCCTGCGAGTTGAGATTTGCAGTGGTTTGGATGCCCTACTTTCTTTCCCTTTCCCTTACATCTCGTACTTGCCCTCGTGCTTCTCTGTCACTACTCCGACCAGTGTTTTAGGTGACCCTCAAGCTACCTCCAGCAGCATTAGTGCAATTCCTACTGTGCTCTGAGGGGTCTCCTGCACCGGTTCCAGGGTGGTCCCCTCTGGGCAGCGTCTGGCCCAGCTGATGTGTGACAGAGGCAGGAGAGCGGGTAGAGGTTGCTGGGATGTGGATGTCTCTGTGTGCTGACTGGGGTTGGGGCTCTGTGTGTTTGTACTTCTTTGTCGGTTTTTATTTTGCTTTCTGGTCTTTTTGTTTGTTTATTATTTTAATGCTTACATTTGTTTTGCAGCTACACAGTCTTGTGAAGAGAAGCTTCTTGCCTGGGACAGCCCAGGGCAGACATTGGAGTTAGAACGTGCTCGGTCGGAGCCTTTGCTAACTCCAGTAGTTCCCTTTGTACTTAACCGTGCACCGTGTAAGTTAGCAGCTGGGTAGCGGTAGTGGAGTAGTGTAACTAGTACTAGTTACCGTAGATGTAAACCCCCCCCTTCTTCTCTCCACCTCTGCGCCCCTCGCCCTCCCCCCTCTCCGTGCGCCCCTCGGAGCGGGGCGGTGGTGCCGGCGGGGCCGCGGGCAGCCGGGCGCAGGCACGGCGGGGCCGCGGGCAGCCGGGCGCAGGCACGGCGGGGCCGGCGGCTTCCCGGGGGCGGCGGCGGCGGCGGCTGCAGGGAGCGGCGGCGGCCGCTGGGGGGCACCGCGGGGCCGCGGGGGGAGCGGGGGCGCCCCAAAGCCGTCCCGCCGGGGAGGAGAGCCCGGGTGTAAGCTCTGCCCCCGTGTTCAAACCGAACTCCGCTACAAGTGCTGCCGTAGACCGGCTGCGGCGTCCCGCTGGCCCGACTGCTGCAGCAGCGCTGCCTCTCGGGGTACTCGGACGAGGCGGTGGAATAGCCGCGAGTCGCGCTTTGTGTCTGTGCTGGTGCGTGCATGCCTCCCTTCTGTGCTCCTCTGCGGTGTAAGTTAGGGGGCCCCGTGGATTCATCGGCAATGGCAGGCACGAATGCCTTCCCCTGTGACATCTCGAGGCTCTCCGTCCGTCGGAAAACAGGTCACCTCCTGTGTGCTGGTTGTAGCTCGGGACATGTAATAAAAGCAAGAAGACGAGCACAGTCTGATGGGATGGACTTATGTTGAAGGACAGTTGGGAGGAGGGTGCAAGTCTCCTTGAGACGAGTCAGCACGTGGTGGCCGTGGTCTGCAGATTTCCTCGCTCATCCCAAGTGGACAGCCTTTCCCATGGAGTCCATCTTTCAGACGTTGCATACGTTTATGTGTGCTCTGCAAAAGAGGGAGGTCCAACAAGTAGCCCTGCTTCATGCAGAAGCAATTCCAGATGACTTGCTTGTAAAGACATTTTTCACAATAGACGGCCCACTGTGGTATTTTGATCTATTCCCTGTATACATATTTCAGCATGTGGAAATGTATACAGCCTGAGTGGCAAAACAAGCTCCCTTACTATTATGAGCCAGTTGTTCCCTACCTGAGATGTTCCTGTGGCTGGCTGGTAGTTTAATTCTCTTAATTGATCTCCAGAGTGGGTGAAAACATCTTTCGTAGCCAGTGAGATTATCATCTTGTTGGTCTTCAGCTGTACAATGGTGAGATGAGATGTACATGTGGATGAAAGTTTACAGGGGAGGGCAGTTCAGACTAGCAACTTCTGGCATTTAAAGTGGAATTCAGCTTCCCTGACTTGGACATCTAAAGATAGTAGGTTGGATTTAAACACCATCCCCCTAATGATAGGCATCTGAGATGCCTCAGGTGAGACTTCCAGAAGTGCCTATTTCTTCCAGGGCCTAAAGGAGGACCAGTCAGGTGATTGGTTCCGTTTCAGACACCTACATTTTAGATGCCTAAGGGCAGATAAATTCCACTTCTAATCCTAGGAATTGTAAATTATTTGGTAACATTGAAGATAATGCTAGAGCACCTCCTAAATGCTTGTATAATGTGCAGCATATTCTGCCTACAGTGAAAGTGTGGGGAAGGCTGAAGAGATGTGAGGGTGTGGATACAGGCTCAGGCATATACATGGTGCACGTATAGTCGTAGAACTAGAATTGTGTTATTTAACAGAGCTGACCCAAACTTTGTGAGTGTTAATTAAGGATTCTTGAGATCAGCATGGGTGATGGAACACCTGAGAGGGGATGGGGCCTGGGCAGTTGGCTGTGGGAAACCAAGAGAAGAGAGTGCAGAGGTGCTGGCCAGAGAGGGGTCAAATAAGAGTAGACAGTTAGCCCCAGTCTTCATTCGTCTTGAAGTCCAGTGCACTGGGTTGGGTTAATGGCAGTGCTGAAAAGAATTGTGCCTTAGGGATTGGCAGAAGCTAACTGCCTGAAGAACAGAGTGCGCACTAGTATATAGGTAGGACCTGCTCATCCAACCCATCCATCCTGCTGCGGTTGTCTTTCTAGCTTGCGGAAGTCATCCCTACATGTCCCAGTTACTTGTTTGTAGCATTCGTAATAGCTGAGGTATTGGTGATGGTGACAGGCAAGTTGTTGGGAGACTTTTTCCAATTGGCTTGATCTGTGTGGTGGCCATTTGTATATGCCTACTGTGGTGAAAGGTTTCCACATCTTAAGATGCCAGACAAGTGCTTCACATTGGCAGGTTCACTGACATTCATTGGTCAGACTCCCCAGTCATTCAGGAGACAACTCTGGTGCCTTAGACCTTTCTAGAAGAGAAAAAAAAAAAGGAATATGACATCTTTATTTCCTTTCTCCCTGCATTACGGGATCACCATTCCCCTTTCATACCACTGCCCCCTTACTCTCACGTGGGTGGCTGTCATTACTGCATATCTTCAGAATGCAGGGAGCAGCATCCCATGAGATCTAGACTAACAGTGCTCTGCAAATTGCTTGTAGGAAGCACCCACTAGCCCCATACTCCCATTGAAGTCTTATGCACAGTTAAATTGCTCTTTCTTCTTGTTCGCAGTGCGTAAGCAAGAAATCATTAAGATAACAGAGCAGCTGATAGAAGCCATCAACAATGGAGACTTTGATGCTTATACGTAAGTACAGATGTCTTTTGATAGCTTGTTTATCAGTTTGTGTGCAAGTGATGTTCTGGCTCCTGGCTATGAAGAGTTGTCAGGAACAGTAAAAAGTTTATGCCTTTTTGCCTCCATCAATTAGGGGTAGGGGTAAGGTAGGGCTCTTTAAGTGAACATGAAGTAGAAGTCAGGTATCAAACAGCAACAGGAGTGACAAAAGGAAAATGTCCTGGCTTCATAAGAAAAGTAGGGAGGAGGGCAGTGAGATGGGCAGACAGAGAATAAAAGAAAAGCCTGAAACCTAGAGGCTTGTTTTACATGAAATGCCAACTACCACCAACTCTGTGTTGTTGCAGTAGGACTGAGTCCTCCAGGAACTTAGTCCTTGGAGTAGGGAAACAGCTAGGTAGACACAGGGTGTGAGTCAAATGCCGTACCAGCGCTTCATTGTGTAAGTAGCCCTTGGGCTTAAATGCAGACTGTAAGCCTGTGGTGCTTTTCTTTGCAGAAAAATCTGTGATCCTGGCTTGACCTCATTTGAACCTGAAGCACTGGGGAACCTGGTTGAAGGAATGGATTTCCATAAGTTTTACTTTGAGAACTGTGAGTGGGTAGACTTGGTAACACCAACAACTTTCTCTCTAATCTTCTTTTATGACACGTTTTTTTGGGGAAAATGACCCTTGTTTTTACTGGCTACCAGGACCAGCAAGAACTCGATTGTGCATCAGTTGTGATGCATTCATAAGAACCAGCATGCTTTCTCTCAAAAGCCTTTTCCAACAATAATTTAAATTCTAATCCCCAGATCCCTTCACTGTAGGCATACAGTTTGCCTGGTGCAAATATTTTGTAAGCATGGACTGCAGGAGCTTTAAAAGTTTGAGGCACCGGACTTCCTGCTGATATGGAAATGGAAAAAATGAGCACATTTTGATGGAAAAACATGTATGTTTGGGATAGACATACTGAATGGTCAAACACAGATAGTCATGCACAAATCAGTCACGCTTTCAGTTTGAGTGTTTCCTGGACAGTTTCAGATCTCTAACACCTAATGAACCCGTTACATGGATACAAGGGTCACCTTGTCAGCCTGGAGCAGGAAAAAGAGTTGGAAGAAATGCTATCATTTATACTAGTGGATTTGCCTCCCTTCCTGGATGTCTCCACAGGATGAGATAATTAAAATTTAACTCCTGAGGTGTTCAGTTTGTTTTATTTTGGCAGTTAGGTCAAGGTCTTTAGTATAGGCAATTCCTAGTGCTCTAAGGATCCAGAGACCGTCTCTCAAAATCCTGTTCTGGAGTGATTTTTACACTTCTAAGCAGGCCTAGCTTAAAGATCTCTTGATTATTGACTCCTTTGGAACAATATTCTGTAACTAAAAGATCTTTTCCTATAACTGAAGAAATAGCAGCACTGATGTTGAAAAAGTGGCAAGTATGCTTTGCAGAAGAAGTGGGAGCAAAGGAGCCAGGGGATTCTAGGCAATAATAAGTGCACAGTTCTTAAGGAGAAGAGCAGGTGATAGGGGAAAGAATTGCTTGGATTTTGCCTGGAAAATTGCAGGAGCAGTTTTTATTGTATCCCAGAATCCAGTGGAAGGTGAGTAGAATACAGAAGAGGCTGGAGGATGGGGGGGGTTGTTCCTTCTTAGTAGTAAAATGAAGCTGATGGTTTTGCATGTTCTGCCAGTACTGTCGAAGAACAGCAAGCCAATACACACCACCATCCTGAACCCCCATGTCCATGTCATCGGTGAAGATGCTGCCTGCATCGCGTACATCCGCCTGACACAGTACATCGATGGCCAAGGCCGGCCCCGCACCACACAGTCTGAAGAGACCCGCGTCTGGCACCGCCGAGATGGCAAGTGGCTGAACGTCCACTACCACTGCTCTGGAGCTCCTGCAGCACCTCTCCAGTGAGGATCAAATACAGGTATGGAAGGAGTGTATCATACACACAGCTAAGACTGCTGTATGTGGGAGTTCGGTATTCAAGGCTGTTTAGCTGGCTGTGAGAGAAGCATTTTTAGTTGTCTGTAGGCTAAAAACTTTTGCTGATCAGTCGGTGTTCTTTTCTCTAAGCCCCGTCCTCTGGACTCAGTATGATAATCTGCCACTCCTGACAAAATGAAGTTATGTGCCAGACAGTTGTTCCTGAGCACAGCTACCCTTGTAGCAGCAGCACTTCCTCCAGGATACTCAGCTCTGTGCTCGGACAGAGTGCTAATCCAGAGCAGAGAGAAAGAGTATATCACGCTGTGCACAGGTTTGCTGTTTCCCAGCTGTCAGGGATCTACCTCTACATGCTGGTGATTTAAGAGAACTTTTTTGATGAGAATGTCCTATTCTAGAGAGGACATTGTAAAATCTATACAGAACAATTTCTGTGCCATAAAGGTAAAGATTTATTCATATAAATTTTACTATCAGTTTTCTGATTAGCACAAGCTATTTAGTGTACAATGTTGAGAAAACTCAGAGGACAAAAAAATCTAAACAAATAATAACGTTGGAAGATTTTAAATATCCCCCAATTAGCTTGACACAATTCAGCATTGGAGGAAACTTTGATTATAAAATTTGACATGAAGAAACTGTTGTTGCTTGCTCCTGAAGAACAGCAGATCCATTTACTTCTGCAGCATTTAGGTATTCTTGTTTATTGCCTTGCTGATTTCTTTTAGTTAGATGTACAAAATATTTCTGCCTCCTTTTGTTTTATCCTGAAGTATATGTCGCCTTCATTTTAAAGATCTAAGTTTCCTAATCATAGGTCCTTTTTACTAAAGATTTTCTATTTAAGAATGAATGTAAAAAACCATGTACACCTGGGAGACAAGCTTTTTCTAATGTGGTCATTTGAGGATGAACCACTCAAGTATAGTTACTACTTGAGTCCTAGTCTTGTGTACTACTTGGGAGTAAGCCAAGAGCAGTTTTTCTTATGTGTTGTGAAGGATTCAACCCTACTGAAGGCAATGGAATGGAATGTGAACTATCACAAGCAAACTGCAGAGGTCACAGATGGAATTTGAAAAGCAAAAGCCAGCTGGGGGCACCAGAAGCAGGGAAGCTTTCCAGAATGCTGGACAATCAGCTGAATTTCCAGGGGGTAAGGCAGTGAGGAGGTTAAAGCCTTTGGAGGGAAACAAAAGATAACTAACTTGCAGCAGTTTTCATCACAGAGATGCTGAGGGAGACCTCTGACCTGACGTTAGTCCAAAAAAGGTGCAGAAGAAGTTATTAAGTTAAAGATTGGTATGGCTCAGTGGCTATGCCTAAGAGTTCTGAGGAAGCTTAGGAATGGAGAGTCTTAGCTGCTACGGAAGAGGTATGTTTCCTTGACTTGGCTGCTGAAATGTTGCAGCTCCTCCAAAAGTATGTGCTGGAGGGTTTCTGAAAACTGCAGAGTAGAAGCCATTTCCAAACCACAAAATGGTGGTTTAAAAAAAAAAATTAAAAACCCCTATAAACTAAATTGAAGTTGAAATATTTGTGTGCATTTCTGGGTTCTGAAGGAGGTGTAACCATGTGCAATTACGAGTGGGGTCAGTGTGGGCAGCCCCCATCTGAACACATTGAATCATTTTGCAGCAGCGTTGGCCCATGTGCAGTGAAGGGTAAGGATGAAGAAGGAATGAGATGAATAAGAATGCTGAAATAGAAATCAGTGGTTTGTTCTCACCTGGAAGGCAGAGTTCAGTTTGGGGTAAGTCATCTTAAAAGGAAACTGCAGCTGTAAAAGAAGTTTGAGGTTAATCAGAGGAGTTCTGTGTAAGGAGAGAATAGGAACCGAGAATGGAAAAGACTAATAAGAGAGTTTGCGACAAAGATTTGCAAACTAAGAAATGGTAGAAAGAAGATTTTGGCTACACTTTCATGGCAGGACATGAACATGAAACAAACGTGAAAGCAAACATGAAAAATAAAAAACCAAACTTAAAACTTTTCAAAAAAAATCCAGTAATTTGACACAAGAAGATTAGTCAGAAGGAGCCTTTGCTAAAAGCAGTCATTAAGGCTACAACTTTGCAAAACTGCAGAAAAGCTCATACGCTTTTTTAAATATTAAGAACATTCAGAGACAAAATTACTGAAGATTTATAAAAAGAAAAATCTTTCAGTTCAAGTCAAAAACCAATTGGAAGTGAGGCAGGTAGCGTCTCTTGAGATCACCTCTTGGGAAACTTCTTCAGCTTCTGGGATGTGTCACTGTTGGACAGTGGGCCCAGGTCTGCTCCAATCAAGCAAGTAACCCATTTTAGCGAGTGGTTCATTTTCACCGGCACACTCAGCCACCTGGAAGGGAAAGTGTGTGCCTCCTCTTGCCTTCAGGGCTCTCCTCATGAGCCCCAGTCTGTGTTGTATTAGGAAGGGTTTCTGCCTGAACCAAATAATTAGCCTGTAGAAAACATGTTTTATTAATTGTGTACAGCTAACGTTTGGCTTTATTTCCTTCCATCTTCCATCCCCTTCTCCCCTCTCCTTTCTGGGTGGACACTACCTCTTCCTGACTGCAGCAACTTGTGGAGATACTCAGCTGGAGGGCAATATCTTCTTAGGAAGCAGCTCTGGAGTGCCTGAGTGACAGCAACGGTCATGTCTGTTTTGACGTTAAAAAAAAAAATACAAATTACAAACAGGCAGCAGCCAAATGCACGAAACCCTGCATGCATCTGATGCTCCGGGCGCTGCCTTTCTGTTGTTTTCCATGGATCCATCGTGTCTGTTTCTGCTGTACGAAGGTGTTTTTAAATCTAAAAAAAAAAAAAAAAAAAGACATATTGTTTGTATAAAATAATAAAAAACAGGAATAATGCTAAATAAATGACAGATTATCCAACATGCCCCCTCCCCCAGGGCTAAGAAAATGGCAGCAGCTGGAACATCTTTCAGAAATGAAGTGAGGGGGAAAGCAAAAGTGAAGGAGAGAGAAAGAGAGGGAGAGAAAAAAAGGAGGCGGCTTGAGCAGCGGATGGCTGAACTGTGCTCCGCAAAGCCATGGTGGAAGTTAACATCGCATTCAGGCTGTGCTGCGACTTCAACCGGTGAGAGGTGGCGAGAAGACCCCAGAGGAGCCGGTGTGAAGACTGGGGTTCATGTGAGAGGAGGCACTTCTCTTCCTGTTGCCCAGCAGACTGACTTCAGCCTGAGTTTCTTCTTCAATTTCTGCACAGCAAGAACGCTATGGAAAGCTGGTTGCTCGGCTGCTGGATCCCAAAACAGACTTTTTTTTTTTAAAGAACAAAAACCAAAATGGGATGTTGATTTAAAACTAAAGGTGGAAGTAGGGATTAAAAAAATGGGTTTAAGTGAATATAACTTAAATAGAAGCTTGCTCTTCAGAGATACTGGTTTTAGAAACAGCCACTACCTGGCCAAACATGGAGGTTTGGAGCCAGATTATTTAATTTAACAAAACAAAAAAAGCATTGCATTAAGAGCAGAGATTCTAGAGGAAGAGGGTACATGTATGGGATTTTCTTTTTTTTTTTTTTTTTTTTTTTTTTTCCTTTCGAGTAGCATAGTTGGGATCCACAGTGCTGCAGAACACGTGTTCCTTAGGAAGCAGACAAAAAACTTAGTGTTATGTTCTTCATGAAGACTTGCACATACACTCCTATATGAGGCATAAATAGCGTGTGTTTTTTATACTGAAATATATGCACCCATAGAATTAAAGGGGTTACCTGGCCTCCTGTTTGATTTGTTTGGTCTCCGAGTAAAATAGCAGTGGGAGCCAGCAGCCCCAGCCAGGTGCTTCTCCCCACCACTAACCCATCTGATGTTTGTAAGTGTCATGTTTCCTAGTGTTTATTTGGGTAATTTTTCTATTTTTTACAGTGATGTTGTAACAGAGAAAACTGTCAGATCAGAACCTCAAAAACCATAGCCCGAAGGACTCCAGGCCACCTCCCTGTGTTGCCTCTGGGTGTTAGAGGATACCTCATGAAGCAGAGGAGAAAGGGAATTAGCACATGTGATCTGATGTTTGTCCTTTGGGCCAATTCATCTTCTTTTCTTTTCTTTGCTGCAAAAGGAATCTATGTCCTTTATTCATTGGGTGGGGAATATGGAAGTGTTTTGTTGACCTTACCAAGGAGGAAGCCTAGCCCCAAGAAGAAAATGGCCTTTCTGGCGGACCCGATAGGATTTGTCTTGACCAAGGGAAGGCATCACTTGCAGAATTTGGGATGGGCTTTTACCTGAATTTCTGTCTACCCCTAATCATTTTTTGGATCTTTCAAGGGAGTTAAAGTGATTGCATTGACAGCATACTGAGTGTGAGGCAACCTTTTTACAGACAACGACGGAAGAGAAGAAAGCCAATTTGGAATTTTAACCCTTGTTTAACAGAATGCAGAAAATAAAAGCTGTCGCACAAACTGGAGCTGTCGCTTTGCAACAGATAGCTCTCTGCTCCCTTTGTTAGAGAGGTCCTATCCCACACCAGGATTAGATCAGCTTAACCCGTGCTGAAGGAAAAGACCATCCACACTTCCCCGGTTTGTCTGAGCTTTTTCTTCCTCCTTCCACCACCCCAGGAAGGAGTGTGGGGATTGAACCCATGGGGGGCAAACACTAGATTTTTATTGTTTTGAAACATTTTTAAGACAGCACTAAGCCAGTGAGTGAAGTGGAAAAGCGAAAAGCCTTGATATTTTATTCAGAATTTTTAAAAAAAAAAACACAGAGAGCAAACAGGAGATGACAATTATGCCATTTAAAAAAGATAAATACAAAACATTATGCATGCCTTCTTTAGGTCTGATCTTCCTCGTCTCTTTACCTGATGATTATTAATAATTAAAAAGAAAACCCTCTGTATTAAGTATCTGCATCTTTCAGAGAAAATTGAAAAAGAACAGAACTGTTGGGTTTTTTGGTTTTGCACAGTCTTGGAGACAAACTCTTTTGGGTTTTTAGTTTGTTTTGTTTCCTTTTAAGTTAATGAGAACCTTAGCTTGGTATGGCCATTATCAAACACAGCTGTACACCTTTAGCATTCTTAATGTTCTCTTATGGGGCTAATATAAGCATCTATATAATATATATTATAAATATCACATTTTAAACAGGAAATGGAAGGCATTTGATGCAGAATTTTTGCATGATATAGAAATAATTAAAGTTAGCTAGTGTTTGTTTGTTTGGTCTGAATGTTGGTAGAACCTTCATAGCTTTGTTACAATGAAACCTTGAACTGAAGATATTTAATAAAATAACATTTAAACAGTGCAACATTTTGAGTGTCACCTTTTTCTCTTAAACTGTGGGACAATGTGGAATTGGCACTTCTGGGATAAGAATCAATATGCAATGCTCTTTTGTGTGTCAGTAAATCATGTGATTTAAAAATGTCATGTTTAAAAAGGAAAAATGAAAAAATACTAGCATTAAGAAAAACAAAGGGGCAACAGAACCTGTTAAAATGAACTTTATGCCATTTCCCTGACAGACTATGGGATAATGCGGATGTGTGGCTTATGTTCCCGATAGCCTAACTCTTGGCAAGCCAATGTGGCTACTTCCTTTCTTGTTTTCCTCACCTATATTTCAGATTCTGTGTGAGAGAAGCTGCCTTGCCTTTAGGTTTGCCTGATGTGAACATGCTGAACTCAACTTGAGTGGCAGCTCTTAACGTTTGTGAGCTAGCATATTTTGTGTCCTAGATGGGATGCTCCTATGGAGGCACAGATCAAGCCGCTCCCCTGTACAAATGCAGTACAAATGGTCTAGCAGGGTGTGATTTCCTAACAGAAGTTGGAAGTTAGTTGGATTTAGCCCGTTTTTTTTTTTCTATACTGCCTCTTATTATTAGCATTTCATATATGCTGCCTTGGGTGGGCTTTGTTCCACTGGGGCCTTCGCTGCTTTGGCATTTTTCTTGGATTTCCCACCGTGTGCTGTTCAGGCTGCTCTCTTAAGGGCAAGCGTGCTCAGCGGTGAGCCTGCAGCATGCTGCTCCTGCTGAGCCCGCTTCCCGGCTGGTCTCGGTGGGACAGAGATGCTCCGGTGCTTCTCTGTGTCCTGCTCCCGCTGGTCTTGCGGCAGCTGAGCATGTGTCGGGTCTGGCACAGTTACTGCTGGGATTGCATGGGGGATACACATCTAGTTTTGGTGCTGGCTTGCAGCTAAGCCTTGGGGCTAGCGGGAACGTGTGCCCCCAGTTTGGCAGGCTTGGCTGGTGTCCCCTCCCCGCAGCTCTTCTCAGGCACACCTGGGAAGCGCTGCAGGGGTGGCTTTGCCTTATCACCGAAAGAGAGTTCAGCGTGCTTAATCCCCTTTAACTGCAGCAATTACCTAGTAAATAGGTGTCAGTTACTGCTGCTTAAAGAGATGATTGCTTTTGCTGCCTGATGAAACAGGAGGAAAATTGTCCTTAGTGTTTAAAGGGAGAAGGTAAGAGTTTTACAGCCCACTTCACTGGGGCTGAAGACAATCTGTTCATGGCCAGGAGAGATAGCTCCTGCTATTACAGTAGCACAGAGAGGTTCTGCTATCATTTCTGACATCCAAGGCAGCATCACTCATCAGGTAAGATCTCTCCTGAAGCAGTTAATCATACCTTAATGATCTTTGGATCTCACATGGCAGTGTTTCTTCAATATACACTAGGAAGATACCCATAAAGTTAGTGATCATTTCCCATGTTCTTAGTAGCTTTGTTAACCAGGACAAGAGTCATTTAAACACTTACTGAAAGCACAATAGTCGGTCTAATGTTTATGTTGCAAATATTTATGTGGCATATACATGGGGCCTTTCAGAGGGTTCCTGTGTATGCGTGTGATATAAGTACATTTTTAAAAGGTGATGGTGTTCCATTTTAGCTATACTGTATGTGCCTTTACCACTTGCAGATCCTCTAGTAGTCAGTCTTGGGCAGGGACACTGAAAAAATATACCAGTGGGATAGAATCCACTCCAGAAGGGGTGCCTGTTTTATATTTTAGCTGGCAGCAGGGATAGGGAATGGTACTTATCTCCAGTATTAGCTGTCAAGCAGAGATATTCTCAGAAACTTATTTTCTAGTATGCCATATCTGGTTAAAAGCTGCTCATCGTATTGGATGGCATTTTGCCATCTTCCTACCCGAGAGAAGTGTCTGAGCATGGTTTTCTAAGTTCCCTCCTTCTCTCCTAATATATGCCCATGCATGCTTGTACACATAGGTTGATTACTCTGCGGGAGACCTATGATTGATGGTAGCTTTTATTTCTGCCCAAATCGCATTTCCCTTTAAACTAGGATTGGTCCACTCTCACTTGCTGGGTTAGTGGCACAGTCTGGCAGGATGCTTTTATGCAATAGTATGTATGAGAGGTGGGGAGAAGCATGAGCAGAACTAGACCTTGAGCATCGATATCCTTTCCAATTTATTATGAAAACTGTTACCTTTTACTTAGGTTAACGTAAACAAATGGACAGAACATTTGACTAGCAGTCAGGAGATTTGTGATCTGTTTCTGGTTTTGCTATGGCTCTGCAGGGTGACTGCAGACAAACCACTTGTGTGCTCTCTGCTTCAGCTTTCCCATTTGTCCATGCAGATAATGAGGCCAACCTTTGTAGAAACTGCTGGAAGAGACTGACGAGCAGTGATGCAGAGCAGCTGGGTGGTATTGCTGCTACACGACAGATGGCTTTTTCTTTTCCCTGAGAATTTGAAAGGTTTTGGACTGAAGACTGATGCACCTGGAATGCTTGTTTATTTGTGTTTGGTATAAATTTATTTTAGAGTTGGGAAAGGTGGTCCTTGGGGGCGCTTAAAGTAGCTTCAGTGGAGGGTTATGAATGTTTCCCTTGAGATCTTTAGTGCCAGAGAACTCCTCACCTGCAGGAATGTCCTGTCTGACAGTAAGGAATAGGAATTTACCCGTGTGTAGTATCGTGAAGGATTTTAATCAAGCAATTTCCTTTATGCTTAGCAAGTCTTAGAAAACAAAAATGCATATACTTTAAGACAACCTGGCCACAGCGGAAGGATGCAAAAAATTAAGTCAATAAAATCCAAGTCTGAAAGTTCCTTATGCCACAGTGGGTTCCTCTAAAGCACAGGTGGATGGGAGGAGAAGGCAAAGTTGTTGCCCCTCATCTCTGACAACTTAAATAATTTCTCTCCCCATAACGGGGGAGAATGAACGGATGGGCAGGATGGCATTTATTCACAGAAAACCTTTTTGTTATTCCATCCTACTACTGTATGTTGGCAGAGTTGGGATTTGGCCGCTTCTTGTTGGGCTGAAGTATTGTCTCATCATGACTCATTTCTCCTTCATGTTTCTGTGGAAGAGTGTAGTGTTCATACCAGCAGAGTTCAGCCTGCAAAAATGGCATCAAGGCTGTGCTTCCGAGGCCTTGTTTACATTGGAACATCCTACAGGTTGTATCAGTAGCTGTAGCAGTGCTACTGCTGTATGGTTGTTCCTGTTCCAGAAAGCAATTATTTGTTTGTTTGTTTCTCACTACAGGTTTAGAAGTCCAAAATAAACTGAAAAAAGTACTTGTACAGGAAGGATATGTTCTACTTATGTGTTGTTTGAAATTCATGGCTTTGGATTTATTATATTTTTCTTGTATAAAAAAGGCCCAAACTTTGAGATATTGTCTTAAATGTTTTTAAGAATTGTGAACAGATTACAGCCTTGTTCATTCCAAAATAGTATTAATGCTGAAATTATTTTAAATATCATAAGTCAGCAAGTTTGAACACCTTCTGTTACAATATCAGTAAAAATCTTCCATACCTATTAGAAATACTTCATTGAGCTTCCACGTAAACAGTAACACACTTACTCTTATATACAGCATCATATTTTGACCTTCCCTTTTGAAAGGAACAGGCCTCCTGATCCATTAAAACGTCAATAGAATTGGGCAAATAGAAATATTCATTATAACTCATTTTTTTACTGAATAGCCAGGAAGGATTGTTCGTTTATGTAACCTTAAGAAGGAGAAAAAGTTGCTTCAGAGAAATGTGATGTTAGCAGGGACAGCACGTGCTAAGTGAGATAAGCACAGAGCAATGTGATATATCGCCTGGAAGATGGAAAGGGAGTCATAAAGCCAAGCACTCGGGGTGTTCTGGAGTGTGAGGAGGCTGGTGTGGGGAAGAGAGCGGAGATGTGAGATGGATTTAAAGGCGTCTTGCAAGTGAGTAGAGGGAGCTATGCACGATGTAGCTGGAAAGACAGAGATGACAGATGGATTGGGAGTTGTGATGTGGTGAAACGAGAAGGAAGGCAGGTGAGTTCTGCTCTGGTTGGAGGGAGGAGGAGTTTGGAGAGATGGGGCATGTTTTGGGGTGGTTTCTTCCACTGCAGATTTAAATGGAATTTTAAGCCAGTATTGTTGCACCCGTATAGTGCATACTATAGTGCACAATGTACACTCCTGTCAATGATTCCCCTCCCTCAGTGTAACTGAGATTGGTGGGACTGGGGGAGAGAGGGGAACTACCAAAAAACTTTTTATATCAGAAACGTGGTTTGAAATGGTAAATCCAGTTTCACAGAATGTAGCACTGGATCATAAATGCTACAAGCACATGACACCGTGCTGAACTGCTGCCGATTCCCTTGGTTGGCTCAGATTTGCTCAGCTGTTTTGGAAAGTGTGAGGTTTGTGGTAGATGGGGTATCACCTGCTGCTGCCACACTAACTTCGGGGTGCTGCGGGCAGGGGGACGGTATTTAGTCTGATGTAAGCACTGTGGTACATGTTTGGGTTAATTCAACAGAAGTGCAAGCATGTGTTAAAATATGTGCTGCTGGGTGTTTTGGCAGTGCAGGTGCCGGTGTGACGGGACCTCAGCCGCAGTGCAGGTGGTGGGAGCAGCTGCCTCGTCAGCCCCTGCCGCGGTGGGGGTGCTGCCGGCCAGAAGCAGAACAGGCTTTTGAACCCTGCTGAGATATGATTGCTCACAGCTTTGTCTGCTTTACTTTGCTGATTTGATTCACCTGCTAACTCAGGCCTAACAGGCTTACAGAAGCGTGGTCAGTGCTTCAGGTGCAAACTGATGAGCTGAAGATGAAAAACCCTGTATAAACGTGTCTGAAAAGCAGTGACTTTCAAGCATTTCAACTTGTCAGTAGAGGAACAAATTTACATCTTCTGTCGCTTTCCTGAGGGTTGCCTGGGAGTGATCCACAGGGCCCCAGCAGTTCCCAGACGGCGGGATGGGAAGCAGCACGTTGCCAGTATGAGGCCTCATTCCCTGAGCTTTCCTGTCGCGTGCTCCTCTTCTGCCACCAGCCAGTTCTGCCGCTTCTGACCCCCCGGCTCCTCCTGGTGATAACCTGGCACGGCTTCTCGCTGCCCCGCAGGACGGTGGTAACCGCGCTCCCGAGCTGCTGTCCGCTCCTCCACCCTCTGCCCAGGACAGATGTTGCTGTCATGCGGTTCCACATCCCAGCCTGGCTTCCTACTACACCTTTCTCTGTCATTTCGAAGTAGAGTGTGTTTTCTTCTCGGGGTGTGTGTATGCGTGTGCTGCCACCGCGGTTGTCCCAGCGGTGTCACTCCCTACTAACGCTGGTCAGGGCATCCCCCGCCTTCCGGCAGCACCGCCGCCCTGTAATCCAGGGTTACCGCAACGCGTGTCCGTAACGGCGTGCAGCGCCGCGGCTCCTCCTGGACGGGAGGGCTGAGCCGGCGCCGCTCCTCCTCGCAGGGTCCCGCTCCCGCCGCACCGGGGGGGCCCGGCCCGGCCCGGGCCAGCGGCAGCCCCCGGCGCGAGGCGGTGGCGGGGCGGGGCGTTCTGCCCCTCCCCCGCGCGGAAGATGGCGGCCGAGCGGCGCGGCGGCGGCTCCCCCAGCGGCCGGAGGGACGCCCAGCGGCCGGGAGCCGGCGGGCCGCGGCCGGCCTGAGAGCTCCCCGCGGCGCCGGGGGACGCCCGCCCGCCCTGCGGGAGCCGTGCCCTGCCCACGCCAGCCCGCCCGCCCGGGCCTCCCTGCGGCAGGTGAGGAGGAGGGCGGCGGCGTGGCGGCCCGGCCCGGCCCGGCTCGGGGGGCGGTGGGGGAGTACTAGCGGCGCTGTCGGGGCCGGGGGAAGTTGTGTGCCGGTCGAGGGACGGCGGCCCGGGGGGGGGGGGGGGTGAGTCTGTGAGGGGTGGTTGTGAGGGGACGGCGGCCCAGGGCGGATGGCGGGTGGGGGGGTGGGGATGAGTCTGTGAGGGGTGGTCGTGAGGGGAGAGCGGCCGCTGCCGGGGGGGCCGAGCTGGGGCCGGCGGCGGGGAGGGCGCAGCCCCCCCGGCCCTGAGGCGTAGCCCCCCGGTCCTGAGGCGCAGCGCCGGCCGCCCCGCAGCCACCTGTGCGCCCGGGGGGGAGCCCGGCCTCGCCGGGAGCCGGACCCGTCTCCCGGCGGCTCCCAGGGCCGGAGGAGGTCTCACGGCCGTGCCCGGCTGCCCTGGGCGGGCGCCGAGCCGCCGACACGCGGTGCGGAGCGGCAGCTCCTTCCCCATGGCAGCGGCCGTGGCTCCCCGCCCCTCGCAGCCCCCTTCTTCCCTGGCCGCCGGGCGGGCGCACGGTGCCGTGCCGGAGCGGCGCTCCCGGCCTCCCTCCGGCTTTGTTTACCGCCCGGCGGGGTCGCTGAACGAGTCCGGGGAGCACCGGGGCAAAGGGTGCCCGTACCCCCATCGTGCGGCCGCGGCTGGGCTGCCTGGGCTGCTGTTCGGGGCTCGTGTTCGGTGGAGGCCGACAGCGGGTACGGTTGTGGTAACGTGAAGGCACGACAAAAACGATGTTACGTAGGAAAAGCTGATGGAGCGTGAGGAATCGTTCCTGTAGTATTTCCCATCCTTTAGTCGTTAAAACATATTTGCAGTAGTAAAGTGATAAATAAAGCGCGAGACACCCCTGTTTGCTTATGTGAGAGTGAATAAACTCTGTGTTGCCCGATTTAGAAGTGGGCAAATGTCATATATCTGAATTTAACCACCAGTTATGTTACTCCACACTGGGATTCTTTGTGACCGATTTGCCAAAGAAGTATTCAGAGTTGTTAATTGTGCGTGCATTTCTCATTAGGAAATATAACCTTGCCCTTTGTGGCCAAGAGGTAAACTAGAAAATTCTGATTAATTTTTGAGGGTATGTGCAGTCAACTCCATCATCTACGATAACTGGGCTGGGAAATTTTGGATGATGGAAGAATCTAGGTAGCACCGGTATGGTGGAACACCTTGTGTACAAAAACACCCTGAGAGCCAGATATAATTACAAGCTCAGTGTCAGCCCCAAGAGTTCTTCGGGCTGGGTGCCCACACGTGCTCACGTTGCCTGTGTGAGGTGGCTCTCCATCTGCACCAGTAAAACATCCCGGAGCTGAGCCCTGTAGGACTGCTGCTCAGAGACACCTGAGGTGCTCCGTCTGCGAAGGGTTTGGGTGGTGGTTCTGCACTGGGCTTCTTCAGTGCAGCTGTTTTCCTGGCACTGAGATTATCAATCCAACTCCTGGCAGATCGGATTTAGAAAGGCTTTTTAGTTTGTACTTCACGCTGCACAAAAGCAATTGTGCTGTGTTAAGAGCTAGGCTGGTTCCAAAAGCAGCCCAACTCTGCTAGGCCAGATCTGAGCCAGTGGAAAAACGCTGTGCTCAAATCTGGCAACCAGTGTAAATATTCTAAAACTTTTCCACTGTCAGCATCTATGAACGTATACATATCTCTTAGGGTCATTGTCTTGTACACTTGTTGCCTTCTTTTTAAAATTTTCTTCCTCATCCCAAATTCCTCTTCTTGTTCTTTCTTCCCTTTTAGTTTTTGCTCTTCTGTAAGCCCATGATACTATTTTCCATGCTACTGCTTCTCAAATGGTTTCTTAACGTGTCTTTTCTTCCTCTGTTTTGATGTTTTTTTCAGCACTTACAAAACTGCTCTTTTGTACGTATATATGATTTTGAACTAGGAAGTACTGGAAATTTCAAAAAGCAGTGAAAATGAGCTGCAAAGCAAGGACACAGAGCAGAAGTAGTGGTACATCTGTCCACATCAAATTTTTCACTCCAGTTGCAGAAATGGCTTTTGCTCTTGGGTTCGAGTTCTCAGAGCTGTTGGCAGGGTGGAGAACAGGGGCCAATCCTGCCCTCCGGCATCACTGACTGTGAGGAGAGAGGAGTTCTGGGGTATCTGGCAGCAAAATGGGGATTGTGATACGGAAAAACTTGAAAATCACCATTTTAAGGTATAGAATAGTACCTGAGAGTGTTCATTGGGACGTGAGCGTGTGTGCTGGCAAGCTGCGTATTTTTCAGCAGTATCTAGTAGTGTCAGTGATGGTGCTATCTGCTGCGTGGTTTTTCTGTAAGGCTTGTTTTACTGTTGTGGTACCTAACCTTCAGTTTGATCTGCGTCAGAATTCATGTAAGAGTCCTGGTAAAAAAGCCTGAGCCTAGTTCTGTATTAGCATTTATAATCTCATGATTTCTTTTTTTTTTTTAAATAAAAAAAGGGGGGGGGGGAATACCCAAATGCAGGTGAGGCCTCGATGTGTCCTGAACCACAGCATATCTCCTCATCACTGAGCCTTGTTTCAGAGGTTTGAATGCCTATCTCGCATCTCTCTGTGGTATATCTGGAATATGTGGTGATTCTCTGAGCAAAGCTGCATAGATAAGATAATCCGTTTCATTTTAATTGGCAGAGTTGTTTACACATGATCTCTCACTCATTTTCCTCTTTTAAAGGAATGCGTATCCATCCCTGATTACAGCTCAGGTCAAAATCCCTCAGCACTTGTAGCAAATCTCTTTTAATTGGTCTCATTTAGCTCTCATAAGGTTGTGTTTTAATTCTCTCTCTTCCGAATTCTTTTCCCTAGTCTGTAATGTAATTTATTACAGGATATTTTATAGACAAGGGAACAGCCTCTGGCTGTCAGCAACCTTTGCAGTGTATCAAATTTCCAGCTCAACAGGCAGCTGCAGTGGAGTTTGTGGGTGTAAGGCAGCGATGCTGCAGCAGCAGCACACAAGCAGTCTGCGGTGGCAGAGCCGGGCACGAGTGCCAGCTCTGTCCTGGATTCTGGAAATAATTGGGGTGAATGCTCCTGTTTGCTGTCTCTGCTTCTCCAGCCTTTTTGTAGCTGTTGTTGATGCAAGGGTCTTTGAGTTCAATTTTTCCCTTTCTAGCTGTCTTTCCAGTCTCTGCAATTGAATGCAAATACATCTAAGTTGCTGCTGTTGTCTGCTGACAGGCTTTGAGCAGCGCAGAATTGGTAGAAGGCTAATGCTGGGAGCGTATTTTTAGAAGGCCCAGAGCAACATTAGCTGTCTTTGTAAAATTCACTGTGACTTTCCTGAACGCATTTGCTTTGGTTAATTGAACGTAATGCAAAGAGGTGAAGCTCTGCGTTTCATTATGCCTGCACCGAGGCGCTTCACCTCTGGCCTGTAACAGCACAGTCTGCAGGCACGGCACGCTGGTGCGGCTCACGCCTGATCTCCGCCTGCTCTCACATCAGCTCTGGAAGTCTCAAAGGCTGGGGTTTGTATTTTTTTTGAGCTGTGCCCCCCTGCCCTTACGCTGGCGGTTTTCCCACTGTAGCAAAATCCGAAGGGAGTACGTGCCTTTGCTTCAGCTGCTGGAGCTGAGATCCCAGGCTGTGTGGTGCAGCAGCGAAGGTACAGGGAGACTTTCTGCCTTGCTGATCCTCCTCCGGAGGCAGGAATCTCCAGCAGAGCTGTGGAGCACAGTTATGTCTTAAATTGCCACTGAAAGATTTACTGGAGTACATACATCAGAGCCCTAACTGTTCTTTCTGCATAGCGATATTTGAAGGTCTCAGGCCTCTGGCAATTGCTGTTTGGGGACTGTTTTTCAATATAGACCCATATCCTGAAAGGAGATGATATAGATCACTAGACTCAATCCATATGTGCCCTATTAAAAATGGAGTAGAAATCTCTAGATGTGAATGATGAATTAATCTTCTGCATGAGGAAAATATCCTCCATCACATTCTTGCCTGCTCTAATATTTTTAGTAAGCTAACCGATCTAGCAGTGATTGCAAGGGGGGTGATAAGATTGTACAATGCAGTTTGGACCTTCTCAAAATATTTGTGGCTTACGCTGGGCAGTGTCACAAGATTTGTTTTCACAGAAGTGGGAGTTCGTGTTTGCTTGTTTTTTAAAGCTGTCCATACTCTCCAAACAGGGAGAGGGATGGTCACGGTCTATCTCTATATATAGTCTCAGCCTGCTTTTGAAGTTGTTGAGTAAAATGAATAGTGCAAAATAAGTAAGGACAGCTTCACACAGCACTTGCTTATGTACTAACACCACCAAGACGATGTTCAAAAATACCTGTCTCTTCCAAATGTGTTTGTAGCTGTATGTAACCGGAGTTGTTCTTGCTACTGGGGTTGCAGACATTGAATATCAGGAGTGTGCAGCTGCTCCCCAGCTGAAATGTCAACACCTTAACTTAGTCTAGCATACTGCATACTTTCTTTCCATGAAGTAAATTTAATATTCATTGTAAAATACAAATTAAGCATTAAAACTAACAGTGGTTAGTTACCAACATTCATTTTCTTTCTCTGGAATCAAAGGAGGGTGAAAAGGAGGGACACATTTTGTCCTCTGGTCAGTGTACGGGGCTTGTGCAGGTCCTAATACTGGTCTCTCTGCTTTGGCTGTGTATAACACCATGGTTACCATCTTCAGCGCTTTGGCACATGTTTTGAGTGTGGGATGGGAATGAGGGAGTGTGATCTTGGGTTTTGATGGGATCTCAGTACAGCTGTACTGCACTAGTCTGATCTGTTTCCTCCCCGCACTGCAGTGCAAAACTCTGAATTCTTCCCCCCTTCCCCCTTCCCCCCCCCCCCCCTCTTGGAAGTGTCTGCATTAGTCTTGGGCATTCCCTGTAAAGCAAGGGACAGCAGAGCAGAGTCTGTCCCCTCCTCTCCTACGTTCCCATCCCAGTACTGTAGCTCACATGAGGAGACAAGGGCTTGCAGGTCCCTCCTCAGGGAGGAAGGGTTACCACAACAGGGGAGAGAGTAGGACATGAAACTGCATGTGTTGAATGATATGCCAATAATCGTAGCTGTCTCCAGGGCTAGGGATCACTGCTACTTTTGTTTATTGATGTATGTTTTTCCTGTGTATTCAGCAGTTCCCTTGGGAGCTGGGTTGGCATAGCTGATGCAACAAGGAAGGAGGAAAGAGGGACAGCAAAATGACAATTTTATCCTTTCTTAATCTCTTTTTGCAGTTCTGGTCTGCCATCTGGTCAGTCTCTTTGAAAGTGTGCAACCTCAGCACCCTGCCCTTTCTCCCCTGTTTGTTTCTCCAGTCTCCTACATCCTTCATTTCTGCATCAGGAACTCTCCAGGAATATGGCATTCCTCTGAGTGGTTCATGTTGGGACGCTTCCATGTCAGGACCATTAGATTATACGATGGGGCAGCTTGTTTTTCCTTGATCGTGTTTAGTCTTACAGTTCCAGATGATTCCATTAGCCTAATATTTTACTGGTCTTTCAGCTTGTCTCTAATTAATGCTAATTTGCTTGGCAGTACTTCTGAAGTAAAATCAGAGCTTGCATGTGGATTTTTAGAGCTCTTGAACAGATCTTAACTCTTAAATTTTCAATTGCTTTGGTATAAATGCCTCAAAGAAAGCAGTGGGATGACAGGCTTCAGCTCTGATAGACTCCAAGTAGTGGAGATCAATTTAGAAAAGAAAGGAAACTTGAGATTTGCTTCAGAAAGGTTAGAAGAACCCCAGAACATTTTATAAATGCCTATTTTTGTTTGAAGAGCCTCTTACCGAACGGTTTTGCGTTAGCTCCCTAGCCCTACCCAATGCTTTACAGCGCGTGGGAAATTTCATGTCAGAAAGGGCTTTTAAAATAGTCAGTTTCGTCATCTCGTGGATGATGAGAGTTGGACTCATCTGACTATGCATGAAGATCTACAACTAAAGTGTCCGCATCTGAGCTAGGTACTATAAGTTCCCTTTATATTAAGGGTATGTTAGGGAGCAATTCATTTCACTCTAAAGCAGATGTCCACATTTGGTGAGGTGAAACACACTGTGGAAGTTCTTTGTCGTTCCACTGAGTATAAAGAAAACTGGGGATGTTAGTCCAGATGTACAAAATGTCAGCAGGAGAGACATCTGAGCAGAAGGTAAGTTGAATACCTCCCAGAGTGATACTAACTTGCTCCTAATCCTTGGTTGCTTTCAATGTAGCATTTTTAGTACCTTCACTTATAATTGATTTACATAAATTTGTCTCTTCTGATTTTAGCTACCTTTCTCATCTTTAGAGCACTTTTTCCTCTAGATTTTTTTTAAGCTAATGCTGATGCAGCGATTCTGTGCCACTCACAGTTTACTCTGAAAACTTTTGCAAGGGCTGAATATTAGTGCATGCTTTGCAACTGTTGACTGTCGCTTTGCCCTTCTCTCTGTGCTTACGTTGTTTAATAGCTGGGGTTCCCCTGAAACTGGTAACCAGGACCTTCCTGTGGTCCTGGCCACCTTGCCTGTCCCAGAGAAATCAGACCAGGTGATGAGTAGGTCTTCATTTGATTCAGAATCTTAACTGCCGAGATTATAGTTGGCTCTGGAAGCAAGCTGAATGTCAAGATGTCAGGTAATGGCCTACATGAGGGTTTTTTTTCTGTGAAGAGGCAGGCTTCTCTCCTGCACACTCTGGAAGTTTTAACTTTGAATGAATGGTGAGGTCAGGCTTGGAGTGGCCCAACGCAGTGGCACATTGCATCTAGATCCCTGCTTGAGATGAATAACATAATTTCACAGCAAGTTGAATACCTCTTAATATTTGATGGCCCGAGGTGAACGAGGTGCACAGTAAGACTGGGAACTCTGTGCAATTTAATTTAAGGCAGAAATTTTCAGTGGAGAAAAGGTTGGTGTCTCGGCTGACTCCTTAAGATGTTGTCCTCTTCCATCTGTCATTGCTTGTGTCTTGTTTGTGTTTCTCTTACGGGGATCCCCTGTGTGTGGGTCTGTTTCAATTGTAGAGGCATCTTTGAAGTGGATTCGTTTGTCTCGGCTGCAGAGCTACAGAACTGAAAACATTGGCACCTTACTGTCGGTGAACCACTTGTCCCTCCAGTTCCCAAGGGCTGCAGAGGTATTAAAAAGAGCCGGCAGAAACTAGTGTAGGCTCTGCATCGATCAACGCGGAGTGGCTGTGCGTGAGGACTGCTGCAGCTCCCCGTTTCATCAGCTGTGTGAACTCCCTTTCAGAACGACGTGAGCTATCACAATGTCGAATCTGTCTTCAGTGGGATAAAGTGGGATCCTGGCCCAGTCCAGCAGCCGTGAAGAGGCAGATTCATTTCAGCGTTGAAGCCTGGCATAAATTGCTAGTCTCCATGTCTAGCCTATTGTCCAGAACACCTCTGGAAACATCAAGCTTCCCCCAGCCCGCCCTCCCCCCCCGGTTTCAGTTACAAATAACATATTTTAATTTGTTACTTGTAATTTCATTGGTTTTATTCTTTCTTAATTAAATGTTCTGGACTCAGTCAGCGATACTTCAGCTGAAACTGCATGTGCTTTACTTTTGGCTGAGTCATAATCATCTTCCTCGTAAGTAGAGATCTGTCACTGTCTCCTGATTTAGTTTTGTCTGCAGGCTTTCATCCATATCCGTCCTTTATGTTCCTGCTTCGGATCTGGCCGCATGTATCAAAGCACGATGTGAATAAGCCCACTTCCCTGAGTCAAGGCTACCATGAAAACGTGCTGTTATCATGTGTTAGTGTCTGTAGTTCAGTGTCCTGTAACCCTGCGTGGAACAGGGTATGTTTCCATAGCCCAAGTCCACATAAACATATAAACACAGAGCTTTCTGCAGGAAAACTCGCTTTGCCTCAAACAAAATATTGATGTTTGCCTTCCCAGCATTACTTTTGAATACAAATTCCTCAGGAACCATACGTGACGGTACAGTGCCTGTGGTAGCAGGCAGAGCTCGGAAGTCTCTTTCGGTCTTGCGTTGCGCATGTGGGCAGGTTAAGAGCAAACTAGTGTTCAGGGGCTGTCGTAATTGCAGTTGGTGTTAAGTATAATGTTTCCCTGAGGTTCTTACAGTTATTTCTTTTGCATGTTGTAGATCTATTGTATAATTATCTTATATATATGTCAGTCCTAGCTTTTTCCCATTGCTAAATGGAAACTCTGGGTTTGCATTTAAGCTGATGCTACCACTGAGGAAAGGAATCCAATCCTATACTGACCCTTCTCAATATTAGCACAACCACTCAGCAACCAGGATCAGGAAACTGATGCGGAAATTAAAATAAACAGAACAAAACAAGCCTCCTTTTTTGCTATGTTACCTTTCTCCAGGAGAGAAAAAGTTACCTTTCAGTTGATCAGTATGCAACACAGGCAGGCTCAAATGCTTTTGTGTGGGCACACCACAGAGTGCCTTGGGGGTAGGATGAGTTGATGAGGTGCCCGGACTGCTGTCTTTGGAGAAGAGGAGAGGTGTGGCCACCTAAACTCCTGCCAGATGGTCACCTTAAAAGTACAATTTCACATGGTGTAAGCTGAAGAGGAGTTGTGCGCTACTTCTCTTTGCATCTGTCCTGTAAAGTTTTTAAACGTCAGATTGATTTAGGTTAGACTAAACTAGCAGTGGTTGTGACAAACTCCAAAAGGATGTTGGAAACAGGCAGCATGATAAGAGCCGAGCTGCATGCCCAGCCGACTGAGAGCCAGTAACTGCAGCCCTTCATTGCTGCCTGTTCTTTTCCACTTTTAATGAACGCTGGATTAATTTTTATATCAGTGATTTCCTCTGAGGGGAAAGATTGAAGAAATCATAGCAATAGTTGTTTCTAAAGGAGGTGCATCCAGGGGAAGAGGAAAGCAGTTGCTTTGATCAAGGTGCAGACCAGACCTAGGGGTTACAGGTCCTGTACTGTATTTTTTTGCGTCCTACTCTAGGACCTGCCAGCTTCTCTGATGAGCAGTGCTGCATTATCTTTATGTACCTGTGCAATTTACCAGAAAGACGTGACATGTTACGTCAGAAAAGTAGTTATGTTTCTGTAGAAAGCTTCTTGGTTTTGGCTTTTTCCATACCTTGTTAAAAAAAAAGAAGATATTTCTGTCTTTTCCTCAACATCTTTTCCTAGCACCCTGCCACTGACAGTCTGACCCATGATACTATTTCGGACAGATCTTTAGGGATTGAAATTGTTGTGAGTGCTCAGGCCCCTTCCCTTTCCTGCAATTATATCTTCCTGAAATGCATCCTGTGCAAGGGTGAAGATCAACGAGAGGCAATGTTGAAAGACAAAGCAAGTGGAAACTGATACAGTGTCTGCACTAGAAGCAAGGCTGTTCTTGAAGGATATGTCTGTAAACCATTTGTTTACAGACATAACATAGACATGTCTCTAATGAGTAGTTTTAAAAATGAACAAACTTTTAAAAAAATAAATAAATACAAATTCATACGGATGTAGGATGTAAACCACAAATGCAAGACTGTTTTTTGCCTTGTCATTAGGCATTGTCTGGAGAAGGCATTAGGTAGGGATGCAGAGGTGGTTTGGTCTTCGTAGGCTAATGATTTAGAAACCTCATGGTTGCTCTACCAGGATGGGACTGATGGCACGAAGCTTGAAAACGAGTATTGAGAGCTCTGCTGGTTTTCTCCTGTCTTCGCAACCCTTTCGCACTGGTGTTATACAGCCTCTGCTACTGGCTCTCTGTTGGGATACCTGTAACTTTTCCTGGGGTTGCATGGAGTTTCATCTTCCTTTGCAGTCATGACCTTTTACCATAGCTGTCTTCCAGTGTAGCTATGAAACTGCTGACAAAGCTGGGGAAGTGGTTGCAAGGCTTGTGAGCACACTTGCCAGGACTCTCGTGATAGCCAGAATAGATGAGGGAACTCTCAGCCAAATGAAATCAGAGTGACCTTGTATGCACAGACATTAGGATATAATCTAACAGTCAAATCTTAAATTTAGATTTCCTACAATGAATTGTCCTTAGGTAATGTTTTTTAGGAAAATCTTGATATCAAGCTTGATTCCATCTGTTTTGAAGGAAAAGGAAGGAGAAGCAGAACGAAATGTTTTGTTTCACGTGAAGTTACGGGAACAGGCTGGCTACTGCCATGAAATCCATCCTGTGAATGTGAGGAGCCTGTAAGGCTGGCCTCACTGAGGCTGCAGAAACAGAGATTAGTGGGGAATACGAGAAGAAAGTAGAAATGACTTTTGACTAGTACTGATCTGAATCTAGCTTTGAGTTGGTAATACTGGTGCAAAAGACTTTGTGTCCTGTCACTGTCACTCAAGAGCATCTTAAACAGGGATAAGGAAATGTCACATCAAAAATTCTTGAAATGTTTGTTAATTTTTATTGTCTTTGGAAATGGCAAATTCTAGGAATCAGTACATGAGAGCAGCAAGCGGAGTACTTCTTCCCCTGCTGCGGTTGCTTGGATATGGGTCTCTTCCCTGGGGAGCAAGTCATACCATGCATTTTTTGGGCTTGGCAAACTTCCTGCACATCAGTGTCGTGATTTAACCCCAGCTGGCACTTAAGCACCACACAGCTGGTCACTCACTACCCCCGGCAGGAATATGGGAGAGAATCGGAAGGGTTAAAGTGAGAAAACTTGTGGGTTGAGATAAACAGTTTAATAGGTAAAGCAAAAGTGACACACACAAGCAAAGCAAAATAAGGAATTTGTTCACTGCTTGCCATTGGCAGGCAGGTGTTCAGCCATCTCCAGGAAAGCAGGGCTTCATCACGCCTAATGGTTACTTGCGAAGACAAATGCCATTGCTCCAAATGTCCACCCCTTCCTTCTTCCCCTCACTTTATGTACTGAGCGTGATGTCCTGTGGTATGGAATATCCCTTTGGTCATTTGGGGTCAGCTGTCCCAGCTGTGTCCCCTCCCAACTTTTTGTGCACCCCCAGCCTACTCGCTGGTGGGGTGGTGTGAGGAGCAGAAAAGGCCTTGACTCTGTGTAAGCACTGCTCAGCAATAACAAAAACATCCCTGCATTATTAACACTGTTTTCAGCACAAATCTAAAACATAGCCCCATACTAGCTACTATGAAGAAAATTAACTCTACCCCAGCCGAAACCAGCACGGTCAGCATTGCCATTACTCTGGTAGCACAGCATTGTTGTGCTTTAAGTATACTAGCTGCAGAAGTTATAAATGACTACTGATTTTTTTGAGTGCTGCAATATTTAAGTATTCAGCTTGAGGCATTTTATTAAAGGGGCCTCATTAGCAGAGCAAGTGCCAAGTGCTTTAAAAATTCTGTGCCTTTTTAATGTAGCTCATATTGGGCATAACTAATCACTGCTAAGACTTAAAACCTTTGGTGTATAGTGCGTCTGGGAGCAGATAGCTATGAGACCGGGCAGAGGAATCCCCTTTCTCTTCCCTCTTCAGTAAAAGCTCTTTCTCAACACAAAGGTCCAATTGCTGCTATTTCTTATATAGTGTGCAGAGCGTAGCAATATGCAGGCAGCAAACTAATGCAAAGTGCTCTCCTGTCTGCTGTTCCATTGTTCTTTCTGCCTGAGGCTTTGCAACCTTGGTCTTTTTTAGTTAAAGTCTTTAAACAATGGATTATCTGTTTTCACAGGCTTTAGAGGATTTGAAATAGCAGTCACCCTTAGGCATTTGGCTCAAGATTACAGCAATAAATACATTCATCAGAGCCCCCTAGCCCTTCCAAGAGCCGGGCAGTCATAAGATTACCTCTACCATATTCTTCTGCTTCTCACTCCAGTGAAGTGTGTCAACCTCTTAACAGTCTGAGGTAAACCGTGTTCCTCCTGGTCATTTGCACGCAGATGGTTTGTGAGAAAGGGCAGATGCGTGTGGTGAGGTTGAGAGCACCTACAATAGGGGACCTTCATTCTTGCTGAGATGTTGGCTTTTACTACATTACCAATCTGGATTTTCCAGGAGATCAGAAAACTGTTTTGAAAGCCAGCATTGCTTTTTTTTCCCCCAAAGCCCAGCAGTCTGAAAATTTCATGTGAATTTCATAATCAATATTGATATTTCTGATCTTTGTGTGCCAGCTGCTATTTTTCTGAAAGATGGTGCTGGGACTGGAAGGCCCCATACCAGAGATTACAAACCAGTTGCCACCCAGTTGTGATATCTGACGTGGCAATTTCAGCTTCCTGATTGTGCTGTTTAAACTGTGAATGTAATGTTTTTCTTCTGTTACTATGAGATCTAAAGTAGTTTACAGATAATCAGACATTCTCTGGAGAAAGATGTCAGCTGTCAGAATGAAACCCAAAAGTCAGTTCCAATAAAAAGCTACATTTTCTAAAGCAGTTTATTTCTGGTTAGAGGAGCTGTTCGTTGTATGACTTTGCATGGGCTGTGCTTTGCACAATAGGACTTACTTTGTTCTGAAGAGCAGCTTCATCTCAGGAAAGTTCATTGCATAGAGAGATCTGTGATGTCCATACATCTGAGGTCCTGTGAAGATTTCCACCTCTAACAAATTCTATTGATTTTCAGCAAGTGCTATTTCCTAGCCTTCTGAGCTGTTCTTATCACACCACATCATGCAGCTCATCACAATTAAATAGCATGTGCTGGTTGGCCACTGGCTTTATCAAAAGACTCTCCCAACACAGGTGTGCAAATTGGAAAAGGAAAAAATTCAGTTCTCTTTGGAAGGTTTTTGTACTTTGCTTCATTTTTTTTTTCTTCCTTCCAGTGGGTAAGTAATGATAAACATTTACTAAACCACACTGTATGTTTTCAAAGTATACAATACACATTACCTTTGCCTTGGAAAACTTTGAGCTCACTTTTCAGCAAGAGATACAAACATTTGAAGCATTTGTAAATAGAGCTGAGTCAACTTCAGCACTTTGCCACATAAATTTTCATCAGAAGATGGTGGATGCATAGAGTCTTTTTTTGCGCTAGTACTTACATGATTGCAGCATTTTCTGCTGAAGTTTTAGTCTTTACCACCACACCTCAATTCCCCTTCCAGGGGAAGAGTGGACTCACTTTTTCTTTTTTCTTTCTGTGTGTAGGTGGAGAAGGTAATTGGTAACTTAAGTAAGCAACGTAGCGGGTTTGTGTCTGCGCTCCAGAGAATCTGTATATTGAGGCTGGTGTCTTGTTCACTAATGTGGTTAGGTGGGTTAAGGAAATGAATATGAACTATCATGAGCGTGAATATCTGTTACTGTGTTTTTGACTATCAAAGATAATAGAAGTCTATATACAAAATACATATAATCTGGTTATTGATATTGCATTACAGCTAGAATACTCTTTTGTGTTCCCATGAGAATTAGATGAGAGATACAACATCAGGGGAACAAATGTAACTTAAGCATGCTTGAGACTTTGTCGAGCTGGTTAGAAACTCGGAAGATCCCACCCCCAGTGAGCATGTGTGAGCCTGGGGCTGACCCTGGTTTCTCCCCTGGATTGCAGGTCCCTGCCTGTTGGGTATGGTCAGCACTGGATTTGCACCAGAACAGAGCCTGTCCTGTAGTCTGGGCTCCACAGTCTCTGTATAGAGGGAGTACGAGGGAGGTCCTGTACCAGGGGGGCATCCAGGGGTTGTGAGCTGGAGCAGGCCAGCACCCAGACCCAGCCCTAAAGGAGACGGGAGCTGAAGCTTTAAGTTGTGGGAAATAGAGATTATGGGTGTTGAAAAAAAGGTGTCCGATTCTAGGAAATGAATGGGGTTCATAGAAAAGGGGGATGTGCTAAGGTGCTAGTAAGTTTTTGGGTGATAATGAAATGGAAAGTATTCCATCAGGAGGGTACTGCATCTGTCAGCTTGTGTTGCCAAAGGGGAAACATTAGACAGGGAACTAACAGGTGACCCACAAGGACGGGCAAGCATGGGATGAGGAACATGAGAAGGTTAGGTTATAACAGGTTAGGTGGGAGAGAGAGGTGTTGGAGGAGAAAAGAAGATGAAATAGCTAAGATACAGACAGCAAGAAGTAGATACAAAGGTTTGTAGCACCTTCTTGTGCCTTGGATAGAATCCAGGTCTCTGAATCTGAAGACCTGTGGCTGTCAGAGAATACCTAAAACCTTCTAGCATTGCTGCTTGTTTTTTATAGTTCTACCACACTGAGAACAACTGCCTATAGTTGCTATAATTTATGGTTAGCTCAAGATGCCCCTGTGGCAGATCAGGTGATGTGCATGAGATATCAGTGGGATGATTATGTAGTGGAATTCATCATTTAGGATTTTGTTTTAACATGGAAATTGGAGACAGGAGGAGAGATATGCACAGAGGCATGTGTATGGATGTACACCACCACGTTCAGATACTCTGAAGATTGTGAGGACAAACACTTACATATCAGAATTAATTTTGCTTGTGCAACCTTAATGCGTCCCCCTTAAGTGAATCAATTTCTGACTTATGTGGATCATGAAAATACAGGGAAAAAATTCATTTTCCCCAACTTGATCTTTTAGTTCTACCATCTATACATGTTTCTTTGTTATTACTTTAAGGAAGAAAGCATGCTAGAGATTGAAAGGGGTTTTTTTTGTATCTACTGGTATTAATTGAACTTTTGGAACCCAACAGTGTGAGTTAAGCAGGCATTGTTTGTGTATTAATTCTTCTTACTGGTATTACAAAGCGGTATGTGCTATTTGCAGCCTTGAAATACTAGATCTTGGGAGCTGAGGTTGCTGCGTTCGCTAGGACTATTTTCCCGGTCTTTGGGGAATAATGAGTTGCAAAAAAAATCATACCTTGAATTGCTTCCTGTATTTTGTCCTTTGGTCTTCTCTTCTGTGATAATAGCGTTAGTGTTTTGGCCTAAACGATAATAATGCTTGACTAGCATACAGGGAGAAAAACCCATAAATCGAAGCGATTTTAGGGAAAAAGGAAGCGGGGAGGTTGAGAGTGGGAGGTCCTGTGAAACAGCTTAATATACAGCTTATGAGTCACTAATTTCCTTTCCTTTTGCAGTCATCTTGTCCAGATGGGGTATTTTCTTTTTCCTTATCAAGCCAGCCTGTTTCTTGAGGGGAAAAAACTGCAACAATAACATACAGTGGCAGAGGTATGTTTCAGGCCATGAAACTTAAAAGACGGAGCAAGGAAACAGGCAGGAATCCACTGCTGGAGCAGCAGATCCTGCAGACAGTAGGGTAAATGATGATCAGATGCCTCTCCTAATCTGTCTTGTGTGGCTCCTAACACCCCAGAGGGCTGACTACCTGGAGTTCGTCTTGGCTGTGAAGTGTGCAGCTTCAGAATATATTCTAATGTAACAGCTAACATGCAAAGTCTAAAACAAGTTATTGTGAGGAAATCCTTTTAGACTCGAGACTGAAGCAATAGTTCAGAGAGGTATGGCTCCCTTTTCATCTTAGTGGTGTATTATCCCAGAGTCATTTCAGTAGTTATGCTTTTTCAAGTTTCCTTTTGGGTGGGAAAAAAAATACCACTTCTTGTTACTGTTTTCTACATCAAGAATTCCATGTTATTTTTCCAGGAGGATTGCTCCTTTTGTAAGTTATATCTGTAGGGATTTAAATTTGGGGGCTCTTAGTGGAGTTGCTGTGTTTTCTGTAGGCTTGAGGATCTTTTGTTATGTTAGTCCTGTTTGTGTTGGGCTTGGTGATGTAGCTGAGCAGTCCTGTCATCTGGTACTTCGTTCTTAAGCAATCCTGAACAAAAATCACTGTGCAATCAGTGGTTCGTTAGGCACTATCATTAAAGCAGACCCATTTTTCCATATTACCTAGTTCAAATCCATGTCTGCACATGGAAGAGACTAAAGAGGTTAACAGTCAGTTGATCACTGTGTTAAAACAAAAAAAATGCTTTGCCTCTGCTCTGTTACAAGGCCACCTAATTGGAAGACTGCTGCTGGCAACCTGCGTGCAAATACTGAGGGGTCTGCCTCTTTTGTAACTTTGTGGAAATTCATTAGTTCTCAGAGTTGTGATTGATATTTAAATGATATTTTTATTTATTTAGCCCTAGGAAATTCCCACTACAGAAGGGAAGAGGCAGTCCTTGCATCCAGAAGCTTACTGCTTGGAATAGTCAGCGTACAGATTTAATGAGAAGTACAGGACACAGCAAACATTGGTGTTACTGCCTGCTGACCTATGGCTTGCAGGGGCTTTTCGCTTCTGAGGGCTGCGCAGGGCTGGTTGTGAGCTGCCTGCCCTTTGGAGGGGAAGAAGGGCTGGTGGTGGGAGCAGGTGTCAGATCTTCAGGAGCAGAAAGCCGGGGTAGGAGACACCACAGACTTTGCTGATGGATTTAAAAAAACAAACAGGAAGTGAGTCACGTTCCTCTACCTCTGTCAGCAACGCCACAGGAAAAAGTCTCTGGATACATTTTTTCATATTAAAGAACAAACATTGTGCAAGGTGTTGAGGCTTGGAAGAGAAACTTTAGCGGAAGAAGGAAAATCGATGTGGAGAAGTCTTCTAAAAATGTTTTTAAAAGGAACTTAAAGGAGATGTTGATTTGTAATCAACCTTTTCATTTTGTGCCCAATGTTGAATTCAGCTGTTTTGAAGCTTTAGGTAGTTTGTCTGTGCTAGAAGTTATTTTTGGGGATCAAATGGAAAACAGCATTTGCTTGAGGCCTTTTTGTAAAATGCTCTTGCCTGGTATCTCATCTGTGTAACATGCATCCGTGGAAGGTGCCTGCTGTGTCTACTATTCCCTCCCTCTTTGACTCCTTAATTAGCAAGTAACTGTTTTTAGTTATTTGTCAGTACTATTTCAGGGAAAGGTAAAAACAGTTGATTTAAGTAGAAAGCAGATTACTCCGTGGAGGTAGTTAAACTGAATTCTCAGTGATGAAGTCCTGTCTTAGTGTTTGTGGGTAGATCATGTACTATTGTTTTGTTTTTTCACAGGACCTGCTAAAATGGTTTTCCAAGTAGGTGTCGCTAGATCGTGTCGCAGATTTACTGGAAGTGTGCCTGCAGTGGAAGGGGTAGCAGTAGCTGCAGTGTTTGTACCTCTGCTGCTTCAGAGAGGGAATAGAGTCAGGCAGGTGGGGCCATCTTCACTTACAGTCTGTGTTGACGAGGGGGAACTCAGCAAATATCCATCATATTTAACTTCTTAACATTAGATAAACATGATAGAACTCATGAAAATTGCTGTTTCACTGGTGTTTTGGTGTATGACCAGTTTGAGTGTCTCTGGCTCATCCAGGTTGAGCACTCTTTGTCATAACCCCCCTCTAAAGTGCCGAAAGACCTTTTTTCACATGTCCTAAAACCACAATGTCATTGATATTTGGTCATTGCCAGCATTAAATGACTCAAAACCATTGCATAAGCTCCTGCCATTACAGAATTAGTGGTGATCTCATCGTTAGGCCTATCAGAGATATCCTTTAATTTAATATTTTAAAAAAATTGTTGAATTGTCTGGAATTGTTCTTCTACTAAATTGAGAGATTATTTGACCCAAGTGAAGTCCTGATGGCTAACATCAGGGAGATAATACCAGATCTCTTTAACAGTATTTAGATAGCCATCTATGCTTTCCAGCTGTCAATACAAGAAAAACTGAAATAAAAAAAGAGTACCTTTGAAGATGGATAGCAAGTTATTTAATCTATTTCAGGGCCACCTGTAATTGCAAGAGATGAATTACTGGCTATGTGAGGCTTCTTAGTTGGGGAGAGGGTCACATACTTCCTATTAGGTTTTCAGATGATGGCGGGGAAGCTGGCCAGCACACTGATGAGGGTTTTGCTCCAGCTTCTGTCAGTAGTTCTGGCCAGATCGGGACAGATGAGCCACTTCATGGCAGTGAAAAGCCTTACTCGGCCCACTCTAACAATTTGGGGTGGATGAAAAGGACAAATTACTGTATTGGAATGTCCGAGTGGATTGTTCAGTGTATTTCTTCCTTTCTGTCAGTTAGCTAAGTAACCTTTTTTGTGAATTTTTAGGAATTGTTTGGGTGGTTTTTATATAAGCCACTTTCTTAATTCTGTAAAACAGCATCATGAAGGCACCAACTACTGGAAACTTCACATCCTGCAGGTAAAAATTAAGTCTGATGGCAAGTTTAGAAGAACAAGACTCCAGTGAATAGCTAATGCATACAGCTGTTACGCTTGTTCCCACCATCAAAGGAGGAGTGTCTCTTTCTAGTATAGAATAGTGGTGCTGACATGCTCAGAAAACCCAGCAGCCCTTTAAAGACTGTATTTACCATCATTCTTCACAACGATGGTATTGCTGGTAATTTCGTGATGGGACTTTGGTCCTTCTCTTCCCAGGCCTCGGTGTTGAGCTGTGAGGGAGGTGCTCTGAGCTCTGCTCTTTGATCTCTAGTGCAGCGACACAGAAAGGGTAATACTGCTGGTAAGAAGCATCATCTCAGATGCAGAAGGTATGGCGTATGTGTTGTTTGTAGCTTTCATACCGGTTACAGCATCTCTATGAATTACAGTCATTGCAGTGTACTTTTTATTTATGAAATAGTTTCTTCATAAAAGAGATATTGACACTTTCTTGTTTTGAACAGTGGTTTAGGAGTAGATAGCTTCCTGCCATCAGAAAGGGAGACTGTCAATGATACTGGAAGGTAACAAATTCAGTTCTGTCCAAAGGAAAAATACTTCATTCAGCACACATATTTGTCTGTGGAACTCACTGCTGCAGTACATCATCATTGAGGCTAAAACTTCATGGGGTCAAAAGTAATCTGATATTTATGTGTTATGAGAGTAGTAATTGTTACATAGACAAATCCTGCACATGAAAACATACTTGTAAGGCCTTTTGGAAGGGACAGACAGCTTCCTTGAGCTTCAGGTATCCCGAAGTGTAAAGGAGAATACGGAATACTTTTCTTGATGACTGCTTTGCAAATTTGTCTTCAAGGCTTTCTTCTGCTAGTCTTGGGAATACCTGGAACTGAACAGTACGAATAGCAGGATACTGATGTGAATGAGGTTTTGCCCAAATTTAGAATGACATTTTTGTGTCCTTTATAATTTTGAAGTGTTTTAAATAACTATGATTCTTACCAGACCACAAAAATTATGAATGTCCCACTAAAAACAAGGTGTTATAGTCAGGTTATTACACTGGTGATAAAATATTAGGTAGAAACATATTCTACAGTGCAGGTAGTCTACATTAAATGCAAGCTTTTGATCGGGTTGAGGAGTAATGTGGAATATTTTTTTTTGTCTGGATGGATCTTCAAGAACTATAACACATAGAGTAGACCTAGTTGTTATTTTGGTTGGGTCAGGCAGACAGTGGCACATCTTTAACCTGTTGTCAAATCATGTTCTATTTAAACAAAGCCCAGTGTTATCTCATTTTGGACTGAACTTTATGTTTGTTTGTCTGAACCTTTGTCCTTGTTGAGAAACTGAAGAGAGGTTAGAGGCCTCTGCCGGTGCCGATGCTCAGCCCTTGCTCCAGAGGAGTGTGACTCGTAAGTGGGCAGCTGTGTTTCCGTGCTGCCGATACGGGTCGGATACGGGTGGATTGAGAGGTGTTCTGGCAGCCTGTTGATATTATTTTGTCATTTACAGATAAAAGGGCGGTGTATTATCCAGTCTTACTCTGCTACGCCTGAAGTGCGGGGCCACGCTGGGGCAGAGCAGCCCTGACTGTTGGTTTGTAGCGTTGATGCTCCCTTGTGGCACCGGGGCACGGCCGGGCCTCGGCAGGGCTACCTGCACCTTGTCTGGTCAGACTGCTCCTAAATGAGTGAGCAATGCCACAAGAGAGAAACTGAGCTGGTGGGTTATGGCTGTAAACACCGACATACTTCAAAACGATCATCTCTCCTAAATTATTAGGTTTCCCTTTGTTTTGTGTGCATAAAAGGTAATATTTAGATCCTTACTGGTTATGTTAGTCCCAGTTTTTAAAAAAATCAGTTTCTTCATGCATTTGGTGTCCACAGTTCATGAGCAAAAAGACAAGCCAGCAAACATCTATAGTCGATGGTCAAAATACTGACACTGTGAAGGAGTTACTGTTTGCTATCCATTCAACCATCAACTACCAATAAATTAATTAATGATGTAAGTGTATCACTGTTCTAAGATATCTTTTGATTCTGTGAAAATAGAGGAAGGGTTGTCAGCAATAGAAGATCTGAAGAGAAACTGTTAAAAACAATCCAAGCATCATAACTTTGGGCATCTTTTTGCATTTATGCCTTTGGCTTATACATTTTCATCAATGCTCTGGAATTTCTTTGGCCTGAGCTCCACACCTTTTTTTGTTGGAGTCTCGGATACTGGCCTTTGAGAGAGGCATGACTGACCTGATGTGGTATCACAGTTTATAAATAGCTGCAGAAAATTAGGGCGTGCTCCCAGTTAGGGCTGAGCTCTGTGTGTGGAATTGCATTGGTGGACCAGGACTGGTGTGGTAAGGGATGCTGCTGCCAGGAGCTGAGGTGTGTTGGGAGCAGTTCATGATCTCAGCATTGGAATAGTAGAGGAGGGAATAGGGAAGAATAAAAGGAGGTGAGTGCATTTTAGCTGATGCCTTCTGTTTTTTTTTGTTTTCCTTATTAGCAAATTCAGTCAGTGTCTGCTAATGAGTTTAGATTTTTTGCTACCTCCTTGACTTATATTATCTCAAAGTCCCAGTGATATGACGTGAGACATGTTAGATAAAGAGCTTTGCATACAGGCAGATGGAAGAATACAGTGCAAATGGAGAGAAGAGAAGCCTTTTCATAAAAGTGTCTGAATAGAATACATTTAGATGCCAAAGGCACCTTTGTGTACCAGCTGTTACTCAAGAATGATGGTTGATTTTATAATGTACTGGACAAAAATTAATGCTACTGAAAAGTTACTTTTTCTGTATAGATATGCAACATTCTCATATCTGTCCTCTTTTAGCATATGGTTGTTGTGCACAGTGCTTTATTGGCATCTATCTCCTCTCTTCCCACCATTTTTCTTCATATCCTGTCCTTTGTCCTGAATGCTGAAATGAAAAATTTATTTAATACTGCTAAAACTAGGGATTCTGGTTTTGGCATATTGGAGAATAAATTTGTGGTTGGAATTGTTTTCATCCAAGATGAAATTTTGTCTGCTTTCCTGCAATTTCTTGTGTGCTGCAGTTGAAAGGATAATGGCCGTTTATTAGTGCATATGTGGCTGGAAAGGATATGGGGAAGCAAGAGGCAGAAGCTGGTATTTTCCTTCCCTGTGTTTTTTAAGACAGAAACTAAATATAGTGAGTGTTAAACAGATGGGTATGTTGTCGCATAATAAATATTTGAAGAAAATTAAATTATGTCCTGCCTGTTTGCTGACGACAGTTCCAGCCCCCATAGTAACAGCAGTAATAATAATAGGAGGATTTACAGTGTATTTGTTTTTTAATTCTCAAAGTGAGGTACCTAGGAAGGTCATATAAGGAATTTTTTTTTTAATGTGGGAAAGATCAAGTGATGGTGCTTGAGGTCATCCAGCACGTCAGCGAGTCTCTTGAAAGAGCATGAAGGTCCCCTTGACTTCCAGACAATACATTTCCATTTTAAACCACGCTGACTTGCAAATACTACTTGAACATTTCCTTCAGAACTTCATTGTTTGATTTGTTTTCCTAATTCCGACCTAATTGTTTATAAATGTTAACTTGCCAAGAGGACGTAAAACCAGGCTTGCATTTCTGTCCAGTGTACTTGAGCAACAGGCTTGCTATGAAAAATCTCCACTGAAGGGCCCTCCAGAGAGTTTTGTTGTGAAGAGAAGGTGGTGGATGCCAGAGAGATGATGAAGACTCAGCTGAAATGAAAGGTTTTATTTATACAGCTGAGCTTCATCTTGTGATATTAATAGTGTACAGGCATTTCTTTTGGATAGAGGGGATGGATTCTGTATTTAGCTGAGGTCGGTGTGCTGCTCTTTCTGGCATGAGCCAGAAAATCCCATTGCCATTTAGCTGTTCGCATACATTACCTTATCTTTACTGGGAGGACTCTTATTTTCTTCTGTAAATCATTCTGATGTTGCTAGATTGAAAGCTGCATGTGAGAGACACAGGATGAGAGCAAGAACTGTAATACGTCAGTCAAAGGTGAGAAGGTTGGACAGCATATTGGACCCACGGCAGCAACAAAGTTAAACTGACCTATGGTCCACCCAGTTTTCTCAGGACTCTGCAGACGTGCTGGAAAGCAAGTTGGGGAGTTTATGAATTGTCCCAATTACCCATTTCCTGCCAACTTTTACTGATCTTTTTCTGTCCTCTGCCTGGGAGTAATCGTATCACAGGATAGATGTGGAATTGGTGCTTATCACGTGATAATTTGTGTGATGGGAGTAGTTTGCTGCTATATTGCAGCAGAGCGTATAATCTGGAGCGTGAGTGGGACGGTTTGGTTTTTTGCCAGTTGGTGGGAAGAGAGCAAGGCCTGTGATTCTTCACTGCCTCCATAAAAAATTGTCATCTGCCCCAGCTTAAAAATATATTAATAGCATCCTCATCTCTTACATGCACGGTTGGTCCTGTTGCCTGGATACAAACATAAAGTGATTAGAAAGCTATCATTAATATAAAATGAACAAAATAGGTCATAGAAGTACCCAGTTAGATGTTTTTTCCTGTGTGCCCACTGCATGTTGGTATTTGGCTCTTTTGCGTGCTTATTGCAAATTGTGCTTTGCCTGTAATGCTGCATTAGGCTTTTCACTAAACTGCAAGTATGCCCTCCGCGATACTTTCTGCCACCTCTCTCGCTGTGGTTTCTTCCCTGTTCTTTGAAATAAACCCGTATCAGTTTTTCTCACATCATTTGTACCCTTCCGTAGTCTGTTACCGTGTGCGTGTCTTTGATCAAATGCTGCCTTGTCTTCTTAACTTCTTTCAGCACACAATTGTATTTTTAGTTTCAGTGTGTTGTATTACTCTTCTTGGTAAATATATGCACTGTGGCGCATAAAGGAGTGTTAAACATTGCTACAAAAGCCCCTTGTTTTTTAACATCTCCCTAGGGTCTTGTAATGGATTTGTTAGGGCTCTGGGGAGATGTCCCTTTCTAACCTGGTTTCTGGGTCAGCTCTTCTCTTTTCCATCATTTCCTGCAGCATTTCCGATATTCTTTGTGAATATACACGCTCAGTTTTGATGCCACTCTTGCCTCTTTTTGCATGCTTTTTTCAAGTGTAGATGAAAACGTCTGTCACGGTTTTGGTACTGTTTCTTCAGTTAATCCTCTATTTCTTAAAGTCTTCACATGCAGAAGCGCTGTACTTGAACTTCAGGTGTGATTGTGTGATTTTTCTCTTTCTAGCAGTTCTAGTAGCACTCCGTGATACTTGTGTTTTAAGGGTGAAGTAACTAAAGCAGTTTTTTAGTTCTCATGACTTAACCAACTGCTGGAGTTGGACTGCAGTGACTGAGTTTGTAGTTTGCTTCAGTTGCGAAATAAATTGTTCGCTTAAACCCTGTCTGTGTAGGCCTTTGGTATGAATTGGCAGAGAAGGAGGAGGAATGAAAACAGTGATAGTGGCTTCCTAAATGCAGGATGCTAAAGATTGGAAGTATTTCTTGCTTTCTCTTGGAGAAATGTTACGTGTTGTTTAGCCACCAGTATTACTGTGAATGAGTGTTAGATGCTGGCATCTTACGTCTGTGTTACTTGGTGATTAGAGAAAGGAATGCAGGAGGATTGTTTTATGGTTAATATGCTGTAACTGGGATTAGAAAATTTGACCTAGGTCCCTTGCTCTGCTTTTCACGTGAACTTTGGTGGTTTACTTCATTATTGCCCCACTTCTGGTTTTGTAAAATTAGGATAATACTTCTGTTCTAATTCTTGTGTGCTATCTCTGTTTCTTTTGAAAAGTATGTGGGAGAAGGACTGTCTTTCATTAGGCATACAGAAATCTGATTATATGTACAGATACGGTTGTGTGCTTGTGTATGTGTTTGGATAGATACATATTATATAGCAATCCTAACCTTGGTTGTGGCCTTTTGGTATGTGCTGTAATGTAAATAGCAATGAGAGCATAGTCGAAACAAATGATATGATGCTTTCTCAACAATTTGGTCACAAAATACAGCTTCCTGTTTTTAACTGTAGGCGACGTTTTTAGGTCTTGCCATAAATCCTATGTGATAGCTTTCAGAACTCATGCACAAATACATAAAAGAAAAATTTCTATTTGTCATTTCATGACTTTATTTCTTTGATATCATAATTCTTTTTATTATAAAACCCAGTCTCCATTTTGGCTTGCTTTGCGTCATAAAATGCACTTAGGAGAGATAAAAAAAGAAGATGAGAATACCACATCAGGTCAGAGAGATGATGTGTGTAATATGGTGTTCTGGTTCCAGTAGTACCTGATGGTCAGTTGTTTTGGAGGAAGCGATAAAATCTCCATAATGGACAATTACGTAATTATGAGTGAGAGCTTCAGAAACAGTTAAGAGACTTAAGCACACACATCTCACTGAAAGGCAAGGAGGTTAAAAAAAAAACCCAAACTGTATAAATGCCTATCTCCTTTGTGTTTGTAGAAGCTAAAGGTGTTTCTATTTTCATATTTATTGTTACCGTTTACTAAAATACTGCCCTGGTAATGGATTACATGGGTACATACAGCTTCTTCTCCCCTAGTTCCTCCCATCCACTTTAAGTAACTTGACTTTTAATTTTAGTTTTGCTGTTGCTTAAGGTAAACATCTTGTTTAGGCAAGATTTATCAGCTGCACAAATATTGAACAGCGAAGGCTAGCTAAGTAGTAGGCTTGCGGAAAAGAAGCAGGTGTTATAGTGGATCATACCTTGTACATGAGTCAACATGCAAATAATGTATATGAAGGAGCCCAGCATTTGAGGCACGTAGTCTTTCTCTCTGCTGTGTACTGGAATGATGGACTGCTGCGGCTGGTTTTACGCACCATACTTGATGAGATGAAGAGCAACTGGAAGTAGCTCAGCAGAAAGCAATAGTAATGAAAATGGGATTGTTCAGGTTTGAGAAGCGACAGTAACTTAAAAATTTTGAAGTGTGCTGCAAAGAGAAAAAGAATAATTTCTCCTCCTTGTTCTCACAGGTAAGACCAGAAGTAAAGAGCTTAAATCGCAGAATTAGAGTAGACTTCGGGAAAAACTTTCCAACAGTGCAAGCGGTTAAGCAGTAGACTGGATTGCCTACGGATGTTCTGGACACTCCGTCCTGGAACATGTTAATAGAGATAACAGGCAAATGTGTCGGGAATGCTTTAGCTATCACTGATCGCATCTGAAAGAATTTCCTTCTGAGTCTGTTGTCTGTGATTTCAAGGGTACCAAAATTGTTTCTGTATAGTTGCCCTTCAGTTTTAAGCGTATTCTTTGCCCTGATAATTTTCATTGCGTTTTCTTGAAGATTTTTCTTTCTGCTAAATGCAGTTTCAGTCAAGGTGGACTTAAACACACTAAAGGTGAAGATATGTATTAAGAAAGTGTACGTTAAAGAATATTAATATATACAATGTCTATTATTTTTTCTAAATGTCTTGTTTACTTTTTTACTGTGATGATCAAATGACTGTTTTCACTGACACACAACATAAATTCTTACAGAGTAACTATAGGTAATTTATAGCTCATAATTAAAAGCCTCCCTCTGTTTTGCTGTTTTTTCTCTCTTTTTCATTTTCTCTGTTGCTGTGGCCCCAAATTGCCCCACAGCTCTCTCTTAGAATTTCCTAAACTAATCCACATTATTCTGTGTATTCAACCAACCTCACTGAAAGTTGTGTTCAGTTGAAATTTTATTTCAGTTTTTGCTTTCTTTTACAACTATTTAATAACAACCTGAAGGAAAACAGATGCTAATCTTTGAGAGCTCCACAAATACCCTTCTTCTACGCTCAAAACTGATCAGTGATTCTTGTTTTGTTTCTTTTTGCCACTTTCCCGCTTGTGACAGTACTTTGTTCTTCTTGCCTGCCCAGTGATTTGAGTAGCTCTTTGTGAAGGACTTGACCAAATCTTTTGAGAAAGTTCCAATAAACAATGTGTTCTTGTATTCCTTTACTCCGTCGTTTTTTTTCTAATCCTTGAAAGAATTCAGCTCCTTAACAGATCTACCTTGTGTTCAATTCATCTTGTCCCCTCAACTATGCAGGAATCTTCAGTGTTCACATGCTCAGAAGGATTCTCCTTCCCTCTGGTCTTGAGAAGTCTCGGGTTTTTCCCAGTTTATAGGATTTCAGATTTACTTTCCTATGCTGAGGTGGTGCTTACAAACGGGAGCACAGGACCAGTATCCCTTGGACACTTTACAGTGGCATAAATTCTCACATAGTCCCACTCTTCTCTGGTCCCTGTGTAATCTGGTGCGTAGTGCCATTACACGTATTTGTGCAGATGCACAGTGCACTAAATCTAAAGTTGAAAGATACCTGGCTCTCCTTAACGTATGCCAGCACAGGGCAGTGGCGGCACAACAAAGGCAGTGGGTGACTGGTTAATGTATGGGAAAGGGAGATACTTGCTGCCTTCTGACAGTGCTGTTGGCTTAACTGTGTATCTTACCTGGCTTAAGATATGTTGGGTTGTCTGTTCTGGTCTTTTCCTTTTGCATTAGGTAATTCGGGCTGAGAGTAGGAAATTCACAACAGAAAGTCACAGAAATGTAAACAAAGTAGTAGTGCTGAACAACAATATGTTTAGCCATGTGGAGACCTTGTCTCATTTTATCTTACTGAGAAATGTATGTTTTTAACACCTTTATTATAGGCTGGGGTTTTTTTTTAAACTTCTAAGATGCTGAATGTTGGATGTGAATCAGATGTAGATGAAGACACTAACATAGAAGAACTAGAGCTACTAGAAGTAATGAAAGAGTATCAAAATTAGATATTTCCCCTCTGAGGGGAAGCACCGGAGAGAATGCAATAAAAAAAAGTTTAACTTGAAATGTTTTTGTGTGTGCACCAGGGGAAGAGTGAAACTGGAAAAGCACTAGTGTTTTTCCAAGCACCAGAAGCCTTTGGGGTGGTAGTTGCGCAACAGATGAACCAGTTTGCAGATGTGCCATGGCAACAAAAATCAAATTAATATGGTTTTGGCTTCTACAAATTAAAGAGAAGTTCCTTCTTGAACAACTGTGAGAGTCAACTTGCCAAGCGTGCAGGCCCAAACATCTTGTTTCTGGACAGATGTAAACCAACTGAAGAGAGTTGAGGGATGAATGACGAATGAGTACAGACCAAGGGACCGACAGGCAAACATGCCTACCTTGGCTATCTGATAACTAGAAGTGTAGTTGAGAGACGCGTAAGAGTCTACAAATATTTGAGAGGCACATACTTGAAAGATAGAAACTAATTAATTTAGTAAGGTGAAAAGGGGCATAACTGGAAACAAGGGAATGAGATTATGAAATAAAATGAAGTATGGAATAGTCTGCCCAAAGGAAAGGTTGGAAGAACAAATATATAAGAACAAATATATAAGGCTGGTAGAAAGATTCAGGAAATAATCTAACATCAAAGAGTCAGCTTTCTGATGAAAATAAATTGAATAATTTAGTACGTCTCTTTTACCCATTTAATTTATGTTTGCTTTTGAGGTATTAAGGCAAGTTGGCAGCCTCTCTTAACTCTTTAATTTTGCCTCCCTAATGCTTCCTGCTAATTCAAATCTACAGCATTAGATGCTGTCTTTCTTTAGAAAAGTGTTTAAAAAAGGAACAGCTGGGCAAACAATGTAGAAAGATATAAGGGGAGAAGAAAGGTGAATAATCTTTGGGAATGACTTTCAAGAATGTTGCCTTGCTACATTCTGCCGAAATGCTGCAGCTGCAAGTAAATGGGAGCAAACGAATCCCAGATACAGGTCTAGTTGCACTGTTTTGTTCCTGTTTGCATCTAGGTGAATGATGGTGAGGGAGCTCCCAGTCTGTGAGCTATTTGTGTTACGTGCGACCAACCTGCAGTTGATCACATGGTAAGAACAAGGGCAAAACCTTTTTCAGTTTAGAGGAAGGCAGCAGAGAATTTTTCCTTAATCAACCGAAGTGCATCTTAAATTGCAGCCAGAAAGTCAGGTTGGCTGCATCTGAGGGGATGGAGAGCAGCCCTAAGCTGCTCCGTTTGGCTTGTGCAATAGGGTAAATAACAAAAGGTGTTCAGGTTCACCACTACTCTCGGTGGCTTCTTGTCTGGAAAGATGTCAGGTGCACGCTAGGCTCTGGTGTGGCGAGGGAAGACAACAAGAAGTCTCATGGAGCTGCTGTCTGAGTCCCTGGCTTAAGAGAGGAAGGACGTGGCTGTGCTTGGCATTTGCTGGCTGACTCCTGTTGGCTGGAAAGCAGCCCCAGGATTAATACGAGGAGATTATTTAAAGAATTTGGAAAGTCTACCAGTTTCAAGGTTTTCCTTTGTAAAGCAAAATGCCCTAAACCTTAGTTTTCAAACAGCACTAAGAGAAAGCGAATTTATGATGCTACATTGCATTGCTGTATATGGTCTGTACGTGCAGTCTCTACAAGGATTTAAGCTGCTGTCTGGGCTCTGGTATCGAGGACTTCATCTGCGTGTGTTTTAACTTTTTCATTATGAAGAAAGGTCTTCGTGTGAAATTTAAAGCCAAGTTCTTGGTGCCGTTATGCTTACAGTCATGGAAGTTGCAGCTCTGACTAGTGGTCTGTCGGCTCTTAAAATAAGCCAGGAGGTTCTTAGCATATTCTTCCCTTTCCTGCTTCTTCTTTTATATAATTGGGGATCAGTTTCAGTGATTAAAAAACACCATCTTCACTTTCACTTGCCGTGTTTTTAAGGAGGCACAACACTGTGTGCACTGTCTTGTTGAATAATTTGTGTTTAGAACAGAGTGGTTGCTTGCTCAGCCCATGTGCAGTGGTTTTCATATGTGTATAAACTGAAGTACCCTTTGATCTTTCTTTCCTGTGTATCTATAATCCAGACCCATTTTACGCTTTTCCCCCTCCCAGGTGGAGAGTGTGCTTGTGAGCCAGGCATTGTTGGCTTTCGCTCTGCTGCTGGCTTCTGAACAAAAGTGCCGCTGAAAAGGTGAGTACTTCCATCCTCTTTGATGTAGATTTACGTTCAGAGGAACTGATAAATTTAGACTCACCAAACCTGTCACCTTAAACTGTATCTAGGTTTGCAATAGAGAAAATCTAATCTACCAGCTCATAAAATTGTGAGCCTCAGCCGTCAAAGCACTGCTAAATTCTGCTTTAGTGTAAATCGTGTGGCATTCTGCAGCACTGCAGAGCACAGAAGCTGAAAGGTAGGCATGTTTCATCTCTTGAACAGGTCTGAATTTAGAGCTAGAGAAGTCTGTGAGACCCTGAAAATAAACAGTAATAAAAATATGATCCTTACCCAGTGACCCCCATGGGAAGGGATGGCTGAGAGGAGTACTTGACTACCCATTTCCTACGTAGTTGTGCGAATTCTTCATCAAATCTAATGTCTGTCCCATCAGCTGTCTGCTGAAAGTAGCTGAGGTACCTGAGCATTAACTGGAAGAAAAAGAAAACAGGCTTTTATCAAATGGAGAAAGCTGCTTATGAGATGGGGGATAAGTTTAATGGTATTGCCCCGCTGTGAGTGCTTGAGCAGGAATTTCTGGAAATCTTTCCTTTCAGGCAGTGAAATGCTGAGTGTGCCAGGCGTGCGGTGGGGGGGGCGGGCAGGGAGGGTGTCGTTTTACAAGTGTTTCCAGTTGGCAGCGAATAGAGTAAAACGAGAGGGGATTAGTACAAAAGGGAACTTTTAAAAACATCTGAGTGGTTTATGGTTGAGAAATAATGTTTGTGTTTTATCTGCACGCAAACAAAACTTTGTTTGTAGGAGAATATTAGTACTTTAAGGAAGGGTAGATGAAAGTAAATATGTGGCACTGTAAAGTCTATATTGGTCTGTTTCAATGAGACTGCATTGACGATCAGAAATGGGGATGCCATGCATAAGGTTTGAAGACTGTACTTCAGGAGCATCTGTAAAACTTTATGTTGTCAGGTGTGTATTGGTATTCTGCAGACAATTTTCCTTATATATGTTCTGCATTTAAAAACACTGGTGTTATCTACTTCTACCTGTAAAACCACTCTGCATTTGAATCGTTAGCTTAATATTTTAGGAACCAAAGAGAGTAATGGGTAAAACATTCTAGAAATTTCCAATTAGTAGCCTAAAAAGGCTTTTTATGTACTAGAAATTATGTAAAGTAAATATCTTGACTTTATGGTGAAAAATATCTTGGAATGTTCAATATTAAAAGCAAATATTATATATTCCATTAGAAAGCTGGACTTTTATACTTGATAAAACTTGAACATAGAGAGATACATAGGATTAAATTTTGTCAGTTACTGTTATTGTTTGCTTATTTTTTCCTGTAATAAAGTTTTTAATAGGGATATCATATCATATTAAGAGAAATGCGATTATTGTATGTATTTGATACAATATTTATTATTTACCTAAAAATAGTTATTTAAGTATTGCCTTGACTTGTAAGCAGCTGTTAAACACTTCTTAGGAGAGATTATGAGTATTTGTTAAAAGGAAAGAGGTTGGAAGAGCTCCCGTTCTGTAATTGCAATTTGGATGATTTTTTTTTAATCCACTTGTTTTAAAAATCAGAGTGTTTTCACAATGCTCTTTGCTGTTGGTCTGATCTGGAGCCTATTCATCTTGTCCCAGAAGATTTGCCTGTTGATGTCAGAAGTCCATATTAACGTGCCACTATTGTATCTCAATCGTGTTTCTGACCTTCTAGGAATATTTCATGGAGTTTAGTGTCCAAAAAGTGTTACACTTTATTATTTCCTTTTTATTTGTTTTGGGTTTTGTTTGGTTGGTTTCTGGGTTATTTTGGGGCTTTGGTAATTTCAAAAACGTCTACTAAATTTCAGGGTATATCTTTGAAATCATGAAAGGCAAGGCAAGATTCTTTTCCTATTTTTGTGTATAGATAAATATGCCTGGTAGAGTAAGGCCTTGTTCTGTGATTCTCTTGCTCTGTGACATCTGTGAGAAAAACCTTTCTGACTAACGATGCTTGCAGTCTCTTAACAGAAGGACACTAAAGTAGTCTACTGCATACAGCTCAAATCCAGTTCTGTGTGTCAGAGGCGTCCCTGACAGACATTTGGCACAACAATATAAATTGAATTAGAGTTTCCAGTTGTGTTTGGCATGTTTCTTCTGTCAGGAAGCAGTGAGGAGCAGTCATGAGGAATACAATATGCAGAAGGATTTGCAAGCAAGCAAAGAGCAAGCTTAATAGCAAGAGGTGGCAGGTAGATGTGAGGATCTGGCCTGGAAGAAGTTACAGTTATGAGGTTGTAATTTTATTAAATAATCATAAAGAATAATTCTCTGTACCTGAGGGACTGTAGAGAATAATCATTTCCAATAAGGTTTAGTTCAGCAATTACCATGGTACTCTTGAGGCTAAGCATCTTTGGTCTTTTTACGTTAGCAGCTAAATCATGTGAAACTCAGTGGTACAAATGAGTTAGAAATAGTGGTTTGTTTTTTCCTCTAAAACTTGCCTTTATAGATAAGGCCCTAAGAGCAAGCAAAGCTTATATGTTGAAAAGTGTTAGGGCAGTTACTGAGGATACTTGTGGTTTTGTGGTTGTCCTCCAGAAGGCATGGATTCCTAAAAAAGAAAAAAAAAAAATCAAACCCAAACCAAATCCCTCAAACAAACTCACTCACTTAACTTTATTTCCAAATGTGATACTTTTATAAAAGATGGAGTTTAAGAGATCTGGATCAAATTGCCTCTTTCCTGTTGTCATTTCTCTCACTCTTTTAAATCAATTACTGTATGCCTTCTGTTATATTCATGTAATTTGCGGAGCTGTAGACATGCAGTAACTTCATGCAGCTAGAAAAAGTGGCATATAACGCACAAGTCAAATTTGGTAATCAGAGAGCCTGATGAGACCAGAGATAGAAAATATTTCTTCATGTGGAATATTGTTTGATTTAGCAATGTAATTTTAGATATTGAAAGAAGCTGATTGCTCATCCCTGATTTTCTGTGGTATCCGCTTCTTTGCGTTCTGATTCGTGGTGGAGGAAGGCTTGAACACCTTTGATACATGTGGAATCTGAAGAGGGATCTTTGGAGTCTTTGCATTAACATACTACATGCTATTCTTCGTTATCCATACCCAGAGAACTCATGGTTTGGAGGTCACTGTAAGTACATAAGTTTACTCCAAGAAAACCTTCTAAGCCCCATTTTCAGATCCCCACTCAAAACAGAAATGTAGGTGCAGCACAAAGTTTCAGACCTCTGTGTTAGAAACAACAGGTTTGGGCATGAAGTGCTCTTCTGCTGAGAAGCTCTGGGCACCTGGGGCTGTATTATCAGCAACTGCCTGAAGCAGGCCCTTCCTGCTGAGGGATTTTTTTTCTAGCAGACTGGCATCTCCCTCTCCAGTAAGCAGTAGCATCCTTGTGATTCCTTTCAGAAGTGCTGGCTTTTGTGGACTAGAGTATACGGGGGTGGTTATTGCATTGAATTTGGTGTCTCTCCCAGGCTGGCAAGATTGTTCCCAGCTGTCAGTGACTCACAGTAGCCGAGTTGCTGTCTAAAAGTTCAAGTTAATGGAATTTACAGTTCAGTTTCCCTTGAATTGTCTGGCAGAGATGAAATTTCCCATGAACTAGGAAGAGCAGGAGAGATTCCACAAAGTAGAAGCTTGGAATGTGTGTTGGGTCTGAAAAATTGCTGAGAAGTGCCGCCCTTCCTCAGTCCTTCCCGGGGATAGCTCCTTGCCAACAACCATGCTTTTAGGTGTTTCATTTTGTTCTGTCTCAATTTTTACACTGTTCTTATTGCTGAACATCTCCAGTTTCCAGAACTGCATTAAAAATGTGATAAATGTTTGTCACACGATTGTCATCTTATTCTTTGTCTACATGGACAGCAAACTTCTTTTGGATTTAGAGGTTCTGTTCGCTCAGCAGGGTAGCTATTTGTTCACGCCAACAAAAAGGGGCACAAATCTCATCAATGCAATTAATTCATAGAAGTAATGTATTTACTGAGCAATAATTTTATTCTGTCTTTTTTTGCGACGTGTTCATTTTTAGCAAACAGGTTGCCTTTGGCCCTTATGTTAACATGAAGGGATATTCATAGTAGCTGCAGTATGACATGTAGTATGGGGACCTGGGTTTACACGTTGATTTTGACTGTTGTTGTTCTGATAGTGTGTGATTCCTCCAGAGAGCCTGCTGGGCTCTGATAGAGCTGCGTTTGGGCATAGGCAGTGTTAAGTGCTGGCTCCTGAACAGCGCACAATCAGTAGGAAGTTTTGGATTTCATTTATTTTCTTTGAAGATGACTGTTGTGTGACTGAGAATCACTGTCATTTTCCAAAATAAATAAATCTGAAGCTTATTTGCCTTGTTGGTGCTCTGTTTTAAAATATCAGAATATCTGGAGCAAGTTCAGTCTGCTGCAGGTATAGTCAGTACTGATTAACCCACATTTGCAGCTCGATTATACTGCATCCAATGCCTTGTTCCCTCCTTTCTGTCTGTGATTTGTACCTGTGAACCTTGGGTATGTGTATGAAATGCATCTTCTAGTTCAGAGTTCTGTTTGAAACTATATGAAAGGCGAAGAAGTGTTTGCTACCCAATGTTGTGGCTTTTCCATTGCCATTAATCTATTAAAACGCCAAGAACCCAGAGTATGAAGATGATATGTAGTTCACGTATCATGTAAGCAAAGAGGAAAGAGGTAATAGACACAACTTTATTTTCTGGATGTACTAAGCAAGAACAGCCTGAGAAGATTATATGCGTACGTGTTTCAGACTCCAGGTACATTTTTCCATTCAAGAGGATTACCTTCTTCTCTTCAGTTCTATATTTGCGTCCTTTGTTTGCCCTTTTATAAGCAAGACCCATAAAATTTTTCCACCTTCTTCAATGGAATCACAAATAACGAAACTCCTCTTTTTCCACACTAGAACTGGTTTGGCACATTGATAACCGCTCGTGAAGCCTCTCAGTTCTCCGATACCAATCTCTTATCTCATAAGGATCCAGATACGCATGGTTTCTTCAGCCTTTAATGCCACTTGGTCAACTTTTTAGGGAATTGAAATATGTTTCGTTAAATGTGCAAATACTGTGTTAAATGAATAACTGTGTCTGTACTTCTAGTCACCCTAAGAAAACAGTATTTCTGACAACTTATATACATGACGCATCAGGCTCCAGGGATGACTTTTCTGCACGGAGTATTTCTGCTGAGATAGCTGGTAAAATTAACCTTGGGCCCAGGTGAAGGTTAGTATTCCATTTTTTCCAAGATCCTTCCTGCTAAGAGCATCATTGAAAGTTATATCCAAGTAATGGGGTTGAAAGTAATCAATCTCAGGGCTATAGGAGATGATATTTATAGTGATATAATGACCCTTTCAGGGTCCTTTTTTCCATTGTTACAAAGTACTCATTTCAGTGTCTGGTGGAATCAATTTTCAGTTTTGATACATCCACCATCACAAGAAAATGTTTTCACTTGAAACAGTTCTTCTACCTTGTGCTTTGTTTTTGGAAGGTGCGTGGAGGGTGGGAGAGTTTCACCATGTTTACTGCTGAAGACTTGTTTGCATGAAACCATTCGGAAAGATGAAATTATCTTCTCAAAGACAGGAAGTCAACATGTAGTAAACTCAAGTACCTTAAATCATGGTGTGGACTTCTTATTCAGAAATAACTTAACTTGAGTTTGTTGTTCCTTAAGCTTCCTTTCCAAATGCCCAAAGAATAGAAGCTCCCTCCGTGTATGTAAAGGAGTTTCGCTAATGATCTCCCCCACTGATCTCAGTGGCATAATTGATCTGGCAGAAGTCATACAGTAAATGCAGAATTTCGTAATGTTTATCACTTAGATTTTCTCAGCTCAGTGTTGTGGCACTGACTTTGGTAGTAGTTCAGAAACCTAAAAGCAGTCTTTACTAGAGGTCACATTGTAATTAACATTATCCTGATTAGAATAGCCTATTATAATTATGGTCTTAGAATTGTACTATAGTCTCTTGAATTGCACAATAGATGATAATACTGAATATACTGTGTAGACACTGTATTGTTACCTGGACTTCAAGTGCAGTGTTTCATAATCCCTTTAAATGGCAGAAAAGGATACAAGAAAAAGAGAGGGATAGAGAGGTACATACACAAATGAGAAGTAGCACAATGACATATAAATATGATTCTAAGTTTAAAAATTTGGAACTTTTTTGAAGACATGACATGCAAAGTAATATATTTTGGAAGTAGTGAATACTTAGCACAGGTAATTTAAAACCTCCTTTTTAATATTTCTTTATCTACACAAGAACAAAGAGTTGAGCAGAAGCAAACCTAAACTGCTAACAGGAGGTGCTTTTTATTGTGCCCAGATTTGTCCTTGTAACTCATGGCCATGCTTGTTATTAATTCTGAGGTGTAAATGGGAATCACTGGGACCAGGCATGCATGACTGATGGAAAAGAGGAAAAAAAGAGCCAAATAGAAGAGGATATAAACTCACACAATGCAGTGTGTGAGTCAGTTTCTAAAGACTGATTATTTCCATGGATATTTTAATTTAGGATTTCTTGAAACTTTTCAAAAGGGGTGGAATGGCTTATTTAAAATTGCCCAATATTTGAGCAAGATAAACTCCAGCTCTGAATTGTCTTCTGTACTATCATACAGTTTCCTGTTATTGTGAACTAATGTCATCATTAACTACCCAGGAAACAATGCATCGAAATTCACTCTTTGTTTCTGGGAGATGCTTTTTGTGGAAGGGCAGCTCCCACAGAAGACTTATTAATTCAGCTTACCTTGTCCTCTGTTCTACCTTTCCTCTCAGTTCTGTAATTCATAACTTCTTTTGTTCTTCTTTACCCTGTTCATAGTACAGGATTCCAAATCCTTCAGTCGTTCTCTCCTTGTAGCTCCTGTATGGATTCATCCCAGCTGACTCCTGCAATCTAATAGAGAGAATCTCAAAGAAAGCATGTGATCTCATATTTTGGAAATCAAGAATCAAAAGCTTACATTTCAAGTGAGGAAGGGAGTATCTCCATCTTAGAGTACCTGAACTGCGGCTGAAGTGGCTGGTCATGTGGCAAAAAGAGAATAATATGGTAAATTTCCAGTTGTCATTAAGATATCCTGTCCAAAAAAGTGTTTTTGAGTCAAGAATACTTTAGGCTTTATTTTACTGAGCCACTTGGGAGAATCTGAATGTAAGGGAATTTGCTCTGTGTGTGTGTAGCACTGAAGGCAGTGGATGTGCAGAAGTCCTTCAGCCAAGTCTGAAAGGCAGCAAGCAGTCTTCAGGGTCACCTGTTCAGCACTGACTAGGTGGCAAACTGTCTCCCCTACGTGAAATGGCACCTGGAGCTTACCATTTGCCATGTAATTATTAAGAAAAGTGTATGTTTATTCTTTTGGCTCCATGCTGCTTTTAAAAAGTGCTCACAGCTGCATGTCTGTTCCTCTCTTCTCCTAGTGCGCTGTGGCTCAAATTTGTGTTTGAGCTGTTTTCTTGCTCTTATTTCTTAGGCTGAAATGTTTTGTCTTGGCGTAAGAAGGGGGTCCCTCTTGCTTGTGCTGTCTGTACTGTAACTTCAGTAACTGAATTTGAGGTGGAATAGTGGCTTACTTTCTAAGCCAGTTCAGGTGAGGAAGAGCAGCAACACGAAGGGGGTAGGTATGTCAACGTAATGTAGTGAGGGGAGAGAAACAGAGAATAATGGGATGATGAAAGGCAAAACATTCCCTGAAATGAGCTTCTAAAAAAGCACAGGGAGAATGTGTGTGTGGTGGAGAGGGAGTTGTCTCAAAAAGCTGTGTTTGTTCCCTGGAGGCTCCCGTGTGCTATAATTGAGTCAACATGTCAAAGTGAAGTATGCGGTGAGCTTTGGGAGCAGAGGAAAACTGCTTCTTCTGCACATACAGGGCTTGGATGAGCCTTGTCTTACAGCGATAATAAGCACTCTGCTTTTGCATTGCTGAAGCCACAGCACAACAGAATAGCTGTCCGACCAAGCTCTATAGCTGATGTTTCTCTAAGAATTGCTTTAAGTCTTTGTTTGGTTGAGAAGCTAAGAATAATTGGCTCCGACTTTGCTTCTGATGCAGATGTGAATGAAGATGATGAACAGAGGGGAAGATGACTGAATGCACTATTACAAGTGATAGTACAAGAGATACAAGCAATACAAGCTGCAAGGGCCTTCCCTAATTTATTTCTAAATCTCAAAGAAACAAATGTGTGTACGCCTTACAATATTTCTTATGTTGGTGTAATGTTTTGGGGATATACTAGCTTTTCTTTACTGTCTGATTCTTGTGTTTGAAATGGGTGGAAAAGGGACGATTACAACACACTGTCCTGGCGGATAGCTGCAGCCTTTGGCTGTGTGACTTCATGGATGATGCTGTGCCGGCAGCTCTCTCCTTGGCCGTAGCTTGCTGCAGCATCGCCCTAGGAATTCATATGAACTTGAAAATCCTTTAAAGCCAATGTTTCCATGCTAACAAGCTAATTTTGTCTTGATTGTTTTTTATGTAGAGTCTTTACCTTTGGCACTTTCGTATTTTATAAATCATGCTTACTGACATATTTGATGTTCTGATTGTTTCCATGGTGACAGCAATGGCAGAAACCTGCAAAAGGAAGGTGACAGCATTGTATTTTCAAGATTAACTGTTTTACAGAGGAATGGTTTGTGGGGGTGGGAATACAGTAGATTTTTCCAAGTAGTCTCAGAATATTTAGGAGGACTTAGTTGGAGGTCAGAGAGAAAAGGCAGCAGGACAGAAGGATTGGTTTGGTATTTTGGCGTGGGGAAGCAGTGAACACAAGGGCAACCCAGAAAATACGAGATGTTTTCAGCAATGTCTCCTTTCTCAGTGCTCCAGAAGATGATGGATTTTTGAAATACAGAAGACTGCAATGTTCAAATTACCTTTACAGAAGAGGTAGAAGTTAACATGCCTGTGAGGCAACGCGTAACATACCTTTGTGTCGTAATTTCTCCCTTCCAAATTCATAACCTATGTGCAGGAAGCTTTTAGCATTAGAAATCAGACACTTATAAAGCCATTAGTGTGAGCTTCAACCTCCTTTTTTTTCTTCTGGTAGAATCAGCTGTCTGATTTTATTTTCTAGGAAGCAAGGCTTTATCCCCTTTCATTACACATCATATTAGCCATGTTTGTCAGTAAGATACCTTGAGAGGATACAAGTGTTTGAACAGAGTCCATACTACAGCAGAGAGGGCTGTTGTAAAGCATTTTGTAGGGCAGACAAGCCTCCCTAACGTGTCCTTTTATAGTAGGTGCTGATGCTTCTGTCTACGTGCGGTCACTTGAAGCAGTTGCCTGACTTATTATGTATGCCCACCTTTCTTATATCAGCCCAGACAAGTCGGAGGAGGTAAGGTGAGAGATGCTTGTAAATTATGTTAAATATTTTCTTTCAGGGACTAATCCTTTTCTCTGAAGCATTTGATAGCGTTCAAAGTGTGCTTTCCCTCCTCACCGCTATTCCAGTACCTAGGAGCTGCACTCAGGTTTGGGACCTTGTGCCCAGGTAGTTGTGCGTAGGAAGAGTAAGTCAGCCTGCGCTGCCCATCTCCAGGTGGCAGGCACATTGTCGGCCTGGGGGAAATCAAGCCGGCTGGTAGTAAGACACAGGTGCTACACTCCAATTTAACACACTGTTAAATTCAGATCTCTTATGCCTCCCAGCCAAAATATGGCATCATACTGTAAACTCAATTTGTGTTACATCTTATTACACTGGGGAAGAGAAGCCGGCAGCTGGGAACTTGTGGTGCCTTGAAAGTTGCAGAAGTTACTTATTTGTCAGTGCCTGGGGCCTCTCTGGTCACGTCTGCAATTGGTACCTCAGCTGGTTCTTCCATTATTTTGGTATCTTGGGAGCGGAGGTACGTAAAAATGTAATTTATGGTTGTTCTTTATATTTTTCTGCAATGTTTTGGTCAGCTGGCATGTTGAAAAGTGTTTTGATTCTTGTTTTTCCTTCACCCCACTGAAGGGGAAGTTTCTCTGTTTTGTACCAGCTGGAGTCATTGTGTGTAAAACTGGAAAGCGGTTTAAAAGTCGTAGGAGCAGTTAGTTGTAGCAGAAAGGCTGAGGTAAATTGTACCATCTGTTCTAAATACTGTCCTCTTATTTGCAGAATGATACAGAATTAAATGAAATCAGTTTCATCTTAAGAGACAGGTTCATTTATAGATGGTTAAGCTGTTGAGATGTTGACATGGTGGGAAAATAAGACAACTGATTAGGATGTGTTCTCTCCACTCCTCCCCACCCCCCAAAAAAAATCCCCAAACCCATTGTTTTTGCATTTTTTACACTGATGAACCTTTAAGGCGTAGCTTAGTGCTGTGCTTGAAGTAGTGTCCTGTGTCCCAAGCATATGTTGGACGTCACTTGTATTTCAGTTGCGTTATGAAATGTAGACAGAAATAGACATTTAGACATGCCTCTGTCATATGAAACTTTTATCTAATTTCATCTGTGAAACTCGCTGCTTAATATTTGCAGCCTTTCCTTAGAATGAAGGGGTAGTGTTT